>NC_091282.1:23578404-24245071 GCF_032444005.1 Ranitomeya imitator
TTTCACGGCTCTGCGTTGTAAACGTCTGTGAAGCACTTGGGGGTTCAAAGTGCTCAGCACATATCTAGATAAGTTCCTTGGGGGGTCTAGTTTCCAAAATTGGGTCACTTGTGGGGGGTTTCTACTGTTTAGGCACACCAGGGGCTCTGCAAACGCAACGTGACGTCCGCAGACCATTCCATCAAAGTCTGCATTTCAAAAGTCACTACTTCCCTTCTGAGCCCCGACGTGCGCCCAAACAGTGGTTTACCCCCACACATGGGGTATCAGCGTACTCAGGAGAAACTGGACAACAACTTTTGGGGTCCAATTTCTCCTGTAACCCTTGGGAAAATAAAAAATTCTGGGCTAAAATATTATTTTTGAGGAAAGAAAACGTATTTATTATTTTCACGGCTCTGCGTTATAAGCTTCTGTAAAGCACTTGGGGGTTGAAAGTGCTCACCACATATCTAGGTAAGTTCCTTTGGGGGTCTAGTTTCCAAAATGGGGTCACTTGTGGGGGGTTTCTACTGTTTAGACACACCAGGGGCTCTGCAAACGCAACGTGACGCCCGCAGACCATTCCATCAAAGTCTGTATTTCAAAAGTCACTACTTCCCTTCTGAGCCCCGACGTGCGCCCAAACAGTGGTTTACCCCCACACATGGGGTATCGGGGTACTCAGGAGAAACTGGTCCAATTTCTCCTGTAACCCTTGGGAAAATAAAAAATTCTGGGCTAAAAAATTATTTTTGAGGAAAGAAAACGTATTTATTATTTTCACGGCTCTGCGTTATAAACTTCTGTGAAGCACTTGGGGGTTGAAAGTGCTCACCACATATCTAGAGAATTTCATTTCGGGGTCTAGTTTCCGAAATGGGGTGACTTGTGGGGGATTTCTACTGTTTAGTCACATCAGGGGCTCTGCAAACGCAACGTGACGCCCGTAGAGCATTCCATCAAAGTCTGTATTTCAAAACGTTACTACTTCACTTCCGAGCCCCGGCAAGTGCCCAAATAGTAGTTTACCCCCACATATGGGGTATCAGCGTACTCAGGAGAAACTGGACAACTATTGGGGTCAAATTTCTCCTGTTACCCTTGGGAAAATTAAAAAATTCTGGGCTAAAAATTATTTTTGAGGAAAGAAAACGTATTTATTATTTTCACTGCTCTGTGTTATGAACTTCTGTGAAGCACTTGAGGGTTCAAAGTCCTCACCACACATCTAGATTAGTTCCTTTGGGGGTCTAGTTTCCAAAATGGGGTCATTTGTGGGGGATCTCCAATGTTTAGGCACACAGGGGCTCTCCAAACGCGACATGGTGTCCGCTAATGATTGGAGCTAATTTTCCATTTAAAAAGCCAAATGGCGTGCCTTCCCTTCTGAGCCCTGCCGGGCACCCAAACAGTGGTTTACCCCACATATGGGGTATCTGCGTACTCAGGACAAACTGGACAACAACATTTGTGGTCCAATTTCTCCTATTACCATTGGCAAAATATGAAATTCCAGGCTAAAAATTCATTTTTGAGAAAAGAAAAATAATTTTTTATTTTCATGGCTCTGCATTATAAACTTCTGTGAAGCACCTGGGGGTTTAAAGTGCTCAGTATGCATCTATATAAGTTCCTTGGGGGGTCTAGTTTCCAAAATGGGGTCACTTGTGGGGGAGCTCCAATGTTTAGGCATACAGGGGCTCTCCAAATGCGACATGGTGTCCGCTAACAATTGGAGCTAATTTTCCATTCAAAAAGTCAAAAGGCGCGCCTTCCCTTCCGAGCCCTGCCGTGTGCCCAAACAGTGGTTTACCCCCACATATGAGGTATCGGCGTACTCGGGAGAAATTGCTCAACAAATTTTAGGATCCATTTTATCCTATTGCCCATGTGAAAATGAAAAAATTGAGGCCAAAAAAAATTTTTTGTGAAAAAAAGTACTTTTTCATTTTTACGGATCAATTTGTGAAGCACCTGAGGGTTTAAAGTGCTCACTAGGCATCTAGATAAGTTCCTTGGGGGGTCCAGTTTCCAAAATGGGGTCACTTGTGGGGGAGCTCCAATGTTTAGGCACACAGGGTCTCTCCAAACGCGACATGGTGTCCGCTAACGATGGAGATAATTTTTCATTCAAAAAGTCAAATGGCGCTCCTTCCCTTCCGAGCCCTGCCGAGTGCCCAAACAGTGGTTTACCTCCACATGTGAGGTATCGGTGTACTCAGGAGAAATTGCCAAACAAATTTTAGGATCCATTTTATCCTGTTGTCCATGTGAAAATGAAAAAATTGAGGCGAAAATAATTTTTTTGTGAAAAAAAAGTACTTTTTCATTTTTACAGATCAATTTGTGAAGCACCTGGGGGTTTAAAGGGCTCAATATGCATCTAGATAAGTTCCTTGGGGCGTCTAGTTTCCAAAATGGGGTCACTTGTGGGGGAGCTCCAATTTTTAGGCACACGGGGGCTCTCCAAATGTGACATGGTGTCCGCTAAAGAGTGCAGCCAATTTTTCATTCAAAAAGTCAAATGGCGCTCCTTCCCTTCCAAGCCCTGCCGTGCGCCCAAACAGTGGTTTACCCCCACATATGAGGTATCAGCGTACTCAGGACAAATTGGACAACAACTTTTGTTGTTCAGTTTCTCCTTTTACCATTGGGAAAATAAAAAAATTGTTGCTGAAAAATCATTTTTGTGACTAAAAAGTTAAATGTTCATTTTTTCCTTCCATGTTGCTTCTGCTGCTGTGAAGCACCTGAAGGGTTAATAAACTTCTTGAATGTGGTTTTGAGTACCTTGAGGGGTGCAGTTTTTAGAATGGTGTCACTTTTGGGTATTTTCAGCCATATAGACCCCTCAAACTGACTTCAAATGTGAGGTGGTCCCTAAAAAAAATGGTTTTGTAAATTTCGTTGTAAAAATGAGAAATTGCTGGTCAAATTTTAACCCTTATAACTTCCTAGCAAAAAAAAATTTTGTTTCCAAAATTGTGCTGCTGTACAGTAGACGTGTGGGAAATGTTATTTATTAACTATTTTGTGTCACATAACTCTCTGGTTTAACAGAATAAAATTTCAAAATGTGAAAATTGCGAAATTTTCTAAATTTTCGCCAAATTTCCGTTTTTATCACAATTAAACACAAAATTTATTGACCTAAATTTACCATTAACATGAAGCCCAATATGTCACGAGAAAACAATCTCAGAATCGCTAGGATCCATTGAAGCGTTCCTGAGTTATTACCTCATAAAGGAACACTGGTCAGAATTGCAAAAAACGGCAAGGTCTTTAAGGTCAAAATAGGCTGGGTCATGAAGTGGTTAAAGATATTCTTGCCAAAAAGGTAGTTAGGGGTAAAACCTACTTTTTGATTGATTGGGAGGGATTTGTGTTATGTTTGCTAATGACAGGTGTTATGAAGGAAATCCAGAGACACAGTGTGCTTAGCGATCAGAGCGCACACAGTGATCTGACAAATACCCAAAAACACAAGAACGAGCTCTGAGACGTGGAAACTCTGTAGACTGCACACCTGATCCTATCCTAAACACAACTAAAAGCGGCTGTGGATTGCGCCTAACAACTACCTAGGCAACTCGGCACAGCCTAAGAAACTAGCTAGCCTGAAGATAGAAAAATAGGCCTGACTTGCCCCCAGAGAAATACCCCAAAGGAAAAGGCAGCCCCCCACATATAATGACTGTGAGTAAGATGAAAAGACAAAACGTAGGGATGAAATAGATTCAGCAAAGTGGGGCCCGATATTCTAGGACAGAGCGAGGACAGTAAAGTGAACTTTGCAGTCTACCAAAAACCCTAAAGCAAAAAACCACGCAAAGGGGGCAAAAAAGACCCACCGTGCCGAACTAACGGCACGGCGGTACACCCTTTGCGTCTCAGAGCTTCCAGCAAAACAAAAGACAAGCTGGACAGAAAAAAAGCAACAAAATAGCAAAAAGCACTTAGCTATACAGAGCAGCAGGTCACAGGAACAATCAGGAGAAGCTCAGATCCAACACTGAAACATTGACAAGGAGCAAGGATAGCAGCATCAGGCGGAGTTAAGTAATGAAGCAGTTAACGAGCTCACCAGAACACCTGAGGGAGGAAGCTCAGAAGCTGCAGTACCACTTGTGACCACAGGAGTGAATTCAGCCACAGAATTCACAACAGTACCCCCCCCTTGAGGAGGGGTCACCGAACCCTCACCAGAGCCCCCAGGCCGACCAGGATGAGCCGCATGAAAGGCACGAACAAGATCGGAAGCATGAACATCAGAGGCAAAAACCCAGGAATTATCTTCCTGAGCATAACCCTTCCATTTAACCAGATACTGGAGTTTCCGTCTAGAAACACGAGAATCCAAAATCTTCTCCACAATATACTCCAATTCCCCCTCCAGCAAAACCGGGGCAGGAGGCTCAACAGATGGAACCATAGGTGCCACGTATCTCCGCAACAACGACCTATGGAATACATTATGTATGGAAAAGGAGTCTGGGAGGGTCAAACGAAAAGACACAGGATTGAGAACCTCAGAAATCCTATACGGACCAATAAAACGAGGTTTAAATTTAGGAGAGGAAACCTTCATAGGAATATGACGAGAAGATAACCAAACCAGATCCCCAACACGAAGTCGGGGACCCACACGGCGTCTGCGATTAGCGAAAAGTTGAGCTTCTCCTGGGACAAGGTCAAATTGTCCACTACCTGAGTCCAGATCTGCTGCAACCTGTCCACCACAGAATCCACACCAGGACAGTCCGAAGGCTCAACCTGTCCTGAAGAGAAACGAGGATGGAACCCAGAATTGCAAAAAAATGGAGAAACCAAGGTAGCCGAGCTGGCCCGATTATTAAGGGCGAACTCAGCCAACGGCAAAAAGGACACCCAATCATCCTGGTCTGCAGAAACAAAACATCTCAGATATGTTTCCAAGGTCTGATTGGTTCGTTCGGTCTGGCCATTAGTCTGAGGATGGAAAGCTGAGGAAAAGGATAGGTCAATGCCCATCCTACCACAAAAGGCTCGCCAAAATTTTTAAACAAACTGGGAAGGAACCTCTGTCAGAAACAATATTCTCAGGAATGCCATGCAACCGAACCACATGCTGAAAGAACAAAGGTACCAAATCAGAGGAGGAAGGCAATTTAGCCAAGGGCACCAGATGGACCATTTTAGAAAAGCGATCACAGACCACCCAAATGACTGACATCTTTTGAGAAACGGGAAGGTCAGAAATGAAATCCATCGAAATATGTGTCCAAGGCCTCTTTGGGACCGGCAAGGGCAAAAGCAACCCACTGGCACGAGAACAGCAGGGCTTAGCCCTAGCACAAATCCCACAGGACTGCACAAAAGTACGTACATCCCGTGACAGAGATGGCCACCAGAAGGATCTAGCCACTAACTCTCTGGTACCAAAGATTCCAGGATGACCAGCCAACACCGAACAATGAAGTTCAGAGATAAGTTTATTAGTCCACCTATCAGGGACGAACAGTTTCTCCGCTGGACAACGATCAGGTTTATTCGCCTGAAATTTTTGCAGCACCCGCCGCAAATCAGGGGAGATGGCAGACACAATGACTCCTTCCTTGAGGATACCCGCTGGCTCAGATAAACCCGGAGAGTCGGGCACAAAACTCCTAGACAGAGCATCCGCCTTCACATTTTTAGAGCCCGGAAGGTACGAAATCACAAAGTCGAAGTGGGCAAAAAATAACGACCAACGGGCCTGTCTAGGATTCAAGCGCTTGGCAGACTCGAGATAAGTCAAGTTCTTATGATCAGTCAATACCACCACGCGATGCTTAGCTCCTTCAAGCCAATGACGCCACTCCTCGAATGCCCACTTCATGGCCAGCAACTCTCGATTGCCCACATCATAATTACGCTCAGCGGGCGAAAACTTCCTGGAAAAGAAAGCACATGGTTTCATCACTGAGCAATCAGAACCTCTCTGTGACAAAACCGCCCCTGCTCCAATCTCAGAAGCATCAACCTCGACCTGGAACGGAAGAGAAACATCTGGCTGACACAACACAGGGGCAGAACAAAAACGACGCTTCAACTCCTGAAAAGCTTCCACAGCAGCAGAAGACCAATTAACCAAATCAGCACCCTTCTTGGTCAAATCGGTCAATGGTTTGGCAATGCTAGAAAAATTACAGATGAAGCGACGATAAAAATTAGCAAAGCCCAGGAACTTTTGCAGACTTTTCAGAGATGTCGGCTGAATCCAATCCTGGATGGCTTGGACCTTAACTGGATCCATCTCGATAGTAGAAGGGGTAAAGATGAACCCCAAAAATGAAACTTTCTGCACACCGAAGAGACACTTTGATCCCTTCACAAACAAAGAATTAGCACGCAGGACCTGAAAAACCATTCTGACCTGCTTCACATGAGACTCCCAATCATCTGAGAAGATCAAAATGTCATCCAAGTAAACAATCAGGAATTTATCCAGATACTCACGGAAGATGTCATGCATAAAAGACTGAAACACAGATGGAGCATTGGCAAGTCCGAACGGCATCACTAGATACTCAAAATGACCCTCGGGCGTATTGAATGCAGTTTTCCATTCATCTCCTTGCCTGATTCTCACCAGATTATACGCACCACGAAGATCTATCTTAGTGAACCAACTAGCCCCCTTAATCCGAGCAAACAAGTCAGATAACAATGGCAAGGGATACTGAAATTTAACAGTGATCTTATTAAGAAGGCGGTAATCAATACACGGTCTCAGCGAACCATCCTTCTTGGCTACAAAGAAGAACCCTGCTCCCAGTGGTGATGACGATGGGCGAATATGTCCCTTCTCCAGGGATTCCTTCACATAACTGCGCATAGCGGCGTGTTCGGGCACGGATAAATTAAATAATCGACCTTTAGGGAATTTACTACCAGGAATCAAATTGATAGCACAATCACAATCCCTATGCGGAGGTAGGGCATCGGACTTGGGCTCTCCAAATACATCCTGATAATCAGATAAGAACTCTGGGACCTCAGAAGGGGTGGATGACGAAATCGACAAAAATGGAACATCACCATGTACCCCCTGACAACCCCAGCTGGATACCGACATGGAATTCCAATCCAATACTGGATTATGGGTTTGTAGCCATGGCAACCCCAACACGACCACATCATGCAGATTATGCAACACCAGAAAGCGAATAACTTCCTGATGTGCAGGAGCCATGCACATGGTCAGCTGGGCCCAGTACTGAGGTTTATTCTTGGCCAAAGGTGTAGCATCAATTCCTCTCAATGGAATAGGACACCGCAAAGGCTCCAAGAAAAACCCACAACGTTTAGCATAATCCAAATCCATCAGATTCAGGGCAGTGCCCGAATCCACAAACGCCATGACAGAAAACGACGACAAAGAGCATATCAAGGTAATGGACAGAAGGAATTTGGACTGTACAGTACCAATGACGGCAGACCTAGCGGACCGCTTAGTGCGCTTAGGACAATCAGAAATAGCATGAGTGGAATCACCACAGTAGAAACACAGACCATTCAGACGTCTGTATTCCTGCCGTTCAACTCTGGTCATAGTCCTATCGCACTGCATAGGCTCAGGTTTAACCTCAGGCAATACCGCCAAATGGTGCACAGATTTACGCTCGCGCAAGCGTCGACCGATCTGAATGGCCAAAGACAAAGACTCATTCAAACCAGCAGGCATAGGAAATCCCACCATGACATCCTTAAGAGCCTCAGAGAGACCCTTTCTGAACAAAGCTGCCAGCGCAGATTCATTCCACTGAGTGAGTACTGACCATTTCCTAAATTTCTGACAATATACTTCTATATCATCCTGACCCTGGCACAAAGCCAGCAAATTTTTCTCAGCCTGATCCACTGAATTAGGCTCATCGTACAGCAATCCGAGCGCCAGGAAAAACGCATCGACACTACTCAATGCAGGGTCTCCTGGCGCAAGAGAAAATGCCCAGTCTTGAGGGTCGCCGCGCAAAAAAGAAATAATAATCAAAACCGGTTGAATAGGATTACCAGAAGAATGAGGTTTCAAGGCCAGAAATAGCTTACAATTATTTTTGAAACTTAGAAACTTAGTTCTATCTCCAAAAAACAAATCAGGAATAGGAATTCTTGGTTCTAACATAGATTTCTGATCAATAGTATCTTGAATTTTTTGTACATTTATAACGAGATTATCCATTGAAGAGCACAGACCCTGAATATCCATGTCCACACCTGTGTCCAGAATCACCCAAATGTCTAGGGGAAAAAAAAAAGTGAACACAGAGCAGAAAAAAAAAATGATGTCAGAACTTTTTCTTTCCCTCTATTGAGAATCATTAGTTTGGCTCCTTGTACTGTTATGTTTGCTAATGACAGGTGTTATGAAGGCAATCCAGAGACACAGTGTGCCTAGCGATCAGAGCGCACACAGTGATCTGACAAATACCCAAAAACACAAGAACGAGCTCTGAGACGTGGAAACTCTGTAGACTGCACACCTGATCCTATCCTAAACACAACTAAAAGCGGCTGTGGATTGCGCCTAACAACTACCTAGGCAACTCGGCACAGCCTAAGAAACTAGCTAGCCTGAAGATAGAAAAATAGGCCTGACTTGCCCCCAGAGAAATTCCCCAAAGGAAAAGGCAGCCCCCCACATATAATGACTGTGAGTAAGATGAAAAGACAAAACGTAGGGATGAAATAGATTCAGCAAAGTGGGGCCCGATATTCTAGGACAGAGCGAGGACAGTAAAGCGAACTTTGCAGTCTACAAAAAACCCTAAAGCAAAAAACCACGCAAAGGGGGCAAAAAAGACCCACCGTGCCGAACTAACGGCACGGCGGTACACCCTTTGCGTCTCAGAGCTTCCAGCAAAACAAAAGACAAGCTGGACAGAAAAAAAGCAACAAAATAGCAAAAAGCACTTAGCTATACAGAGCAGCAGGTCACAGGAACAATCAGGAGAAGCTCAGATCCAACACTGAAACATTGACAAGGAGCCAGGATAGCAGCATCAGGTGGAGTTAAGTAATGAAGCAGTTAACGAGCTCACCAGAACACCTGAGGGAGGAAGCTCAGAAGCTGCAGTACCACTTGTGACCACAGGAGTGAATTCAGCCACAGAATTCACAACAGATTTGGTCCTGAGGAGAGGTCCTGGGAGCCCCGAAAGAACATCAATGCTCCTCTTATCATGAAAAGATTCCTTTCTAGCCTTAAAAAGAGGGGGACTAAGGAGGGGGGTACTGTTACGATCGCTGCGCATACTTACCCGGCTTCTCCCATCCCTCGGCGCACTCGCGATCCTGTCCAGCGCCGCTCTGCTTCCTCCTTCGCCGGCTCACGGCGTCCGGTCTCTCTGCGCATGCGCGGTCGCGTCTGCTCCGTCGCAGAGCCTTCTGGGAGGTCGCGACCCGGTGGCTCCGCCCCAACATGGCGGCGCCCATCGGGTATTTCTTCCCGGCGTCTCCCTAGGTAAGACGCCTTTGCTTTCTAGGTGCACTGTCTGCCGTCAGTGTCCCTATGTCCTAGGCTCCCTTACTCCAGTCTCGTTTCCCTGCTCAGTCTTCGCTTTGTTTCAGTGCTGTGTCCTGCCAAGTTCCGTGTACCTGCTGTGTCCTACCAAGTTCCGTGTACCTGCTGTGTCCTACCAAGTTCCGTGTTCCTGCTGTGTCCTACCAAGTTCCGTGTTCCTGCTGTGTCCTGCCTAGTTCCGTGTTCCTGCTGTGTCCTGCCAAGTTCCGTGTTCCTGCTGTGTCCTACCAAGTTCCGTGTTCCTGCTGTGTCCTGCCAAGTTCCGTGTTCCTGCTGTGTCCTGCCAAGTTCCGTGTTCCTGCTGTGTCCTGCCAAGTTCCGTGTACCTGCTGTGTCCTGCCAAGTTCCGTGTTCCTGCTGTGTCCTGCCAAGTTCCGTGTTCCTGCTGTGTCCTACCAAGTCCCGTGTTCCTGCTGTCTCCTGCCAAGTTCCGTGTTCCTGCTGTGTCCTTCCAAGTTCCGTGTTCCTGCCGTCTACTGCCAAGTTCCGTGTTCCTGCCGTCTCCTTCCAAGTCCTGTGGTCCTGCCTTGTCCTACATCGTCTGTGTTCCTGTCATTATCAGTTAAGTCCTGTATTCCTATTATTCCCCGCCACTCTAATAGCTCTGTAGTCTCCATCTTATCTTGGGTCGCCCCTTTGGCTCTAGCTGTTGTGTCTCCATTCCCCCGAGGTCCTGCTCCTAACACTCCCTGTATAGGGGGTGATTCCATCTGGTCCGCTCGACCCCGGGGGCTCTAGAGTCACGACCCAGAGGGTCCACTCTCAGATTTCAGTCCGAATCCCTACACACTCCTTTCCTAGGCCAGTGCAGGCCAGGAAGACATGCAGAATGCAGACATCCTGGTTTGCCTAGTGCAGGGGTGGGGAACCTTTTTCCACCCGGGGGCCATTTAGAAATTTCTACCATCATCCGGGGGCCACATAAAAATGATCACCTTGAAAATTACCCCGGTATAGTTAGTCAAACAATTAATTACGGTAACTCACCCTTAATGTGAAGGCTGGAGCTGATTCTCTTTGGTGCCGCTGTGATGTTAGGTGATACTGATCATGTCGCTTCTCACAGCTGCTTTTTCAGGGGTGGTATGAAGATCACAGGGGGGCACAGAAATCACAGGGGGGCCACAAAGATCAAAGGAGGGCACATAGCTGGAGGAGACAGAGATCACAGACGGGCACATAACTGGGGGGCACAGAGATCACAGACGGGCACATAACTGGGGGGCACAGAGATCACAGACGAGCACATTACTTGGGCCACATAGCTGGAGGGGACAGAGATCACAGACGGGCAGATAACTGGGGGGCACATAGCTGGAGGGGACAGAGATCATGGATGGGCACATAACTGGGGGGCACAGAGATCACAGACGGGCAGATAACTGGGGGGCACATAGCTGGAGGGGACAGAGATCACGGATGGGCACATAACTGGGGGGCACAGAGATCACAGACGGGCACATAACTGGGGGGCACATAGCTGGAGGGGACAGATCACGGAGGGGCACATAGGTGGAGGGGACAGAGATCATGGCGGGGACAGAGATCACAGGGGGCACAGATCACATGGGAGCACAAATATCACAGGAGGGCACAAAGCTGGGAGCCACAGAACTCACAGGGATGCACATAGCTGGAGGGCACAAAAATCACAAGGGGGGGCATATAGCTGGAGGGCACAGAAATCACAGGGGAGCACAAAGATCAAAGGAAGGCACATAGCTGGGGGAACAAAGATCACGGAGGGGCACATAGCTGGAGGGGACAGAAATAACGGGGTACAGATCACATGAAAGCACAAATTTAGCAGGGGGGCACAGGGGGCAAATAGATCACATGGGGCACAAAGCTGAGGGCACAGATCACAGAGGGGCACATAGCTGGGGGGCACAGATCAAAGGGAGCATATAGCTGGAGGACACAGAAATCATGTAGCATATAGCTGCGGGGGCAGAGAGATCACAGGGAACAGAGATCACGGGGGCACAGAAATCATAGGGAGTACAAAGTTAAGTGGCACAGGAGGGGCACAGAGATGACATGGGGGCACACAGTTGGGAGGCACAGAGATCACAGGGTGCTTATAGTTGGGGGAGCAAAGAGATGATATTGGGGTACACAGGGGGGGGGGGCACAGAGATCACAGTGGGCACATAGCTGAAGGACATAGATCACCTCCAGACACAGAGCTGCCAGCACAGAGATTGCTCTGGACTCTCTGGCAGGCAGCAGCTCCTCCTGCGGGACTGGAGGACTGGAGAGCATACCCGGGAGAGCTAACCCCGCCCAACCCGTCGCTAACCCCAACCCTTCGCTAACCCTGCCCACCCTGATGATATCATGTGCAGGGCAGGCAGTGTTTTGTGATGAATGTTGCTTGCCGTGCACTTGGAGTTGAAGGGCTGACAGGATACGGCTGTCGCCTGGACATTAAGGACTCCGGGGACCTTCCATCAGGCTGCATGAAAAGCCACCGCGGGCCACATGCGGTCCTTGGGCCGGAGGTTCCCCACCCCTGGCCTAGTGGAAAGGTGGTTGAGAAGTCCTTAAGGAAAGGTGTTATTGCATCCCTGCACTGGGGTACCCAGAAGGTGTTTGACTCTCAGAAGAAGGGTAAAAGAGGCACAACTAGGGGGAGACCTAGGTCCTAAGGGATCGCTGAGGGGTTGCCAAAGGCTGCTGCTAAGGACTTCATTTGTTGGAGATGTCATTGTCCGGGCACAGAGCCGCCCATTGTCCTATGTCCGCTAAAGTGATGGATTGCAGCGTAGGGAGGCGCTGTGTGTATTACATACCTCCCAACTTTTTAAGAAGGCAAAGAGGGACAAAGGTTGCAGCGTGCACAGCGGCAAGTTTTAGGCCATGCCCCTGACCACACCCATTTTCACAACTAGTCACACCCATATCCACGCCCCAACCACATCCATTTAACACTGCTGATCACACTGTTTCATAAAAAATAATTATAAGCAGAAAAAAATATGGCCACACAGTGCTCCATACTGTATAATGGCCACACATGATGGTCCATACTGTATAATGGCCATACATGATGGTCCATACTGTATAATGGCCATACATGATGGTCCATACTGTATAATGTCCATACATGATGCTCCATACTGTATAATGGCCACACATGATGCTCCATACTGTATAATGGCCACACATGATGCTCCATACTGTATAATGGCCACACATGATGCTCCATACTGTATAATGGCCACACATGATGCTCCATATTGTATAATGGCCACACATGATGCTCCATACTGTATAATGCCCACACATGATGCTCCATACAGTATAATGGCCACACATGATGCTCCATATTGTATAATGGCCACACATGATGCTCCATACTGTATAATGGCCACACATGATGCTCCATACTGTGTAATGGCCACACATGATGCTCCATACTGTGTAATGGCCACACATGATGCTCCATACTGTATAATGGCCACACATGATGCTCCATACTGTATAATGGCCACACATGATGCTCCATACAGTATAATGGACACACATGATGCTCCATACAGTATAGTGGCCACACATGATGCTCCATACAGTATAATGGACACACATGATGCTCCATATTGTATAATGGCCACACATGATGCTCCATACTGTATAATGGCCACACATGATGCTCCATACTGTGTAATGGCCACACATGATGCTCCATACTGTGTAATGGCCACACATGATGCTCCATACTGTATAATGGCCACACATGATGCTCCATACAGTATAATGGACACACATGATGCTCCATACAGTATAATAGACACACATGATGCTCCATACTGTTTAATGGCCACACATGATGCTCAATACTGTATAATGGACACACATGATATTCCATACTGTATAATGGCCACACATGATGCTCCATACTGTATAATGGCCACACATAATGCTCCATACTGTATAATGGCCACACATGATGCTCCATACTGTATAATGGCCACACATGATGCTCCATATTGCATGATGGCCACACATGATGCTCAATAATGTATAATGGCCACACATGATGGTCCATCTATATATATAATTGTCTAAGGGGTACTTCCATCTGTTTGTCTGTCTGTATGTAACTAACCTTGGTAAGGGAAATCCGGCGTCGCTGATTGGTTGCGGCCAGCCGGGCGCGACCAATCAGCGACAGGCTTAGGTTACTTTCACACTAGCATCGCCATGTGTCGGCCCGACGTACCGACGCAAACTGTGAAAATAATGAACAACGGGGGCAGCAGATGCAGTTTTATAACGCATCCGCTGCCCCATTGTAAGGTCCGGGGAGGAGGGGGCGGACTCGATGCCCCCAAAAAGTTACATGTAACGTTTTTTTGTGCCGACGGTGCGCCAAAACACGACGCATCTGTCGCACGACAGATGCGACGTGTGGCCATACGTCGCTAATGCTAGTCTATGGAGAAAAAACACATCCTGCAAGCACATTTGCAGGATGCGTCTTTTCTCCAAAACGACGCATTGCGACGTACAGCAAACAACGATAGTGTGAAAGTAGCCTTAGTCCGGCCGCGAATTGGCCCCTCCCTACTTCCCTCCAGTCAGTGCCCCATCCCGGACCAACTTTTTACTATTGATGCTGCATCAATAGTAAAAAGATATAATGTTAAAAATAATTTAAAAAAATAAAAAATTGTGCTATTCTCGCCTTCCGCGTCCACCGATGCGCGCGATGCTGCCGCCAGCTTCCGTTCCCAGTGATGCATTGCAAAATTACCCAGATGACTTAGCGGTCTCGCTCATGGAAGTCACACAAAATATTAAATATGACTGTAATAGCACCACAACTTCATTCGCGAATGTTATGCAACATATAGTTGTATTTTAAGTTAATTTGTTGTTTGAATATCACATTACTTTCTGTGGGCGACAAAACTTTTGCCTTGCCAAAATCTGACCATTCTGTGTCCATTAACTGATCAATATTTCTGCATTGATGCCAATTTATTTTCTTAATCTAAACCACATTTCGGTGGGTTTCAGCTTTCAAAATAATAATTTATACAACCAATGGATGAATTTAACATCAGGTTATTTACATAACATGGATAAGCGACATAACATAACTAAAGGGCCAATGTACTGTATATACATCACACGGATACGACACGGCCGACGTATATACACATCACACGGGATTTGACGGGGCCCATGTATATGCATCACATGGGATATGCCGGGGCCGACGTATATACATCACATGGGATATGCCGGGGCCGACGTATATACATCACATGGGATATGCCGGGGCCGACGTAAATACATCACACGGGTTACACCGGGGCCGACGTATGTACATCACACAGGATACACAGAGGACAAAGTATACACATCACATAGGCTACACCGGGGCTGACGTATATACATCACACAGGATACGTCGGGGCCGATGCACATACATTACAAGGTATATGTCGGGGCTGATGTATACACATCACACGAGATACGCCGGGGCCGATGTATGTACATTACATGGGATACTCCAGGCTGACGCATACACATTACACAGAATATGCTAGAGCCGATGTATACAGATGCACGCTCATACGCACAGGAAAAATACAGATGCACGCTCATAGGCACAAAAAAATACACATGTACGCTGATACGCACAGGAAAAATACAGATGCATGCTCATACGCACAGGAAAAATACAGATGCACGCTCATACGCACAAGAAAAATACAGATGCACGCTCATACGCACAAGAAAAATACAGGTGCACGCTCATACGCACAAGAAAAATACAGATGCACGCTCATACACACAGGAAAAATACAGATGCACGCTCATATGCACAAGAAAAATACAGATGCACGCTCATACGCACAAGAAAAATACAGATGCACGCTCATACACACAGGAAAAATACAGATGCACGCTCATAGGCACAAAAAAATACACATGTACGCTCATACGCACAGTAAAAATACAGATGCACGCTCATACGCACAGGAAAAATACAGATGCACGCTCATACGCACAAGAAAAATACAGATGCACGCTCATACGCACAAGAAAAATACAGATGCACGCTCATACGCACAAGAAAAATACAGATGCACACTCATAGGCACAAGAAAAATACAGATGCACACTCATAGGCACAAAAAAATACACATGTACGCTCATACGCACAGGAAAAATACAGATGCACGCTCATACGCACAGGAAAAATACAGATGCACGCTCATACGCACAAGAAAAATACAGATGCACGCTCATACACACAGGAAAAATACAGATGCACACTCATAGGCACAAAACAATAGACATGTACGCTCATACGCACAAGAAAAATACAGATATACGCACAGGAAAAATACAGATGCACGCTCATACACACAAGAAAAATACAGATGCACGCTCATACGCACAGGAAAAATACAGATGCACGCTCATACGCACAATAAAAATACAGATGCACGCTCATACGCACAAGAAAATACACATGTACGCTCATACGCACAGGAAAAATACAGATGCACGCTCATACGCACAATAAAAATACAGATGCACGCTCATACGCACAATAAAAATACAGATGCACGCTCATACGCACAAGAAAATACACATGTACGCTCATACGCACAGGAAAAATACAGATGCACGCTCATACGCACAATAAAAATACAGATGCACGCTCATACGCGCAATAAAAATACAGATGCACGCTCATACGCACAAGAAAATACACATGTACGCTCATACGCACAGGAAAAATACAGATGCACGCTCATACGCACAATAAAAATACAGATGCACGCTCATACGCACAGGAAAAATACAGATGCACGCTCACGCACAAGAAAATACACATGTACGCTCATACGCACAGGAAAAATACAGATGCACGTTCATACGCACAATAAAAATACAGATGCACTCTCATACGCACAGGAAAAATACAGATGCACGCTCATATGCACAAAAAAATACACATGCACGCTCATATGCACAAAAAATACACATGCTCGCTAATACGCACAGGAAAATACACATGCATGCTCATAAGTATAGAAAAATGTACAGAAAAATACACACATGCATACATACACACACATAAATGCACACACTCTAACCTGCCATGTTTAACCCTTAATGACAATTACAGATTTATCCGTCATTGGACGCCTCCCCCACCTTTTCCACCACATGTCATCTATTTTGAACAGCTGACATGTTGCGTTGGCATGACAAACAGAGGTCTCCTGGAGACCTCTATGGTTGCCACTGTCGGTTTGTTATGAGCGCTACCCGATGATCGGCGCTCATGGCAAGTCAACAATTGTGCTACATAGAGGTGATCTGATCATCGCCTGTATGTAGCAGAGCCGATCGGGTTGTGGCAGCTTCTAGTCTTCCATGGAGACTATTGAAGCATGCCAAAAGTAAAAAAAAAGTGTTTAAATATATAAAAAAATAAAAAAAATATATAAAAGTTGAAATCACCCCCCTTTTGTCCCATTCCAAATAAAACAAAAAAAATCAAACATACACATGTTTGATATCGCAGCGTTCAGAATCACCGGATCAATCAATAAAAAAAGTATTAACCTGATCGCTAAACGGCGTAGCGAGAAAAAAGTCAAAATGCCAGACATTGACATTGTATTAAAATGCAATAACGGGCGATTAAAAGATCATATCGGCACCAAAATGGTATCATTAAAAACGTCATCTTGGTGCGCAAAAAATATTACCTCACCCAATCCGAGATCACGAAAAATGGAGAGGCAGCATGTATCGAAAAATGGCTCTTTTTTTTTTTTTTTAACAAAGTTTGACATTTTTTCTGACCACTTAGATAAAAAAGAACCTAGTCATGTTTGGTGTCTATGAACTCGTAATGACCTGGAGAATCATAATGGCAGGTCAGTTTTAGCATTTAGTGAACCTAGCAAAAAAGCCAAACAAAAAACAAGTGTGGGATTGCACTTTTTTTTTTGCAATTTTACCGCACCACAGAGAGGAGGATGGTGAGTGAGATCATGTAAGTAACACACCCTCTTCTCTCTTTTTTTTAAGTGGTGTGTCAGGCAGCAGAGAGCTACCATCTCTCCCCACAGCACATAGCTAAAGCTGGCAACGGCTCCAACCACATGTGCACCACTGCGTGTATGTGCTCCCCCCCATGATGGTGCACCACCTGGTGCCCGAGAAATAAAAGGGAGCGGCACCTGGCTAAACTGGCAGGTGACCGCCCCAAGTAGTGCCCCACCGTGCAAATGCCCAAAAGGGCAGATTAGCAGTTCGGGCCTCCTTCTAAGGTGCTACTGGCCTAGTTGTCACCGAGACATTGTTAATTATTGCCGGTCAGATAACTACTCGTGTCTCCCACTTCCACAGTCCTCTAGTGCCGTTACTCATTATAGTGCTCCCACTTGACCAGATTGCCATGGACCTTGTCAGACCCCTAGTTAAGTCCGCTAGAGGACACCAATATATCCTGGTGGCCATGGAATAAGCAACATGGTACCCAAAAATGACACCACTGAGAATCTCCTCCACCAGGAGTATAGCCCGAGAACCAGTCCGTATTTTCTCCCGCATAAGATTCTGAGGGACCAAGGAACACTGTTTATTTCCCAAGCAATGAGAGTCATGTAAGGTTCTCAAGATTATGTCACTCAGGATGACGGAGTACCATCTGTAGAAAGACAGGCTGGTGCAGAGGTTCAACAAAACCCTGAAGCCCATGCTCAAGAAGGTGGTGGAGAAAGATTGCAGAGACCGGGATTGCTTCCTCCCGTGCTTACTGTTCTCTATTAGGGAAGTTCCACAGGCCTCTATGGGGTTCTCACCATTATATGGATGGCACCCTCGGGGACTTCTGAAAATTGCAAAGGAGACCTGGGAAGCAGGAGTTACACCTCACTGGAGCATCATCGAGCATGTAGCCCAGATGCAGGATCGTGAGGGTGATGACTATTTTTTGACAGAGAGCGTCCTTTAGGCACAAGAAGCCAGGCAAGGGTCTACAATCAGTCGGCTAGGCTGAGACAGTTTAGCCCTGGAGACCAGGTGTTGGTATTGATCCCCATGGTCGAAAGTAAATTTCTGGAAAAGTGGCAGGCGCAATACTAGGTGGTTGAAAAGCGGAGTGACGTCAACTACAAGGTACACCAGCCAGGGAGAAGAAAACCCTACCAGGGGTACCATGTCAACCTTTCTAAGCCGTGGGAAACGGTGGAAGCTACGTGCTTGTAGGCCACTTCCAAAGCCAAGGTTGAGGATGTCATGATGGTAGAGACACTATCACCAGCTCAGAAGCAACAGTGCTGCTGAGAACTGCTTCAGCGGAACTGAGACCGGTTGTCAAATTTGCTAGGATGTACACAGGTTGTTGAGTATGAAATCCTGACGGAACTGCATGTGCGGGTGAACCAAAAGCCATATTAAATTCCTGAGGCCCGCTGCCAGGTGATTTTGAACGAGGTGAGAAGAATGTTGAGCCTAGGCTTCATCAAGGAGTCAAAGAGTGGCTGGTTCAGCCCCATTGTCCTGGTGCCCGATGGAGCCCAATGGCATTTTTGTAACAATTGCATGAAGCTAAATGAGGTGTCCAAATTAAACACATATCTGATGCCCCGGGTCGATGAACTCATTGAGGGACTAGATTCAGCCACATACATCACCACCCATGACCTAACGAAAGGATACTAGCAAATCCTCCTTTCCCAAAGTGCCAAAAAGAATGCGGTTCGGTCTGCAAGTAGCCCCAGCTACCTTCCAGAGGGCCATGGACCAGATCCTAGCCCCTAACAAAAAGTATGCCGCATCTCTTACCTTGACGATATTGTGATTTCAACCTGGATTAGGGAAGTCATCTGCAGAAAATGAACTTGGAAAAATGCTCCAGCACACTAAGTGCTGAGAGGGGTTAATTGGCCATGCTAGTGGCTGGGTTTTTATGAACAGCCGAACAGTGGGTGAGAGGCTGTTCACCATATCTCCACCCCAGAGTGTGATCCAGAAGCTAAATGTGGAGCCTTTGGAGCCATTCAGGGTCTGGTGTCTCTGGAGATGAGACCTCCAGAGCTGTGCTCATGTTAAACAGGGCATTAAAGTACGGTAAGTGTTTTTTCCCTGAGTGGGCAAACCCCACAGCCACACAGACTGGACTGTACCCTATTTTGATTTTACCTTTATGCCAGAAGGGCCGTGTATGTTTATTTAATTTTGAACTGGTTTATGCAGCAACGATTTTTAATATACAGCTCTGGCAAAAAAGAGACCGCTGCAAAATGTTCAGTTTGTCTGATTTTTATAGGTATATTTTTTTAGTAAAATTTAATTTGTTCTTTTATTCTATAAACTACTGACAACATGGCTCCGAAGTTCCAAGCAATACATTCTGTATTTATTTTCTGAAAATGAGAAATGGTCAAAATAACAAAAAAATGCATTGCTTGCAGACCTAAAATAATGCAAAAAAACTAAACAAAACAAAAACACAAGTTCATAATCATTTAGAAACAACAATACTAACGTTTTATCTCAGGAAGAGTTCACAAATCAATATTTTGTGGAATAACCATGATTTTTAATCCCAGCTTTCATGCGTCTTGGCATGCTTTCCGCCAGTCTTTCACTCTGCTCCTGGTACAATAATGTCAGCAGTTCTTCTTTGTTCGGTGGCTTGTGACTATCCATTATCCTCCTGATTACATTCCAGAGGTTTTCAATGGGGTTCAGGTCTGGAGATTGGGCGGCCATGACAGGGTTTTGATGTGGTGGTCCTTCATCCACACCTTGGTCGACCTAGCTGTGTGGCATGGCGCATTGTCCTGCTGGAAAGACCAGTCCTCAGAGTTGGGGAACATTGCCTGAGCAGAAGGATTCCAAACCAGGGATTCAAGCTTCAGGAGGCTAATTTGCATATTCCAGGTGCCTTCTGGGAAAAGCGAAGTCTCCCTAAGCTAGAAGATCGTTGGGTACAGCCGGGACCAGCTGCTTGGAAAGCATCACCAAACCAGGAATTCAAGCTTCAGGAGGCTAATTTGCATATTCCAGGTGCCTTCTGGGAAAAGCGAAGTCTCCCTAAGCTAGAAGATCGTTGGGTACAGCCGGGACCAGCTGCTTGGAAAGCATCACCAAACCAGGGATTCAAGCTTCAGGAGGCTAATTTGCATATTCCAGGTGCCTTCTGGGAAAAGCGAAGTCTCCCTAAGCTAGAAGATCGTTGGGTACAGCCGGGACCAGCTGCTTGGAAAGCATCACCAAACCAGGGATTCAAGCTTCAGGAGGCTAATTTGCATATTCCAGGTGCCTTCTGGGAAAAGCGAAGTCTCCCTAAGCTAGAAGATCGTTGGGTACAGCCGGGACCAGCTGCTTGGAAAGCATCACCAAACCGCGCGCCTTACGGCACGCATATTTTTGCCTGTAGGACATTATTGCAAGAGAGCTTGGCTGAGTAGATTATACAAGAAGGAAAACACACAGCAAGTCAGCAGGATCTAGGAGCAACATGGCAGATGTGACAACCTACATGGTGAGCTGCAGCATGTGCTACATGTTCACAGATCGACCAGAAGAAGAATCCAATTTCACCTGTCAGAAGTGTAGACTAGTGGCCCTTTTAGAAGAAAAGGTGCGGGGTCTGGAAGAAAGAATAGCAACTTTGAAACTCATCAAAGAGAATGAAGACTTTCTAGACAGAACAGAAGCATCTCTACTGGTCACAGAAGGTGAAAAAAGTGTCAGAGAACCTCCAAAAGCAGATGAGTGGAAGCATGTGACCAAAAGAAGCAAGAAGACCATGGAGAAATCACCAACCACACAACTGAAGAACCGATATCAAATCTTTGTAGAGGATGAAGATGGCACACCTAAGGATGAAGCAATACCAGCAAGCAAAAAAGAAAAGGGCACACAGCAACAAGTGACAGCAAAAAGTACAGCCAAGAAGCAACGAAGAGTGGTGGTGGTGGGAGACTCACTACTGAGAGGCACAGAAGCAGCCATCTGCAGACCGGACATAACTGCAAGAGAAGTATGCTGCCTTCCAGGTGCGATGATCAAGGATGTGACCGATAGGATACCAAAGCTCTTCAGCTCCAAGGACGTCCACCCATTTCTTCTGATACATGTTGGCACCAATGACACGGCATGGAAGGACCTACCGACAATCTGCAAGGACTTTGAAGAGTTGGGGAAGAAAGTAAAGGAACTGGATGCACAGCTAGTTTTTTCTTCTATCCTTCCAGTAGACGGGCATGGCACCAGGAGATGGAACAGGATCCTTGATGCAAACAACTGGCTAAGACGATGGTGCAGACAACAAGGATTCGGATTCCTGGACCACGGTGTGAATTACTGGTATGATGGACTCCTCGCCAGAGACGGACTACACCTCAACAAACCTGGGAAACACACATTTGCCAGAAGACTCGCTACACTCATCAGGAGGGCGTTAAACTAGAAGAAGAGGGGACGGGAAGAAAAACATTAGACTCGACCAAAGAAAACCCAGGAAAACATACTCAGAAGGGAGGTAAGAACATTTCTAAAACAATCCACAGCGAGGAGATTGGAACAAAACAAAATCCTCTAAACTGCATGCTCGCAAACGCCAGGAGCCTGACAAACAAGATGGAAGAACTAGAAGCAGAAATATCTACAGGTAACTTTGACATAGTGGGAATAACCGAGACATGGTTAGATGAAAGCTATGACTGGGCAGTTAACTTACAGGGTTACAGTCTGTTTAGAAAGGATCGTAAAAATCGGAGAGGAGGAGGGGTTTGTCTCTATGTAAAGTCTTGTCTAAAGTCCACTTTAAGGGAGGATATTAGCGAAGGAAATGAGGATGTCGAGTCCATATGGGTCGAAATTCATCGAGGGAAAAATGGTAACAAAATTCTCATTGGGGTCTGTTACAAACCCCCAAATATAACAGAAACCATGGAAAGTCTACTTCTAAAGCAGATAGATGAAGCTGCAACCCTGTCATGATCCCAATGGCAGGGGATCACAAAAGGACAAGCACAAAAACAAAACAAGCTCTAGGGTGATGGAACCTGAGCTGACCGCGATCCTGAACCTAAACACACAACTAGCAATAGCCGGGGAACGTACCTACGATGATTCCTAGACGTCTCGCGCCAGCCGAAGGACTAACTTCCCCTATTAGAAGAAACACAGACCTCACTTGCCTCCAGAGAAACACCCCACAGAAATAGCAGCCCCCCACATGTAATAACGGTGAAATGAGAGGAAAGCACATACGTAGTTATGAAAACAGATTCAGCAAAATGAGGCCCGCTAAAGCTAGATAGCAGAGGATACAAAAGTGAACTGCGCGGTCAGCGAAAAACCCTTCAAAAAACCATCCTGAAATTACTTGAACTCATGTGCCAACTCATGGAACATGAGGAGTAATTTCAGCCCACTAGAGCAACCAGCAGCAAGGAATCACATATCTGCAAGCTGGACTAAGACAAAAATTAAGCAAAACGTGGAACAGGAAAATCAAAACTTAGCTTGTCCTGAAGATTACAGGAGCGGGTAGCAGAGGTAAAAAGACACACTGATTACATTGATTGCCGGCGAGGAAATGACAAGAAAGCCAGGTTAAATAGGAAACTCCCATATCCTGATAGAACAGGTGGACACCAGAGACCGCAGAGAACACAAGTCACCCAGTACCATCAGTAACCACCAGAGGGAGCCCCAAAACAGAACTCACAACAGTACCCCCCCTTGAGGAGGGGTCACCGAATCCTCACGAGAACCACCAGGGCGATCAGGATGAGCCCTATGAAATGCACGGACCAAATCGGCAGCATGAACATCAGAGGCAACCACCCAAGAATTATCCTCCTGACCATAACCCTTCCACTTGACCAAATACTGGAGTTTCCGTCTGGAAACACGAGAATCCAAGATCTTCTCCACAACATACTAAAATTCTCCCTCCACCAGCACCGGAGCAGGAGGCTCAAGCGAAGGAACAACAGGTACCTCATACTTCCGCAACAACGACCGATGGAACACATTATGAATAGCAAACGATGCCGGGAGATCCAAACGAAACGACACAGGGTTAAGAATTTCCAAGATCCTATAGGGACCGATGAACCGAGGCTTGAACTTAGGAGAAGACACCCTCATAGGAACAAAACGAGAAGACAACCACACCAAGTCCCCAACACGAAGTCGAGGAACCACGCGGCGACGGCGATTAGCAAACTGCTGAGCCCTCTCCTGGGACAACTTCAAATTGTCCACCACATGACTCCAAATCTGATGCAACCTATCCACCACCATGTCCACTCCAGGACAATCAGAAGGCTCCACCTGACCAGAGGAAAAACGAGGATGAAACCCCGAATTACAAAAGAAAGGAGAAACCAAGGTAGCAGAACTAGCCCGATTATTAAGGGCAAACTCGGCAAGCGGCAAAAAGGTAACCCAGTCATCTTGATCAGCAGAAACAAAACACCTTAAATAAGTTTCTAAGGTCTGATTAGTTTGTTCCGTCTGGCCATTCGTCTGGGGATGGAATGCAGATGAAAAGGACAAATCAATGCCCATCTTAGCACAGAACGTCCGCCAAAATCTAGACACAAACTGGGATCCCCTGTCAGAAACGATGTTCTCCGGAATCCCATGCAAACGAACCACGTTCTGAAAAAAACAGAGGGACCAACTCAGAGGAGGAAGGTAACTTAGGCAAGGGTACCAGATGAACCATCTTAGAAAAGCGGTCACACACAACCCAGATGACGGACATTTTTTGAGAGACAGGGAGATCTGAAATAAAGTCCATGGAAATGTGCGTCCAAGGCCTCTTCGGGATAGGCAAAGGTGACAACAATCCACTGGCCCGAGAACAGCAAGGCTTAGCCCGAGCGCAAACTTCACAAGACTGCACAAAAGAACGCACATCCCTCGACAAGGAAGGCCACCAAAAAGACCTGGCCACCAAGTCTCTAGTACCAAATATTCCAGGATGACCTGCCAACGCAGAAGAATGGACCTCGGAGATGACTCTACTGGTCCAATTATCCGGAACAAACAGTCTTTCAGGCGGACAACGATCAGGTTTATCCGCCTGAAACTCCTGCAAAGCACGTCGCAAGTCTGGGAAGACAGCCGACAAAATCACCCCATCCCTAAGGATACCAGTGGGCTCAGAATTTCCAGGGGAGTCAGGCACAAAACTCCTAGAAAGAGCATCCGCCTTCACATTCTTTGAACCTGGCAGGTATGAAACCACAAAATTGAAACGGGAGAAAAACAGTGACCAACGAGCCTGTCTAGGATTCAGACGCTTGGCAGACTCAAGGTACATCAGATTTTTGTGATCAGTCAAGACCACCACACGATGTCTAGCACCCTCAAGCCAATGATGCCACTCCTCAAATGCCCACTTCATGGCCAAAAGCTCCCGATTACCAACATCATAATTCCGTTCAGCGGGCGAAAATTTTCTAGAAAAGAACGCACATGGCTTCATCACTGAGCCATCGGAGCTTCTCTGTGACAAAACCGACCCTGCTCCGATCTCGGAAGCATCAACCTCAACCTGAAAAGGAAGCGACGCATCTGGCTGACGCAACACAGGAGCAGAAGAAAACCGGCGCTTAAGTTCCTGAAAGGCCTCCACAGCCGCAGGAGACCAATCAGCAACATCAGCACCCTTCTTAGTCAAATCTGTCAAAGGCTTAAGAACACTAGAAAAATTAGTTATGAAGCGACGATAAAAATTAGCAAAGCCCAAGAACTTCTGCAGACTCTTAAGAGATGTAGGCTGCGTCCAGTCACAAATAGCCTGAACCTTGACGGGATCCATCTCAATAGTAGAAGGGGAAAAAATATACCCCAAAAAAGAAATCTTCTGGACTCCAAAGAGACACTTAGAACCTTTTACAAACAAAGAATTGGCCCGCAGGACTTGAAACACCTTCCTGACCTGCTGAACATGAGACTCCCAGTCATCAGAAAAAACCAAAACATCATCCAAATACACGATCATAAATTTATCCAGATATTCACGGAAAATATCGTGCATAAAGGACTGGAAGACAGAAGGAACATTAGAAAGTCCAAAAGGCATCACCAAATACTCGAAATGGCCCTCAGGCGTATTAAATGCGGTTTTCCACTCATCACCCTGCCTTATCCGCACAAGATTATACGCACCCCGAAGATCAATCTTAGTGAACCATTTAGCCCCCTTAATGCGAGCGAACAAATCAGTCAACAATGGCAAAGGATACTGATATTTGACTGTAATCTTATTCAAAAGACGATAATCTATACAAGGCCTCAAGGAACCATCTTTTTTGGCCACAAAAAAAAAACCTGCTTCCAAAGGGGACGAAGATGGACGGATATGTCCCTTTTCCAAGGACTCCTTAACATAATTCCGCATAGCAGTATGCTCTGGCACTGACAGATTGAACAAACGACCTTTAGGAAATTTACTGCCAGGAATCAAATCTATAGCACAATCGCAATCCCTGTGAGGAGGAAGCGAACTGAGCTTAGGCTCCTCAAAAACATCCCGATAATCAGACAAAAATACAGGAACCTCAGAAGGAGTAGATGAAGCGATAGAAATCGGAGGTGCATCATCATGAACCCCCTGACATCCCCAGCTTAACACAGACATTGTTTTCCAGTCCAGGACTGGGTTATGAGTTTGTAACCATGGCAGACCAAGCACTAAGATATCATGTAAATTATACAGTACCAGGAAGCGAATCACCTCCTGATGAACGGGAGTCATACGCATGGTCACTTGTGTCCAGTACTGAGGTTTATTCATAGCCAAAGGTGTAGAGTCAATTCCTTTCAAAGGAATAGGAACTTCCAGAGGCTCCAGACTAAACCCACAGCGATTGGCAAATGACCAATCCATAAGACTCAGGGCAGCGCCTGAATCCACATAGGCATCGACGGAAATGGATGATAATGAACAAATCAGAGTCACAGACAGAATGAACTTAGACTGTAAAGTACCAATGGCAACAGACTTATCAACCTTTTTTGTGCGTTTAGAGCATGCTGATATAACATGAGCTGAATCACCACAATAAAAACACAATCCATTTTTCCGCCTATAATTTTGCCGTTCACTTCTGGACTGAATTCTATCACATTGCATTGTCTCAGGTGCCTGTTCAGAAGACACCGCCGAATGGTGCACAGGTTTGCGCTCCCGTAAACGCCGATCAATCTGAATAGCCATAGTCATGGACTCATTCAGACCTGTAGGCGCCGGGAACCCTACCATAACATCTTTAATGGCCTCAGAAAGGCCATCTCTGAATCTTGCAGCCAGGGCGCACTCATTCCACTGAGTAAGCACCGACCATTTCCGAAATTTCTGACAATATATTTCTGCTTCATCTTGCCCCTGAGAGA
The DNA here is from genome assembly GCF_032444005.1 of Ranitomeya imitator. Taxonomy (NCBI): domain Eukaryota; kingdom Metazoa; phylum Chordata; class Amphibia; order Anura; family Dendrobatidae; genus Ranitomeya; species Ranitomeya imitator. The sequence continues at coordinate 23,605,352 of NC_091282.1, forward strand.
GAGCCAATAAAGCTTTTTCAGCCTGAATCTCTAGGTTAGGTTCCTCATAGAGCAAACCCAATGCCAGAAAAAAACGCATCCACATTGAGCAACGCAGGATCCCCTGGTGCCAATGCAAATGCCCAATTCTGAGGGTCACCCCGCAGGAAAGATATAACAATCTTGACCTGCTGTGCAGGGTCTCCAGAGGAGCGAGATTTCAAGGAAAGAAACAACTTGCAATTGTTCCTAAAATTCAGAAAACTAGATCTATCTCCAGAAAAAAACTCTGGGATAGGAATTCTAGATTCAGACATAGGAGCATGTACAACAAAATCTTGTATATTTTGAACCTTAGCAGCAAGATTATTCAGGCTGGAAGCCAAACTCTGGACGTTCATGATAAACAGCTGAGGTCAGAGCCATTTAAGGATTAGGAGGAGGGAAGAAGCAGCCAGGCTGCAATTAAGGCTGGGCAGCAAACTCTGAGGAGGAAAAAAAAAAAAACTTCCTCAGACTACTTTTCCTCCTACTTCAGCCAATACAATTACCACTTTCGGGCCGGCAATACTGTCATGATCCCAATGGCAGGGGATCACAAAAGGACAAGCACAAAAACAAAACAAGCTCTAAGCTCTAGGGTGATGGAACCTGAGCTGACCGCGATCCTGAACCTAAACACACAACTAGCAATAGCCGGGGAACGTACCTACGATGATTCCTAGACGTCTCGCGCCAGCCGAAGGACTAACTTCCCCTATTAGAAGAAACACAGACCTCACTTGCCTCCAGAGAAACACCCCACAGAAATAGCAGCCCCCCACATGTAATAACGGTGAAATGAGAGGAAAGCACATACGTAGTTATGAAAACAGATTCAGCAAAATGAGGCCCGCTAAAGCTAGATAGCAAAGGATACAAAAGTGAACTGCGCGGTCAGCGAAAAACCCTTCAAAAAACCATCCTGAAATTACTTGAACTCATGTGCCAACTCATGGAACATGAGGAGTAATTTCAGCCCACTAGAGCAACCAGCAGCAAGGAATCACATATCTGCAAGCTGGACCAAGACAAAAATTAAGCAAAACGTGGAACAGGAAAATCAAAACTTAGCTTGTCCTGAAGATTACAGGAGAGGGTAGCAGAGGTAAAAAGACACACTGATTACATTGATTGCCGGCGAGGAAATGACAAGAAAGCCAGGTTAAATAGGAAACTCCCATATCCTGATAGAACAGGTGGACACCAGAGACCGCAGAGAACACAAGTCACCCAGTACCATCAGTAACCACCAGAGGGAGCCCAAAAACAGAACTCACAACACAACCCATAATGAGGTCCTGGTTATGGGGGACTTTAACTACCCGGATATTAACTGGGAAACAGAAACCTGTGAAACCCATAAAGGCAACAGGTTTCTGCTAATAACCAAGAAAAATTATCTTTCACAATTGGTGCAGAATCCAACCAGAGGAGCAGCACTTTTAGACTTAATACTATCTAATAGACCTGACAGAATAACAAATCTGCAGGTGGTTGGGCATTTAGGAAATAGCGACCACAATATTGTGCAGTTTCACCTGTGTTTCACTAGGGGGACTTGTCAGGGAGTCACAAAAACACTGAACTTTAGGAAGGCAAAGTTTGACCAGCTTAGAGATGCCCTTAATCTGGTAGACTGGGACAATATCCTCAGAAATAAGAATACAGATAATAAATGGGAAATGTTTAAGAACATCCTAAATAGGCAGCGTAAGCGGTTTATACCTTGTGGGAATAAAAGGACTAGAAATAGGAAAAACCCAATGTGGCTAAACAAAGAAGTAAGACAGGCAATTAACAGTAAAAAGAAAGCATTTGCACTACTAAAGCAGGATGGCACCATTGAAGCTCTAAAAAACTATAGGGAGAAAAATACTTTATCTAAAAAACTAATTAAAGCTGCCAAAAAGGAAACAGAGAAGCACATTGCTAAGGAGAGTAAAACTAATCCCAAACTGTTCTTCAACTATATCAATAGTAAAAGAATAAAAACTGAAAATGTAGGCCCCTTAAAAAATAGTGAGGAAAGAATGGTTGTAGATGACGAGGAAAAAGCTAACATATTAAACACCTTCTTCTCCACGGTATTCACGGTGGAAAATGAAATGCTAGGTGAAATCCCAAGAAACAATGAAAACCCTATATTAAGGGTCACCAATCTAACCCAAGAAGAGGTGCAAAACCGGCTAAATAAGATTAAAATAGATAAATCTCCGGGTCCGGATGGCATACACAAACGAGTACTAAGAGAACTAAGTAATGTAATAGATAAACCATTATTTCTTATTTTTAGGGACTCTATAGCGACAGGGTCTGTTCCGCAGGACTGGCGCATAGCAAATGTGGTGCCAATATTCAAAAAGGGCTCTAAAAGTGAACCTGGAAATTATAATAATAATTTTATAATAATAATTTTATTTATATAGCGCCAACATATTCCGCAGCGCTTTACAAATTATAGAGGGGACTTGTACAGACAATAGACATTACAGCATAACAGAAATACAGTTCAAAACAGATACCAGGAGGAGTGAGGGCCCTGCTCGCAAGCTTACAAACTATGGGGAAAAGGGGAGACACGAGAGGTGGATGGTAACAATTGCTTTAGTTATTCGGACCAGCCATAGTGTAAGGCTCAGGTGTTCATGTAAAGCTGCATGAACCAGTTACCTGCCTAAGTATGTAGCAGTACAGACACAGAGGGCTAATACTGCATAAAGTGTATGAGAACATGATGCGAGGAACCTTTTTTTATTTTTTTTTATTTTATTATAAATAGGCCACACAGGGATCGTTAGGTTAATGCATTGAGGCGGTAGGCCAGTCTGAACAAATGAGTTTTTAGGGCACGCTTAAAACTGTGGGGATTGGGGATTAATCGTATTAACCTAGGTAGTGCATTCCAAAGAATCGGCGCAGCACGTGTAAAGTCTTGGAGACGGGAGTGGGAGGTTCTGATTATTGAGGATGCTAACCTGAGGTCATTAGCGGAGCGGAGGGCACGGGTAGGGTGGTAGACTGATACCAGGGAGGAGATGTAGGGTGGTGCTGAGCCATGGAGTGCTTTGTGGATGAGGGTAGTAGTTTTGTACTGGATTCTGGAGTGGATGGGTAGCCAGTGTAATGACTGGCACAGGGTAGAGGCATCGGTGTAACGGTTGGTGAGGAATATGATCCTGGCTGCAGCATTCAGGACAGATTGGAGCGGGGAGAGTTTTGCAAGAGGGAGACCGATTAGTAGAGAGTTACAATAGTCCAGACGAGAATGAATGAGTGAAACAGTCAGAGTTTTTGCAGAGTCGAAAGTAAGAAAAGGGCGAATTCTAGAAATGTTTTTGAGATGCAGGTAAGAAGAGCGAGCCAGTGATCGGATGTAGGGGGTGAATGAAAGGTCAGAATCAAGGATGACCCCAAGGCAGCGGGCATGTTGCTTTGGAGTAATGGTGGAACCGCACACGGAGATGGCAATGTCAGGCAAAGGTAGGTTAGTAGAGGGAGAGAACACGAGGAGTTCAGTTTTTGACAGGTTTAGTTTCAGATAGAGGGAGGACATGATGTTAGAGACAGCGGTAAGACAATCACTGGTGTTTTCTAAAAAGGTCGGTGTGATATCGGGAGCAGAAGTGTATAATTGGGTGTCGTCAGCATAGAGATGGTACTGGAAACCAAATCTACTGATTGTTTGTCCAATAGGGGCAGTATACAACGAGAAGAGTAGGGGGCCTAGGACTGATCCTTGAGGAACCCCAACAGTAAGGGGAAGGTGAGAGGAGGAGGAACCAGCAAAACATACAGTGAAGGATCGGTCAGAGATATAGGAGGAGAACCAGGAGAGAACGGTGTCCTTGAGGCCGATGGAGCGGAGCATAGTGAGGAGGAGCTGATGATCCACAGTGTCGAATGCTGCAGAGAGATCCAAGAGAATTAGCATGGAGTAGTGACCATTAGATTTAGCTGTTAGTAGGTCATTAGAGACTTTAATGAGGGCAGTTTCAGTAGAGTGTAAAGAGCGGAAGCCAGATTGAAGAGGGTCGAGAAGAGAGTTATCTGAGAGATAGCGGGTAAGACGGGAGTGGACCAGGCGTTCGAGGAGTTTAGAGATGAAGGGAAGATTAGAGACAGGTCTATAATTAGCGGCACAGTTTTGATCGAGGGATGGTTTTTTAAGTAATGGATGTATGATGGCATGCTTAAATGAGGAGGGAAAAATACCGGAAGTGAGGGAAAGGTTGAATATTTTTGTTAGGTGAGAGGTGATAGCCGGGGAAAGGGACTGGAGGAGATGTGATGGAATGGGGTCACTGGTGCAAGTGGTCGGGCGAGAAGATGCAAGGAGCCTGCTTACTTCTTCTTCTGTAACTGCTTCAAAGTCAGAGAGTGAACTAGATGCAGTGGGGGAGGGAGGACAGTGCATGGTATGAAGAGATTGGGAGATGATTTCCTGTCGAATGTGGTCAATTTTTTCTTTGAAGTAATTGGCCAGATCGTCAGCACGGAGATCCGTGGTTGGGGCCTGCTCTCTTGGGTTGAGTAGGGACTGGAACGTGTCAAAGAGACGTTTAGGGTTATTGGACAGGGAGGTGATGAGGGTGTTGAAGTAGGTTTGTTTGGAGAGGTGAAGGGCAGAATTGTATGTCTTTAGCATGAACTTATAATGGATGAAATCTTCGGGTAGATTAGATTTTCTCCACAGACGTTCTGCGCACCTGGAGCACTGCTGCAGGAAACGTGTTTGCAGCGTGTGCCACGGTTGTTGCCGTCTGTGCCGAGTTGTTTTATGTATAGGAGGAGCAGCTTCATCCAGAGCACTTTGCAGGGTTTCATTGTAATGCTTCAATGCAGAATCAGGACATGAGATGGAGGAAATAGGGGCCAATGAGGACTGCAAGTTCTTCATAAGTTTCTGGGTGTTAATGGCCTGTATGTTTCTATAGGTGTGGAAAGTGGGGGTGACCTGAGCGGGATGGCAGTTCTTGATAGAGAATAGTAAGTCTAACCTCTATTGTTGGTAAAATATTTGAAGGGTTTCTGAGGGATGTTATTCTGGATTATCTCAATGAGAATAACTGTTTAACTCCATATCAGCATGGGTTTATGAGAAATCGCTCCTGTCAAACCAATCTAATCAGTTTTTATGAAGAGGTAAGCTATAGGCTGGACCACGGTGAGTCATTGGACGTGGTATATCTCGATTTTTCCAAAGCGTTTGATACCGTGCTGCACAAGAGGTTGGTACACAAAATGAGAATGCTTGGTCTGGCGGAAAATGTGTGTAATTGGGTTAGTAACTGGCTAAGTGATAGAAAGCAGAGGGTGGTTATAAATGGTATAGTCTCTAACTGGGTCGCTGTGACCAGTGGAGTACCGCAGGGTCGGTATTGGGACCTGTTCTCTTCAACATATTCATTAATGATCTGGTAGAAGGTTTACACAGTAAAATATCGATATTTGCAGATGATACAAAACTATGTAAAGCAGTTAATACAAGAGAAGATAGTATTCTGCTACAGATGGATCTGGATAAGTTGGAAACTTGGGCTGAAAGGTGGCAGATGAGGTTTAACAATGATAAATGTAAGGTTATACACATGGGAAGAAGGAATCAATATCACCATTACACACTGAATGGGAAACCACTGGGTAAATCTGACAGGGAGAAGGACTTGGGGATCCTAGTTAATGATAAACTTACCTGGAGCAGCCAGTGCCAGGCAGCAGCTGCCAAGGCAAACAGGATCATGGGGTGCATTAAAAGAGGTCTGGATACACATGATGAGAGCATTATACTGCCTCTGTACAAATCCCTAGTTAGACCGCACATGGAGTACTGTGTCCAGTTTTGGGCACCGGTGCTCAGGAAGGATATAATGGAACTAGAGAGAGTACAAAGGAGGGCAACAAAATTAATAAAGGGGATGGGAGAACTACAATACCCAGATAGATTAGCGAAATTAGGATTATTTAGTCTAGAAAAAAGACGACTGAGGGGCGATCTAATAACCATGTATAAGTATATAAGGGGACAATACAAATATCTCGCTGAGGATCTGTTTATACCAAGGAAGGTGACGGGCACAAGGGGGCATTCTTTGCGTCTGGAGGAGAGAAGGTTTTTCCACCAACATAGAAGAGGATTCTTTACTGTTAGGGCAGTGAGAATCTGGAATTGCTTGCCTGAGGAGGTGGTGATGGCGAACTCAGTCGAGGGGTTCAAGAGAGGCCTGGATGTCTTCCTGGAGCAGAACAATATTGTATCATACAATTATTAGGTTCTGTAGAAGGACGTAGATCTGGGGATTTATTATGATGGAATATAGGCTGAACTGGATGGACAAATGTCTTTTTTCGGCCTTACTAACTATGTTACTATGTAAGGAATCAACTGTTTTTCCAGGATAACCTTGTATGCGGCTTGATTCATACGTCCTTCGCAAAGAACAATCTGCCCAATTCCAGCCTTGCTGAAGCCTCCCCAGATCATCTGGTCATCTATGGTTAGACGGAGACCTGGAGAGGCGTACAAGCCACAGTGTCTTGCACCCACTGTGAAATTTGGTGGTGGACCGGTGATGATCTGGGGATTCTTCGGAAAGGCTGGAATTTTACAGGTTAATCTTTGCGAAGGACGTATTAATAAAGCCGCATACAAGGTTATCCTGGAAAAACAGTTGATTACTTCTGCTCAGACAATGTTTCCCAGCTCTGAGGACTGGTCTTTCCAGCAGGACAATGCGCCATGCCACACAGCTAGGTCACTCAATGTGTGGATGAAGGACCATTACATCAAATCCCTGTCATGGCCGCCCAATCTCCAGACCTGAACCCCAGTGATAACCTCTGGAATGTAATCAAGAGGAAGATGGATAGTCACAAGCCAGAAAACAGAGAAGAACTGCTGACATTATTGTACCAGGAACAGTGTGAAAGACTGGTGGAAAGCTGCCAAGACGCATGAAAGCTGTGATTAAAAATCATGGTTATTCCACAAAATATTGATTTCTGAACTCTTCCTGAATTAAAACACTATTATTGTTGTTTCTAAATGATTCTGAAATTGTTTTTTTGTTACACTATGGCTGGTCAGAACAATGAAAGCAATTGTTACCATCCAGTGTTGGACTGGGGTGCCGAGGGCCCACCAGTAACATTGTTTTTGGGGGCCCACTCTTCACCTGCATGCAAATATTACACTGCCATCTTTCACAAATTTACCTACATCTCTATATAATAATAAACTGGGCAGTTTGGTTAATGAATGACGAGATGCTGCTCCTTTCTATACAGAGTGAATCAGGTGAATTATGGCATATACTGCCCATATAATAGGGTTGTGGGCCCAGGTCTGCCCAGGGGCCCACCGGGCGATTCCCCTGTTCCCCTATGGGCCAGTCCGAGCCTGTTACCATCCACCTCTCGTGTCTCCCCTTTTCCTCATAGTTTGTAGCTTGCGAGCAGCAGGGCCCTCATTCCTCCTGGTATCTGTTTTGAACTGTGATTTCTGTTATGCTGTAATGTCTATTGTCTGTACAAGTCCCCTCTATAATTTGTAAAGCGCTGCAGAATATGTTGGCGCTATATAAATAAAAATTATTATTATTTTATTTTATTTTTTTGCATTATTTGAGGTCTGCAAGCAATGCATGTTTTTTTGGTATTTTGACCATTTCTCATTTTGAGAAAATAAATGCAAAATGTATTGCTTGGAACTTCGGAGACATGTTGTCAGAACTTTACAGAATAAAAGAACAATTTACATTTTACTCAAAAATATAAAGAGAAAAATCAGACAAACTGAACATTTTGCAGTGGTCTCTTCATTTTTGCCAGAGCTGTATATATAATTTCAGGGACCACATCACAGATTTAGGACATCAACAAGAAGGTCTGACACAAATGAAGGTCTGCTGCAATGAAATGAGACATCGGAGGTAAGTTACTAGATGCAAATATTCTGTATCTGCTCCGCGCAAGGCTCCGTTTACACAGATGACCAATGGTCGGTAAACCATTAGCGAGCCGCGGTCGTTTAATAGCCTGTTTACACAGGTAGACTGCAGAAACCTGTGCACTGAGCCATCTGTAATAGATTGTCCCGGGCACAGAGGCTGCCATTGTTCTCAGCGGCGCGGAGTCTTGTTTACACAGCACAATGCACAGCAGAGAATGTGGATCTTTTCTGCTGTGTTTTGCTCAGTCATCCATCCAGCGATTGGCAGCTTGTGTACACTGAAAGATTATATCTTAAGAACACGTGTTCTATGATTATCTTTCAGGGTAAATGCAGCTTTATTTGCAGAGAGATGATGGGAGTAATACTCTTGTTGGCAAATAAAACTCCCTTAGTACGTATAACATATTTAGAATTGAGAGTCCTCAGTGGTTGATACCTTTTAATGGCTAACTGAAAAGATGGTAACAAATTGCAGCTTTCGAGACTACATACGTCTCTTCATCAGGCAAAGACAACACGAGAGGTGGATGGTAACAGGCTCGGACTGGCCCATAGGGGAACAGGGGAATCGCCCGGTGGGCCCCTGGGCAGACCTGGGCCCACAATCCCACTATATGGTCAGTACATGCCATAACACATGCTAACACGGTACCAAGATATATTTCTTTCCTGTACGTATAACATTGTCGTTTAGTATATAGGGTCTTCTCTTGTTATGTATAGCGCTGTTTCAGCTTCCACACGATCCCCTCTTATTATGTATAGCATTGTCCTTTAGTATATAGGATCTTCTCTTGTTATGTATAGCGCTGTCTCTTATTCCATAGGATCCTCTCTTATTATACTGTATATAGCATTCTCCTTTAGTATATAGAATCCACTCTTGTTATATATAGCACTGTCTCTTTTTCCACAGGATCCCCTCTTAGTATGTATAGCTCTGTCCCTCATTGTACAAGATCCCCTCTTATTATGTACTAGATGGGGGCCCGTTTCTTACGCATTGGGTATTCTAGAATATGTATGTATGTATGTGCATCGTGCTTAGCACAGCCACGTAGTATATAGCACAGCCACGTAGTATATAGCACAGCCATGTAGTATATAGCAGCCACATAGTATATAGCAGCCACATAGTATATAACATAGCTCACGTAACACAGAGAGCCACGTAGTATATAGCACAGCCACATAGTATATAGCAGCCACGTAGTATATAACACAGCCCACGTAATATATAACACATCCCACGCAGTATATAACACAGGCCATGTAGTATATACCACAGCCCATGCAGTACATAACACAGGCCATGTAGTATATAGCACAGCCCATGCAGTATATAACACTGCCCACGTAGTATATAACACTGCCCACGTAGTATATAACACTGCCCACGTAGTATATAGCAGCCAGGCAGTATATAACACAGCCCACGTAATATATAGCACAGCTCACATAGTATATAACACAGCCCACACAGTATATAACACAGTCCACTCAGTATATAACACAGCCCACGCAGTATATAACACAGCCCACATAGTATATAGCAATGTGGGTACCATATCGCTGTTAAAAAAAAAAGAATAAAAATAAAAAATAGTTATATACTCACCCTCCGTCGTCCACCGAAGCTGTCCCGATGCGCGCGATGCGGCCGCCAGCTTCTGTTCCCAGAGATGCATTGCGAAATTACCCAGATGACTTAGCAGTTAGATGCACTGACTGGAGGAGAGTAGGGAGGGGTCAATTCGTGGCCGGACTAAACCTGTCGCTGATTGGTTGCGGCCTGCCGGCAGCAACCAGTCGGCAATGCGGGATTTCCGTTGCAGACAGATAGAAAACAGACAGACAGACGGAAGTGATCCTCAGACGATTATATAGATAGCTCTGTCCTTTAGTATATGGGGTTTTCTATTGTTATGCATAGTGCTGTTTCATATTTCACAGGATCCCCTCTTATGTATAGCATTGTCCTTTAGTATATAGGATCTTCTCTTGTTATGTATAGCGCTGTCTCTAATTCCACAAGATCCCCTCTTATTATATATAGCATTCTCTTTTAGTATATATAATCTACTCTTGTTATATATAGCTCTGTCTCTTATTCCACAGGTTCCCCTCTTAGTATGTATAGCTCTGTCCCTCATTCTACAGGATCCCCTCTTATTATGCATAGCTCTGTCCTTTATTATATAGGGTCTTCTCTTGTTATGTATAGCGCTGTTTCCCATTCCACAGGATCCCCTCTTATTATGTATAGCATTGTCCTTTAGTATATAGGATCTTCTCTTGTTATGTATAGCGCTGTCTCTTATTCCACTGGATCCCCTCTTATTATGTATAGCATTGTCCTTTAGTATATAGGATCTTCTCTTGTTATGTATAGCACTGTCTCATATTCCACAGGATCCCTTCCTATTATGTATAGCATTGTCCTTTAGTAAATAGGAGCTACTTTTGCCATGTATAGCGCTGTCTCTTATTCCACAGGATCCCCTCTTAGTATGTATAGCTCTGTCCCTTATTCTCAGGATTCCTTCTTAATATGGATCGCTATCCCTTAGTATATAGGGATCCCCTCTAATTATGGATAGCATCATCCCTTAGTATATAGGGTCTTCTCTTGTTATGTATAGCGCTGCCTGTTATTTCACAGGATCCCCTCTTATAATGGATAGCGCTGTCCCTTAGTATATAGGGACTTCTCTTGTTATGTATATCACTGTCTCTTATTCCACAGGATCCCCTTATTATATATAGCTCTGTCTTTTAGTATATAGGGTCTTCTCTTGTTATGTATAGCTCTGTTTCATATTCCACAGGATCCCCTCTTATTATGTAATTATGTATAGCATTGTCTTTTAGTATATAGGATCTTCTCTTGTTATGTATAGCGCTGTCTCTTATTCCACAGGATCCCCTCTTATTATGCATAGCATTGTCCTTTAGTATTTAGGGCCTTCTCTTCTTCAAAATAGCGGTGTTTCATATTCCACAGGATCCCCTCTTATTATGTATAGCATTGTCCTTTAGTATATAGGATCTTCTCTCGTTATGTATAGTGCTGTCTCATATTCCACAGGATCTCTTATTATAATCAGAAACAAAACCTCAGATACAGATACCATTGCCATAGAACACAGTCCCGTCTGGAGTACGCAGGACTGATGGGGTAAATACCCTGAGATACTTCTACAAATATCAAAAACCAAAAGAAATGAAGTATAATAACTCAGAAAAAGTTACCATATAAAAATTGTATGTTTATTAGTGCTAAATCAGCAACACTAAAAAATATATATCGGAAACAACATATCCAGATGTATAATAATAATAACATAATACAGAGACATTCGAATATCGAGAAATGGGTGCAATAAAAAAAAAAGAAAATTGTTTTTCCTTTATCTATGGTGCAACTTTGTTTTTATTGCACCCATTTCTCGATATTCGAATGTCTCTGTATTATGTTATTATTATTATACATCTGGATATGTTGTTTCCGATATATATTTTTTAGTGTTGCTGATTTAGCACTAATAAACATACAATTTTTATATGGTAACTTTTTCTGAGTTATTATACTTCATTTCTTTTGGTTTTTGATATTTGTAGAAGTATCTCAGGGTATTTACCCCATCAGTCCTGCGTACTCCAGACGGGACTGTGTTCTATGGCAATGGTATCTGTATCTGAGGTTTTGTTTCTGATTATTGTCTGTGTTTTCACAGTTTCCATCTTAGATCAGATGGATTTCCGCGAACGTGAAAAGGCGTGGCGGACTCAATTGAACAGAGTATTTGATGAGGGTTTGGGTGCCCCATGTGATCTTGAACTTATCAAGAAATATAAAGAGTTGCTCAAAAAACGCACCCGCCTATGGTGGAACAAGGCGTTTTTAGAAAAATATGTTGGTTGTGGTCTCATTCCACGGGGTCTTAGGATCCAAGTGTTCCCTTCATTCCCCATTTCTAATGAAGATTTTATCAAAGCCTGGGAAGGAGCTTCCTCAAATTGCTCTAAAATATTCTTAGAACTATTGATAAGATCCAACGAACTAACTCTTATAGAAATTGATGGGGAATTGAAAAAGTTACAAGATGACATCAATGAACATCTAAACCCTGAAAAAGTTGTAAAACTTAAAGGGGAAATTGATTTGGAACAACTTAAATGGGAAAAAGACATCGTTGATGGTAAAACAAAGAAATATATACGTGACCAACTAGACTTCCAGAATGACCAGGTCTATAAATGGAAAAGGAGGGGGGCGAACCAGAGATCATTTTCAAGGGCACGTTCTACATCTATTTCATCTATGTCTTCGGCTGAAGACAGAACCCATGGCCCTGAAATTCCCAGGACAACTTGGGAAAGGAGGGATTTCTTCAGAGAAAACCGCTCAAGAGGGGTTGGAAAGAGAAATCAGAAACGTAAAATACCCTCCTCGCCCCCTTTGGATAAAAGGACGAAAAATAACACTTTGGAGGTGATTAACCTATCCTCTCATGTGCTGTCCCAGACTCAGAAGGATCTTCTGGGTCTTGGTTTATCATTTGTTCCTACTAATAATTTTAATTTTTTTCAAGCATTAAAGGACCTCCACCTGTTCTCTCGAAAGCTGGTACTACGAAAACTGCATTCTAGATCAACGATTAACCAAGGCGACGGTCACATAACTGAACAGGAGGCGATTGAGGCCTTGGAGGATTTGGAGCGTGAATCCAATCCGGATATTGCAGGTATCTCTCCGCCGCCTGTTTTGTCTAGATCTACTACATTCCCCCCCTTGTCTTTATGTCCGCAGGTCGATATATTTACCAGACTAGTAACAGAGGAATTTAGGTCTATCTATAATAACAGGAATAGAGACAACCTAACTCCTTCACAACGTAAAGCATTGGAAAATCTTAAGCAATTGGATGACGTAGTCATCAAATCGGCAGACAAGGGGGGGAATGTGGTTGTTTGGCCAGTGGAGAGATATGAGAGGGAGGCCTTTAGGCAGTTGAGGGACAAACAGACATATATTCAATTAACACGAAATCCCTTAGTTCCCTATCAGGGAGAACTTGCCTGTATTTTGGAGATAGCACATGAGAGGGGTATCATCTCCAAAAAAGTCCTAAATGGTCTTCTAGTCAAATGCCCTGTTGTGCCCACGTTCTATCTTCTGCCCAAGGTCCACAAGGACCCTGTCAATCCTCCAGGGCATCCGATTGTCTCTGGCATTGGAGGGCTGTGTGATCCTATTTGTAAATTTATTGAACATTATCTGCACCCTCAGGTGGAAACACTGCCCTCCTATGTCAGGGACACTACGGACGTCCTGAGACGTCTTGATGGCCTGTCCCTCGACTCGGATACATTTCTTGTAGTAGCGGACGTTGAATCCCTGTATACGAGCATAGATCATGAGGACGGACTGCGAGCATCGCGGTTCTTCCTGGAGGCGAGCAATCTGGATGCTGATTTGAGGGAGCTGGTGTTGGATTTGTTGCGGTTCATTCTCACCCACAATTTTTTTACATTCAAGGACCGGTTCTTTTTACAGAAACGTGGTACCGCTATGGGAGCGGCGTGTGCGCCCTCCTATGCAAACCTCTTTCTTGGATTTTGGGAGAGGGGTTTGCTGTTGGATGGTGCACAGGCCGCTCCCCAAGTCCTTGGATGGTTTCGTTTTATTGATGACATTTTGTTTTTATGGCAGGGTACTGCCATTGATTTAGAAACATTCATGGTGGGTCTGAACCGCAATGAATCCAACATCAAGCTCACCTACGTCTATGATTCAAAGGTGGTATCTTTTCTTGACGTTGAACTTAGGGAGCAGATTGACGGTTCGATACATACTGATATGTATCGTAAAAAAACATCTGTCAATGCATTGCTACATGCATCCTCTGCACACCAGTATTCCACGATTGCCGCTATCCCAACAGGGCAGTTTCTGCGTGCTCGCAGAATCTGTACTTCTGATGCTTTATTTGAGGGACAGGCCAAGGACCTTGGGCAGAGATTTAGAGATCGTGGGTATAGCAACAGGAGCATTAAGAAGGGCTATGTGAGAGCCAAAAATACCAGGAGAGTTGATCTCCTGGGCTGTTATGGCTGGCAATCAGGCAACACAGCGTGCAGTAATCAGCGCACATACAGAGATCTGGCAATAACCAAAAACAATAGGACGAGCTCTGAGACGTGGAATCTCTGTAGACTGCAGTACCTGATCTATCCTCACACAACTATAAGCAGCAGTGGATTGCGCCTATCACTACCTATGCAACTCGGCACTGCCTGAGAGCTGACTAGCCTGAAGATAGAAATACAAGCCTGACTTACCTCAGAGAAATACCCCAAAGGAATAGGCAGCCCCCCACATATAATGACTGTTAGCAAGATGAAAAGACAAACGTAGGAATGAAATAGATTCAGCAAAGTGAGGCCCGATATTCTAGACAGAGCGAGGATAGCAAAGAGAACTATGCAGTCTACAAAAAACCCTAAAACGAAAACCACGCAAGGGGCAAAAAGACCCACCGTGCCGAACTAACAGCACGGCGGTGCACCCCTTTGCTTCTCAGAGCTTCCAGCAAAAGTTAATAGCAAGCTGGACAGAAAAAAACAGAAAACAAACTAGAAGCACTTATCTAGCAGAGCAGCAGGCCCAAGGAAAGATGCAGTAGCTCAGATCCAACACTGGAACATTGACAAGGAGCAAGGAAGACAGACTCAGGTGGAGCTAAATAGCAAGGCAGCCAACGAGCTCACCAAAACACCTGAGGGAGGAAGCCCAGAGACTGCAATACCACTTGTGACCACAGAAGTGAACTCAGCCACAGAATTCACAACAGTACCCCCCCCTTGAGGAGGGGTCACCGAACCCTCACCAGAACCCCCAGGCCGACCAGGATGAGCCACATGAAAGGCACGAACAAGATCTGGGGCATGGACATCAGAGGCAAAAACCCAGGAATTATCTTCCTGAGCATAACCCTTCCATTTGACCAGATACTGAGTTTCCGTCTAGAGACACGAGAATCCAAAATCTTCTCCACAATATACTCCAATTCCCCCTCCACCAAAACAGGGGCAGGAGGCTCCACAGATGGAACCATAGGTGCCACGTATCTCCTCAACAACGACCTATGTATTATGTATGGAAAAGGAGTCTGGGAGGGTCAGACGAAAAGACACCGGATTGAGAATCTCAGAAATCCTATACGGACCAATAAAACGAGGTTTAAATTTAGGAGAGGAAACCTTCATAGGAATATGACGAGAAGATAACCAAACCAGATCCCCAACACGAAGTCGGGGTCCCACACGGCGTCTGCGATTAGCGAAAAGCTGAGCCTTCTCCTGGGACAAGGTCAAATTGTCCACTACCTGAGTCCAGATCTGCTGCAACCTGTCCACCACAGAATCCACACCAGGACAGTCCGAAGACTCAACCTGTCCTGAAGAGAAACGAGGATGGAACCCAGAATTGCAGAAAAATGGAGAGACCAAGGTAGCCGAGCTGGCCCGATTATTAAGGGCGAACTCAGCCAACGGCAAAAATGACACCCAATCATCCTGGTCAGCTGAAACAAAACATCTCAGATATGTTTTCTAAGGTCTGATTGGTTCGTTCGGTCTGGCCATTAGTCTGAGGATGGAAGGCCGAGGAGAAAGATAGGTCAATGCCCATCCTACCACAAAAGGCTCGCCAGAACCTCGAGACAAACTGGGAACCTCTGTCCGAAACAATATTCTCAGGAATGCCATGTAAACGAACCACATGCTGGAAGAACAAAGGCACCAAATCAGAGGAGGAAGGCAATTTAACCAAGGGCACCAGATGGACCATTTTAGAAAAGCGATCACAGACCACCCAAATGACCGACATTTTTTGAGAAACGGGAAGGTCAGAAATGAAATCCATAGAGATATGTGTCCAAGGCCTCTTCGGGACCGGCAAGGGCAAAAGCAACCCACTGGCACGTGAACAGCAGGGCTTAGCCCTAGCACAAATTCCACAGGACTGCACAAAAGCACGCACATCCCGTGACAGAGATGGCCACCAGAAGGATCTAGCAACCAACTCCCTGGTACCAAAGATTCCTGGATGACCGGCCAGCACCGAACAATGAAGTTCAGAGATAACTTTACTAGTCCACCTATCAGGGACGAACAGTTTCTCGGCCGGACAACGATCAGGTTTATTAGCCTGAAATTTCTGCAACACTCTCCGCAAATCAGGGGAGATGGCAGACACAATGACTCCTTCCTTGAGGATACTCGCCGGCTCAGATAACCCCGGAGAGTCGGGCACAAAACTCCTAGACAGAGCATCCGCCTTCACATTTTTAGAGCCCGGAAGGTATGAAATCACAAAATCAAAACGAGCAAAAAATAACGACCAACGGGCCTGTCTAGGATTCAAGCGCTTGGCAGACTCGAGATAAGTAAGATTCTTATGATCAGTCAATACCACCACGCGATGCTTAGCACCCTCAAGCCAATGACGCCACTCCTCGAATGCCCACTTCATGGCCAGCAACTCTCGGTTGCCCACATCATAATTACGCTCAGCAGCAGAAAATTTCCTGGAAAAGAAAGCACATGGTTTGAACACTGAGCAACCAGAATCTCTCTGTGACAAAACCGCCCCTGCACCAATCTCAGAAGCATCAACCTCGACCTGGAACGGAAGAGAAACATCAGGTTGACACAACACAGGGGCACAGCAAAAACGACGCTTCAACTCCTGAAAAGCTTCCACGGCAGCAGAAGACCAATTAACCAAATCAGCACCCTTCTTGGTCAAATCGGTCAATGGTCTGGCAATGCTAGAAAAATTACAGATGAAGCGACGATAAAAATTAGCAAAGCCCAGGAATTTCTGCAGACTTTTTAGAGATGTCGGCTGAGTCCAATCCTGGATGGCCTGAACCTTAACCGGATCCATCTCGATAGTAGAAGGGGAAAAGATGAACCCCAAAAATGAAACTTTCTGCACACCGAAGAGACACTTTGATCCCTTCACGAACAAGGAATTAGCACGCAGTACCTGGAAAACCATTCTGACTTGCTTCACATGAGACTCCCAATCATCTGAGAAGATCAAAATGTCATCCAAGTAAACAATCAAGAATTTATCCAGATACTCACGGAAAATGTCATGCATAAAAGACTGAAAAACAGATGGAGCATTGGCAAGTCCAAACGGCATCACCAGATACTCAAAATGACCCTCGGGCGTATTAAATGCCGTTTTCCATTCATCTCCCTGCCTGATTCTCACCAGATTATACGCACCACGAAGATCAATCTTAGTAAACCAACTAGCCCCCTTAATCCGAGCAAACAAGTCAGAAATCAATGGCAAGGGATACTGAAACTTAACAGTGATCTTATTAAGAAGGCGGTAATCAATACACGGTCTTAGCGAACCATCCTTCTTGGCTACAAAAAAGAACCCTGCTCCCAATGGTGACGACGATGGGCGAATAAGTCCCTTCTCCAGGGACTCCTTCACATAACTGCGCATAGCGGTGTGTTCAGGTACGGACAAATTAAATAAACGACCCTTAGGGAATTTACTACCAGGAATCAAATCGATAGCACAATCACAATTCCTATGCGGAGGTAGGGCATCAGACTTGGACTCTTCAAATACATCCTGAAAGTCCGACAAGAACTCTGGGATGTCAGAAGGAATGGATGACGAAATCGACAAAAATGGAACATCACCATGTACTCCCTGACAACCCCAGCTGGTTACCGACATAGAGTTCCAATCCAATACTGGATTATGGGTTTGTAGCCATGGCAACCCCAACACGACCACATCATGCAAATTATGCAGTACCAGAAAGCGAATAACTTCCTGATGAGCAGGAGCCATGCACATGGTCAGCTGGGCCCAGTACTGAGGCTTATTCTTGGCCAAAGGTGTAGCATCAATTCCTCTCAACGGAATAGGACACCGCAAAGGCTCCAAGAAAAATCCACAACGTTTAGCATAATCCAAATCCATCAGATTCAGGGCAGCGCCTGAATCCACAAACGCCATGACAGAATACGATGACAAAGAGCACATTAAGGTAATGGACAAAAGGAATTTGGACTGTACAGTACCAATAACGGCAGAGCTATCGAACCGCCTAGTGCGTTTAGGACAATTAGAAATAGCATGAGTAGAATCACCACAATAGAAACACAGTCTATTCAGACGTCTGCGTTCTTGCCGTTCTACTTTAGTCATAGTCCTGTCGCACTGCATAGGCTCAGGTTTACTCTCAGACAATACCGCCAGATGGTGCACAGATTTACGCTCGCGCAAGCGACGACCGATCTGAATGGCCAAGGACATAGACTCATTCAAACCAGCAGGCATAGGAAATCCCACCATTACATCCTTAAGAGCTTCAGAGAGACCCTTTCTGAACAAAGCCGCTAGTGCAGATTCATTCCACAGAGTGAGTACTGACCACTTCCTAAATTTCTGACAATATACTTCTACATCATCCTGACCCTGGCATAAAGCCAGCAGATTTTTCTCAGCCTGATCCACTGAATTAGGCTCATCGTAAAGCAATCCCAGCGCCTGGAAAAATGCATCAACATTACTCAATGCAGAATCTCCTGGTGCAAGAGAAAACGCCCAGTCCTGTGGGTCGCCGCGCAAAAAAAGAAATAATAATCAAAACCTGTTGAATAGGATTACCAGAAGAATGAGGTTTCAAGGCCAAAAATAGCTTACAATTATTTCTGAAGCTCAGGAACTTAGTTCTGTCACCAAAAAACAAATCAGGAATCGGAATTCTTGGTTCTAGCATCGATTTCTGATCAATAGTATCTTGAATCTTTTGTACATTTACAACGAGATTATCCATTGAGGAGCACAGAGCCTGAATATCCATGTCCACAGCTGTGTCCTGAAGCACTCTAATGTCTAGGGGAAAAAAAAAGACTGAAGACAGAGCTAAGAAAAAAAAATGATGTCAGGATTTCTTTTTTCCCTCTATTGGGAATCATTGGTGGGGCTCCTTGTACTGTTATGGCTGGCAATCAGGCAACACAGCGTGCAGTAATCAGCGCACATACAGAGATCTGGCAATAACCAAAAACAATAGGACGAGCTCTGAGACGTGGAATCTCTGTAGACTGCAGTACCTGATCTATCCTCACACAACTATAAGCAGCAGTGGATTGCGCCTATCACTACCTATGCAACTCGGCACTGCCTGAGAGCTGACTAGCCTGAAGATAGAAATACAAGCCTGACTTACCTCAGAGAAATACCCCAAAGGAATAGGCAGCCCCCCACATATAATGACTGTTAGCAAGATGAAAAGACAAACGTAGGAATGAAATAGATTCAGCAAAGTGAGGCCCGATATTCTAGACAGAGCGAGGATAGCAAAGAGAACTATGCAGTCTACAAAAAACCCTAAAACGAAAACCACGCAAAGGGGCAAAAAGACCCACCGTGCCGAACTAACAGCACGGCGGTGCACCCCTTTGCTTCTCAGAGCTTCCAGCAAAAGTTAATAGCAAGCTGGACAGAAAAAACAGAAAACAAACTAGAAGCACTTATCTAGCAGAGCAGCAGGCCCAAGGAAAGATGCAGTAGCTCAGATCCAACACTGGAACATTGACAAGGAGCAAGGAAGACAGACTCAGGTGGAGCTAAATAGCAAGGCAGCCAACGAGCTCACCAAAACACCTGAGGGAGGAAGCCCAGAGACTGCAATACCACTTGTGACCACATAAGTGAACTCAGCCACAGAATTCACAACACTGGGCCCATAGGAGGGTGGTTCTAGTAGGAAAAAAAGGAAAGGACACACAAGTACGTTTTATTTCTACATACAACCAACAATGGGATTTGATGAGAACTATCCTTAAAAAACATTGGTCGGTCTTGTTAACCGATCCAGTATTGAAAGAACAACTCTCCTCAACACCTCTTATGACAGCGCGAAGAGGGAGAAATTTTCGTGATGTTTTGGTGTCAAGCCACTATGTCTCCAAACCCACTACATTATTTGGTAGTGGTGGTGCTAGAAAAGGTTTTTTCCCCTGTGGAAAGTGTTTAGCATGTAAGAACCATATCAGATCCATGTCCTTCACATCATCGAGTGGCCTCAAGACATATGACATCAGAGCTAATATCACATGTACGTCTACGCATGTTGTATATTATGCCTTGTGTAGTTGTAATTTGATTTATATTGGACTTACGTCACGTGAGTTACGGGTTAGAACCCGTGAACACGTGCGTGACATTGAGGCCGCTCGTGATGTGGACGATGTGGAATCTTTAAAAACAATCCCCAGACATTTTAAACTCAAACATAAATGTAATTCTAAAGAACTGAGAGTCTGGGGGATCGATTGCGTACACATGGGGATTAGAGGGGGTGATGCTGTGAGGACCTTAATGCAAAAAGAGTGCCGTTGGATAGTTAATCTTGACACCATGGTCCCTCATGGACTTAATGAGCAACTTAGTTTTGCATCATTCTTGTAATGTTAGTCATCTCTGGACGTAGGATCACTGTTTTTTTATTATTTTTTAACATTTGTCTCTTTTTCTTCCTTTTTTTCTTTATTATGTATTTTTTAGTGTTATACTGTTTTGAAGGATCTGTGCCATCTCAATCAAAGTTGGCCGGGATTTGCACTCTCAATTGCCATCTGTTGGAACAAGATTTCTGGACCTGGGATGCTTATTTTATAATATATATATATATATATATATATATATATATATATATATATATATATATATATATATATATATATATGTTGCACATTGTCACTTTAGCTTACTGTTGTTAGCTCTGTATTTTTTCACTATCATTGTAGTAATTATTCATTATTTTTATGTTTCACTTGATTTTGTGTATCTATTCATCATATTATATCCACTATTGTTATTTTGTTGCATACATACACTGTATCTTTCATCATTATTTTTATAATGGTTCTATATTTGTAACACTTTAGTGGTTTGTTATAGTATCCTTTTTTGGCTAGTTGTTGTCTTAATAGTGCTATGCGTTTTGGGCGTTATAGATCTATGGGCCGCCCTTACCTTGCAGAACGATGTTCCATCTGTATTAACATAGGAAGCCGGCGCATTGTCAGTGCGCATGCCTGTGACGTGGACTAGCTGCGGCATCGTCTGGGCGCCTCTTGATGACGTGTGCGGGTCAATGACGTCACCGGTTCATTCCGGTGACCCGCACCGCAATGTTGGCGCTCGTGATGATGCGCTCTGCGGCGCCCGTTACTGTCACAGACATGCGCCGCTTTAGTGGCATGGCCGCGGACTACAAAAGGCAGGATGTGGGAGACATAGTTACTATGCGGGCCCCCCGACGAAGCTGTGGGCGAAACGCGCGTAGGGGCGTGTGTTGTTTACCATGGAGAAGGACAAGGGTAAGATGGGGATAGGGAATTAGTCATTGTACACTCTGATTGTTGTGGGTGTTGAGCTATGGGCCATTTGCCCGGTACTAGACGTTATGCTCTCATTTGATATAGCTGCCAGGGGATTTTTTTAGCACTGTGCACTTTATCCTCTCCTATAGGCAGCAGCTACTACTGTGTATTATTAGATACCCATGACTCCCTAAAAAATCCCCCCTAACCCATTGTTTTTCCTTTATCTATGGTGCAACTTTGTTTTTATTGCACCCATTTCTCGATATTCGAATGTCTCTGTATTATGTTATTATTATTATACATCTGGATATGTTGTTTCCGATATATATTTTTTAGTGTTGCTGATTTAGCACTAATAAACATACAATTTTTATATGGTAACTTTTTTCTGAGTTATTATACTTCATTTCTTTTGGTTTTTGATTTAGGATCTCTTATTATGTATAGTGTTGTCCTTTAGTAAATAGGATCTACTCTTGTTATGTATAGCGCTGTCTCTTATTCCACAGGATCCCTTCTTAGTATGTATAGCACTGTCTCATATTCCACAGGATCCCCTCTTATTATGGATAGCGTCATCCCTTAGTATATAGGGTCTTCTCTTGTTATGTATAGCGCTGCCTGTTATTCCACAGGATCCCCTCTAATTATGTCTGGTGTGTCTGCCGTACCACACCTTGTCAATCATTTTAATCAAAATCATTGCAATTTATTTTTTACTTTTTCCTGGGATAAAGAGGAAATATCTGTCACAGGGATAACGTGAAAAAGCGGGGTCAGACGATTGCAGCGTCTGAGGACACCTACACCTGCGGTAGTTAGAACAGATTCAGTGTCCTTTCAGCAGTTCTGGCTTTCTTTGCTTTGGTGCTGCAAGGGTTAAACTGCTCAGTTGGGATCCTGGAGTTCTCTGTCTTGGGTGATAAAAGCTGTTCTGAGTATGTTACTCCCCCCTCCTCCTTGTTTCTGACCTTGCCAGTGACAGTTTTACCACTTCCTGGTTTGGAGTTATTGGAGTGTTCTGAGATTATAGCAGGTGATTGGAGTTGTATTCAGAAGATTTGTGCTTTGATTTGTTTGTGTGATTCCTCTTAATCCTCTTATCATTTTTTTTTTCACTTATTCCTTCCTTGTTTCCCCCTTGGCTGTTTTGTGAGTGTATTTGTATGATTGTAGTTTTATTTTACCCCTGTCTGTTTACCCCTGTCTGTCTGGTTTGTGTAGTCCCATACACTTTTGTCTCATACCTCCCTGGTTGGAGGAGGGAACAGATAAGTGTTATTATAGGAGCATAGCTGGTACGAGACTCCGGCGTCTCCACCATCAGGAGGAATCTGGGGGATAGGGATAACCTAGGGGGCAGAGTAGGTGCCCTTTGTCCCTGGCCATAACGTGACAGTATCCTTCCTAGATTTAACTTTGTAGGCTGATACAGATAAAATTGCATACTTATCTCACAAAAAATTTCCGGTAATACTATTTTAAAAGCAGATTCCTGTCGCCCCAGACACACTAAATGAGGTATTCCCCTGAGTGAGATGATTTGCGCAAAAATACATTTCTCAGAAAAAAAAGCAATTATAGCAGAGAAAGATATATTATTTATAACAGACTTTAATAAAATGGGGTCATAAAAAATGGGCACTTTATAGAGCTACTAAAATGGTAGATAAAAAAAAAATCACATTATGATTTATTAATTAAACGTTCAGAGAACATAACATTGCATAAACCTGTATCCTGTGAATATAGTCAAATTAACGGAATTGTCAATAATTACCTGCCAATGTGATATAGTAAATCAAATTCTACGAGAGGGCTGTTTGTTCTCGGCCAAAAAAAATCCCCGACCCTGTCACAACTCGTCTCCTAGTTTAATCACAAGCGTTATCATATTTACAAGGCTGCGGTTCCATCGGAAGAGTTATATATCGTGGTGGAGCTTTACTCTCACCTATGAGTAGGACCTATCACTTTGGGACGCGTCATCCTGAACTATAGTCTCCCTGGGACTTTTTCCTTGAATGTTTTTGCCAATATACAGATGATGTCCAAACATTTTTGTGACACGTTTTTTTTCTCTTGTTATGTATAGCGCTGATTCTTATTCCACAGGACCCCCTCTTATTATGTATAGCGCTGTCCCTTAGTATATAGGGTTTTCTCTTGTTAAGAAAATCATATAAAGAAAAAGCACTACCAAGAACCAAGGTACTAAAGGTAAAAAAAAACTTTATTGAGACAACAATATAACAATCAATATGTAATGGATAAGATAATGACAGTGGTAAGCCAAAGAAATGGTGGGACCACGGTATAAATCATGCAAGAAGCCACACAGGCAATATAAGCAATTTCTTGTTATAACAATATCTTGTTATGTATAGCGCTGACTCTTATTCTACAGGATCCCCTCTTATTATGTATATTATGTATATTGATGTCCCTTAGTATATAGGGTCTTCTCTTGTTATGTATAGCGCTGACTCTTATTCCACAGGATCCTCTTATTATGTATATTGCTGTCCCTTAATAATAATAATAATAATAATCTTTATTTATATGGTGCCAACATATTCCGCAGCGCTTTACAGTTTAACAGTTTCAAACATAACAGTCATAAGTAACAATGTTAAGAATACAATAATTAAAGCACAATAAGCCGCCCCTGCTCGTGAGAGCTTACAATCTACAATGAGGTGGGGAAATACAAAGTACAGGTGTGTATTTACAATGATGTATTTACAGTGATGGTCCAGCCATCTTCAGAGAGTGGGAAATAGATGGAGATAGGGAATGGTCTACACACACACAAACATAAAATGAGTTTGATTAGGGAACGTGATAGGCCGCTCTGAACAAATGAGTTTGGAGTGAGCGCCTAAAACTATGCAAATTGTGGATGGTCCTAATATCTTGGGGTAGAGCATTCCAGAGGATTGGCGCAGCACGGGAGAAGTCTTGGAGTCGGGAGTGGAAGGTACGGATTAGTGCAAAGGTTAGCCGAAAGTCATTTGCAGAGCGCAGTGGTCTGTTAGGCTGATAGACAGAAATGAGGGAGGAGATGTAAGGGGGTGCCGCACTGTGGAGAGCTTTGTGGGTGAGAACAAGTACTTTGAATTGTATCCTGTAATGAATGGACAGCCAGCGTAACGACTGGCGAAGAGCGGACACGTCTGAATACCGATTAGCCAGATGGACGACCCTGGCTGCTGCATTAAGGATGGACTGGAGAGGGGAAAGTTGAGTGAGGAGGAGGCCAATTAATAGAGCGTTACAGTAGTCCAAGCGGGAGTGGATCAGGGCGTGTAAGCGGCACGAGCGGGCAAGAGATTGTATGTGGGAGGTGAAGGAGAGATTGGAGACAAACATAACACCCAGACAGCGCGCCTGCTGCCGGGGTGTTATTATGGTCAGATTTAGGGAGGTAGTATATAGGGTCTTCTCGTTATGTATAGTGCTGACTCTTATTCCACAGGATCCTCTTATTATATATATTGCTGTCCATTATTATATAGGGTCTTCTCTTGTTATGTATAGTGCTGTCTCTTATTCCACAGGATCACCTCTTATGTATATTGCTGTCCCTTACTATATAGGGTTTTCTCTTGTTATGTATAGCGCTGACTCTTATTCCACAGGATCCACTCTTATTATGTATAGTGTTGTCTCTTATTCCACAGGATCCCCTCTTATTATGTATAGCTCAGTCCCTTAGTATATAGGGTATTTTGCTGTCCCTTATTATACAGGGTCTTCTCTTGTTATAATGAATAATAAAGTTGTGACACACATATTACACACATGTAACACACAAATTATAGCACATAAGCACTAATACTAGCATTAATATACCATGTGTGCATGTTAGGACCAAAAAATAGGGACAACTGTCGAACAGAAATCCTAATACTCCACAGAGAAACACAGTCCATAAGTCCCATAAAAAATTCCTTTATTAAATATATAAATTTTAAAAAACACAAGTGAAAAGATACATCGGGACAAGTGGGGCTAGTGAATGAACTGTACGGCAATACTACACATAGGGCTTCAGGATACTCCCCACCGTATCAGCACGTCATACATTTAGTAATATACACCCCAATGGGTGAATAGGGCGAATGCACACACAATGACTCTGGTAGCTCCAATAGGGCCAATAGAAAGTATATAGAGAATAAGGTGCAAGTGCACATGCAGCATAGAGAACACTAAATAGCAGCCAAGTACCAGCATTGAATATATTATAAAGGCATTTGCCTGATGTTTACTGACCAGTGGGGGACCTGAGCCCACCCTGACGCGCGTTTCGGAGCCTGACAGGGCTCCTTCCTCAGGGGGTGACACCATTCGCCCTATTCACCTGGTCAGTTCTTTCACTAGCCCCACTTGTCCCGATGTATCTTTTCCCTTGTGTATTTTAAAATTTATATATTTAATAAAGGAATTTTTTATGGGACTTATGGACTGTGTTTCTCTGTGGAGTATTAGGTATTCTCTTGTTATGTATAGCTATGCCTCTTCTTGCAAAGGATCCCCTCTTATTATGTATAGCTCAGTCCCTTAGTATATAGTGTTTTCTCTTGTTATGTATAGCGCTGACTTATTTCACAGGATCCTCTCTGTTTTCTCATTATGTATAGAGCTGTCTCTTATTCCATAGGATGTCCTCTTATTATGTATAGCAGGGGTCCCCAACTCCAGTCCTCAAGGCCCACCAACAGGTCATGTTTTCAGGATTTCCTTTGCATTGCACAAGTGATGCAATTATTACCTGGGCAAGACTAAGGAAATCCTGACAACATGACATGTTGGTGGGCCTTGAGGACTGGAGTTGGGGACCCCTGATGTATAGCACTGACCCTTTGTATATAGGGTTTTCTTTTGTTATGTATAGCGCTGTCTCTATCTTCTTACATCAGCAGATTTCCATAGAGCACCTGCTTGTTCGAGCTAATCACACTCTTATTAACTTTTGATCAGAGTGTGACAGGATTTTCTTGGATAAGGAGAAGATGTAAAAAAATGTCTTCATCTTCTCCATTGCGTCAGTCTGAGTAAGTAGGACTGCACTCAGATGTTATCTGAGCGCAGTTAAAACAATTTTTCACGGACTCATTGACTTGCAAGGCCAAGTGCAATTTGATAATTGAACCCATCTTAGTCTGAAGAAATCATCAGACTTGTGGGTGGCTCCAGAGAATAACTCTGGTCTGAGTGTGATTTGATGTTTTGTTGGACTGAATATACGGCCATGTGCATGAGCCCTCAGTGGCATTCAATAGCTCAAAGAAACGACATTACATAAAACGTTACTGTGACGACACAACATTTTATCTTAATAAACCAGATGTCTATTTTCAGTAAGCAAGGAATAGACTGTTATCTATATGTTAACTTTTGAATTTATGTGTTTCTTTCCGGCTGGTCAAGAAAACACAGACTTTTGTTTGTATAAGCCTGTAATATGGACTGCACGCTTACATTTGATGTAACATGTTGTACTGTTATCCTGGATGATTGAACAATGATGTTGCTGATATTTTGATATCACATTGCCCAGACCAGCTAACTTGTTGACTTGCAAAACAGGGGAGTAAAAACTGTGCAAATAAATTAAATAATTAAACAATGCGAGTTGATCTTGTCACCATTCTTCCGTCACGGGATTACCACATCAGAGAGGAGTCAGAAGACTACATCATCTGATTGCTAATACTCCTGCGCTGAGAAGAAGCACTTCTCCGTCATTTTAATGTTTATTTTGTTTGGCAGAACATGGGTTAATTGGCCATGTTGGAAACTCTAAGCTCTCAGCTGAGCTCAGTTAGCCATTGCCATCCATTGATAATCTGGTCCTGATTCAAATCCATGTCGGAGCTCGCAATTGCTGCATGGCTTAGGAGGAGAGGTGTTCATATGAGGAGTTTTGAAGGAGTTATCTGTGACTGTTGCGTGGTTTGTAAGTGTAATAATTCCCTTCCTTCTCCTACTTTAGTTTTTCCCCCATCTTCCACTCCCTAGTGCATTCCTCTGTTATATGTGAGTGAATATTTTGTATGCCTGGTATTTTCAGTTACTCTTGTTTGAATTGCTCTTGTTCGTTGGGTTGGTGTACTGTGGTGCACGGCAGCTCCCCTCTTCCTTGGGTGGGGGAAGAGAACAGACAAATGGCTAACTCAGGAGATAAGACAAGGATGGCAGCCTCGGGATCTTCACCTTCAGAAGTATCCCAGGGAATAGGGTGAGCTAGGGCATCCCCTAGAGGTAGGTACAGGGAAGGAGCCCCTGGTCCCAGGTCACCTGACCGATGAGTCGTGACATTACCTCTGACTGTAACCATTTTCTGATCCATTATGGATAATATTACTGCCCTGACTGGGAAACTGCAGCAGCTCAGTCTGGAGGTGGCAAATTTACATATGGTTGTTTTGCAGCACCCTAATGCAGAAATCATGTCTCCCAGGCAAACCGTAGTGGAGCCCAAGATTGCTTTGCCTGACGGGTTCTCTGGGGTGTGTGACAAGTTTACTGTTTTCAGAGAGGCCTGTAAACTGTACTTTAAGTCCTGTTTCCTTAGTTACAGTAACGTGTGGGGATAGTAGTCTCGCTCCTTGAGGGGGAGCCCCAAGCATGGGCATTTTCTCTCCCGTCTGACTCACAGTCACTTCAGACGGTGGAGCGACTATTTCTGGCATTGGGCCTTATATATGACGACCCCGATCGCGTCCTTAGCTGAGTCCACACTGCGCCAATCTCGTAGTAAACAGCCATCAGGTAAACTAAGAAGTCCGGGTTGCGGGGATGTTAGCAACCTGGGGGTGCTCATCACCTCCGTGGGTAGGACACAATTTTTTCGGCCAGCAGAGAGGTTGTTGACACTTAGGGAGAAGCCCCTGCTGCCTGTCCACTTGGTAAACTTTTTGTTCCAGTCAATCTCCGTCTTAAGATTCCTCACCGAACATCATGATTCAGTGCTGGCTGGACATCCTGGTAATAAAGCCAACGCTAATCTGCTTACTCAGCATTTTTGGTGGCCAGGTGCTCATCAGGATGTCTGGTAGTATGTAGCCGCCTGCAGTGTCTGTGTGCGTTCTAAAACTTCTCATACTCGCCCATCCTGGGCTCTCCAACCATTAGAGATTCCTAGCAGACCTTGGACTCACTTGTTGGTCGATTTTATCACGGATCTACCTATGTTGCCAGGGAATATACTGTAATACTGGAGGTCGTAGATACTGTAGATTCAGTAAGACGTCTCATTTTATCACTTTACCAGCTTTACTGAATGTCAAATTCTTGGCGCAAATTTTCGTCAGGGAAATAATTAGATTACATCCGATCCCGGACGATATTGTTTCTGACCGGCGGGTGCAGTTTGTCTCCAAGTTTTGGAGGCCCATCTGTCATTCTCTTCTGCATTTCACTCGCAGTCTAATAGTCAGACTGAATGGGTTAACCAGAATCTGGAGACGTATCTCAGGTGTTTTGTGTCTGAAAATCAGGAGGAGTGGGTTACCTACTTGCCGAATTTGCAGTAAATAATCGTCATGAATCTACTGGTAAATCCCCGTTTTTCAGGGCGTATGAATTCCATCCTCAGTTCAGCTCATTTAATAAATATCGTCCTTCAGGATTAGCTGAAGAGGAACAGTTTTCATCATCTATTACGGCCATATGACAGGGGGTTACTAATTATTTGAGGAAGATGGGTTCCAAATATAGGTATCTAGCTGATCGGAGATGTTTGGTGGGTCCAGACCTGTGTGTTGGTGACTTTGTGTTGTTGTCCTCTAGGAATATTAAGCTGAAGGTTCCATCTTGGCAACTGGGTCCCAGGTTTACTGGTCCTTACAAGATTATAGCCACTGTCAATCGCGTAGCATTCCACCTTGCAAGGAAGAATGGCAGAGGATCGTCAAATCCAGGTGTGAAAAACTTGTTGCATCATTCATAAGAAGACTCTTGGCTGTACGAGCTCATAAGGTGCTTCTAATCAATACCGAGCGAAGGGTCTGAAGACTTATGACCATGTGATATTTCAAGTTTTCTTTTTTAATAAATTTGCAAAAATTTCTACATTTCAGTTTTTTTTCAGTCAAGATGGGGTGCACAGTGTACATTAATGAGAAAAAAATGAACTGTCATCGAGCCGCCATACAGCATCATCAGCGAAAAAATAAAAAAGTTATAGTCCTGAGAATAAAACGATGCAAAAATAATTATATTTTTTCTGTAAAATAGTTTTATCGTATAAAAGCGCCAAAACATAAAAAAAGATATAAATGAGGTATCGCTGTAATCGTACTGACCCGAAGAATAAAACTGCTTTATCCATTTTACCAAACACAGAACGGTATAAACGCCCACCCCAAAAGAAATTCATGAATAGCTGGTTTTTGGTCATTCTGCCTCACAAAAATCGGAATAAAAAGCGATCAAAAAATGTCACGCACCCGAAAATGTTACCAATATAAACGTCAACTCGTCCCGCAAAAAACAAGATCTCACATGACTCTGTGGACCAAAATATGGAAAAATTATAGCTCTCAAAATGTGGTAACGCAAAAAATATTTTTTGCAATAAAAAGCATCTTTTAGGGTGACAGCTGCCAATCATAAAAATCCACTAAAAAACTCGCTATAAAAGTAAATCAAACCCCCCTTCATCACCCCCTTAGTTAGGGAAAAATGAAAAAAAAAATAAAAAAAATGTATTTATTTCCATTTTCCCATTAGGGCTAGGGTTGGGGCTAAAGTCAGGGTTAGGATTACATTTACGGTTGGGAATAGGGTTGGGATTAGGGTTAGGGGTGTGTCAGGGTTAGAGGTGTGGTTAGGGTTACAGTTGGGATTAGGGTTAGGGGTGTGTTTGGATTAGGGTTTCAGTTATAATTGGGGGGTTTCCACTGTTTAGGCACATCAGGGGCTCTCCAAACACGACATGGCGTCCGATCTCAATTCCAGCCAATTCTGCGTTGAAAAAGTAAAACAGTGCTCCTTCCGTTCCGAGCTCTCCCGTGCGCCCAAACAGGGGTTTACCCCAACATATGGGGTATCAGCGTACTCAGGACACATTGGACAACAACTTTTGGGGTCCAATTTCTCCTGTTTTCCTTGGGAAAATACAACTGGGGGCTAAAATATTATTTTTGTGGAAAAAAACATTTTTTTTATTTTCTCGGCTCTGCGTTATAAACTGTAGTGAAACACTTGGGGGTTCAAAGTTCTCACAACACATCTAGATAAGTTCCTTGGTGGGTCTAGTTTCCAATATGGGGTCACTTGTGGGAGGTTTCTACTGTTTAGGTACATCAGGGGCTCTGCAAATGCAACGTGACGCCGGCAGACCAATCCATCTAAATCTGCATTCCAAATGGTGCTCCTTCCCTTGCGAGCTCTGCCATGCACCCAAACGGTGGTTCCCTCCACATATTGGGTATCAGCATACTCAGGACAAATTGGACAACAACTTTTGGGGTTCAATTTCAACTGGTACCCTTGCAAAAATACAAAACTGGGGGCTAAAAAAATAATTTTTGTGGAAAAAAAAGATTTTTTATTTTCACGGCTCTGCGTTATAAACTGTAGTGAAACACTTGGGGGTTCAAAGTTCTCACAACACATCTAGATAAGTTCCTTAGGGGGTCTAGTTTCCAATATGGGGTCATTTGTGGGGGGTTTCTACTGTTTAGGTACATTAGGGGCTCTGCAAACGCAATGTGACGCCTGCAGACCAATCCATCTAAGTCTGC
Organism: Ranitomeya imitator; assembly: GCF_032444005.1. Taxonomy (NCBI): domain Eukaryota; kingdom Metazoa; phylum Chordata; class Amphibia; order Anura; family Dendrobatidae; genus Ranitomeya; species Ranitomeya imitator. Next base: position 23,636,528 of record NC_091282.1, read on the forward strand.
ATTCCAAATGGCGCTCCTTCCCTTCCGAGCTCTCCCATGCGCCCAAACGGTGGTTCTCCCCACATATGGGGTAACAGCGTACTCAGGACAAATTGGACAACAACTTTTGGGGTCCAATTTCTCCTGTTTTCCTTGGGAAAATACAACTGGGGGCTAAAATATTATTTTTGTGGAAAAAAACATTTTTTTTATTTTCTCGGCTCTGCGTTATAAACTGTAGTGAAACACTTGGGGGTTCAAAGTTCTCACAACACATCTAGATAAGTTCCTTGGTGGGTCTAGTTTCCAATATGGGGTCACTTGTGGGAGGTTTCTACTGTTTAGGTACATCAGGGGCTCTGCAAATGCAACGTGACGCCGGCAGACCAATCCATCTAAATCTGCATTCCAAATGGTGCTCCTTCCCTTGCGAGCTCTGCCATGCACCCAAACGGTGGTTCCCTCCACATATTGGGTATCAGCATACTCAGGACAAATTGGACAACAACTTTTGGGGTTCAATTTCAACTGGTACCCTTGCAAAAATACAAAACTGGGGGCTAAAAAAATAATTTTTGTGGAAAAAAAAGATTTTTTATTTTCACGGCTCTGCGTTATAAACTGTAGTGAAACACTTGGGGGTTCAAAGTTCTCACAACACATCTAGATAAGTTCCTTAGGGGGTCTAGTTTCCAATATGGGGTCATTTGTGGGGGGTTTCTACTGTTTAGGTACATTAGGGGCTCTGCAAACGCAATGTGACGCCTGCAGACCAATCCATCTAAGTCTGCATTCCAAATGGCGCTCCTTCCCTTCCGAGCTCTCCCATGCGCCCAAACGGTGGTTCTCCCCACATATGGGGTAACAGCGTACTCAGGACAAATTGGACAACAACTTTTGGGGTCCAATTTCTCCTGTTTTCCTTGGGAAAATACAACTGGGGGCTAAAATATTATTTTTGTGGAAAAAACCATTTTTTTTATTTTCTCGGCTCTGCGTTATAAACTGTAGTGAAACACTTGGGGGTTCAAAGTTCTCACAACACATCTAGATAAGTTCCTTGGTGGGTCTAGTTTCCAATATGGGGTCACTTGTGGGAGGTTTCTACTGTTTAGGTACATCAGGGGCTCTGCAAATGCAACGTGACGCCGGCAGACCAATCCATCTAAATCTGCATTCCAAATGGTGCTCCTTCCCTTGCGAGCTCTGCCATGCACCCAAACGGTGGTTCCCTCCACATATTGGGTATCAGCATACTCAGGACAAATTGGACAACAACTTTTGGGGTTCAATTTCAACTGGTACCCTTGCAAAAATACAAAACTGGGGGCTAAAAAAATAATTTTTGTGGAAAAAAAAGATTTTTTATTTTCACGGCTCTGCGTTATAAACTGTAGTGAAACACTTGGGGGTTCAAAGTTCTCACAACACATCTAGATAAGTTCCTTAGGGGGTCTAGTTTCCAATATGGGGTCATTTGTGGGGGGTTTCTACTGTTTAGGTACATTAGGGGCTCTGCAAACGCAATGTGATGCCTGCAAACCAATCCATCTAAGTCTGCATTCCAAATGGCGCTCCTTCCCTTCCGAGCTCTCCCATGCGCCCAAACGGTGGTTCTCCCCACATATGGGGTAACAGCGTACTCAGGACAAATTGGACAACAACTTTTGGGGTCCAATTTCTTCTGTTACCCTGGGGAAAATACAAAACTGGGGGCTAAAAAATAATTTTTGTGGGAAAATTTTTATTTTTTTAGTTTCACGGCTCTGCGTTATAAACTGTAGTGAAACACTTGGGGGTTCAAAGCTCTCACAACACATCTAGATGAGTTCTTTAGGGGGTCTACTTTCCAAAATAGTGTCACTTGTGGGGGGTTTCAATGTTTAGGCACATCAGTGGCTCTCCAAAACGCAACATGGCGTCCTGTTATGTCTGCTAATGAAAGGTGTAATGAAGGCAATCCAGAGACACAGTGTGCCTAGCGATCCGAGCGCACACAGTGATCTGACAAATACCAAAAAACAAAAGAATGAGCTCTGAGACGTGGAAACTCTGTAGACTGCACACCTGATCCTATCCTAAACACAACTAATAGCGGCTGTGGATTGCGCCTAGCAACTACCTATGCAACTCGGCACAGCCTAAGAAACTAGCTAGCCTGAAGATAGAAAAATAGGCCTGACTTGCCCCCAGAGAAATACCCCAAAGGAAAAGGCAGCCCCCCACATATAATGACTGTGAGTAAGATGAAAAGACAAAACGTAGGGATGAAATAGATTCAGCAAAGTGGGGCCCGATAAACTTAGACAGAGCGAGGATAGTAAAGCGAACTTTGCAGTCTACAAAAAACCCTAAAGCAAAAACCACGCAAAGGGGGCAAAAAAGACCCACCGTGCCGAACTAACGGCACGGCGGTACACCCTTTGCTTCTCAGAGCTACCAGCAAAACAAAAGACAAGCTGGACAGAAAAAAAGCAACAAAAATAGCAAAAAAGCACTTAGCTATACAGAGCAGCAGGTCACAGGAACAATCAGGAGAAGCTCAGATCCAACACTGGAACATTGACAAGGAGCAGGGATAGCAGCATCAGGCGGAGTTAAGTAACGAAGCAGTTAACGAGCTCACCAGAACACCTGAGGAAAGAAGCTCAGAAGCTGCAGTACCACTTGTGACCACAGGAGTGAATTCAGCCACAGAATTCACAACAGCGTCCCATCTCAATTCCAGTCAATTTTGCATTGAAAAGTCAAATGGCGCTCCTTCCCTTCTGAGCACTGCCATGCGCCGAAACAGTGGTTTACCCCCACATACGGGGTATCAACGTACTCAGGACAAATTGTTCAACAACTTTTGGGGTCCAATTTCTTCTCTTACCCTTGGGAAAATAAAAAATTGGGGGCGAAAAGATCATTTTTGTGAAAAAAATATGATTTTTTATTTTTATGGCTCTGCATTATAAACTTCTGTGAAGCACTTGGTGGGTCAAAGTGCTCACCACACATCTAGATAAAGTCCTTAGGGGTCTACTTTCCAAAATGGTGTCACTTGTGGGGGGGTTTCAATGTTTAGGCACATCAGTGGCTGTCCAAACATAACATGGTGTCCCATCTCAATTCCTGTCAATTTTGCATTGAAAAGTCAAACGGCGCTCCTTCCCTTCCGAGCTCTCCCTTGCGCCCAAACAGTGGTTTACCCCCACATATGGGGTAGCAGCGTACTCAGGACAAATTGTACAACAACTTTTGGGGTCCATTTTCTCCTGTTACCCTTTGTAAAATAAAACAAATTGGAGCTGAAGTTAATTTTTTGTGAAAAAAAGTTAAATGTTCATTTTTAAACATTCCAAAAATTCCTGTGAAACACCTGAAGGGTTAATAAACTTCTTGAATGTGGTTTTGAGCACCTTGAGGGGTGCAGTTTTTAGAATGGTGTCACACTTGGTTATTTTCTATCATATAGACCCCTCAAAATAACTTCAAATGAGATGTGGTCCCTAAAAAAATGGTGTTGTAGAAATGAGAAATTGCTGGTCAACTTTTAACCAATATAATTCCCTAATGGAAAAAAATTTTGGTTCCAAAATTGTGCTGATGTAAAGTAGACATGTGGGAAATGTTACTTATTAAGTATTTTGTCTGACATATCTCTGTGATTTAATTGCATAAAAATTCAAAGTTGAAAAATTGCAAAATTTTCAATATTTTCGCCAAATTTCCATTTTTTTCACAAATAAACGCAGGTAATATCAAATAAATTTTACCACTATCCTGAAGTACAATATGTCACGAGAAAACAATGTCAGAATCACCAGGATCCGTTGAAGCGTTCCAGAGTTAGAACCTCATAAAGGGACAGTGGTCAGAATTGTAAAAATTGGCTCGGTCATTAACGTGCAAACCACTCTTGGGGGTAAAGGGGTTAAAGACATGTTGTGGACTGTCACCGCTAAGTGGAGTATGATGATCGGAATCCTATCACGTCTGGCTAATTAAGATGGGCAGCAATAGCAATTGGATATTCTAAAACTTAACCTTTAATGAGTTTCTATAAAATTGTACATAAAATCATGAAAACAAGACCCAAAAATAAGGGGGATGGGGAAGGGGGGGACCCTAGTGAAATGAAGTGCCCTATTGCCCAACACAAAGGGGAAACCCTACAAAAAGACAAAAAAAATGCAAAAAATTTTTTTGTTTACTGAATAGTATTATAGGTATCACAAACAGTGAATATCGCAAGACAAAAAACCTAAATTCTGCTATGGTGGAGAAACACCGGATTACGTACCGGTAATACTCTTTTATAGAGCCACGACAGCACCCACTTTAGAGAGGGGATCCGCCCCTAGGAACAGGAAACCCTATGGAGAGAATAAAAAGGGCGGACCCCCTCGCTCCCACAGTTGGGTTTACAGAGATTGCGAGGAACCGCCCATCAGAGTTTAGTAGGTCATTCAATATTATCGTTTATAACTAGTTAACTTAAGTATGGCTAACTACAAGAACCAAACACCCTTAACCGTGCTTCTAAATAAAAAACCTATAAGGGTGGGAAGTGAAGGGGTGCTGTCGTGGCTCTATAAAAGAGTATTACCGGTACGTAATCCGGTGTTTTCTCTTCGCCACGACAGCACCCACTTGAGAGACTTTCAGAGATAGTCATTTGGGAGGGATCACCGTGTTAAGGACTGATCTACCGAAGGACAAGTCAGATGAGGCAGATAGATCTAATCTATAGTGATTATAGAAGGTAGTAGGCGAAGACCAGGTTGCGGCCTTACATATCTGTTCTATCGGAACCTCCGCTCGCTCAGCCCAGGATGATGCAATCGCCCGGGTGGAATGTGCTCTTACGGTCTCAGGCGGATTCTCCCCTTTGGATGAATAGGCCAGACATATTGCATCTCGAATCCACCGAGATAGAGTACCCTTCGTGATTCCAGCTCCTTTTCTATGACCCTGGAAAGAAACAAAGAGAGCCCTGCTCTTCCTCCACTAGTCCTATCTAAATAGGCTAATATGGCTCTCCTCACATCTAATGTGTGGTATTTTTGTTCTTCCTGATTTGTAGGGTTATCATAGAAGGAGGGAAGGAAAATTTCTTGCGATCTGTGAAATTTAGTGCATACTTTGGGTAAGTATGAAGGGTCTGTCTTAAGGACAACTCTATCTGGGAATAGAGACATAAAGGGAGGATCTATCGATAGTGCCTGTATGTCACTTACTCTTCTCGCTGATACTAAGGCGACAAGAAGAGCTGTCTTGAGGGAGACATGTTTTATGTGAGCTGAATGTAGAGGCTCAAAAGGGTGGTCTGTAAGAGCTTCGAGAACTAAATTAACATGGGGAATTCAAACTGTCTCTGACCTCTGGCATGCTGCAACAAATCTGGCTACCCACTTATTACCTGCGATATCAAGACCATATAAAGCCCCCAGCGCAGAAATGTGTACTTTTAAGGTACTGACTGCCAGACCTAGATCGCGCCCTTTTTGAAGAAATTCTAGAATTATAGGAATATGAATTTCGTTTGACAGGGCCGTTGGATAGAGGTTTAGGAATTTTTTCCACACTCTTGCATAGATGGAGGTAGTGGACTTTTTTCTACTTAGTAGTAGAGTGTCAATCACTTTGTTTGAGAAACCTCTCATCTTTAGCAGCTGCCTCTCAAGTTCCAGGCTGTTAATCGTAGACCCTTCACCTGAGGGTGGTTGAAGGGGCCCTGGAAGAGAAGATCCCGATCCTCCGGGAGGATCCATGGGTCTGAGATTGACATGGCTCTCAGCCAGGAAAACCATGGCCTCTTGGGCCAGAATGGAGCAATTAGGACCACGTTTGCTCTGTCCTCCCTTATCTTCCTGATCACAGTCGGAAGTAGTATCAACGGGGGAAAGGCATATGCCTTCTTGAATACCCATGGTACCTGTAGGGCGTCGAAGATATCTGGATTGTCAGATCGGAACAATGATGCAATTTTTTTGACTTGCCTGTTTTGTCTTGTCGCAAAGAGATCTATTTCGGGAGTGCCCCACTTTTTTATTATCATACAAAAGATACGACGATTTAGAACCCACTCTCGTTGGTGGAGAGTGTGGCGACTGAGGAAATCTGCTCTCGAATTGTCGATTCCTCTCACATGTAGCGCTGATATGGACAGGAGGTGTTCCTCTGCCATGGCTAGAATATCGTTGGCTATAGACATGAGTCCTTCCGATCTTGTTCCTCCTTGGTGGTTTATATAGGCTACTGCTGTCATGTTGTCTGAGAAGACTCTTGTATGTGTTCCGTGTAGCTGCGGAAGAAATTCAGATAAGGCATGATAAACAGCCTTCAGCTCTTTTTTATTAGAAGAATCATCTGATTCTGTAGGAGACCACAGACCTTGCACTATTTGGTCTTCTAAATATGCTCCCCACCCACTAGGACTGGCATCAGTGAAAACAGTTTTGATGGTTTTACCACCCAGGGGACCCCACTGGAAAGATGATTCGGATTTAACCACCAAGTGAGAGATTGTATCACGTCTGTCGTTAAGGAAATACGAGTATCTAATCGGCCAAGTAACCTTTCTTCCTCACGAAGTATTGTATACTGTAATTTCCTGCTATGGAATTGGGCCCACGGAACAGCTGGAATACAAGAAGTGAAGGAACCAAGAAGGGACATACCTTCTCTTAGGGAAATTAGAGGGTGGTTAATCACTGATTGTACTTTGTTTATGATTGCTATTTGTTTTCGGGAAGAAAGCACATTTGATTTGTAGAGTCTAGAATAATTCCTAAAAATTTTTGCTCAGTTGTGGGGGACAATCTAGATTTTTCCCAATTCACTAACCACCCTAACCCCTGTGAGGATGAAATTGAATCAGACAAGCATTGATGACATTGAGAAAGAGAGTTCCCGACTATCAATAGGTCATCCAAATAGGGTATTATGAGGGTATCTTTTAACCTCAAATATGACATTACCTCTGACATCAGTTTTGTGAAAACTCTAGGGGCTATTGATAGTCCAAAGGGCATTGATGTGTATTGATAATGCCGTATCTGACCTTTGACCATAACTGCCACCCGTAGATATTGTTGATGCTCTCTGAAGATTGGAAGATGGTAATATGCATCTTTAAGGTCAAGAACTGCCATGAAGCAATGGGGAAACAGAAGCTTAATAGCTGACCGAATGGATTCCATTTTAAAAGTTTGGTTCTCTAAGAAGACGTTTAGTCTCTTGAGGTTAATTATTGTTCTATATGATCCGTCAGGTTTTGAAATCAAAAATAAAGGGGAATAAAATCCCCTTCCTCTTTGATGAAAGGGGACTTCCACTAATACTCCTTTGGACAGGAGAGTTATTATTTCCTGTTCCAAGGCCTCTTGTTGTGAAGGTGAACCTAAGGAAGTCAAACAAAACGAGTCCGGCGGAACTTGAGAAAATCTTAGTTTTAGGCCTGTAGTTATAAGGCTAGTTGCCCATGAATTAGAGGTTATTGCCAGCCATTGTGTGGAGAAGAAGGACAACCTACCACCAACAGGTAGATCTGTCCTAACGGGGTTTATCCTCAGGTTTGAAGGGGCGTTTTCCGAAGAAGGCTCCCTTCTGCTTAAAGTCCTTATTAGCCCAACGGTCCTGGTTTTTATAGTCCCGTCTTCTGTTGAACATGGGCTTTCGGAACGCTCTCCTATAAGATGGAAGATAAGTGTTATTGGGGAACCCTTTCTTCCTCTCACCCGCTTTGGTAAGAATGTCATCCAATTAAGCACCAAATAGGTACTCACCCTGGCAGGGCAGACCACATAACTTGGATTTTGTTTGTGGATCGCCTTTCCACCCCTTTAGCCACAAGGCGCGGCGAGCCGCGTTGGTTAGACCTGCTGATTTGGCTGCTAGTCGGATGGAATCAGCCGAAGAATCTGCCAAAAAGGCAGTAGCTCCTCTAATTAACGGAATGGATGACATGAGTTTATTGCGGGAAAGGCCACCTTTTAAGCCTTCTTCCAGATCATTCAACCAAACCATCAGGGACCTAGCAGTACATGTGGCCGAGATAGCTGGTCTAAAAGCTCCTGTACAGGATTCCCAAGCTCTTTTTAAAAGGGAGTCTGCTTTCCGATCGAGCGGGTCTTGCAGGGATCCTGAGTCTTCAACAGGCAATAAAGATTTCTTAGAAGTGGATGCCACTGCCGCATCTACTTTTGGGGCTTTTACCCATTTGGAGAAATCCTCGTCATTAAAGGGATAGCGACGTTTTGAGGAAGACGGCAACCCTCTTTGCCCCTGGCTTTCCCACTCTTTTTTAACTAACTCCTTTATTGCTGGAATAATAGGAAAGGAAGGTCTCTTTTTCTCGGACAGGCCAGCAAACATCACGTCCTGTGGTGTTTTAAGGGTCTTAGTATCTTCCATACCCACGGTGTTACGTACTGATTTGACTAAATTGTCAATGCTTTCTGTAGGGAAACATGTATCCTGTTCACCCTCCGAGGATATAACCTCTTGGGAACTGTCCGACTCCTTATCCTCAACCTCAGATGACTGTTCAGATATAGGAGAGCTGTATTTCTTCCTACTTCCAGGAATTTTATCCGAGTTTCGAAAGGCTCGCAACTCCTCTCTTATCATACTACGTATATCATCCGACCTTACTGAAGACTCCTCTCGTAAGGTGGATTCGATGCAAGACTGGCATAACTTTTTTAAGTAGGTATCCGGGAGCGGCTGAGAGCATAAGGCACATTGCTTATGTTTTGATTTCCCTGTTCTTTTAACCTAGGGAATTAGATGAAAGAGGGAGTATAATCAGCTTAAAATAGGGTAGACATACACTCACCCCTGAAGCTGTCATAATACCGGCTGGAGAGGAGGAGACGGAGGCACAGATGGAGGAACCGACCGGTCCGATCTCTTTTCCCTGGCGCTCTTGGAGGATGATCTGCGGCTGCTAGTCCGACTTCCTGGTGTGACAGCGTTAACCTCAGAGGAAGGCAACGTTGTCTCTTGAGGAGATGCCATGATGGACGCCGGGGATCAGCGCCGGCGTCCTTTTGTTATGGGGGCCGCCATCTTCTTCCTGCCGCACCCAGAAGTGACCACTACATCCGGGTTGCGGCTCTGCTGTGCGCGTCTGCGCTCCCATCCAGCGATCGCGCAGGCGCCGTCCTCCTCCTCTATCACCCAGGAAGTTGTAGTAATACTTCCGGGGGAGAATTACTGGCCCCACGCTGCCTGTGCGCCACCCGAGGCTGGCGTCACAGGATCTTACCACAGCGGTCCGGCCCGCAGGTCTGCTGGATGCTTCTCCGTGAGCCAGGAGACTCCCCGATCCTGGCCTCACGGTACCTGCCAGCAGAGGGGGGAAGCTGAGACTGGACCCCCGACGCTGCTTCCAGCTCTGGAGCCCTTGCCGTCCCTATTCAGGTAAACCGCGCAAGCGGCGTCCAGGCTGGGAATCCTCTTCTCTCCAGGTCTCCCGTAGGAACAGGAAACCAACTGTGGGAGCGAGGGGGACCGCCCCTTTTATTCTCTCCATAGGGTTTCCTGTTCCTAGGGGCGGATCCCCTCTCTCAAGTGGGTGCTGTCGTGGCGAAGAGAAAACAATGTTTTAGGACTGCTGTTGCAGGAATCCAAATTCTAAGAAACCACAAATAATAATCAGAAATATTGATCAAGGTTGCATATAAATTGTGTCTCTGTATCATCATATCCAATATTCGTGCAACATACTTAGGTATGAACATTGAGTATGGCAACCTGTGCGTCCTTAGACTCTGATACTGTATCAAAAAGCTTGCTACAAAATTAGTTTATCAATTATTATTTCTATGTACCAAATCTCACAGTTACTGTTAGTAACAAAAACAGCATAAACATGAGGCTATAAAACACCAATAAGAGGAAAATCATCCGCAAAAAGTATAATCACACATGTATATGAAATGGGAACCATGCTTCCTCATCAAATATTTCTATGAGCATTCCTTTGTGATTAGATTGCGGACCTCTTGTACCTTTATCATACCTTTATCATATTTCATACATTTATCCGCTGACACAAATGGACAGCATGTTAACATAAAACCACTGATGTGAGTGGATCCCATCGCAAGTTGCAAAGAATTTACTCTGTATTCTGTTTCTCAGTAAACAAAAATTTTTTTTGCATGTGTTTTGTCTTTTTGTATGGTTTCCCCTTTCTGTGTTGGGCAATAGGGCACTTCATTTCACTAGGGTCCCCCCTTCCCCATCCCCCTTATTTTTGGGTCTTGTTTTCATGATTTTATGTACAATTTTATAGAAACCCATTAAAGGTTAAGTTCTACAATATATCCAATTGCTATTGCTGTCTATATCATTTTTTGATTGGATCATTCACCTCGCTTATCTATACTACCAGACGTCTATTTTCATTAAGCCAGGTGGAATATACTGTTATCTATATGTTGACTTTTTAATTAATGTGTTTACTTCTTGTTGGTCAAGAAAGCACAGACTTTTGTTCGTATAGGCCTGTAATATTGACTTGTAAGTTGACATTTGATGTAACACATTGTGCCGCTATCCTGGATGACTAAAGACGCAGGATAATTGAACAATTGTTTGCTGATGTGTTGATTACACATTGCCCAGGCCAGCTAGCTTGTTGTCTTGCAAAACAGAAGGAAAAACTATGCAAATAGATTAAATAATTAAACAATGCGAGTTGATCTCCTCACCAGTCTTCTTCTTTACCTCTGGATGCTGGTTTAAAGGACAGTTGTTAACTAGAAAAAGAGGATATATGCACCTCCGTGACAAAAAAAACAGACATTCTCTACCGGACAGCAGCCAAGACATCATGGCTCCATCACGAGGGACTCAGTTTTGTCATTTTACAGTATGCCAGCTAGGGGACCATTGCTGAACCCATGGATACATTTGGGGTAGTCAGGATTTGGACTCACCAGTAACCTGAGCCCCATGGATACGTTTGGAGAAAACCAGGAATGGGACTCACCAGTCACCAGGCTCCATGCAGATGTTCGGATAAACTAGGTAGTGACCCTCCGGTCACCTGGCCTTTTACCTGAATGGACTGTCATCTTCCTACGTTTGTCTCTGTGCGTGCCACAAGTGAAGTAGTCAGAAGCTCTGAAGTCACAGCTGCTCTTATCCTGGCAAGTCAGCAGAATGGTGAGACTCTGTAATTTGCACCATCTTGGATATTTTGATGGAACTGTTATGTGTTACTTGCCTGTGCTGTGGTTCAATAAAGTATTGCCACACTGTTTTACCCTCATCGTATTTTGTCTGAGTATTATTCACGTTAAAAGGAAAGGAGAGCGGGCGTTCGGTGGGTTGAGCCCTGGTCTATGCGGTTTTGGCTAACGGACTAGGGCACCAGCTGACCTTCCATGTCTCCAGTTACAATTATTAATTTAAAATGATAAAATAATAAAAAATTTAATTTTACAATAATTCCAGAACGTCAGGAAAGTAGGGAGGTGGGCAACAGAATTGCCCTATTACCATCTATTATGCCCTACCATTTCGCAGAAGTCGGAACTGTATAGATTCGCAAATGATGCCCCCCTAAAACGTAGGCTGCCCCTAATATTCCCTAATCCATTCTAGTCAAAGGTCAACAGTACTACAAATTTCTCCAGTCCTATTACCCGTAACCTGTATCCAAAAATCTCCACTCACCCGTCAGTGTGTACAAGGCCATGACACATTAGCTCCTATTCCCATAGGTCAAGGCATAGATCCACGGAGAAATCCAAATTAAGGGTAATATAGATATATCCTCACTTAGCTCCACGCACAGTGTCTATACCGATATGACAGATATTCTCCACGTTATACAGAAAAAGTCAATATACCACAGGCAGGAAGGGTTAAATGGAAAATACCACCAACATGGAGGTAAAGTCAAAGACTCAGGAAGGACTGGAAGGCTTGGAAGGGTTCGTCATGTGATGCCGACCAGAGTAAGGTCTCTCAGACGTCAGTGTGTCCGGTACTCGTGGTGACGGTTTTCACACATTCCAGACACACCGACATGTGAATGGGTCTGTGCACCTCAGTGCTTCCATGGACCGTGTGTCTGAGGGCAAAACACGCTGCCACCTCCGTTTTTTTAACAGCAGCACAGACGTCAAAACATCCAGCACACGGATGAAATCTATCATCAGTGTGACACATACCGGCGCCTGGGACGGAGTGGTACAGTTAGCGCTGTTACCCCGGCACTGAGGACCACCCTCATCCTTCTCCCCGCTGTCAGACATCAGCACGAGCAGAGAATCATATTCAAGTGATAACAATGAGAGCAGGAGGCGGCGCACACATTACACACACAGCTCCGCTCCGCACACATTACACACACGGCTCCGCTCCGCACACATTACACACACGGCTCCGCTCCGCACACATTACACACACGGCTCCGCTCCGCACACATTACACACACGGCTCCGCACACATTACACACACGGCTCCGCTCCGCACACATTACACACACACGACTCAGCTCCGCACACATTACACACACGGCTCCGCTCCGCACACATTACACACACGGCTCCGCACACATTACACACACGGCTCCGCTCCGCACACATTACACACACGGCTCCGCTCCGCACACATTACACACACGGCTCCGCTCCGCACACATTACACACACGGCTCTGCTCCACACACATTACACACACGGCTCCGCACACATTACACACACGGCTCCGCTCTGCACACATTACACGCACGGCTCCGCTCCGCACACATTACACACACGGCTCCGCATACATTACACACACGGCTCCGCTCCGCACACATTACACACACGGCTCCGCTCCGCTCACATTACACACACGGCTCCGCTCCGCACACATTACACACACGGCTCCGCTCCGCACACATTACACACACGGCTCCGCTCCGCACACATTACACACGGCTCCGCACACATTACACACACGGCTCCGCTCCGCACACATTACACACACACGACTCAGCTCCGCACACATTACACACACGGCTCCGCTCCGCACACATTACACACACGGCTCGGCTCCGCACACATTACACACACGGCTCCGCTCCGCACACATTACACACACGGCTCCGCACACATTACACACACGGCTCCGCTCCGCACACATTACACACACGGCTCCGCTCCGCACACATTACACACACGGCTCCGCTCCGCACACATTACACACACGGCTCCGCTCCGCACACATTACACACATGGCTCCGCTCCGCACACATTACACACACGGCTCCGCTCCGCGCACATTACACACACGGCTCCGCACACATTACACACACGGCTCCGCTCCGCACACATTACACACACGGCTCCGCTCCGCACACATTACACACACGGCTCCGCTCCGCACACATTACACACACGGCTCCGCTCACATTACACACACGGCTCCGCTCCGCACACATTACACACACGGCTCCGCTCCGCACACATTACACACACGGCTCCGCACACATTACATACACGGCTCCGCTCCGCTCACATTACACACACGGCTCCGCTCCGCTCACATTACACACACGGCTCCGCTCCGCTCACATTACACACACGGCTCCGCTCCGCACACATTACACACACGGCTCCGCTCCGCACACATTACACACACGGCTCAGCTCCGCTCACATTACACACACGGCTCCGCTCCGCACACATTACACACACGGCTCCGCTCCGCTCACATTACACACACGGCTCCGCTCCGCACACATTACACACACGGCTCCGCACACATTACACACACGGCTCCGCTCCGCACACATTACACACACGGCTCAGCTCCGCACACATTACACACACGGCTCCGCACACATTACACACACGGCTCCGCTCCGCTCACGTTACACACACGGCTCCGCTCCGCACACATTACTGTTATGTTTGCTAATGACAGGTGTTATGAAGGCAATCCAGAAACACAGTGTGCTTAGCGATCAGAGCGCACACAGTGATCTGACAAATACCCAAAAACAAAAGAACGAGCTCTGAGACGTGGAAACTCTGTAGACTGCACACCTGATCCTATCCTAAACACAACTAAATGCGGCTGTGGATTGCGCCTAACAACTACCTAGGCAACTCGGCACAGCCTAAGAAACTAGCTAGCCTGAAGATAGAAAAATAGGCCTGACTTGCCCCCAGAGAAATACCCCAAAGGAAAAGGCAGCCCCCCACATATAATGACTGTGAGTAAGATGAAAAGACAAAACGTAGGGATGAAATAGATTCAGCAAAGTGGGGCCCGATATTCTAGGACAGAGCGAGGACAGTAAAGCGAACTTTGCAGTCTACAAAAAACCCTAAAGCAAAACCACGCAAAGGGGGCAAAAAAAACCCACCGTGCCGAACTAACGGCACGGCGGTACACCCTTTGCGTCTCAGAGCTTCCAGCAAAACAAAAGACAAGCTGGACAGAAAAAAAGCAACAAAAAGCAAAAAGCACTTAGCTATACAGAGCAGCAGGTCACAGGAACAATCAGGAGAAGCTCAGATCCAACACTGAAACATTGACAAGGAGCAGGGATAGCAGCATCAGGCGGAGTTAAGTAATGAAGCAGTTAACGAGCTCACCAGAACACCTGAGGGAGGAAGCTCAGAAGCTGCAGTACCACTTGTGACCACAGGAGTGAATTCAGCCACAGAATTCACAACACATTACACACACGGCTCCGCTCCGCACACATTACACACACGGCTCCGCTCCGCACACATTACACACACGGCTCCGCTCCGCACACATTACACACACGGCTCCGCTCCGCACACATTACACACACGGCTCCGCTCACATTACACACACGGCTCCGCTCCGCACACATTACACACACGGCTCCGCTCCGCACACATTACACACACGGCTCCGCACACATTACATACACGGCTCCGCTCCGCACACATTACACACACGGCTCCGCTCCGCACACATTACACACACGGCTCCGCACACATTACACACACGGCTCCGCTCCGCACACATTACACACACGGCTCCGCTCCGCACACATTACACACACGGCTCCGCTCCGCACACATTACACACACGGCTCTGCTCCACACACATTACACACACGGCTCCGCACACATTACACACACGGCTCCGCTCCGCACACATTACACGCACGGCTCCGCTCCGCACACATTACACACACGGCTCCGCATACATTACACACACGGCTCCGCTCCGCACACATTACACACACGGCTCCGCTCCGCTCACATTACACACACGGCTCCGCTCCGCTCACATTACACACACGGCTCCGCTCCGCTCACATTACACACACGGCTCCGCTCCGCACACATTACACACACGGCTCCGCTCCGCACACATTACACACACGGCTCAGCTCCGCTCACATTACACACACGGCTCCGCTCCGCACACATTACACACACGGCTCCGCTCCGCTCACATTACACACACGGCTCCGCTCCGCACACATTACACACACGGCTCCGCTCCGCACACATTACACACACGGCTCCGCACACATTACACACACGGCTCCGCTCCGCACACATTACACACACGGCTCAGCTCCGCACACATTACACACACGGCTCCGCACACATTACACACACGGCTCCGCTCCGCTCACGTTACACACACGGCTCCGCTCCGCACACATTACTGTTATGTTTGCTAATGACAAGTGTTATGAAGGCAATCCAGAAACACAGTGTGCTTAGCGATCAGAGCGCACACAGTGATCTGACAAATACCCAAAAACAAAAGAACGAGCTCTGAGACGTGGAAACTCTGTAGACTGCACACCTGATCCTATCCTAAACACAACTAAATGCGGCTGTGGATTGCGCCTAACAACTACCTAGGCAACTCGGCACAGCCTAAGAAACTAGCTAGCCTGAAGATAGAAAAATAGGCCTGACTTGCCCCCAGAGAAATACCCCAAAGGAAAAGGCAGCCCCCCACATATAATGACTGTGAGTAAGATGAAAAGACAAAACGTAGGGATGAAATAGATTCAGCAAAGTGGGGCCCGATATTCTAGGACAGAGCGAGGACAGTAAAGCGAACTTTGCAGTCTACAAAAAACCCTAAAGCAAAACCACGCAAAGGGGGCA
Organism: Ranitomeya imitator; assembly: GCF_032444005.1. Taxonomy (NCBI): domain Eukaryota; kingdom Metazoa; phylum Chordata; class Amphibia; order Anura; family Dendrobatidae; genus Ranitomeya; species Ranitomeya imitator. Next base: position 23,652,618 of record NC_091282.1, read on the forward strand.
AAAAAAACCCACCGTGCCGAACTAACGGCACGGCGGTACACCCTTTGCGTCTCAGAGCTTCCAGCAAAACAAAAGACAAGCTGGACAGAAAAAAAGCAACAAAAAGCAAAAAGCACTTAGCTATACAGAGCAGCAGGTCACAGGAACAATCAGGAGAAGCTCAGATCCAACACTGAAACATTGACAAGGAGCAGGGATAGCAGCATCAGGCGGAGTTAAGTAATGAAGCAGTTAACGAGCTCACCAGAACACCTGAGGGAGGAAGCTCAGAAGCTGCAGTACCACTTGTGACCACAGGAGTGAATTCAGCCACAGAATTCACAACACATTACACACACGGCTCCGCTCCGCACACATTACACACACGGCTCCGCTCCGCACACATTACACACACGGCTCCGCTCCGCACACATTACACACACGGCTCCGCTCCGCACACATTACACACACGGCTCCGCTCACATTACACACACGGCTCCGCTCCGCACACATTACACACACGGCTCCGCTCCGCACACATTACACACACGGCTCCGCACACATTACATACACGGCTCCGCTCCGCACACATTACACACACGGCTCCGCTCCGCACACATTACACACACGGCTCCGCACACATTACACACACGGCTCCGCTCCGCACACATTACACACACGGCTCCGCTCCGCACACATTACACACACGGCTCCGCTCCGCACACATTACACACACGGCTCTGCTCCACACACATTACACACACGGCTCCGCACACATTACACACACGGCTCCGCTCCGCACACATTACACGCACGGCTCCGCTCCGCACACATTACACACACGGCTCCGCATACATTACACACACGGCTCCGCTCCGCACACATTACACACACGGCTCCGCTCCGCTCACATTACACACACGGCTCCGCTCCGCTCACATTACACACACGGCTCCGCTCCGCTCACATTACACACACGGCTCCGCTCCGCACACATTACACACACGGCTCCGCTCCGCACACATTACACACACGGCCCAGCTCCGCTCACATTACACACACGGCTCCGCTCCGCACACATTACACACACGGCTCCGCTCCGCTCACATTACACACACGGCTCCGCTCCGCACACATTACACACACGGCTCCGCTCCGCACACATTACACACACGGCTCCGCACACATTACACACACGGCTCCGCTCCGCACACATTACACACACGGCTCCGCTCCGCACACATTACACACACGGCTCCGCACCGCACACATTACACACACGGCTCCGCTCCGCACACATTACACACACGGCTCCGCTCCGCACACATTACACACACGGCTGCGCTCCGCACACATTACACACACGGCTCCGCACACATTACACACACGGCTCCGCTCCGCACACATTACACACACGGCTCCGCTCCGCACACATTACACACACGGCTCCGCTCCGCACACATTACACACACGGCTCCGCTCCGCGCACATTACACACACGGCTCCGCTCCGCGCACATTACACACACGGCTCCGCTCCGCGCACATTACACACACGGCTCCGCTCCGCGCACATTACACACACGGATCCGCTCCGCGCACATTACACACACGGCTCCGCTCCGCGCACATTACACACACGGCTCCGCTCCGCGCACATTACACACACGGCTCCGCTCCGCGCACATTACACACACGGCTCCGCTCCGCGCACATTACACACACGGCTCCGCTCCGCGCACATTACACACACGGCTCCGCTCCGCGCACATAACACACACGGCTCCGCTCCGCGCACATTACACACACGGCTCCGCTCCGCGCACATTACACACACGGCTCCGCTCCGCGCACATTACACACACGGCTCCGCTCCGCGCACATTAAACACACGGCTCCGCTCCGCGCACATTACACACACGGCTCCGCTCCGCGCACATTACACACACGGCTCCGCTCCGCGCACATTACACACACGGCTCCGCTCCGCGCACATTACACACACGGCTCCGCTCCGCGCACATTACACACACGGCTCCGCGCACATTACACACACGGCTCCGCTCCGCACACATTGCACACACGGCTCCGCTCCGAGCACATTACACACACGGCTCCGCTCCGCGCACATTACACACACGGCTCCGCTCCGCGCACATTACACACACGGCTCCGCTCCGCGCACATTACACACACGGCTCCGCACACATTACACACACGGCTCCGCTCCGCACACATTACACACACGGCTCCGCTCCGCACACATTACACACACGGCTCCGCTCCGCACACATTACACACACGGCTCCGCTCCGCACACATTACACACACGGCTCCGCTCCGCACACATTACACACACGGCTCCGCTCCGCACACATTACACACACGGCTCCGCTCCGCACACATTACACACACGGCTCCGCTCCGCACACATTACACACACGGCTCCGCTCCGTACACATTACACACGGCTCCGCTCCGCACACATTACACACGGCTCCACGCACATTACACACACGGCTCCGCTCCGCACACATTACACACACGGCTCCGCACACATTACACACACGGCTCCGCACACATTACACACACGGCTCCGCTCCGCGCACATTACACACACGGCTCCGCTCCGCACACATTACACACACGGCTCCGCACACATTACACACACGGCTCCGCTCCGCGCACATTACACACGGCTCCGCTCCGCACACATTACACACACGGCTCCGCACACATTACACACACGGCTCCGCTCCGCGCACATTACACACACGGCTCCGCTCCGCACACATTACACACACGGCTCCGCTCCGCGCACATTACACACGGCTCCGCTCCGCGCACATTACACACACGGCTCCGCACACATTACACACACGGCTCCGCACACATTACACACACGGCTCTGCTCCGCACACATTACACACACGGCTCCACTCCGCACACATTATACACACGGCTCCGCTCCGCACACATTACACACACGGCTCCGCTCCGCACACATTACACACACGGCTCCGCTCCGCACACATTACACACACGGCTCCGCTCCGCACACATTACACACACGGCTCCGCTCCGCACACATTACACACACTGCTCCGCACACACATTACACACACGGCTCCGCTCCGCACACATTACACACACGGCTCCGCTCCGCTCACATTACACACACGGCTCCGCTCCGCTCACATTACACACACGGCTCCGCTCTGCACACATTACACACACGGCTCCGCTCCGCACACATTACACACACGGCTCCGCACACATTACACACACGGCTCCGCTCCGCACACATTACACACGGCTCTGCTCCGCACACATTACACACACGGCTCCGCTCCGCACACATTACACACACGGCTCCGCTCCGCACACATTACACACACGGCTCCGCTCCGCACACATTACACACACGGCTCCGCTCCGCACACATTACACACACGGCTCCGCTCCGCACACATTACACACACGGCTCTGCACACATTACACACACGGCTCCGCTCCGCACACATTACACACACGGCTCTGCTCCGCACACATTACACACACGGCTCTGCTCCGCACACATTACACACACGGCTCCGCTCCGCACACATTACACACACGGCTCCGCTCCGCACACATTACACACACGGCTCCGCTCCGCACACATTACACACACGGCTCCGCTCCGCACACATTACACACACGGCTCCGCACACATTACACACACGGCTCCGCTCCGCACACATTACACACACGGCTCCGCTCCGCACACGTTACACACACGGCTCCGCTCCGCACACATTACACACACGGCTCCGCTCCGCACACATTACACACACGGCTCTGCACACATTACACACACGGCTCCGCTCCGCACACATTACACACACGGCTCCGCTCCGCACACATTACACACACGGCTCCGCTCCGCACACATTACACACACGGCTCCGCTCTGCACACATTACACACACGGCTCCGCACATATTACACACACGGCTCCGCTCCGCGCACATTACACACACGGCTCCGCTCCGCGCACATTACACACACGGCTCCGCTCCGCACACATTACACACACGGCTCCGCTCCGTACACATTACACACACGGCTCCGCTCCGCACACATTACACACACGGCTCCGCTCCGCACACATTACACACACGGCTCCGCTCCGCACACATTACACACACGGCTCCGCTCCGCACACATTACACACATGGCTCCGCACATATTACACACACGGCTCCGCACATATTACACACACGGCTCCGCTCCGCACACATTACACACACGGCTCCGCACATATTACACACACGGCTCCGCTTCGCACACATTACACACGCGGCTCCGCTCCGCACACATTACACACACGGCTCCGCTCCGCACACATTACACACACGGCTCCGCTCCGCACACATTACACACACGGCTCCGCTCCGCACACATTACACACACGGCTCCGCACACAATACACACACGGCTCCGCTCCGCACACATTACACACACGGCTCCGCTCCGCACACGTTACACACACGGCTCCGCTCCGCACACATTACACACACGGCTCCGCTCCGCACACATTACACACACGGCTCTGCACACATTACACACACGGCTCCGCTCCGCACACATTACACACACGGCTCCGCTCCGCACACATTACACACACGGCTCCGCTCCGCACACATTACACACACGGCTCCGCTCTGCACACATTACACACACGGCTCCGCACATATTACACACACGGCTCCGCTCCGCACACATTACACACACGACTCCGCTCCGTACACATTACACACACGGCTCCGCTCCGCACACATTACACACACGGCTCCGCTCCGCACACATTACACACACGGCTCCGCTCCGCACACATTACACACACGGCTCCGCTCCGCACATATTACACACACGGCTCCGCTCCGCACACATTACACACACGGCTCCGCTCCGCACATATTACACACACGGCTCCGCACATATTACACACACGGCTCCGCTCCGCACACATTACACACACGGCTCCGCACATATTACACACACGGCTCCGCTCCGCACACATTACACACGCGGCTCCGCTCCGCACACATTACACACACGGCTCCGCTCCGCACACATTACACACGCGGCTCCGCTCCGCACACATTACACACACGGCTCTGCTCCGCACACATTACATACACGGCTCCGCTCCGCACACATTACACACACGGCTCCGCTCCGCACACATTACACACACGGCTCCGCTCCGCACACATTACACACACGGCTCCGCTCCGCACACATTACACACACGGCTCCGCACACATTACACACACGGCTCCGCTCCGCACACATTACACACACGGCTCCGCACACATTACACACACGGCTCTGCTCCGCACACATTACACACACGGCTCCACTCCGCACACATTACACACACGGCTCCGCTCCGCACACATTACACACACGGCTCCGCTCCGCACACATTACACACACGGCTCCGCTCCGCACACATTACACACACGGCTCCGCTCCGCACACATTACACACACGGCTCCGCTCCGCACACATTACACACACTGCTCCGCACACACATTACACACACGGCTCCGCTCCGCACACATTACACACACGGCTCCGCTCCGCTCACATTACACACACGGCTCCGCTCTGCACACATTACACACACGGCTCCGCTCCGCACACATTACACACACGGCTCCGCACACATTACACACACGGCTCCGCTCCGCACACATTACACACGGCTCCGCTCCGCACACATTACACACACGGCTCCGCTCCGCACACATTACACACACGGCTCCGCTCCGCACACATTACACACACGGCTCCGCTCCGCACACATTACACACACGGCTCCGCACATATTACACACACGGCTCCGCTCCGCACACATTACACACACGACTCCGCTCCGTACACATTACACACACGGCTCTGCTCCGCACACATTACACACACGGCTCCGCTCCGCACACATTACACACACGGCTCCGCTCCGCACACATTACACACACGGCTCCGCTCCGCACACATTACACACACGGCTCCGCTCCGCACACATTACACACACGGCTCCGCACACATTACACACACGGCTCCGCTCCGCACACATTACACACACGGCTCCGCTCCGCACACGTTACACACACACGGCTCCGCTCCGCACACATTACACACACGGCTCCGCTCCGCACACATTACACACACGGCTCTGCACACATTACACACACGGCTCCGCTCCGCACACATTACACACACGGCTCCGCTCCGCACACATTACACACACGGCTCCGCTCCGCACACATTACACACACGGCTCCGCTCTGCACACATTACACACACGGCTCCGCACATATTACACACACGGCTCCGCTCCGCGCACATTACACACACGGCTCCGCTCCGCGCACATTACACACACGGCTCCGCTCCGCACACATTACACACACGGCTCCGCTCCGTACACATTACACACACGGCTCCGCTCCGCACACATTACACACACGGCTCCGCTCCGCACACATTACACACACGGCTCCGCTCCGCACACATTACACACACGGCTCCGCTCCACACACATTACACACATGGCTCCGCACATATTACACACACGGCTCCGCACATATTACACACACGGCTCCGCTCCGCACACATTACACACACGGCTCCGCACATATTACACACACGGCTCCGCTCCGCACACATTACACACGCGGCTCCGCTCCGCACACATTACACACACGGCTCCGCTCCGCACACATTACACACACGGCTCCGCTCCGCACACATTACACACACGGCTCCGCTCCGCACACATTACACACACGGCTCCGCTCCGCACACATTACACACACGGCTCCGCTCCGTACACATTACACACGGCTCCGCTCCGCACACATTACACACGGCTCCACGCACATTACACACACGGCTCCGCTCCGCACACATTACACACACGGCTCCGCACACATTACACACACGGCTCCGCACACATTACACACACGGCTCCGCTCCGCGCACATTACACACACGGCTCCGCTCCGCACACATTACACACACGGCTCCGCACACATTACACACACGGCTCCGCTCCGCGCACATTACACACGGCTCCGCTCCGCACACATTACACACACGGCTCCGCACACATTACACACACGGCTCCGCTCCGCGCACATTACACACACGGCTCCGCTCCGCACACATTACACACACGGCTCCGCTCTGCACACATTACACACACGGCTCCGCTCCGCGCACATTACACACGGCTCCGCTCCGCGCACATTACACACACGGCTCCGCACACATTACACACACGGCTCCGCACACATTACACACACGGCTCTGCTCCGCACACATTACACACACGGCTCCACTCCGCACACATTACACACACGGCTCCGCTCCGCACACATTACACACACGGCTCCGCTCCGCACACATTACACACACGGCTCCGCTCCGCACACATTACACACACGGCTCCGCTCCGCACACATTACACACACGGCTCCGCTCCGCACACATTACACACACTGCTCCGCACACACATTACACACACGGCTCCGCTCCGCACACATTACACACACGGCTCCGCTCCGCTCACATTACACACACGGCTCCGCTCTGCACACATTACACACACGGCTCCGCTCCGCACACATTACACACACGGCTCCGCACACATTACACACACGGCTCCGCTCCGCACACATTACACACGGCTCTGCTCCGCACACATTACACACACGGCTCCGCTCCGCACACATTACACACACGGCTCCGCTCCGCACACATTACACACACGGCTCCGCTCCGCACACATTACACACACGGCTCCGCTCCGCACACATTACACACACGGCTCCGCTCCGCACACATTACACACACGGCTCTGCACACATTACACACACGGCTCCGCTCCGCACACATTACACACACGGCTCTGCTCCGCACACATTACACACACGGCTCTGCTCCGCACACATTACACACACGGCTCCGCTCCGCACACATTACACACACGGCTCCGCTCCGCACACATTACACACACGGCTCCGCTCCGCACACATTACACACACGGCTCCGCTCCGCACACATTACACACACGGCTCCGCACACATTACACACACGGCTCCGCTCCGCACACATTACACACACGGCTCCGCTCCGCACACGTTACACACACGGCTCCGCTCCGCACACATTACACACACGGCTCCGCTCCGCACACATTACACACACGGCTCTGCACACATTACACACACGGCTCCGCTCCGCACACATTACACACACGGCTCCGCTCCGCACACATTACACACACGGCTCCGCTCCGCACACATTACACACACGGCTCCGCTCTGCACACATTACACACACGGCTCCGCACATATTACACACACGGCTCCGCTCCGCGCACATTACACACACGGCTCCGCTCCGCGCACATTACACACACGGCTCCGCTCCGCACACATTACACACACGGCTCCGCTCCGTACACATTACACACACGGCTCCGCTCCGCACACATTACACACACGGCTCCGCTCCGCACACATTACACACACGGCTCCGCTCCGCACACATTACACACACGGCTCCGCTCCGCACACATTACACACATGGCTCCGCACATATTACACACACGGCTCCGCACATATTACACACACGGCTCCGCTCCGCACACATTACACACACGGCTCCGCACATATTACACACACGGCTCCGCTCCGCACACATTACACACGCGGCTCCGCTCCGCACACATTACACACACGGCTCCGCTCCGCACACATTACACACACGGCTCCGCTCCGCACACATTACACACACGGCTCCGCTCCGCACACATTACACACACGGCTCCGCTCCGTACACATTACACACGGCTCTGCTCCGCACACATTACACACGGCTCCACGCACATTACACACACGGCTCCGCTCCGCACACATTACACACACGGCTACGCACACATTACACACACGGCTCCGCTCCGCGCACATTACACACACGGCTCCGCTCCGCACACATTACACACACGGCTCCGCACACATTACACACACGGCTCCGCTCCGCGCACATTACACACGGCTCCGCTCCGCACACATTACACACACGGCTCCGCACACATTACACACACGGCTCCGCTCCGCACACATTACACACACGGCTCCGCACACATTACACACACGGCTCCGCTCCGCACACATTACACACGGCTCCGCTCCGCACACATTACACACACGGCTCCGCTCCGCACACATTACACACACGGCTCCGCTCCGCACACATTACACACACGGCTCCGCTCCGCACACATTACACACACGGCTCCGCTCCGCACACATTACACACACGGCTCCGCTCCGCACACATTACACACACGGCTCTGCACACATTACACACACGGCTCCGCTCCGCACACATTACACACACGGCTCTGCTCCGCACACATTACACACACGGCTCCGCTCCGCACACATTACACACACGGCTCCGCTCCGCACACATTACACACACGGCTCCGCTCCGCACACATTACACACACGGCTCCGCTCCGCACACATTACACACATGGCTCCGCTCCGCACACATTACACACACGGCTCCGCACACATTACACACACGGCTCCGCTCCGCACACATTACACACACGGCTCCGCTCCGCACACGTTACACACACGGCTCCGCTCCGCACACATTACACACTCGGCTCCGCTCCGCACACATTACACACACGGCTCTGCACACATTACACACACGGCTCCGCTCCGCACACATTACACACACGGCTCCGCTCCGCACACATTACACACACGGCTCCGCTCCGCACACATTACACACACGGCTCCGCTCTGCACACATTACACACACGGCTCCGCACATATTACACACACGGCTCCGCTCCGCGCACATTACACACACGGCTCCGCTCCGCGCACATTACACACACGGCTCCGCTCCGCACACATTACACACACGGCTCCGCTCCGTACACATTACACACACGGCTCCGCTCCGCACACATTACACACACGGCTCCGCTCCGCACACATTACACACACGGCTCCGCTCCGCACACATTACACACACGGCTCCGCTCCGCACACATTACACACATGGCTCCGCACATATTACACACACGGCTCCGCACATATTACACACACGGCTCCGCTCCGCACACATTACACACACGGCTCCGCTCCGCACACATTACACACACGGCTCCGCTCCGCACACAATACACACACGGCTCCGCTCCGTACACATTACACACGGCTCCGCTCCGCACACATTACACACGGCTCCGCACACATTACACACACGGCTCCGCTCCGCGCACATTACACACACGGCTCCGCTCCGCACACATTACACACACGGCTCCGCACACATTACACACACGGCTCCGCTCCGCGCACATTACACACGGCTCCGCTCCGCACACATTACACACACGGCTCCGCACACATTACACACACGGCTCCGCTCCGCGCACATTACACACACGGCTCCGCTCCGCACACATTACACACACGGCTCCGCTCCGCGCACATTACACACGGCTCCGCTCCGCGCACATTACACACACGGCTCCGCACACATTACACACACGGCTCCGCACACATTACACACACGGCTCTGCTCCGCACACATTACACACACGGCTCCACTCCGCACACATTACACACACGGCTCCGCTCCGCACACATTACACACACGGCTCCGCTCCGCACACATTACACACACGGCTCCGCTCCGCACACATTACACACACGGCTCCGCTCCGCACACATTACACACACGGCTCCGCTCCGCACACATTACACACACTGCTCCGCACACACATTACACACACGGCTCCGCTCCGCACACATTACACACACGGCTCCGCTCCGCTCACATTACACACACGGCTCCGCTCCGCTCACATTACACACACGGCTCCGCTCTGCACACATTACACACACGGCTCCGCTCCGCACACATTACACACACGGCTCCGCACACATTACACACACGGCTCCGCTCCGCACACATTACACACGGCTCTGCTCCGCACACATTACACACACGGCTCCGCTCCGCACACATTACACACACGGCTCCGCTCCGCACACATTACACACACGGCTCCGCTCCGCACACATTACACACACGGCTCCGCTCCGCACACATTACACACACGGCTCCGCTCCGCACACATTACACACACGGCTCTGCACACATTACACACACGGCTCCGCTCCGCACACATTACACACACGGCTCTGCTCCGCACACATTACACACACGGCTCTGCTCCGCACACATTACACACACGGCTCCGCTCCGCACACATTACACACACGGCTCCGCTCCGCACACATTACACACACGGCTCCGCTCCGCACACATTACACACACGGCTCCGCTCCGCACACATTACACACACGGCTCCGCACACATTACACACACGGCTCCGCTCCGCACACATTACACACACGGCTCCGCTCCGCACACGTTACACACACGGCTCCGCTCCGCACACATTACACACACGGCTCCGCTCCGCACACATTACACACACGGCTCTGCACACATTACACACACGGCTCCGCTCCGCACACATTACACACACGGCTCCGCTCCGCACACATTACACACACGGCTCCGCTCCGCACACATTACACACACGGCTCCGCTCTGCACACATTACACACACGGCTCCGCACATATTACACACACGGCTCCGCTCCGCGCACATTACACACACGGCTCCGCTCCGCGCACATTACACACACGGCTCCGCTCCGCACACATTACACACACGGCTCCGCTCCGTACACATTACACACACGGCTCCGCTCCGCACACATTACACACACGGCTCCGCTCCGCACACATTACACACACGGCTCCGCTCCGCACACATTACACACACGGCTCCGCTCCGCACACATTACACACATGGCTCCGCACATATTACACACACGGCTCCGCACATATTACACACACGGCTCCGCTCCGCACACATTACACACACGGCTCCGCACATATTACACACACGGCTCCGCTTCGCACACATTACACACGCGGCTCCGCTCCGCACACATTACACACACGGCTCCGCTCCGCACACATTACACACACGGCTCCGCTCCGCACACATTACACACACGGCTCCGCTCCGCACACATTACACACACGGCTCCGCTCCGCACACATTACACACACGGCTCCGCTCCGTACACATTACACACGGCTCCGCTCCGCACACATTACACACGGCTCCACGCACATTACACACACGGCTCCGCTCCGCACACATTACACACACGGCTCCGCACACATTACACACACGGCTCCGCACACATTACACACACGGCTCCGCTCCGCGCACATTACACACACGGCTCCGCTCCGCACACATTACACACACGGCTCCGCACACATTACACACACGGCTCCGCTCCGCGCACATTACACACGGCTCCGCTCCGCACACATTACACACACGGCTCCGCACACATTACACACACGGCTCCGCTCCGCGCACATTACACACACGGCTCCGCTCCGCACACATTACACACACGGCTCCGCTCTGCACACATTACACACACGGCTCCGCTCCGCGCACATTACACACGGCTCCGCTCCGCGCACATTACACACACGGCTCCGCACACATTACACACACGGCTCCGCTCCGCGCACATTACACACGGCTCCGCTCCGCACACATTACACACACATTACACACACGGCTCCGCTCCGCGCACATTACATACACGGCTCCGCTCCGCACACATTACACACACGGCTCCGCACACATTACACACACGGCTCCGCTCCGCGCACATTACACACGGCTCCGCTCCGCACACATTACACACACGGCTCCGCTCCGCGCACATTACACACACGGCTCCGCTCCGCACACATTACACACACGGCTCCGCTCCGCACACATTACACACACGGCTCCGCTCCGCACACATTACACACACGCTCCGCTCCGCACACATTACACACACGGCTCCACTCCGCACACATTACACACACGGCTCCGCTCCGCACACATTACACACACGGCTCCGCACACATTACACACACGGCTCCGCTCTGCACACATTACACACACGGCTCCGCTCCGCACTCATTACACACACGGCTCCGCACACATTACACACACGGCTCCGCTCCGCACACATTACACACACGGCTCCGCTCCGCACACATTACACACACGGCTCCGCACACATTACACACACGGCTCCGCTCCGCACACATTACACACACGGCTCCGCTCCGCACACATTACACACACGGCTCCGCTCCGTACACATTACACACACGGCTCCGCACACATTACACACACGGCTCCGCTCCGCACACGTTACACACACGGCTCCGCTCCGCACACATTACACACACGGCTCTGCTCCGCACACATTACACACACGGCTCCGCTCCGCACACATTACACACACGGCTCCGCTCCGCACACATTACACACACGGCTCCGCTCCGCACACATTACACACACGGCTCCGCTCCGCACACATTACACACACGGCTCCGCTCCGCACACATTACACACACGGCTCCGCTCCGTACACATTACACACGGCTCCGCTCCGCACACATTACACACGGCTCCACGCACATTACACACACGGCTCCGCTCCGCACACATTACACACACGGCTCCGCACACATTACACACACGGCTCCGCACACATTACACACACGGCTCCGCTCCGCGCACATTACACACACGGCTCCGCTCCGCACACATTACACACACGGCTCCGCACACATTACACACACGGCTCCGCTCCGCGCACATTACACACACGGCTCCGCTCCGCACACATTACACACACGGCTCCGCTCTGCGCACATTACACACACGGCTCCGCTCCGCACACATTACACACACGGCTCTGCTCCGCACACATTACACACACAGCTCCGCACACATTACACACACGGCTCCGCTCCGCACACATTACACACACGGCTCCGCACCGCACACATTACACACACGGCTCCGCTCCGCACACATTACACACACGGCTCCGCACCGCACACATTACACACACGGCTCCGCTCACATTACACACACGGCTCAGCTCCGCACACATTACACACACGGCTCCGCACACATTACACACACGGCTCCGCTCCGCACACATTACACACACGGCTCCGCTCCGCACACATTACACACACAGCTCCGCACACATTACACACACGGCTCCGCTCCGCACACATTACACACACGGCTCCGCTCCGCACACATTACACACACGGCTCCGCTCCGCACACATTACACACACGGCTCCGCTCCGCACACATTACACACACAGCTCCGCACACATTACACACACGGCTCCGCTCCGCACACATTACACACACGGCTCCGCACACATTACACACACGGCTCCGCTCCGCACACATTACACACACGGCTCCGCTCCGCACACATTACACACACGGCTCCGCTCCGCACACATTACACCCGGCTCCGCTCCGCACACATTACACACACGGCTCCGCTCCGCACACATTACACACACGGCTCCGCTCCGCACACATTACACACACGGCTCCGCTCCGCACACATTACACACACGGCTCCGCTCCGCACACATTACACACACGGCTCCGCTCCGCACACATTACCACACGGCTCCGCTCCGCACACATTACACACACGGCTCCGCTCCGCACACATTACACACACGGCTCCGCTCCGCACACATTACACACACGGCTCCGCTCCGCACACATTACACACACGGCTCCGCTCCGCACACATTACACACACGGCTCCGCTCCGCACACATTACACACACGGCTCCGCTCCGCACACATTACACCCGGCTCCGCTCCGCACACATTACACACACGGCTCCGCTCCGCACACATTACACACACGGCTCCGCTCCGCACACATTACACACACGGCTCCGCTCCGCACACATTACACACACGGCTCCGCTCCGCACACATTACACACACGGCTCCGCTCCGCACACATTACCACACGGCTCCGCTCCGCACACATTACACACACGGCTCCGCTCCGCACACATTACACACACGGCTCCGCTCCGCACACATTACACATACGGCTCCGCTCCGCACACATTACACACACGGCTCCGCTCCGCACACATTACACACACACGGCTCCGCTCCGCACACATTACACACACACGGCTCCGCTCCGCACACATTACACACACACGGCTCCGCTCCGCACACATTACACACACGGCTCCGCTCCGCACACATTACACACACGGCTCCGCTCCGCACACATTACACACACGGCTCCGCTCCGCACACATTACACACACGGCTCCGCACACATTACACACACGGCTCCGCACACATTACACACACGGCTCCGCTCCGCACACATTACACACACGGCTCCGCTCCGCACACATTACACACACGGCTCCGCTCCGCACACATTACACACACGGCTCCGCTCCGCACACATTACACACACGGCTCCGCTCCGCACACATTACACACACGGCTCCGCACACATTACACACACGGCTCCGCTCCGCACACATTACACACACGGCTCCGCTCCGCACACATTACACACACGGCTCCGCTCCGCACACATTACACACACGGCTCCGCTCCGCGCACATTACACACACGGCTCCGCACACATTACACACACGGCTCCGCTCCGCACACATTACACACACGGCTCCGCTCCACACACATTACACACACGGCTCCGCTCCGCACACATTACACACACGGCTCCGCACACATTACACACACGGCTCCGCTCCGCACACATTACACACACGGCTCCGCTTCGCACACATTACACACACGGCTCCGCTCCGCACACATTACACACACGGCTCCGCTCCGCACACATTACACACACCGCTCCGCAAACATTACACACACGGCTCCGCTCCGCACACATTACACACACGGCTCCGCTCCGCACACATTACACACACGGCTCCGCTCCGCACACATTACACACACGGCTCCGCTCCGCACACATTACACACACGGCTCCGCTCCGCACACATTACACACACGGCTCCGCACACATTACACACACGGCTCCGCTCCGCACACATTACACACACGGCTCCGCTCCGCACACGTTACACACACGGCTCCGCTCCGCACACATTACACACACGGCTCCGCTCCGCACACATTACACACACGGCTCTGCACACATTACACACACGGCTCCGCTCCGCACACATTACACACACGGCTCCGCTCCGCACACATTACACACACGGCTCCGCTCCGCACACATTACACACACGGCTCCGCTACGCACACATTACACACACGGCTCCGCACATATTACACACACGGCTCCGCTCCGCGCACATTACACACACGGCTCCGCTCCGCACACATTACACACACGGCTCCGCTACGCACACATTACACACACGGCTCCGCACATATTACACACACGGCTCCGCTCCGCGCACATTACACACACGGCTCCGCTCCGCGCACATTACACACACGGCTCCGCTCCGCACACATTACACACACGGCTCCGCTCCGCGCACATTACACACACGGCTCCGCTCCGCGCACATTACACACACGGCTCCGCTCCGCACACATTACACACACGGCTCCGCTCCGCACACATTACACACACGGCTCCGCTCCGCACACATTACACACACGGCTCCGCTCCGCACACATTACACACACGGCTCCGCACACATTACACACACGGCTCCGCTCCGCACACATTACACACACGGCTCCGCTCCGCACACGTTACACACACGGCTCCGCTCCGCACACATTACACACACGGCTCCGCTCCGCACACATTACACACACGGCTCCGCTCCGCACACATTACACACACGGCTCCGCTCCGCACACATTACACACACGGCTCCGCTCCGCACACATTACACACACGGCTCCGCTCTGCACACATTACACACACGGCTCCGCACATATTACACACACGGCTCCGCTCCGCGCACATTACACACACGGCTCCGCTCCGCGCACATTACACACACGGCTCCGCTCCGCACACATTACACACACGGCTCCGCTCCGTACACATTACACACACGGCTCCGCTCCGCACACATTACACACACGGCTCCGCTCCGCACACATTACACACACGGCTCCGCTCCGCACACATTACACACACGGCTCCGCTCCGCACACATTACACACACGGCTCCGCTCCGCACACATTACACACACGGCTCCGCACATATTACACACACGGCTCCGCACATATTACACACACGGCTCCGCTCCGCACACATTACACACACGGCTCCGCACATATTACACACACGGCTCCGCTCCGCACACATTACACACGCGGCTCCGCTCCGCACACATTACACACACGGCTCCGCTCCGCACACATTACACACGCGGCTCCGCTCCGCACACATTACACACGCGGCTCCGCTCCGCACACATTACACACACGGCTCTGCTCCGCACACATTACATACACGGCTCCGCTCCGCACACATTACACACACGGCTCCGCTCCGCACACATTACACACACGGCTCCGCTCCGCACACATTACACACACGGCTCCGCTCACATTACACACACGGCTCCGCTCCGCACACATTACACACACGGCTCCGCACACATTACACACACGGCTCCGCTCCGCACACATTACACACACGGCTCCGCACACATTACACACACGGCTCTGCTCCGCACACATTACACACACGGCTCCGCTCCGCACACATTACACACACGGCTCCGCTCCGCACACATTACACACACGGCTCCGCTCCGCACACATTACACACACGGCTCCGCTCCGCACACATTACACACACGGCTCCGCTCCGCACACATTACACACACGGCTCCGCTCCGCACACATTACACACACGGCTCCACACACACATTACACACACGGCTCCGCTCCGCACACATTACACACACGGCTCCGCTCCGCTCACATTACACACACGGCTCCGCTCTGCACACATTACACACACGGCTCCGCTCCGCACACATTACACACACGGCTCCGCACACATTACACACACGGCTCCGCTCCGCACACATTACACACGGCTCCGCTCCGCACACATTACACACACGGCTCCGCTCCGCACACATTACACACACGGCTCCGCTCCGCACACATTACACACACGGCTCCGCTCCGCACACATTACACACACGGCTCCGCTCCGCACACATTACACACACGGCTCCGCTCCGCACACATTACACGCACGGCTCCGCTCCGCACACATTACACACACGGCTCCGCTCCGCACACATTACACACACGGCTCCGCTCCGCACACATTACACACACGGCTCCGCTCCGCACACATTACACACACGGCTCCGCTCCGCACACATTACACACACGGCTCCGCACACATTACACACACGGCTCCGCTCTGCACACATTACACACACGGCTCCGCTCCGCACTCATTACACACACGGCTCCGCACACATTACACACACGGCTCCGCTCCGCACACATTACACACACGGCTCCGCTCCGCACACATTACACACACGGCTCCGCACACATTACACACACGGCTCCGCTCCGCACACATTACACACACGGCTCCGCTCCGCACACATTACACACACGGCTCCGCTCCGTACACATTACACACACGGCTCCGCACACATTACACACACGGCTCCGCTCCGCACACGTTACACACACGGCTCCGCTCCGCACACATTACACACACGGCTCCGCTCCGCACACATTACACACACGGCTCCGCACACATTACACACACGGCTCCGCTCCGCACACATTACACACACGGCTCCGCTCCGCACACATTACACACACGGCTCCGCTCCGCACACATTACACACACGGCTCCGCTCCGTACACATTACACACGGCTCCGCTCCGCACACATTACACACGGCTCCACGCACATTACACACACGGCTCCGCTCCGCACACATTACACGCACGGCTCCGCTCCGCACACATTACACACACGGCTCCGCTCCGCACACATTACACACACGGCTCTGCTCCGCACACATTACACACACGGCTCCGCTCCGCACACATTACACACACGGCTCCGCTCCGCACACATTACACACACGGCTCCGCTCCGCACACATTACACACACGGCTCCGCTCCGTACACATTACACACGGCTCCGCTCCGCACACATTACACACGGCTCCACGCACATTACACACACGGCTCCGCTCCGCACACATTACACACACGGCTCCGCACACATTACACACACGGCTCCGCACACATTACACACACGGCTCCGCTCCGCGCACATTACACACACGGCTCCGCTCCGCACACATTACACACACGGCTCCGCACACATTACACACACGGCTCCGCTCCGCGCACATTACACACACGGCTCCGCTCCGCACACATTACACACACGGCTCCGCTCCGCACACATTACACACACGGCTCCGCTCTGCGCACATTACACACACGGCTCCGCTCCGCACACATTACACACACGGCTCTGCTCCGCACACATTACACACACAGCTCCGCACACATTACACACACGGCTCCGCTCCGCACACATTACACACACGGCTCCGCACCGCACACATTACACACACGGCTCCGCTCCGCACACATTACACACACGGCTCCGCACCGCACACATTACACACACGGCTCCGCTCACATTACACACACGGCTCAGCTCCGCACACATTACACACACGGCTCCGCACACATTACACACACGGCTCCGCTCCGCACACATTACACACACGGCTCCGCTCCGCACACATTACACACACAGCTCCGCACACATTACACACACGGCTCCGCTCCGCACACATTACACACACGGCTCCGCTCCGCACACATTACACACACGGCTCTGCTCCGCACACATTACACACACGGCTCCGCTCCGCACACATTACACACACAGCTCCGCACACATTACACACACGGCTCCGCTCCGCACACATTACACACACGGCTCCGCACACATTACACACACGGCTCCGCTCCGCACACATTACACACACGGCTCCGCTCCGCACACATTACACACACGGCTCCGCTCCGCACACATTACACCCGGCTCCGCTCCGCACACATTACACACACGGCTCCGCTCCGCACACATTACACACACGGCTCCGCTCCGCACACATTACACACACGGCTCCGCTCCGCACACATTACACACACGGCTCCGCTCCGCACACATTACACACACGGCTCCGCTCCGCACACATTACACACACGGCTCCGCTCCGCACACATTACCACACGGCTCCGCTCCGCACACATTACACACACGGCTCCGCTCCGCACACATTACACACACGGCTCCGCTCCGCACACATTACACACACGGCTCCGCTCCGCACACATTACACACACGGCTCCGCTCCGCACACATTACACACACGGCTCCGCTCCGCACACATTACACACACGGCTCCGCTCCGCACACATTACACCCGGCTCCGCTCCGCACACATTACACACACGGCTCCGCTCCGCACACATTACACACACGGCTCCGCTCCGCACACATTACACACACGGCTCCGCTCCGCACACATTACACACACGGCTCCGCTCCGCACACATTACACACACGGCTCCGCTCCGCACACATTACCACACGGCTCCGCTCCGCACACATTACACACACGGCTCCGCTCCGCACACATTACACACACGGCTCCGCTCCGCACACATTACACACACGGCTCCGCTCCGCACACATTACACACACGGCTCCGCTCCGCACACATTACACACACACGGCTCCGCTCCGCACACATTACACACACACGGCTCCGCTCCGCACACATTACACACACACGGCTCCGCTCCGCACACATTACACACACGGCTCCGCTCCGCACACATTACACACACGGCTCCGCTCCGCACACATTACACACACGGCTCCGCTCCGCACACATTACACACACGGCTCCGCTCCGCACACATTACACACACGGCTCCGCTCCGCACACATTACACACACGGCTCCGCACACATTACACACACGGCTCCGCTCCGCACACATTACACACACGGCTCCGCTCCGCACACATTACACACACGGCTCCGCTCCGCACACATTACACACACGGCTCCGCTCCGCACACATTACACACACGGCTCCGCTCCGCACACATTACACACACGGCTCCGCACACATTACACACACGGCTCCGCTCCGCACACATTACACACACGGCTCCGCTCCGCACACATTACACACACGGCTCCGCTCCGCACACATTACACACACGGCTCCGCTCCGCGCACATTACACACACGGCTCCGCACACATTACACACACGGCTCCGCTCCGCACACATTACACACACGGCTCCGCTCCACACACATTACACACACGGCTCCGCTCCGCACACATTACACACACGGCTCCGCACACATTACACACACGGCTCCGCTCCGCACACATTACACACACGGCTCCGCTTCGCACACATTACACACACGGCTCCGCTCCGCACACATTACACACACGGCTCCGCTCCGCACACATTACACACACCGCTCCGCAAACATTACACACACGGCTCCGCTCCGCACACATTACACACACGGCTCCGCTCCGCACACATTACACACACGGCTCCGCTCCGCACACATTACACACACGGCTCCGCTCCGCACACATTACACACACGGCTCCGCTCCGCACACATTACACACACGGCTCCGCACACATTACACACACGGCTCCGCTCCGCACACATTACACACACGGCTCCGCTCCGCACACGTTACACACACGGCTCCGCTCCGCACACATTACACACACGGCTCCGCTCCGCACACATTACACACACGGCTCTGCACACATTACACACACGGCTCCGCTCCGCACACATTACACACACGGCTCCGCTCCGCACACATTACACACACGGCTCCGCTCCGCACACATTACACACACGGCTCCGCTCCGCACACATTACACACACGGCTCCGCACATATTACACACACGGCTCCGCTCCGCGCACATTACACACACGGCTCCGCTCCGCGCACATTACACACACGGCTCCGCTCCGCACACATTACACACACGGCTCCGCTCCGCACACATTACACACACGGCTCCGCTCCGCACACATTACACACACGGCTCCGCTCCGCACACATTACACACACGGCTCCGCTCTGCACACATTACACACACGGCTCCGCACATATTACACACACGGCTCCGCTCCGCGCACATTACACACACGGCTCCGCTCCGCGCACATTACACACACGGCTCCGCTCCGCACACATTACACACACGGCTCCGCTCCGTACACATTACACACACGGCTCCGCTCCGCACACATTACACACACGGCTCCGCTCCGCACACATTACACACACGGCTCCGCTCCGCACACATTACACACACGGCTCCGCTCCGCACACATTACACACACGGCTCCGCTCCGCACACATTACACACACGGCTCCGCACATATTACACACACGGCTCCGCACATATTACACACACGGCTCCGCTCCGCACACATTACACACACGGCTCCGCACATATTACACACACGGCTCCGCTCCGCACACATTACACACGCGGCTCCGCTCCGCACACATTACACACACGGCTCCGCTCCGCACACATTACACACGCGGCTCCGCTCCGCACACATTACACACGCGGCTCCGCTCCGCACACATTACACACACGGCTCTGCTCCGCACACATTACATACACGGCTCCGCTCCGCACACATTACACACACGGCTCCGCTCCGCACACATTACACACACGGCTCCGCTCCGCACACATTACACACACGGCTCCGCTCACATTACACACACGGCTCCGCTCCGCACACATTACACACACGGCTCCGCACACATTACACACACGGCTCCGCTCCGCACACATTACACACACGGCTCCGCACACATTACACACACGGCTCTGCTCCGCACACATTACACACACGGCTCCGCTCCGCACACATTACACACACGGCTCCGCTCCGCACACATTACACACACGGCTCCGCTCCGCACACATTACACACACGGCTCCGCTCCGCACACATTACACACACGGCTCCGCTCCGCACACATTACACACACGGCTCCGCTCCGCACACATTACACACACGGCTCCGCACACACATTACACACACGGCTCCGCTCCGCACACATTACACACACGGCTCCGCTCCGCTCACATTACACACACGGCTCCGCTCTGCACACATTACACACACGGCTCCGCTCCGCACACATTACACACACGGCTCCGCACACATTACACACACGGCTCCGCTCCGCACACATTACACACGGCTCCGCTCCGCACACATTACACACACGGCTCCGCTCCGCACACATTACACACACGGCTCCGCTCCGCACACATTACACACACGGCTCCGCTCCGCACACATTACACACACGGCTCCGCTCCGCACACATTACACACACGGCTCCGCTCCGCACACATTACACACACGGCTCTGCTCCGCACACATTACACACACGGCTCCGCTCCGCACACATTACACACACGGCTCCGCTCCGCACACATTACACACACGGCTCCGCTCCGCACACATTACACACACGGCTCCGCACACATTACACACACGGCTCCGCTCCGCACACATTACACACACGGCTCCGCTCCGCACACGTTACACACACGGCTCCGCTCCGCACACATTACACACACGGCTCCGCTCCGCACACATTACACACACGGCTCCGCTCTGCACACATTACACACACGGCTCCGCACATATTACACACACGGCTCCGCTCCGCGCACATTACACACACGGCTCCGCTCCGCGCACATTACACACACGGCTCCGCTCCGCACACATTACACACACGGCTCCGCTCCGTACACATTACACACACGGCTCCGCTCCGCACACATTACACACACGGCTCCGCTCCGCACACATTACACACACGGCTCCGCTCCGCACACATTACACACACGGCTCCGCTCCGCACACATTACACACACGGCTCCGCACATATTACACACACGGCTCCGCACATATTACACACACGGCTCCGCTCCGCACACATTACACACACGGCTCCGCACATATTACACACACGGCTCCGCTCCGCACACATTACACACGCGGCTCCGCTCCGCACACATTACACACACGGCTCCGCTCCGCACACATTACACACACGGCTCCGCTCCGCACACATTACACACGCGGCTCCGCTCCGCACACATTACACACACGGCTCTGCTCCGCACACATTAGATACGCGGCTCTGCTCCGCACCCATTACACACACGGCTCCGCTCCGCACACATTACACACACGGCTCCGCTCCGCACACATTACACACACGGCTCCGCTCCGCACACATTACACACACGGCTCCGCTCCGCACACATTACACACACGGCTCCGCACACATTACACACACGGCTCTGCTCCGCACACATTACACACATGGCTCCGCACACATTACACACACGGCTCTGCTCCGCACACATTACACACACGGCTCCGCTCCGCACACATTACACACACGGCTCCGCTCCGCACACATTACACACACGGCTCCGCACACACATTACACACACGGCTCCGCTCCGCACACATTACACACACGGCTCCGCTCCGCACTCATTACACACACGGCTCCGCACACATTACACACACGGCTCCGCTCCGCACACATTACACACACGGCTCCGCTCCGCACACATTACACACACGGCTCCGCTCCGCACACATTACACACACGGCTCCGCTCCGCACACATTACACACACGGCTCTGCTCCGCGCACATTACACACACGGCTCCGCTCCGCTCACATTACACACACGGCTCCGCTCCGCACACATTACACACACGGCTCCGCTTCGCACACATTACACACACGGATCCGCTCCGCACTCATTACACACACGGCTCCGCACACATTACACACACGGCTCCGCTCCGCACACATTACACACACGGCTCCGCACACATTACACACACGGCTCCGCTACGCACACATTACACACACGGCTCCGCTCCGCACACATTACACACACGGCTCCGCTCCGTACACATTACACACACGGCTCCGCACACATTACACACACGGCTCCGCTCCGCACACGTTACACACACGGCTCCGCTCCGCACACATTACACACACGGCTCCGCTCCGCACACATTACACACACGGCTCCGCTCACATTACACACACGGCTCCGCTCCGCACACATTACACACACGGCTCCGCACACATTACACACACGGCTCCGCTCCGCACACATTACACACACGGCTCCGCTCCGCACACATTACACACACGGCTCCGCTCCGCACACATTACACACACGGCTCCGCTCCGCACACATTACACACACGGCTCCGCACACATTACACACACGGCTCCGCTCCGCACACATTACACACATGGCTCCGCACACATTACACACACGGCTCCGCTCCGCACACATTACACACACGGCTCCGCACACATTACACACACGGCTCCGCTCCGCACACATTACACACACGGCTCCGCTCCGCGCACATTACACACACGGCTCTGCTCCGCACACATTACACACACGGCTGCGCTCCGCACACATTACACACACGGCTCCGCTCCGCACACATTACACACACGGCTCCGCTCCGCACACATTACACACACGGCTCCGCTCCGCACACATTACACACACGGCTCCGCTCCGCACACATTACACACATGGCTTCGCACACATTACACACACGGCTCCGCTCCGCACACATTACACACACGGCTCTGCTCCGCGCACATTACACACACGGCTCCGCTCCGCACACATTACACACACGGCTCCGCTCCGCACACATTACACACACGGCTCCGCACACATTACACACACGGCTCCGCTCCGCACACATTACACACACGGCTCCGCACACACGGCTCCGCACACATTACACACACGGCTCCGCTCCGCACACATTACACACACGGCTCCGCTCCGCACACACGTCTCAGCTCCGCACACATTACACACACGGCTCCGCTCCGCACACATTACACACACGGCTCCGCACACATTACACACACGGCTCCGCTCCGCACACATTACACACACGGCTCCGCACACATTACACACACGGCTCCGCTCCGCACACACGGCTCCGCACACATTACACACACGGCTCCGCTCCGCACACATTGCACACACGGCTCCGCTCCGCACACATTACACACACGGCTCAGCTCCGCACACATTACACACACGGCTCCGCTCCGTACACATTACACACACGGCTCCGCTCCGCACACATTACACACACGGCTCCGCTCCGCACACATTGCACACACGGCTCCGCTCCGCACACATTACACACACGGCTCCGCACACATTACACACACGGCTCCGCTCACATTACACACACGGCTCCGCTCCGCACACATTACACACACGGCTCCGCACACATTACACACACGGCTCCGCACACATTACACACACGGCTCCGCTCCGCACACATTACACACATGGCTCCGCTCCGCACACATTACACACACGCACACATTACACACACGGCTCCGCTCCGCACACATTACACACACGGCTCCGCTCCGCACACATTACACACACGGCTCCGCTCCGCACACATTACACACACGGCTCCGCTCCGCACACATTACACACACGGCTCCGCACACATTACACACACGGCTCCGCTCCGCACACATTACACACACGGCTCCGCACACATTACACACACGGCTCGGCTCCGCACACATTACACACACGGCTCCGCTCCGCACACACGGCTCCGCACACATTACACACACGGCTCCGCACACATTACACACACGGCTCCGCACACATTACACACACGGCTCCGCTCCGCACACATTACACACACGGCTCCGCTCCGCACACATTACACACACGGCTCCGCTCCGCACACATTACACACACGGCTCCGCTCCGCACACATTACACACACGGCTCCGCTCCGCACACATTACACACACGGCTCCGCTCCGTACACATTACACACACGGCTCCGCTCCGCACACATTACACACACGGCTCCGCTCCGCACACATTACACACACAGCTCTGCACACATTACACACACGGCTCCGCTCCGCACACATTGCACACACGGCTCCGCTCCGCACACATTACACACACGGCTCCGCTCCACACACATTACACACACGGCTCCGCTACGTACACATTACACACACGGCTCCGCTCCGCACACATTACACACACGGCTCCGCTCCGCACACATTACACACACGGCTCCGCTCCGCACACATTACACACACGGCTCCGCTCCGCACTCATTACACACACGGCTCCGCACACATTACACACACGGCTCCGCTCCGCACACATTACACACACGGCTCCGCTCCGCACACATTACACACACGGCTCCGCACACATTACACACACGGCTCCGCTCCGCACACATTACACACACGGCTCCGCTCCGCACACATTACACACACGGCTCCGCTCCGCACACATTACACACACGGCTCCGCTCCGTACACATTACACACACGGCTCCGCACACATTACACACACGGCTCCGCTCCGCACACGTTACACACACGGCTCCGCTCCGCACACGTTACACACACGGCTCCGCTCCGCACACGTTACACACACGGCTCCGCTCCGCACACATTACACACACGGCTCCGCTCCGCACACATTACACACACGGCTCCGCTCCGCACACATTACACACACGGCTCCGCTCCGCACACATTACACACACGGCTCCGCTCCGCACACATTACACACACGGCTCCGCTCCGCACACATTACACACACGGCTCCGCTCCGTACACATTACACACGGCTCCGCACACATTACACACGGCTCCACGCACATTACACACACGGCTCCGCTCCGCACACATTACACACACGGCTCCGCACACATTACACACACGGCTCCGCACACATTACACACACGGCTCCGCTCCGCGCACATTACACACACGGCTCCGCTCCGCACACATTACACACACGGCTCCGCACACATTACACACACGGCTCCGCTCCGCGCACATTACACACGGCTCCGCTCCGCACACATTACACACACGGCTCCGCTCCGCGCACATTACACACACGGCTCCGCTCCGCACACATTACACACACGGCTCCGCTCCGCACACATTACACACACGGCTCCGCTCTGCGCACATTACACACACGGCTCCGCTCCGCGCACATTACACACGGCTCCGCTCCGCACACATTACACACACGGCTCCGCACACATTACACACACGGCTCCGCTCCGCGAACATTACACACGGCTCCGCTCCGCACACATTACACACACATTACACACACGGCTCCGCTCCGCGCACATTACACACACGGCTCCGCTCCGCACACATTACACACACGGCTCCGCACACATTACACACACGGCTCCGCTCCGCGCACATTACACACGGCTCCGCTCCGCACACATTACACACACGGCTCCGCACACATTACACACACGGCTCCGCTCCGCGCACATTACACACACGGCTCCGCTCCGCACACATTACACACACGGCTCCGCTCCGCACACATTACACACACGGCTCCGCTCCGCACACATTACACACACGGCTCCGCTCCGCACACATTACACACACGGCTCCGCTCCGCACACATTACACACACGGCTCCGCTCCGCACACATTACACACACGGCTCCGCTCCGCGCACATTACACACACGGCTCCGCTCCGCACACATTACACACACGGCTCCGCTCCGCACACATTACACACACGGCTCCGCTCCGCACACATTACACACACGGCTCCGCTCCGCGCACATTACACACACGGCTCCGCTCCGCACACATTACACACACGGCTCCGCTCCGCACACATTACACACACGGCTCCGCTCCGCACACATTACACACACGGCTCCGCTCCGCACACATTACACACACGGCTCCGCTCCGCACACATTACACACACGGCTCCGCTCCGCACACATTACACACACGGCTCCGCTCCGCACACATTACACACACGGCTCCGCTCCGTACACATTACACACGGCTCCGCACACATTACACACGGCTCCACGCACATTACACACACGGCTCCGCTCCGCACACATTACACACACGGCTCCGCACACATTACACACACGGCTCCGCACACATTACACACACGGCTCCGCTCCGCGCACATTACACACACGGCTCCGCTCCGCACACATTACACACACGGCTCCGCACACATTACACACACGGCTCCGCTCCGCGCACATTACACACGGCTCCGCTCCGCACACATTACACACACGGCTCCGCTCCGCGCACATTACACACACGGCTCCGCTCCGCACACATTACACACACGGCTCCGCTCCGCACACATTACACACACGGCTCCGCTCTGCGCACATTACACACACGGCTCCGCTCCGCGCACATTACACACGGCTCCGCTCCGCACACATTACACACACGGCTCCGCTCCGTACACATTACACACACGGCTCCGCTCCGCACACATTACACACACGGCTCCGCTCCGCACACATTACACACACAGCTCTGCACACATTACACACACGGCTCCGCTCCGCACACATTGCACACACGGCTCCGCTCCGCACACATTACACACACGGCTCCGCTCCACACACATTACACACACGGCTCCGCTACGTACACATTACACACACGGCTCCGCTCCGCACACATTACACACACGGCTCCGCTCCGCACACATTACACACACGGCTCCGCTCCGCACACATTACACACACGGCTCCGCTCCGCACTCATTACACACACGGCTCCGCACACATTACACACACGGCTCCGCTCCGCACACATTACACACACGGCTCCGCTCCGCACACATTACACACACGGCTCCGCACACATTACACACACGGCTCCGCTCCGCACACATTACACACACGGCTCCGCTCCGCACACATTACACACACGGCTCCGCTCCGCACACATTACACACACGGCTCCGCTCCGTACACATTACACACACGGCTCCGCACACATTACACACACGGCTCCGCTCCGCACACGTTACACACACGGCTCCGCTCCGCACACGTTACACACACGGCTCCGCTCCGCACACGTTACACACACGGCTCCGCTCCGCACACATTACACACACGGCTCCGCTCCGCACACATTACACACACGGCTCCGCTCCGCACACATTACACACACGGCTCCGCTCCGCACACATTACACACACGGCTCCGCTCCGCACACATTACACACACGGCTCCGCTCCGCACACATTACACACACGGCTCCGCTCCGTACACATTACACACGGCTCCGCACACATTACACACGGCTCCACGCACATTACACACACGGCTCCGCTCCGCACACATTACACACACGGCTCCGCACACATTACACACACGGCTCCGCACACATTACACACACGGCTCCGCTCCGCGCACATTACACACACGGCTCCGCTCCGCACACATTACACACACGGCTCCGCACACATTACACACACGGCTCCGCTCCGCGCACATTACACACGGCTCCGCTCCGCACACATTACACACACGGCTCCGCTCCGCGCACATTACACACACGGCTCCGCTCCGCACACATTACACACACGGCTCCGCTCCGCACACATTACACACACGGCTCCGCTCTGCGCACATTACACACACGGCTCCGCTCCGCGCACATTACACACGGCTCCGCTCCGCACACATTACACACACGGCTCCGCACACATTACACACACGGCTCCGCTCCGCGAACATTACACACGGCTCCGCTCCGCACACATTACACACACATTACACACACGGCTCCGCTCCGCGCACATTACACACACGGCTCCGCTCCGCACACATTACACACACGGCTCCGCACACATTACACACACGGCTCCGCTCCGCGCACATTACACACGGCTCCGCTCCGCACACATTACACACACGGCTCCGCACACATTACACACACGGCTCCGCTCCGCGCACATTACACACACGGCTCCGCTCCGCACACATTACACACACGGCTCCGCTCCGCACACATTACACACACGGCTCCGCTCCGCACACATTACACACACGGCTCCGCTCCGCACACATTACACACACGGCTCCGCTCCGCACACATTACACACACGGCTCCGCTCCGCACACATTACACACACGGCTCCGCTCCGCGCACATTACACACACGGCTCCGCTCCGCACACATTACACACACGGCTCCGCTCCGCACACATTACACACACGGCTCCGCTCCGCACACATTACACACACGGCTCCGCTCCGCGCACATTACACACACGGCTCCGCTCCGCACACATTACACACACGGCTCCGCTCCGCACACATTACACACACGGCTCCGCTCCGCACACATTACACACACGGCTCCGCTCCGCACACATTACACACACGGCTCCGCTCCGCACACATTACACACACGGCTCCGCTCCGCACACATTACACACACGGCTCCGCTCCGCACACATTACACACACGGCTCCGCTCCGTACACATTACACACGGCTCCGCACACATTACACACGGCTCCACGCACATTACACACACGGCTCCGCTCCGCACACATTACACACACGGCTCCGCACACATTACACACACGGCTCCGCACACATTACACACACGGCTCCGCTCCGCGCACATTACACACACGGCTCCGCTCCGCACACATTACACACACGGCTCCGCACACATTACACACACGGCTCCGCTCCGCGCACATTACACACGGCTCCGCTCCGCACACATTACACACACGGCTCCGCTCCGCGCACATTACACACACGGCTCCGCTCCGCACACATTACACACACGGCTCCGCTCCGCACACATTACACACACGGCTCCGCTCTGCGCACATTACACACACGGCTCCGCTCCGCGCACATTACACACGGCTCCGCTCCGCACACATTACACACACGGCTCCGCACACATTACACACACGGCTCCGCTCCGCGAACATTACACACGGCTCCGCTCCGCACACATTACACACACATTACACACACGGCTCCGCTCCGCGCACATTACACACACGGCTCCGCTCCGCACACATTACACACACGGCTCCGCACACATTACACACACGGCTCCGCTCCGCGCACATTACACACGGCTCCGCTCCGCACACATTACACACACGGCTCCGCACACATTACACACACGGCTCCGCTCCGCGCACATTACACACACGGCTCCGCTCCGCACACATTACACACACGGCTCCGCTCCGCACACATTACACACACGGCTCCGCTCCGCACACATTACACACACGGCTCCGCTCCGCACACATTACACACACGGCTCCGCTCCGCACACATTACACACACGGCTCCGCTCCGTACACATTACACACACGGCTCCGCTCCGCACACATTACACACACGGCTCCGCTCCGCACACATTACACACACAGCTCCGCACACATTACACACACGGCTCCGCTCCGCACACATTGCACACACGGCTCCGCTCCGCACACATTACACACACGGCTCCGCTCCACACACATTACACACACGGCTTCGCACACATTACACACACGGCTCCGCTCCGCGCACATTACACACGGCTCCGCTCCGCACACATTACACACACATTACACACACGGCTCCGCTCCGCGCACATTACACACACGGCTCCGCTCCGCACACATTACACACACGGCTCCGCACACATTACACACACGGCTCCGCTCCGCGCACATTACACACGGCTCCGCTCCGCACACATTACACACACGGCTCCGCACACATTACACACACGGCTCCGCTCCGCGCACATTACACACACGGCTCCGCTCCGCACACATTACACACACGGCTCCGCTCCGCACACATTACACACACGGCTCCGCTCCGCACACATTACACACACGGCTCCGCACACATTACACACACGGCTCCGCTCCGCGCACATTACACACGGCTCCGCTCCGCACACATTACACACACGGCTCCGCTCCGCACACATTACACACACGGCTCCGCACACATTACACACACGGCTCCGCTCCGCACACACGGCTCCGCACACATTACACACACGGCTCCGCACACATTACACACACGGCTCCGCTCCGCACACATTGCACACACGGCTCCGCTCCGCACACATTACACACACGGCTCCGCTCCGCACACATTACACACACGGCTCCGCTCCGTACACATTACACACACGGCTCCGCTCCGCACACATTACACACACGGCTCCGCTCCGCACACATTGCACACACGGCTCCGCTCCGCACACATTACACACACGGCTCCGCACACATTACACACACGGCTCCGCTCACATTACACACACGGCTCCGCTCCGCACACATTACACACACGGCTCCGCACACATTACACACACGGCTCCGCACACATTACACACACGGCTCCGCTCCGCACACATTACACACATGGCTCCGCTCCGCACACATTACACACACGCACACATTACACACACGGCTCCGCTCCGCACACATTACATACACGGCTCCGCTCCGCATACATTACACACACGGCTCCGCTCCGCACACATTACACACACGGCTCCGCTCCGCACACATTACACACACGGCTCCGCACACATTACACACACGGCTCCGCTCCGCACACATTACACACACGGCTCCGCACACATTACACACACGGCTCGGCTCCGCACACATTATACACACGGCTCCGCTCCGCACACACGGCTCCGCACACATTACACACACGGCTCCGCACACATTACACACACGGCTCCGCACACATTACACACACGGCTCCGCTCCGCACACATTACACACACGGCTCCGCTCCGCACACATTACACACACGGCTCCGCTCCGCACACATTACACACACGGCTCCGCTCCGCACACATTACACACACGGCTCCGCTCCGCACACATTACACACACGGCTCCGCTCCGTACACATTACACACACGGCTCCGCTCCGCACACATTACACACACGGCTCCGCTCCGCACACATTACACACACAGCTCCGCACACATTACACACACGGCTCCGCTCCGCACACATTGCACACACGGCTCCGCTCCGCACACATTACACACACGGCTCCGCTCCACACACATTACACACACGGCTCCGCTACGTACACATTACACACACGGCTCCGCTCCGCACACATTACACACACGGCTCCGCACACATTACACACACGGCTCCGCTCCGCACACATTACACACACGGCTCCGCTCCGCACACATTACACACACGGCTCCGCTCCGCACTCATTACACACACGGCTCCGCACACATTACACACACGGCTCCGCTCCGCACACATTACACACACGGCTCCGCTCCGCACACATGGCTCCGCACACATTACACACACGGCTCCGCTCCGCACACATTACACACACGGCTCCGCTCCGCACACATTACACACACGGCTCCGCTCCGCACACATTACACACACGGCTCCGCTCCGTACACATTACACACACGGCTCCGCACACATTACACACACGGCTCCGCTCCGCACACGTTACACACACGGCTCCGCTCCGCACACGTTACACACACGGCTCCGCTCCGCACACGTTACACACACGGCTCCGCTCCGCACACGTTACACACACGGCTCCGCTCCGCACACATTACACACACGGCTCCGCTCCGCACACATTACACACACGGCTCCGCTCCGCACACATTACACACACGGCTCCGCTCCGCACACATTACACACACGGCTCCGCTCCGTACACATTACACACGGCTCCGCACACATTACACACGGCTCCACGCACATTACACACACGGCTCCGCTCCGCACACATTACACACACGGCTCCGCACACATTACACACACGGCTCCGCACACATTACACACACGGCTCCGCTCCGCGCACATTACACACACGGCTCCGCTCCGCACACATTACACACACGGCTCCGCACACATTACACACACGGCTCCGCTCCGCGCACATTACACACGGCTCCGCTCCGCACACATTACACACACGGCTCCGCTCCGCACACATTACACACACGGCTCCGCTCCGCACACATTACACACACGGCTCCGCTCCGCACACATTACACACACGGCTCCGCTCCGTACACATTACACACACGGCTCCGCTCCGCACACATTACACACACGGCTCCGCTCCGCACACATTACACACACAGCTCCGCACACATTACACACACGGCTCCGCTCCGCACACATTGCACACACGGCTCCGCTCCGCACACATTACACACACGGCTCCGCTCCACACACATTACACACACGGCTCCGCTACGTACACATTACACACACGGCTCCGCTCCGCACACATTACACACACGGCTCCGCACACATTACACACACGGCTCCGCTCCGCACACATTACACACACGGCTCCGCTCCGCACACATTACACACACGGCTCCGCTCCGCACTCATTACACACACGGCTCCGCACACATTACACACACGGCTCCGCTCCGCACACATTACACACACGGCTCCGCTCCGCACACATGGCTCCGCACACATTACACACACGGCTCCGCTCCGCACACATTACACACACGGCTCCGCTCCGCACACATTACACACACGGCTCCGCTCCGCACACATTACACACACGGCTCCGCTCCGTACACATTACACACACGGCTCCGCACACATTACACACACGGCTCCGCTCCGCACACGTTACACACACGGCTCCGCTCCGCACACGTTACACACACGGCTCCGCTCCGCACACGTTACACACACGGCTCCGCTCCGCACACGTTACACACACGGCTCCGCTCCGCACACATTACACACACGGCTCCGCTCCGCACACATTACACACACGGCTCCGCTCCGCACACATTACACACACGGCTCCGCTCCGCACACATTACACACACGGCTCCGCTCCGTACACATTACACACGGCTCCGCACACATTACACACGGCTCCACGCACATTACACACACGGCTCCGCTCCGCACACATTACACACACGGCTCCGCACACATTACACACACGGCTCCGCACACATTACACACACGGCTCCGCTCCGCGCACATTACACACACGGCTCCGCTCCGCACACATTACACACACGGCTCCGCACACATTACACACACGGCTCCGCTCCGCGCACATTACACACGGCTCCGCTCCGCACACATTACACACACGGCTCCGCTCCGCGCACATTACACACACGGCTCCGCTCCGCACACATTACACACACGGCTCCGCTCGGCACACATTACACACACGGCTCCGCTCTGCACACATTACACACACGGCTCCGCTCCGCGCACATTACACACGGCTCCGCTCCGCACACATTACACACACGGCTCCGCACACATTACACACACGGCTCCGCTCCGCGAACATTACACACGGCTCCGCTCCGCACACATTACACACACATTACACACACGGCTCCGCTCCGCGCACATTACACACACGGCTCCGCTCCGCACACATTACACACACGGCTCCGCACACATTACACACACGGCTCCGCTCCGCGAACATTACACACGGCTCCGCTCCGCACACATTACACACACATTACACACACGGCTCCGCTCCGCACACATTACACACACGGCTCCGCTCCGCACACATTACACACACGGCTCCGCTCCGTACACATTACACACACGGCTCCGCTCCGCACACATTACACACACGGCTCCGCTCCGCACACATTACACACACAGCTCCGCACACATTACACACACGGCTCCGCTCCGCACACATTGCACACACGGCTCCGCTCCGCACACATTACACACACGGCTCCGCTCCACACACATTACACACACGGCTTCGCACACATTACACACACGGCTCCGCTCCGCGCACATTACACACGGCTCCGCTCCGCGCACATTACACACACGGCTCCGCTCCGCGCACATTACACACACGGCTCCGCTCCGCACACATTACACACACGGCTCCGCACACATTACACACACGGCTCCGCTCCGCGCACATTACACACGGCTCCGCTCCGCACACATTACACACACGGCTCCGCACACATTACACACACGGCTCCGCTACGCGCACATTACACACACGGCTCCGCTCCGCACACATTACACACACGGCTCCGCTCCGCACACATTACACACACGGCTCCGCTCCGCACACATTACACACACGGCTCCGCACACATTACACACACGGCTCCGCTCCGCGCACATTACACACGGCTCCGCTCCGCACACATTACACACACGGCTCCGCACACATTACACACACGGCTCCGCTCCGCGCACATTACACACACGGCTCCGCTCCGCACACATTACACACACGGCTCCGCTCTGCACACATTACACACACGGCTCCGCTCCGCGCACATTACACACGGCTCTGCTCCGCACACATTACACACACGGCTCCGCACACATTACACACACGGCTCCGCTCCGCGCACATTACACACGGCTCCGCTCCGCACACATTACACACACATTACACACACGGCTCCGCTCCGCGCACATTACACACACGGCTCCGCTCCGCACACATTACACACACGGCTCCGCTCCGCACACATTACACACACGGCTCTGCACACATTACACACACGGCTCCGCTCCGCACACATTACACACACGGCTCCGCTCCGCACACATTACACACACGGCTCCGCTCCGCACACATTACACACACGGCTCCGCTCCGCACAGATTACACACACGGCTCCGCTCCGCCCACATTACACACACGGCTCCGCTCCGCACACATTACACACACGGCTCCGCTCCGTACACATTACACACACGGCTCCGCGCATAATTACACACACGGCTCCGCTCCGCACACGTTACACACACGGCTCCGCTGTGCACACATTACACACACGGCTCCGCTCCGCACACATTACACACACGGCTCCGCTCCGCACACATTACACACACGGCTCCGCTCCGCACACATTACACACACGGCTCCGCTCCGCACACATTACACACACGGCTCCGCTCCGCACACATTACACACACGGCTCCGCTCCGCACACATTACACACACGGCTCCGCTCCGTACACATTACACACGGCTCCGCTCCGCACACATTACACACGGCTCCACGCACATTACACACACGGCTCCGCTCCGCACACATTACACACACGGCTCCGCACACATTACACACACGGCTCTGCACACATTACACACACGGCTCCGCTCCGCGCACATTACACACACGGCTCCGCTCCGCACACATTACACACACGGCTCCGCACACATTACACACACGGCTCCGCTCCGCGCACATTACACACACGGCTCCGCACACATTACACACACGGCTCCGCTCTGCGCACATTACACACACGGCTCCGCTCCGCACACATTACACACACGGCTCCGCTCTGCACACATTACACACACGGCTCCGCTCCGCGCACATTACACACGGCTCCGCTCCGCGCACATTACACACACGGCTCCGCACACATTACACACACGGCTCCGCTCCGCGCACATTACACACGGCTCCGCTCCGCACACATTACACACACATTACACACACGGCTCCGCTCCGCGCACATTACACACACGGCTCCGCTCCGCACACATTACACACACGGCTCCGCACACATTACACACACGGCTCCGCTCCACGCACATTACACACGGCTCCGCTCCGCACACATTACACACACGGCTCCGCACACATTACACACACGGCTCTGCTCCGCGCACATTACACACACGGCTCCGCTCCGCACACATTACACACACGGCTCCGCTCCGCACACATTACACACACGGCTCCGCTCCGCACACATTACACACACGGCTCCGCTCCGCACACATTACACACACGGCTCCGCTCCGCACACATTACACACACGGCTCCGCTCCGCACACATTACACACACGGCTCCGCACACATTACACATACGGCTCCGCTCCGCACACATTAGACACACGGCTCCGCTCCGCACACATTACACACACGGCTCCGCTCCGCACACATTACACACACGGCTCCGCTCCGCACTCATTACACACACGGCTCCGCACACATTACACACACGGCTCCGCTCCGCACACATTACACACACGGCTCCGCTCCGCACACATTACACACACGGCTCCGCACACATTACACACACGGCTCCGCTCCGCACACATTACACACACGGCTCCGCTCCGCACACATTACACACACGGCTCCGCTCCGTACACATTACACACACGGCTCCGCTCCGCACACATTACACACACGGCTCCGCTCCGCACACATTACACACACGGCTCCGCTCCGTACACATTACACACACGGCTCCGCTCCGCACACATTACACACACGGCTCCGCACACATTACACACACATTACACACACGGCTCCGCTCCGCGCACATTACACACACGGCTCCGCTCCGCACACATTACACACACGGCTCCGCTCCACGCACATTACACACGGCTCCGCTCCGCACACATTACACACACGGCTCCGCACACATTACACACACGGCTCCGCTCCGCGCACATTACACACACGGCTCCGCTCCGCACACATTACACACACGGCTCCGCTCCGCACACATTACACACACGGCTCCGCTCCGCACACATTACACACACGGCTCCGCTCCGCACACATTACACACACGGCTCCGCTCCGCACACATTACACACACGGCTCCGCTCCGCACACATTACACACACGGCTCCGCACACATTACACATACGGCTCCGCTCCGCACACATTACACACACGGCTCCGCTCCGCACACGTTACACACACGGCTCCGCTCCGCACACGTTACACACACGGCTCCGCTCCGCACACGTTACACACACGGCTCCGCTCCGCACA
The DNA here is from genome assembly GCF_032444005.1 of Ranitomeya imitator. Lineage (NCBI taxonomy): Eukaryota > Metazoa > Chordata > Amphibia > Anura > Dendrobatidae > Ranitomeya > Ranitomeya imitator. The sequence goes on from NC_091282.1 coordinate 23,692,538, forward strand.
CGTTACACACACGGCTCCGCTCCGCACACATTACACACACGGCTCCGCTCCGCACACATTACACACACGGCTCCGCTCCGCACACATTACACACACGGCTCCGCTCCGCACACATTACACACACGGCTCCGCTCCGCACACATTACACACACGGCTCCGCTCCGCACACATTACACACACGGCTCCGCTCCGCACACATTACACACACGGCTCCGCTCCGCACACATTACACACACGGCTCCGCTCCGTACACATTACACACGGCTCCGCTCCGCACACATTACACACGGCTCCACGCACATTACACACACGGCTCCGCTCCGCACACATTACACACACGGCTCCGCACACATTACACACACGGCTCCGCACACATTACACACACGGCTCCGCTCCGCGCACATTACACACACGGCTCCGCTCCGCACACATTACACACACGGCTCCGCACACATTACACACACGGCTCCGCACACATTACACACGGCTCCGCTCCGCACACATTACACACACGGCTCCGCACACATTACACACACGGCTCCGCTCCGCGCACATTACACACACGGCTCCGCTCCGCACACATTACACACACGGCTCCGCTCTGCACACATTACACACACGGCTCCGCTCTGCACACATTACACACACGGCTCTGCTCCGCACACATTACACACACGGCTCCGCTCCGCACACATTACACACACGGCTCCGCTCCGCACACATTACACACACGGCTCCGCTCCACACACATTACACACACGGCTCCGCTCCGCGCACATTACACACACGGCTCCGCACACATTACACACACGCGCACATTACACACACGGCTCCGCACACATTACACACACGGCTCCGCTCCGCACACATTACACACACGGCTCCGCTCCACACACATTACACACACGGCTCCGCTCCGCACACATTACACACACCGCTCCGCACACATTACACACACGGCTCCGCTCCGCACACATTACACACACGGCTCCGCTCCGCACACATTACACACACGGCTCCGCTCCGCACACATTACACACACGGGTCCGCACACATTACACACACGGCTCCGCTCCGCACACATTACACACACGGCTCCGCTCCGCACACATTACACACACGGCTCCGCTCCGCACACATTACACACACGGCTCCGCTCCGCACACATTACACACACGGCTCCGCTCCGCACACATTACACACACGGCTCCGCTCCGCACACATTACACACACGGCTCCGCTCCGCACACATTACACACACGGCTCCGCTCCGCACACATTACACACACGGCTCCGCTCCGTACACATTACACACGGCTCCGCTCCGCACACATTAAACACGGCTCCACGCACATTACACACACGGCTCCGCTCCGCACACATTACACACACGGCTCCGCACACATTACACACACGGCTCCGCACACATTACACACACTGCTCCGCTCCGCGCACATTACACACACGGCTCCGCTCCGCACACATTACACACACGGCTCCGCACACATTACACACACGGCTCCGCACACATTACACACGGCTCCGCTCCGCACACATTACACACACGGCTCCGCACACATTACACACACGGCTCCGCTCCACACACATTACACACACGGCTCCGCTCCGCACACATTACACACACCGCTCCGCACACATTACACACACGGCTCCGCTCCGCACACATTACACACACGGCTCCGCTCCGCACACATTACACACACGGCTCCGCTCCGCACACATTACACACACGGGTCCGCACACATTACACACACGGCTCCGCTCCGCACACATTACACACACGGCTCCGCTCCGCACACATTACACACACGGCTCCGCTCCGCACACATTACACACACGGCTCCGCTCCGCACACATTACACACACGGCTCCGCTCCGCACACATTACACACACGGCTCCGCTCCGCACACATTACACACACGGCTCCGCTCCGTACACATTACACACGGCTCCGCTCCGCACACATTAAACACGGCTCCACGCACATTACACACACGGCTCCGCTCCGCACACATTACACACACGGCTCCGCACACATTACACACACGGCTCCGCACACATTACACACACTGCTCCGCTCCGCGCACATTACACACACGGCTCCGCTCCGCACACATTACACACACGGCTCCGCACACATTACACACACGGCTCCGCACACATTACACACGGCTCCGCTCCGCACACATTACACACACGGCTCCGCACACATTACACACACGGCTCCGCTCCGCGCACATTACACACACGGCTCCGCTCCGCACACATTACACACACGGCTCCGCTCTGCACACATTACACACACGGCTCCGCTCCGCGCACATTACACACGGCTCCGCTCCGCACACATTACACACACGGCTCCGCACACATTACACACACGGCTCCGCTCCGCGCAAATTACACACGGCTCCGCTCCGCACACATTACACACACGGCTCCGCACACATTACACACACGGCTCCGCTCCGCGCACATTACACACACGGCTCCGCTCCGCACACATTACACACACGGCTCCGCTCCGCGCACATTACACACACGGCTCCGCTCCGCACACATTACACACACGGCTCCGCTCCGCACACATTACACACACGGCTCCGCTCCGCGCACATTACACACACAGCTCCGCTCCGCGCACATTACACACACGGCTCCGCTCCGCACACATTACACACACAGCTCCGCACACATTACACACACGGCTCCGCTCCGCACACATTACACACACGGCTCCGCACCGCACACATTACACACACGGCTCCGCACCGCACACATTACACACACGGCTCCGCTCCACGCACATTACACACGGCTCCGCTCCGCACACATTACACACACGGCTCCGCACACATTACACACACGGCTCCGCTCCGCGCACATTACACACACGGCTCCGCTCCGCACACATTACACACACGGCTCCGCTCCGCACACATTACACACACGGCTCCGCTCCGCACACATTACACACACGGCTCCGCTCCGCACACATTACACACACGGCTCCGCTCCGCACACATTACACACACGGCTCCGCTCCGCACACATTACACACACGGCTCCGCACACATTACACATACGGCTCCGCTCCGCACACATTACACACACGGCTCCGCTCCGCACACATTACACACACGGCTCCGCTCCGCACACATTACACACACGGCTCCGCTCCGCACACATTACACACACGGCTCCGCTCCGCACACATTACACACACGGCTCCGCTCCGCACACATTACACACACGGCTCCGCTCCGCACACATTACACACACGGCTCCGCTCCGCACACATTACACACACGGCTCCGCACACATTACACATACGGCTCCGCTCCGCACACATTAGACACACGGCTCCGCTCCGCACACATTACACACACGGCTCCGCTCCGCACACATTACACACACGGCTCCGCTCCGCACTCATTACACACACGGCTCCGCACACATTACACACACGGCTCCGCTCCGCACACATTACACACACGGCTCCGCTCCGCACACATTACACACACGGCTCCGCACACATTACACACACGGCTCCGCTCCGCACACATTACACACACGGCTCCGCTCCGCACACATTACACACACGGCTCCGCTCCGTACACATTACACACACGGCTCCGCTCCGCACACATTACACACACGGCTCCGCTCCGCACACATTACACACACGGCTCCGCTCCGTACACATTACACACACGGCTCCGCTCCGCACACATTACACACACGGCTCCGCACACATTACACACACATTACACACACGGCTCCGCTCCGCGCACATTACACACACGGCTCCGCTCCGCACACATTACACACACGGCTCCGCTCCACGCACATTACACACGGCTCCGCTCCGCACACATTACACACACGGCTCCGCACACATTACACACACGGCTCCGCTCCGCGCACATTACACACACGGCTCCGCTCCGCACACATTACACACACGGCTCCGCTCCGCACACATTACACACACGGCTCCGCTCCGCACACATTACACACACGGCTCCGCTCCGCACACATTACACACACGGCTCCGCTCCGCACACATTACACACACGGCTCCGCTCCGCACACATTACACACACGGCTCCGCACACATTACACATACGGCTCCGCTCCGCACACATTACACACACGGCTCCGCTCCGCACACGTTACACACACGGCTCCGCTCCGCACACGTTACACACACGGCTCCGCTCCGCACACGTTACACACACGGCTCCGCTCCGCACACGTTACACACACGGCTCCGCTCCGCACACATTACACACACGGCTCCGCTCCGCACACATTACACACACGGCTCCGCTCCGCACACATTACACACACGGCTCCGCTCCGCACACATTACACACACGGCTCCGCTCCGCACACATTACACACACGGCTCCGCTCCGCACACATTACACACACGGCTCCGCTCCGCACACATTACACACACGGCTCCGCTCCGCACACATTACACACACGGCTCCGCTCCGTACACATTACACACGGCTCCGCTCCGCACACATTACACACGGCTCCACGCACATTACACACACGGCTCCGCTCCGCACACATTACACACACGGCTCCGCACACATTACACACACGGCTCCGCACACATTACACACACGGCTCCGCTCCGCGCACATTACACACACGGCTCCGCTCCGCACACATTACACACACGGCTCCGCACACATTACACACACGGCTCCGCACACATTACACACGGCTCCGCTCCGCACACATTACACACACGGCTCCGCACACATTACACACACGGCTCCGCTCCGCGCACATTACACACACGGCTCCGCTCCGCACACATTACACACACGGCTCCGCTCTGCACACATTACACACACGGCTCCGCTCTGCACACATTACACACACGGCTCTGCTCCGCACACATTACACACACGGCTCCGCTCCGCACACATTACACACACGGCTCCGCTCCGCACACATTACACACACGGCTCCGCTCCACACACATTACACACACGGCTCCGCTCCGCGCACATTACACACACGGCTCCGCACACATTACACACACGCGCACATTACACACACGGCTCCGCACACATTACACACACGGCTCCGCTCCGCACACATTACACACACGGCTCCGCTCCACACACATTACACACACGGCTCCGCTCCGCACACATTACACACACCGCTCCGCACACATTACACACACGGCTCCGCTCCGCACACATTACACACACGGCTCCGCTCCGCACACATTACACACACGGCTCCGCTCCGCACACATTACACACACGGGTCCGCACACATTACACACACGGCTCCGCTCCGCACACATTACACACACGGCTCCGCTCCGCACACATTACACACACGGCTCCGCTCCGCACACATTACACACACGGCTCCGCTCCGCACACATTACACACACGGCTCCGCTCCGCACACATTACACACACGGCTCCGCTCCGCACACATTACACACACGGCTCCGCTCCGCACACATTACACACACGGCTCCGCTCCGCACACATTACACACACGGCTCCGCTCCGTACACATTACACACGGCTCCGCTCCGCACACATTAAACACGGCTCCACGCACATTACACACACGGCTCCGCTCCGCACACATTACACACACGGCTCCGCACACATTACACACACGGCTCCGCACACATTACACACACTGCTCCGCTCCGCGCACATTACACACACGGCTCCGCTCCGCACACATTACACACACGGCTCCGCACACATTACACACACGGCTCCGCACACATTACACACGGCTCCGCTCCGCACACATTACACACACGGCTCCGCACACATTACACACACGGCTCCGCTCCACACACATTACACACACGGCTCCGCTCCGCACACATTACACACACCGCTCCGCACACATTACACACACGGCTCCGCTCCGCACACATTACACACACGGCTCCGCTCCGCACACATTACACACACGGCTCCGCTCCGCACACATTACACACACGGGTCCGCACACATTACACACACGGCTCCGCTCCGCACACATTACACACACGGCTCCGCTCCGCACACATTACACACACGGCTCCGCTCCGCACACATTACACACACGGCTCCGCTCCGCACACATTACACACACGGCTCCGCTCCGCACACATTACACACACGGCTCCGCTCCGCACACATTACACACACGGCTCCGCTCCGCACACATTACACACACGGCTCCGCTCCGTACACATTACACACGGCTCCGCTCCGCACACATTAAACACGGCTCCACGCACATTACACACACGGCTCCGCTCCGCACACATTACACACACGGCTCCGCACACATTACACACACGGCTCCGCACACATTACACACACTGCTCCGCTCCGCGCACATTACACACACGGCTCCGCTCCGCACACATTACACACACGGCTCCGCACACATTACACACACGGCTCCGCACACATTACACACGGCTCCGCTCCGCACACATTACACACACGGCTCCGCACACATTACACACACGGCTCCGCTCCGCGCACATTACACACACGGCTCCGCTCCGCACACATTACACACACGGCTCCGCTCTGCACACATTACACACACGGCTCCGCTCCGCGCACATTACACACGGCTCCGCTCCGCACACATTACACACACGGCTCCGCACACATTACACACACGGCTCCGCTCCGCGCAAATTACACACGGCTCCGCTCCGCACACATTACACACACGGCTCCGCACACATTACACACACGGCTCCGCTCCGCGCACATTACACACACGGCTCCGCTCCGCACACATTACACACACGGCTCCGCTCCGCGCACATTACACACACGGCTCCGCTCCGCACACATTACACACACGGCTCCGCTCCGCACACATTACACACACGGCTCCGCTCCGCGCACATTACACACACAGCTCCGCTCCGCGCACATTACACACACGGCTCCGCTCCGCACACATTACACACACAGCTCCGCACACATTACACACACGGCTCCGCTCCGCACACATTACACACACGGCTCCGCACCGCACACATTACACACACGGCTCCGCACCGCACACATTACACACACGGCTCCGCTCCACGCACATTACACACGGCTCCGCTCCGCACACATTACACACACGGCTCCGCACACATTACACACACGGCTCCGCTCCGCGCACATTACACACACGGCTCCGCTCCGCACACATTACACACACGGCTCCGCTCCGCACACATTACACACACGGCTCCGCTCCGCACACATTACACACACGGCTCCGCTCCGCACACATTACACACACGGCTCCGCTCCGCACACATTACACACACGGCTCCGCTCCGCACACATTACACACACGGCTCCGCACACATTACACATACGGCTCCGCTCCGCACACATTACACACACGGCTCCGCTCCGCACACATTACACACACGGCTCCGCTCCGCACACATTACACACACGGCTCCGCTCCGTACACATTACACACACGGCTCCGCTCCGCACACATTACACACACGGCTCCGCACACATTACACACACGGCTCTGCTCCGCACACATTACACACACGGCTCCGCTCCGCACACATTACACACACGGCTCCGCTCCGTACACATTACACACACGGCTCCGCACACATTACACACACGGCTCCGCTCCGCACACATTACACACACGGCTCCGCTCCGCACACATTACACACACGGCTCCGCTCCGCACACATTACACACACGGCTCCGCTCCGCACACATTACACACACGGCTCCGCTCCGCACACATTACACACACGGCTCCGCTCCGCACACATTACACACACGGCTCCGCTCCGCACACATTACACACACGGCTCCGCTCCGCACACATTACACACACGGCTCCGCTCCGTACACATTACACACGGCTCCGCTCCGCACACATTACACACGGCTCCACGCACATTACACACACGGCTCCGCTCCGCACACATTACACACACGGCTCCGCACACATTACACACACGGCTCCGCACACATTACACACACGGCTCCGCTCCGCGCACATTACACACACGGCTCCGCTCCGCACACATTACACACACGGCTCCGCACACATTACACACACGGCTCCGCACACATTACACACGGCTCCGCTCCGCACACATTACACACACGGCTCCGCACACATTACACACACGGCTCCGCTCCGCGCACATTACACACACGGCTCCGCTCCGCACACATTACACACACGGCTCCGCTCTGCACACATTACACACACGGCTCCGCTCTGCACACATTACACACACGGCTCCGCTCCGCACACATTACACACACGGCTCCGCTCCGCACACATTACACACACGGCTCCGCTCCGCACACATTACACACACGGCTCCGCTCCACACACATTACACACACGGCTCCGCTCCGCGCACATTACACACACGGCTCCGCACACATTACACACACGCGCACATTACACACACGGCTCCGCACACATTACACACACGGCTCCGCTCCGCACACATTACACACACGGCTCCGCTCCACACACATTACACACACGGCTCCGCACACATTACACACACGGCTCCGCTCCGCACACATTACACACACGGCTCCGCTCCGCACACATTACACACACGGGTCCGCACACATTACACACACGGCTCCGCTCCGCACACATTACACACACGGCTCCGCTCCGCACACATTACACACACGGGTCCGCACACATTACACACACGGCTCCGCTCCGCACACATTACACACACGGCTCCGCTCCGCACACATTACACACACGGCTCCGCTCCGCACACATTACACACACGGCTCCGCTCCGCACACATTACACACACGGCTCCGCTCCGCACACATTACACACACGGCTCCGCTCCGCACACATTACACACACGGCTCCGCTCCGCACACATTACACACACGGCTCCGCTCCGTACACATTACACACGGCTCCGCTCCGCACACATTAAACACGGCTCCACGCACATTACACACACGGCTCCGCACACATTACACACACGGCTCCGCACACATTACACACACGGCTCCGCTCCGCGCACATTACACACACGGCTCCGCTCCGCACACATTACACACACGGCTCCGCACACATTACACACACGGCTCCGCACACATTACACACGGCTCCGCTCCGCACACATTACACACACGGCTCCGCACACATTACACACACGGCTCCGCTCCGCGCACATTACACACACGGCTCCGCTCCGCACACATTACACACACGGCTCCGCTCTGCACACATTACACACACGGCTCCGCTCCGCGCACATTACACACGGCTCCGCTCCGCACACATTACACACACGGCTCCGCACACATTACACACACGGCTCCGCTCCGCGCAAATTACACACGGCTCCGCTCCGCACACATTACACACACGGCTCCGCACACATTACACACACGGCTCCGCTCCGCGCACATTACACACACGGCTCCGCTCCGCACACATTACACACACGGCTCCGCACACATTACACACACGGCTCCGCTCCGCGCACATTACACACACGGCTCCGCTCCGCACACATTACACACACGGCTCCGCTCCGCGCACATTACACACGGCTCCGCTCCGCACACATTACACACACGGCTCCGCACACATTACACACACGGCTCCGCTCCGCGCAAATTACACACGGCTCCGCTCCGCACACATTACACACACGGCTCCGCACACATTACACACACGGCTCCGCTCCGCGCACATTACACACACGGCTCCGCTCCGCACACATTACACACACGGCTCCGCACACATTACACACACGGCTCCGCTCCGCGCACATTACACACACGGCTCCGCTCCGCACACATTACACACACGGCTCCGCTCCGCACACATTACACACACGGCTCCGCTCCGCGCACATTACACACACGGCTCCGCTCCGCGCACATTACACACACGGCTCCGCTCCGCACACATTACACACACAGCTCCGCACACATTACACACACGGCTCCGCTCCGCACACATTACACACACGGCTCCGCACCGCACACATTACACACACGGCTCCGCACCGCACACATTACACACACGGCTCCGCTCCACGCACATTACACACGGCTCCGCTCCGCACACATTACACACACGGCTCCGCACACATTACACACACGGCTCCGCTCCGCGCACATTACACACACGGCTCCGCTCCGCACACATTACACACACGGCTGCGCTCCGCACACATTACACACACGGCTCCGCTCCGCACACATTACACACACGGCTCCGCTCCGCACACATTACACACACGGCTCCGCTCCGCACACATTACACACACGGCTCCGCTCCGCACACATTACACACACGGCTCCGCACACATTACACATACGGCTCCGCACACATTACACACACGGCTCCGCTCCGCACACATTACACACACGGCTCCGCACACATTACACACACGGCTCTGCTCCGCACACATTACACACACGGCTCCGCTCCGCACACATTACACACACGGCTCCGCTCCGTACACATTACACACACGGCTCCGCTCCGTACACATTACACACACGGCTCCGCACACATTACACACACGGCTCCGCTCCGCACACGTTACACACACGGCTCCGCTCCGCACACATTACACACACGGCTCCGCTCCGCACACATTACACACACGGCTCCGCTCCGCACACATTACACACACGGCTCCGCTCCGCACACATTACACACACGGCTCCGCTCCGCACACATTACACACACGGCTCCGCTCCGCACACATTACACACGGCTCCACGCATATTACACACACGGCTCCGCTCCGCACACATTACACACACGGCTCCGCACACATTACACACACGGCTCCGCACACATTACACACACGGCTCCGCTCCGCGCACATTACACACACGGCTCCGCTCCGCACACATTACACACACGGCTCCGCACACATTACACACACGGCTCCGCACACATTACACACGGCTCCGCTCCGCACACATTACACACACGGCTCCGCACACATTACACACACGGCTCCGCTCCGCGCACATTACACACACGGCTCCGCTCCGCACACATTACACACACGGCTCCGCTCTGCACACATTACACACACGGCTCCGCGCACATTACACACGGCTCCGCTCCGCACACATTACACACACGGCTCCGCACACATTACACACACGGCTCCGCTCCGCGCAAATTACACACGGCTCCGCTCCGCACACATTACACACACGGCTCCGCACACATTACACACACGGCTCCGCGCACATTACACACACGGCTCCGCTCCGCACACATTACACACACGGCTCCGCACACATTACACACACGGCTCCGCTCCGCGCACATTACACACACGGCTCCGCTCCGCACACATTACACACACGGCTCCGCTCCGCACACATTACACACACGGCTCCGCTCCGCGCACATTACACACACGGCTCCGCTCCGCGCACATTACACACACGGCTCCGCTCCGCACACATTACACACACGGCTCCGCTCCGCACACATTACACACACAGCTCCGCACACATTACACACACGGCTCCGCTCCGCACACATTACACACACGGCTCCGCACCGCACACATTACACACACGGCTCCGCTCCGCACACATTACACACACGGCTCCACACCGCACACATTACACACACGGCTCCGCTCACATTACACACACGGCTCCGCTCCGCACACATTACACACACGGCTCCGCACACATTACACACACGGCTCCGCTCCGCGCACATTACACACACGGCTCCGCTCCGCACACATTACACACACGGCTCCGCTCCGCACACATTACACACACAGCTCCGCACACATTACACACACGGCTCCGCTCCGCACACATTACACACACGGCTCCGCTCCGCACACATTACACACACGGCTCCGCTCCGCACATATTACACACACGGCTCCGCTCCGCACACATTACACACACGGCTCTGCACACATTACACACACGGCTCCGCTCCGCACACATTACACACACGGCTCCGCTCCGCACACATTACACACACAGCTCCGCACACATTACACACACGGCTCCGCTCCGCACACATTACACACACGGCTCCGCACACACATTACACACACGGCTCCGCTCCGCTCACATTACACACACGGCTCCGCTCCGCACACATTACACACACGGCTCCGCTCCGCACACATTACGCACGGCTCCGCTCCGCACACATTACACACACGGCTCCGCTCCGCACACATTACACACACGGCTCCGCTCCGCACACATTACACACACGGCTCCGCTCACATTACACACACGGCTCCGCTCCGCACACATTACACACACGGCTCCGCTCCTCACACATTACACACACGGCTCCGCTCCACACATATTACACACACGGCTCCGCTCCGCACACATTACACACACGGCTCCGCTCCGCACACATTACACACACGGCTCCGCTCCGCACACATTACACACACGGCTCCGCTCCGCACATATTACACACATGGCTCCGCTCCGCACACATTACACACACGGCTCCGCTCCGCACACATTACACACACGGCTCCGCTCCGCACACATTACACACACGGCTCCGCACACATTACACACACGGCTCCGCACACATTACACACGGCTCCGCTCAGCACACATTACACACACGGCTCCGCTCCGCTCACATTACACACACGGCTCCGCTCCGCACACATTACACACACGGCTCCGCTCCGCACACATTACACACACGGCTCCGCACACATTACACACACGGCTCCGCTCCGCACACATTACACACACGGCTCCGCACACATTACACACACGGCTCCGCTCCGCTCACATTACACACACGGCTCCGCTCCGCACACATTACACACACGGCTCCGCTCCGCACACATTACACACACGGCTCCGCTCCGCATACATTACACACACGGCTCCGCTCCGCACACATTACACACACGGCTCCGCTCCGCATACATTACACACACGGCTCCGCTCAGCACACATTACACACACGGCTCCGCTCCGCTCACATTACACACACGGCTCCGCTCCGCACACATTACACACACGGCTCCGCTCCGCACACATTACACACACGGCTCCGCACACATTACACACACGGCTCCGCTCCGCACACATTACACACACGGCTCCGCTCCGCTCACATTACACACACGGCTCCGCTCCGCACACATTACACACACGGCTCCGCTCCGCACACATTACACACACGGCTCCGCTCCGCACACATTACACACACGGCTCCGCTCCGCACACATTACACACACGGCTCCGCTCTGCACACATTACACACACGGCTCCGCTCCGCACACATTACACACACGGCTCCGCTCCGCACACATTACACACGGCTCCGCACACATTACACACGGCTCCGCACACATTACACACACGGCTCCGCTCCGCACACATTACACACACGGCTCCGCTCTGCACACATTACATACACGGCTCCGCTCCGCACACATTACACACGGCTCCGCACACATTACACACGGCTCCGCACACATTACACACACGGCTCCGCTCCGCACACATTACACACACGGCTCCGCTCCGCACACATTACACACACGGCTCCGCACACATTACACACACGGCTCCGCTCACATTACACACACGGCTCCGCTCCGCACACATTACACACACGGCTCCGCTCCGCACACATTACACACACGGCTCCGCTCCGCTCACATTACACACACGGCTCCGCTCCGCACACATTACACACACGGCTCCGCTCCGCACACACTACACACACGGCTCCGCACACATTACACACACGGCTCCGCTCCGCACACATTACACACACGGCTCCGCACACATTACACACACGGCTCCGCTCCGCTCACATTACACACACGGCTCCGCTCCGCACACATTACACACACGGCTCCGCTCCGCACACATTACACACACGGCTCCGCTCCGCACACATTACACACACGGCTCCGCTCCGCACACATTACACACACGGCTCCGCTCCGCACACATTACACACACGGCTCCGCTCCGCTCACATTACACACACGGCTCCGCTCCGCACACATTACACACACGGCTCCGCTCCGCACACATTACACACACGGCTCCGCTCCGCACACATTACACACACGGCTCCGCTCCGCACACATTACACACACGGCTCCGCTCCGCACACATTACACACACGGCTCCGCTCCGCACACATTACACACACGGCTCCGCTCCGCACACATTACACACACGGCTCCGCTCCGCACACATTACACACACGGCTCCGCTCCGCACACATTACACATGGCTCCGCACACATTACACACGGCTCCGCACACATTACACACACGGCTCCGCTCCGCACACATTACACACACGGCTCCGCTCTGCACACATTACATACACGGCTCCGCTCCGCACACATTACACACGGCTCCGCACACATTACACACGGCTCCGCACACATTACACACACGGCTCCGCTCCGCACACATTACACACACGGCTCCGCTCCGCACACATTACACACACGGCTCCGCACACATTACACACACGGCTCCGCTCCGCACACATTACACACACGGCTCCGCACACATTACACACACGGCTCCGCTCCGCTCACATTACACACACGGCTCCGCTCCGCACACATTACACACACGGCTCCGCTCCGCACACATTACACACACGGCTCCGCTCACATTACACACACGGCTCCGCTCCGCACACATTACACACACGGCTCCGCTCTGCACACATTACACACACGGCTCCGCTCCGCACACATTACACACACGGCTCCGCTCCGCACACATTACACACGGCTCCGCACACATTACACACGGCTCCGCACACATTACACACACGGCTCCGCTCCGCACACATTACACACGCGGCTCCGCTCCGCACACATTACACACACGGCTCCGCACACATTACACACACGGCTCCGCACACATTACACACACGGCTCCGCTCCGCACACATTACACACACGGCTCTGCTCCGCACACATTACACACACGGCTCCGCTCCGCACACATTACACACACGGCTCCGCTCCGCACACATTACACACACGGCTCCGCTCCGCACACATTACACACACGGCTCCGCTCCGCACACATTACACACACGGCTCCGCTCCGCACACATTACACACACGGCTCCGCACACATTACACACACGGCTCCGCTCCGCACACATTACACACACGGCTCCGCTCCGCACACATTACACACACGGCTCCGCTCCGCACACATTACACACACGGCTCCGCTCCGCACACATTACACACACGGCTCCGCACACATTACACACACGGCTCCGCTCCGCACACATTACACACACGGCTCTGCTCCGCACACATTACACACACGGCTCTGCTCCGCACACATTACACACACGGCTCCGCTCCGCACACATTACACACACGGCTCCGCTCCTCACACATTACACACACGGCTCCGCTCCGCACACATTACACACACGGCTCCGCTCCGAGCACATTACATACACGGCTCCGCTCCGCACACATTACACACACGGCTCCGCTCCGCACACATTACATACACGGCTCCGCTCCGCACACATTACACACACGGCTCCGCTCCGCACACATTACACACACGGCTCCGCACACATTACACACACGGCTCCGCACACATTACACACACGGCTCCGCTCCGCACACATTACACACACGGCTCCGCTCCGAGCACATTACATACACGGCTCCGCTCCGCACACATTACACACACGGCTCCGCTCCGCACACATTACACACACGGCTCCGCTCCGCACACATTACACACACGGCTCCGCACACATTACACACACGGCTCCGCACACATTACACACACGGCTCCGCTCCGCACACATTACACACACGGCTCTGCTCCGCACACATTACACACACGGCTCTGCTCCGCACACATTACACACACGGCTCCGCTCCGCACACATTACACACACGGCTCCGCTCCGCACACATTACACACACGGCTCCGCACACATTACACACACGGCTCCGCTCCCCACACATTACACACACGGCTCCGCACACATTACACACACGGCTCCGCTCCTCGCACATTACACACACGGCTCCGCTCCGCACACATTACACACACGGCTCCGCTCCGCACACATTACACACACGGCTCCGCTCCACACACATTACACACACGGCTCCGCTCCGCGCACATTACACACACGGCTCCGCTCCGCGCACATTACACACACGGCTCCGCTCCGCACACATTACACACACGGCTCCGCTCCGCACACATTACACACACGGCTCCGCTCCTCACACATTACACACACGGCTCCGCTCCGCACACATTACACACACGGCTCCGCACACATTACACACACGGCTCCGCTCCGCACACATTACACACACGGCTCCGCTCCGCACACATTACACACACGGCTCCGCTCCTCACACATTACACACACGGCTCCGCTCCGCACACATTACACACACGGCTCCGCTCCTCACACATTACACACACGGCTCCGCTCCGCACACATTACACACATGGCTCCGCTCCGCACACATTACACACACGGCTCCGCTCCGCACACATTACACACACGGCTCCGCTCCTCACACATTACACACACGGCTCCGCTCCGCACACATTACACACACGGCTCCGCTCCGCACACATTACACACACGGCTCCGCTCCGCACACATTACACACACGGCTCCGCTCCGCACACATTACACACACGGCTCTGCTCCATCCTCCTCTATGACATTAGACATCATCCAGCACAGCAGAGTCCTGCAGACACTGAGAACCCTGGAGCTCCGCCCCCTGATCATGTGACTCCTCCCCATGTGACTGATCACATGACGGTGACGTCACACAGGTCCTGGCCGCACACGGGGCCGCTCTGCAGGTGGAGGTAGGTGTGGGTCCTCGGCTCCGGTCGCTGCCGGTTTTCTTCTCGTTCCTCCCTGGCTGTTCCCGGGTGCGGGCGGAGGTCGCGGTGCGGAGCTGATGGCGGCTCCTCTCTTCTGTACGTGGAGGGGATGAGCTGGAGGAGAGAACAATAGGGGGAGCGGAGCACAATCAGTTATTTGTACAGGACAGGTAGAGCAGGTTCTGGTCCCGGGCCTCCCTGCTGCACATGCGCACATTGTCCCCTGTAGACAGCTGTGATCCCTGTGATTATTGGGGGATTCAGCAGTGATGAGTTGTGGGGTCTTGTGTTGTTGTTGTAGGTGTAGAGATCCCGGCCGTATACAAACCGTGTGAACGGAGCCGACCGCGAACAGCAAATAGTGGATTTAGCCAACACAAAGGTTGTTAGAGCAAACATGGAGGAGACCGGGGACACAGGGGTGAGATTAGCCGTATCCGGACCACCGGACCTGTCCGTAATCTGTCACCGCTGGGCCACAATCGCCTCTTTATTTTTTGGAGGTCCGCCAACCTCTTAACCTCTTCTTCTTTTCCTGCAGGCCGCCAATCTACTCTTCTTTCTTTCCAGCAGGCTCGACAAGCTCTTCTTTTTTTCTTTCCTGCAGACCCGACAAGCTCTTCTTTTTTTCTTTCCTGCAGGCCCGACAAGCTCTTCTTTTTCTTTCCTGCAGACCCGACAAGCTCTTCTTTTTCTTTCCTGCAGCCCCGACAAGCTCTTCTTTTTTTCTTTCCTGCAGACCCGACAAGCTCTTCTTTTTTTCTTTCCTGCAGGCCCGACAAGCTCTTCTTTTTTTCTTTCCTGCAGGCTCGACAAGCTCTTCTTTTTTTCTTTCC
The DNA here is from genome assembly GCF_032444005.1 of Ranitomeya imitator. Classification (NCBI taxonomy): domain Eukaryota; kingdom Metazoa; phylum Chordata; class Amphibia; order Anura; family Dendrobatidae; genus Ranitomeya; species Ranitomeya imitator. The sequence goes on from NC_091282.1 coordinate 23,710,335, forward strand.
TGCAGGCCCGACAAGCTCTTCTTTTTTCTTTCCTGCAGGCCCGACAAGCTCTTCTTTTTTCTTTCCAGCAGGCCCGACAAGCTCTTCTTTTTCTTTCCTGCAGGCCCGACAAGCTCTTAACCTCTTCTTCTTTTCCTGCAGGCCGCCAATCTACTCTTATTTCTTTCCTGCAGGCCCCACAAGCTCTTCTTTTTTTCTTTCCTGGAGACCCGACAAGCTCTTCTTTTTCTTTCCTGCAGGCCCCACAAGCTCTTCTTTTTTTCTTTCCTGCAGACCCGACAAGCTCTTCTTTTTTTCTTTCCAGCAGGCCCGACAAGCTCTTCTTTTTTTTCTTTCCTGCAGACCCGACAAGCTCTTCTTTTTTCTTTCCAGCAGGCCCGACAAGCTCTTCTTTTTCTTTCCAGCAGGCCCGACAAGCTCTTCTTTTTTTCTTTCCTGCAGGCTCGACAAGCTCTTCTTTTTTTCTTTCCTGCAGGCTCGACAAGCTCTTCTTTTTCTTTCCTGCAGGCCCGACAAGCTCTTCTTTTTTTCTTTCCTGCAGGCCCGACAAGCTCTTCTTTTTCTTTCCTGCAGGCCCGACAAGCTCTTCTTTTTTTCTTTCCAGCAGGCTCGACAAGCTCTTCTTTTTTTCTTTCCTGCAGGCCCGACAAGCTCTTCTTTTTTCTTTCCAGCAGGCCCGACAAGCTCTTCTTTTTCTTTCCTGCAGGCGCGACAAGCTCTTCTTTTTCTTTCCTGCAGGCCCGACAAGCTCTTCTTTTTTTCTTTCCTGCAGACCCGACAAGCTCTTCTTTTTCTTTCCTGCAGGCTCGACAAGCTCTTCTTTTTTTCTTTCCTGCAGACCCGACAAGCTCTTCTTTTTTTCTTTCCTGCAGGCCCGACAAGCTCTTCTTTTTCTTTCCTGCAGACCCGACAAGCTCTTCTTTTTCTTTCCTGCAGCCCCGACAAGCTCTTCTTTTTTTCTTTCCTGCAGACCCGACAAGCTCTTCTTTTTTTCTTTCCTGCAGGCCCGACAAGCTCTTCTTTTTCTTTCCTGCAGACCCGACAAGCTCTTCTTTTTTTCTTTCCTGCAGGCTCGACAAGCTCTTCTTTTTTTCTTTCCTGCAGGCCCGACAAGCTCTTCTTTTTTTCTTTCCTGCAGGCCCGACAAGCTCTTCTTTTTTCTTTCCTGCAGGCCCGACAAGCTCTTCTTTTTTCTTTCCAGCAGGACCAACAAGCTCTTCTTTTTCTTTCCTGCAGGCCCGACAAGCTCTTAACCTCTTCTTCTTTTCCTGCAGGCCGCCAATCTACTCTTATTTCTTTCCTGCAGGCCCCACAAGCTCTTCTTTTTTTCTTTCCTGGAGACCCGACAAGCTCTTCTTTTTCTTTCCTGCAGGCCCCACAAGCTCTTCTTTTTTTCTTTCCTGCAGACCCGACAAGCTCTTCTTTTTTTCTTTCCAGCAGGCCCGACAAGCTCTTCTTTTTTTTCTTTCCTGCAGACCCGACAAGCTCTTCTTTTTTCTTTCCAGCAGGCCCGACAAGCTCTTCTTTTTCTTTCCAGCAGGCCCGACAAGCTCTTCTTTTTTTCTTTCCTGCAGGCTCGACAAGCTCTTCTTTTTTTCTTTCCTGCAGGCTCGACAAGCTCTTCTTTTTCTTTCCTGCAGGCCCGACAAGCTCTTCTTTTTTTCTTTCCTGCAGGCCCGACAAGCTCTTCTTTTTCTTTCCTGCAGGCCCGACAAGCTCTTCTTTTTTTCTTTCCAGCAGGCTCGACAAGCTCTTCTTTTTTTCTTTCCTGCAGGCCCGACAAGCTCTTCTTTTTTCTTTCCAGCAGGCCCGACAAGCTCTTCTTTTTCTTTCCTGCAGGCGCGACAAGCTCTTCTTTTTCTTTCCTGCAGGCCCGACAAGCTCTTCTTTTTTTCTTTCCTGCAGACCCGACAAGCTCTTCTTTTTCTTTCCTGCAGGCCCCACAAGCTCTTCTTTTTTTCTTTCCTGCAGACCCGACAAGCTCTTCTTTTTTTCTTTCCTGCAGGCCCGACAAGCTCTTCTTTTTTTCTTTCCAGCAGGCCCGACAAGCTCTTCTTTTTTTTCTTTCCTGCAGGCCCGACAAGCTCTTCTTTTTCTTTCCTGCAGGCCCGACAAGCTCTTCTTTTTTTCTTTCCAGCAGGCCCGACAAGCTCTTCTTTTTTTCTTTCCTGCAGGCCCGACAAGCTCTTCTTTTTTCTTTCCAGCAGGCCCGACAAGCTCTTTTTTTTCTTTCCTGCAGGCCCGACAAGCTCTTCTTTTTCTTTCCTGCAGGCCCGACAAGCTCTTCTTTTTCTTTCCAGCAGGCCCGACAAGCTCTTCTTTTTTCTTTCTTGCAGGCCAGACAAGCTCTTCTTTTTCTTTCCTGCAGGCTCGACAAGCTCTTCTTTTTTTCTTTCCTGCAGACCCGACAAGCTCTTCTTTTTTCTTTCCTGCAGGCCCGACAAGCTCTTCTTTTTTTCTTTCCTGCAGACCCGACAAGCTCTTCTTTTTTTCTTTCCTGCAGACCCGACAAGCTCTTCTTTTTCTTTCCTGCAGGCGCGACAAGCTCTTCTTTTTCTTTCCTGCAGGCCCGACAAGCTCTTCTTTTTCTTTCCTGCAGGCCCGACAAGCTCTTCTTTTTTTCTTTCCTGCAGGCCCGACAAGCTCTTCTTTTTTTCTTTCCAGCAGGCCCGACAAGCTCTTCTTTTTTTTCTTTCCTGCAGGCCCGACAAGCTCTTCTTTTTTTCTTTCCTGCAGGCCCGACAAGCTCTTCTTTTTTCTTTCCTGCAGGCCCGACAAGCTCTTCTTTTTTTCTTTCCAGCAGGCCCGACAAGCTCTTCTTTTTTTCTTTCCAGCAGGCCCGACAAGCTCTTCTTCTTTTCCCGGCTATTCTTTTGATTACCCGAGCTGGTGTGACATTTGCAGGCTGCAATGATGGCGGCACACCAGCCTGGCTAATCAAAAGAAGAGCCTCTAGAAAAGAGGAGTTTAGTGGTCTTCCTGTCCTGCGGTCATAGATTACTGACCGGGCCAATGGTGCGCAGTCCGGCGACTCGATTATCTCATCTCCAGTAATATCAGCGCATCTGAAGGAAGTGGAGTCAGACTGACACCATGAGCGTAATCTTGCTTGTTTCGCTGCTAACAGGTGCCTTTGTCAGGGAAGGTCTGCCTTATGTTTTTCTATGGTCTATAATGACATTGTTTTATTGGCACAATGGTGCACACATCAATGTTAGAATGATCCCATATAAACAGATGTAAGGTTACTGCCTCGCTCTGGGCACGTGGGCAGTGAACATGTGTGATCTGGAGCAAGCGATCACTTATCCCATAATCACTCCGGTCTCTAATTGTTATGATCTCGTCTATCTTACTGTATTTATTGGGTAGAGTCTTCTATAGTATAAAATAAAGACTGGAGACGGCAGTCACCGGCACTTCTGAAAACTTATTTTGCATCTTCATTAAAAGTCACAAGCAGTGTAGACGCCAGCTGAAGCGTAAGCCAGGCGAAACCTCCTCAGCTCCTTGTTCCTGCTTCCTCCCCTATAGTTGTGTATTTTTAATGAAGATGGAATAAAGAATACGGCCTCGAATCATCATTTGGGATTTATTGAAGTCACTTTTTTTTCGTCCAGTGGTAACTCCTGAGATTTTATTGCTATTTTATTCATGGTTCATGAATTCATCACAATATCAAAAATTTTAGTTTTTTTGTGACTTTTTTCATCACCAAAAAGTTCCAATAATGCACCAAAGTGAAAACTCCAGAGACTTTATCCTAGGCAGGAACTTGAGTGAGATTCAACCCAAAATTGCATCTTTTGGTGAAAGTATTTGTCTGCTATATACTACATGGCTCCTATATACTACGAGGCCTGTGCTATATACTATGTGGCTGCTATATACATACATACATATTCTGGAGTACCCGATGCGTTAGAATCGGGCCACCATCTAGTTAATACACAATTGGTTATTATGCAACCCACCATTCCAAATATAAATTATAATACGCCACTGAGCCCCGTCTAGCTATACATAGCCACTTTCCCCACCTAATAAATATATAAATTAATTAGCACCTGTACTCTTTCCCCCAATTCATTACCAGTCATTGCATTCTCAATGACCCCACTATGTACCTCCCGCTCCCCCGACTCATTATATTTACATGCCCCTTCCGCCCCAATTCATTGTCATGTATTTTCTCCCACCCTCTATTCATTATCAACAGCTCTACCCCCACATTCAATACATCATTTACTCACCCACCCTCAAAATTATTTGCTCTCTCCCAATTATGATTTGCTCTCTCCACCCCCACCTTCAATTCAATTGCTGTCCCTCTTCCCTCACTCTCAATTCATCATTTGCTGTCTCCTGTCCCCTCCCCCACTTCATCATGTGCAGTCCTTCACCCCCACTTCATCATTTTCAGTCCCCTTTACCCCATGTCATCCATTGTAGTTTCTTTTAATCCCCACTTCATGTGCAGTCCCCCTTTAACCCCCTCCCCACATCATCATGTGCAGTTTCTTTAACCCCCCACATCATCATGTGCAGTCTCCCTTTAACCTCCCTCACCACATCATCATGTGCAGTCCCCCTTTACCCTCCCTCAACATCATCATGTGCAGTCCCCTTTACCAACATGTCATCCTTTGCAGTTCCTTTTAACCCCCCACTTCATGTGCAGTCCCCCTTTACCCACCACATCATCATGTGCAATCCCTTTTACTCCCATGTCATCCTTTGCAGTTCCTTTTAACCCCCTCCCCACATCATGTGCAGTCCCCCTTTAGCTCCCCACATCATCATGTGCAGTACCACTTTAACCCCCCTCCCCACATCGTCATGTGCAGTCCCCCTTCAACCCCCTCCCCACATCATGTGCAGTCCCCCTTTCACATCCCTCCCCACATCATCATGTGCAGTCCCCCTTTAACCCCCTCCACCTCATCATGTGCAGTCCCCCTTTATCCCCCTCCCCACCTCATCATGTGCAGTCCCCCTTACTCCTTCCCCTGTCATCATGTGCAATTCCTCCTTCCTTCACCCATTTAATTCATTTTGTACAGAAAACAAAAAAAAGTTTTGTATACTTACCTCAGTTGCTCCCCAGCAGCGCGTCTCTGCCGGCAGAGTCCGGTACATGTCCGGCGGCGCATACGCGACGGCGTCGTCGCGTACGCGCTGTCACCTGACATGAAGTGCATAGAAGACAGAGGGAGCAGGAGTTGCGCAGCCGTCAAGATAAGATGGCCGTGCACAGCTCTGGGAAAGCTCCCGGGCCCCATCGCCGATGTGTGTGCCGCAGCGCTCACCACTTTGCTGCAGGATGGGGCCCGATGAACAGTAGCACATAAGGGGGGCCACGGACCTGCGGGGCCCTCTGTGTTCTGCTGTTCACCGGGCCCCATACAGCAGTAAGGGCAGTAATGCCCTGATGGCGGCCCTGCTGATAGGTTTTGTGTTTATAAAAAAATATCGACCTAAATTTACCATTATCATAAATTATAATGTGCCACGAAAAAACATTCTCAAAATCACTGGGATTTGTTGAAGCGTTCCAGAGTTATTAAGTTACTAGATTGTGGCCCGATTCTAACGCATCGGGTATTCTAGAATATGCATGTCCCCGTAGTATATGGACAATGATGATTCCAGAATTTTCGGCAGACTGTGCCCGTCGCTGATTGGTCGAGGCAACCTTTATGACATCATCGTCGCCATGGCAACCATTATGACATCATCGTCGCTGTGCCCGTTGCTGATTGGTCGAGGCCTGGCGGCCTCGACCAATCAGAGACGCGGGATTTCTACGTCGATGCTGTGCCCGTCTCTGATTGGTCGAGGGCTGGCGGCCTCGACCAATCAGAGACGCGGGATTTCCTGGACAGACAGACGGAAAAACCCTTAGACAATTATATATATAGATTACCACATAAAGGGACACTGGTCAGATTTCAGAAATTTGGCTCGGTCACTAAGGGGTTAAAGCAGAGGTGGGGAACCTCAGGGCCATTTACGGCCCTCGATGACTTTTTATCAGGCCCCCGAGTAGATTCTCAGGGACCGCATTCTTGGGCAAGGAGCTGTATTTTGATTGCCACAAGCTCATTAGTTTCTTCTTGCTCTATTAGCGCACACACGCAGTGTTCACTACTGAACATTGAAGGGCATGCAATGAAAGATTACGTCCTGCCACCAATGCCGGAGTCAGGATGTACTTTGTGGGTCCCCGAAGGACGGTATAAATATCCAAATAGCCCTTCGCAGAAAGAAGATTCCTCACTCCTGGGTTAAAGTCTATAAATACAGATGATGCATGGAAGACAGACTTCAGTACTTCAATATCCATCCGAGATTCATTTGTTTCAGCCCCGTTACCTTGTGTGACAGGACGACACTTGTCTGATCTCGGTTAACAGAATTTTCCAAAGGAAAACCTACTTTACTTTTGTTCTACACATCAACCAATCACGGCTCTGTTTTCATGTTGTCCGAGCAACCAAGCAGAGCACAGCTTTCATTTTACCCAATCACAGCTTTGCTTTCACTTTACCTCACCACTGTGACTGAGGCCATTGTTTTTCCTGACAGGAAGGAGATGATATGAAGGAAACTTGATAGGTTTTACATTTCCTTCATACACTTCAATAAGTGTTAACGGCGTTATCTGACGGCCTCCTGGGAGCCCCTGAGAACGCTTGTTTGAATAGAGAATTTTGTGCTTCCATTTTTTCCCCTCACCTTTTTCCAGCCTTATGAGGCTTGTGTGTTGCGGGACGAGTTGTAGATTTGAATGACACAATCCATTTTACCATGTAATGTACTGAAAAAATGGGAAAAAATGTATTCCGAGTGAAGTGAAATTCTCAAAAAAATTACCTCAAATCTGCCATCCTGTTTTAGATTTTGTTTTTACATCGTGTATTTTTATTAAGGGGAAAACACGTGTTTTTCAAAAATTTAATATAATTTTTAAAACTTTTTTTTTTCTTAAACTTTATTGGATTGGAACCTGCGATCATTCGACCGCTTGTCACTGGGCTTCACAGGAGGACCAAGATGGCAATTACAGGGGTCTTCAGCAGTTCCCCAACTGCAGTGGCAATCAGACCGCATCCTGTGATTTTGTTGCTTGTGCCGATGTTAGCCTGTGCACGTGCACGTGTATGTGTTGACAATGGCATTTAAGTGGTTGTGAGCTTCTATAAACTTCAGTTAAAGTCGGTTGTCAGCTGTGTAACACAGCCAGCATCTGCCTGGTATGAAGCAGGCCCCACTCCTGAGCCGACTTTTTACTTTAACAGCCTATTAAAATACGTGTCCAGCATGACAAAGATGGCGATTGCTTTATTGATAAACGCTGGTCATGTAAGTGTAATAAGAAAGAGTTTGAGGAAAATTTTAGTCATCCACACGGTTCTGTTTCACCCGCTAATAGCCCTTCTGCCTGAGTGATCCGAGTCCCGTCTCTGCGGCGTCCATGGCGTCCATTGGTGTGAAGACGTCAGGGAAGGATCTTTGCTAAGACAGAGGGTGCGCCAACATCAGAATTCTGAGCACAGTTGGCTGCAGGAGGACCAAGCGTGGGAGAGACGAGCCCCCAAGGATAATATGACGAGGACAATTCGGACTTGTGACACAGTTTGGAGTGGTGGAAAAAAGCCACAGTATGGTGCCAACTATTCTTACGAATTCACACCATCTCTAGCTCTAAGCTACTGTATATTCTGTAAAACATTTCTAGATGTAGCTGGTAGAGTTGGTGCCACTCTATTCGCATGTCCCAATCCATCGGCCATGACAGTCATATGTGGCTGGCTGCAGATAGAGAGCTGGAGAACTATATTTTCATCATAGGGTGTTAATGAAAGTAAGAAGCCGGGTTCGGAACTCGCCATACCAGGCAGATTCCGGTTGTTTTGCATGACTGGCATCTATCTGTAACTGCAGAGTCCAGAGCTAGCTCTTATCACTGCTGTTTAACCATTTCAGTGCCCCTCTCCACTGCCGGCAGTTTTTTTTTTTGTCATTGGTCTCTGGCAATACAATGGCAGCCAAGAACCTGCAGAAGGCCTCCACCACTGCCATGTTAGGCTACGTTCACATTAGCGTTGCGTCGGGGGCAGCCGTGGCGACGCATGCGTCATGCGCCCCTATATTTAACATGGGGGTCGCATGGACATGCGTTGCTCTTGCATTTTGTGATGCATGCGTCACTTTGGCGCAACTGTCAGGGCATGATGCAGTTTTTTCTGCACCAAAAATCATGAAAAAATGAACCCATGCGTCGCAAAATGCTGCGTTGTGCATGCGTTCACATTTGCATTGTGCGCTGCGTCGCCGACGCTGCACCGCACAACGCAAATGTGAACTTAGCCTTAGTCTTCCTGAGAGGCTCCTCAATTCCATTATATACTGCAGTACTGTGCCAGTATATAGTGTTATCAGTCAGATGCCCACAGGCTCCAGTCCCCAAGGGGAACTAAAAACACAAATAAAAATCCAAAAAATATATAATTTTTAAATATTAAAGCTTTAATTTCCCTCGCAAAAATAGTTTGTTTTTTTGTTTTTAAATGAGGTATTTGATATTGTTGTGACCAAAATAGTGTGATATTACAAAATATAAAAAAGATTTAAGCCATACATTAAATTCCACAAAAAAAAGCTGTATAATGAATTTCCATTTTTTTTTTGGTCACCACACTTTCCCCCAAAATGCGCTAAGAGGTTAGCTCAGCATGAAAAATTAAACAACGACCTTCACAGCTGCGGATCTCATATTTTGTTTTTTTCAACAAATTTCAGAATTTTGTTTTTTTGACACTAGACTATATAAAATCTAGATAATTTTGCTATTGCTGTAATCATACTGACCTGGAGAATCATCTGGCCAGATACATTTTTACTACACAATGAACACTATTTTTAGTTTGCAATTTTATTGTACTTTTTTGTTTTCCCGTTTCTGAATAAAATTGCACAAAAAAAAAAACTGTAGTAGGAAATTATGGTGTAGTCCTCATCATGTAGCAGCTAATAAAGGCTACACCATCACTTCCTATTACTCAACTGATTATTTCCAGTCTAGGTGACTGAGTTTCATGGAGAAGATGGCCTCTGTAAGAGGTGTGTTAAGACTTTGTGTGCGACCTCCTCTGAGCAACGAGCTGCTTCATTTGGTGTACCCGCAATAAAATTTATTAGTAAATGTAAAGATAAAAAAAATTATCCGAGGCACACTGTAACCTCTGATATGTTCTACGGGGGGCAAGATGGCGCCATATCAATTTGTAAACTTGTAAGATGGGTAGAGAGGTTCAGCTGTGTGGCACAGCGCTAGGATAAAATGTCAAAGCACACCACCGATTCTTCTGTGGTGACCCCAGTATACCCGTTCTGTAAGTTGGAACATGACCGGGAAAAAACCACCCTAAGGCCGGCTTCACATTCAGCGTATGAAAATACGGTCCGTATATTACGGCCGTAATACGCTGAAAAGTCCCGAAAATAGTGGTCCGTAGCTCCTCCGTAGGCAGGGTGTTTCAGCGTTTTTTGCGCATGGCATCCTCCGTATGTAATCCGTATGTCATCCGTACTGCGTGTTTTTATCGCAGGCTTGCAAAACCGACATACGGCTATACAAGGGATCCATGTGTCAAAAAACAAAACATATATACTGTATGTATATATATATATATATATATATATATATATATATATATATATATATCAGTAGACACATATATGTATATAAATATTTCATCCAGCGCGATGTAGCAGAAAGTCGGTAATTCAATTACCGGCTTTTGCTTTCTCCTTCCTAAAACCCGACATGATATGAGACATGGTTACATACAGTAAACCATCTCATATCACCATTTGTTTTGCATATTCCACACTACTAATGTCAGTAGTGTGTCTATGCAAAATTTGGCCGTTCTAGCTAGTAAATTAAGGGGTTAAATGGCGGAAAAAATTGACGTGGGCTCCCGCACAATTTTCTCCGCTAGAGTAGTAAAGCCAGTGACTGAGGGCAGATATTAATAGCCTGGAGAGGGTCCACGGTTATTGCCCCCCCCCCCCCCGGCTAAAAACATCTGCCCCCAGCCACCCCAGAAAAGGCACATCTGGAAGATGCACCTATTCTGGCACTTGAGGTGAGTGGGATAACTAGTCACCAAGGTGTCGCCCCTGCTAGTTCATTAAGTGTTTCCTCTTAATATATCCGGTAATTGTATCTTCTGCATGGAATTGATTATTATTTTCCATTGTCTCCTCTTACTTCAGGTTCTTGCAATAAAGGATCCTTTCTCTTCACTATAAAATAATTTTCCTGATTCAACCGAGGATGAATAAGGACAGACACAAGATGGCAGAGAAGTTATTTAGTCTCACTCTAGAGATAATCTTCCAGCTTACTGGAGAGGTGAGAGGCTCTGATGTCATCACGTGACCTCTTTATGTATTATTATTATTTATTATTATTATAGCGCCATTTATTCCATGGCGCTTTACATGTGAGGAGGGGTATACATAATAAAAACAGGTACAATAATCTTGAACAATACAAATCACAACTGGTACAGGAGGACAGAGGACCCTGCCCGCGAGGGCTCACAATCTACAAGGGATGGGTGAGGATACAGTAGGTGAGGATCGAGCTGGTCGTGCAGTGGTTTGGTCGATCGGTCGTTACTTCAGGTTGTAGGCTTACCGGAAGAGGTGGGTCTTCAGGTTCTTTTTGAAGGTTTCGATGGTAGGTGAGAGTCTGATATGTTGTGGTAGAGAGTTCCAGAGTAGGGGTGTTGCGCGAGAGAAATCTTGTATGCGATTGTGGGAAGAGGAGATAAGAGGAGAGTAGAGAAGGAGATCTTGTGAGGATCGGAGGTTGCGTGCAGGAAAGTACAGGGACATGAGGTCGCAGATGTATGGAGGAGACAGGTTGTGGATGGCTTTGTACGCCATGGTTAGGGTTTTATACTGGAGATTGACAGAGGGGAGAGGCCGGGGAATAGCGGGGGGACAGGTGGATTAGTCGGGCAGCTGATAGATTGGAGGGGTGCGAGAGTGTTAGAGGGGAGGCCACAGAGCAGGAGGTTACAGTAGTCGAGGCGGGAGATGATGATGGCATGGACTAGGGTTTTAGGGTTTTTGCAGATTCTTGGTTTAGGAATGTACAGATCCTTGAAATATTTTTGAGTTGAAGGCGGCAGGAAGTGGAAAGGGCTTGGATATGCGGTTTGAAGGAGAGATCAGTGTCAAGGATTACCCAGAGACAGCGAGCTTGTGGGACTCGGGAGAGTGGGCAGCCGTTTACTGTAATGGATAGGTTCGTTGGGGGAGGGGGTCGCGGGAGATGGGGGGGAAAGACAATGAATTCTGTTTTGTCCATATTAAGTTTTAGAAATCTAGCGGAAAAGGATGAAATAGCGGATAGACATTGAGGGATTCTGGTTAGTAGGGTGGTGATATCTGGTCCAGAGATGTAGATCTGTGTGTCATCAGCATAGAGATGATACTGAAAACCGTGAGATTCTATGAGCTGTCCCAGGCCAAAAGTGTAAATGGAGAAGGGCAGGGGCCCTAGAACTGAACCTTGTGGGACTCCGACAGATAGGGGGCGAGGTGAGGAGGTGGTGTGTGAGTGGGAGACGCTGAATGTCCGGTCTGTTAGGTATGATGAGATCCAGGATAGGGCCAAGTCTGTGATGCCAAGGGATGAGAAGGTCTATAGTAATAAGGAATGGTCCACTGTGTCAAAGGCAAAGGTCAGGTCCAGGAGGAGGAGGATAGAGTACTGTCGCTTGCTCTTGGCGGTTAATAGGTCATTGGTGACCTTAGTTAGGGCAGTTTCAGTGGAGTAGTGTGACCGGAAGCCTGATTGTAAGCGGTCGAAAAGAGAGCAGGAAGATAGATGGGAGGACAGTTCAAGATGGACGTGATGTTCCAGTAGTTTTGAGGCATAGGGGAGAAGTGATATAGGGCGATAGCTAGATACAGAGGATAGGTCAAGAGAGGGCTTTTTGAGGATAGGTGTGATTGAGGCATGTTTAAAGCTTGAGGGGAAAACACCAGTTGTTAGTGATAGGTTGAAGAGATGGGTTAGAGTTGGGATTAAGACTGTGGCGAGGTTTGGGATGAAGTGGGAAGGGATCGGGTCAAGTGCACAGGTGGTGAGATGCGATTTTGAGAGTAGAGTAGAGTGGAGAGTCGATCTTCTGTGATGGTGGAGAAGTTTTTTTTCAAGGTGGAGGGATGGGTAGTTGGGAGGAAGGGCTCTGGGGGTTGTTGACCAAAACTGTCTCTAATGCTATCAATCTTCTGCTTGAAAAATGAGGCAAATTCTTCAGCTGAGATGAGTGGTGAAGGAGGAGGTGCTGGGGAATGGAGGAGAGAATTGAAGGTGTTGAATAACTGTTTAGGGTTGTGAGACAGGGAGGATATGAGACGAGAAGTAGGTTTGTTTAGCTGTGGTGAGTGTGGTCTTGAAAGTAGTGAGGGACTGTTTGAATGCGATGAAGTGCTCGTTGGAGTGGGATCTTTTCCATCTCCGCTCTGCAGCCCTGGAAGCTCACCTCAGTTCTTTGGTCAGGCTGGTGTGCCAGGGCTGTCTGTTGATTTTGCGAGCTTTGGTATGTGTGAGAGGGGCAAGAGATTCCAAAGCTGCAGCTATTGTAGTGTTATATAGAGCGGCAGCGTCATCCGCATTGTGTAGGGAACTTATGTCTGTGAGAGGGAGGAGGGATTCAGAGTGAATGTAGATCAAGGTGTTTAAGATTTCTGCGAGGCTGTGCAAGTTTGTGGGGTGGGGATTGTAGACAAGGCGTGGAGAGGGAAGAGAATGTGAGTAGATTGTGGTCAGAAAGAGGAAGAGGTGAGTTAGAGAGGTTAGATAGGGAGCAGAGGCGGGCGAAGATGAGGTCCAATGTGTGGCCATCTTTGTGAGTGGCTGCAGAAGACCATTGAGTGAGGCCGAAGGAGGAAGTGAGAGATAGAAGTTTAGTGGCAGCTGAGAGGGAAGTGTCAATGGGGATGTTGAAGTCGCCCATGATGATAGTGGGGATGTCCGCAGAAAGGAAATGAAGTAGCCAGGTGGTGAAGTGGTCAAAGAAGGTGGTGGCTGGCCCTGGGGGGCGGTAAATGACAGCAATTTGGAGGTTGGTGGGGGCAAAGATGCGCACAGAGTGCACCTCAAAGGAAGGGAGAGTAACAGAGGGTGGCAGTGGAATTGGGGTGAAGGAGCAGTTATCTGACAGGAGAAAACCAACTCCTCCGCCATGCTTGCTGCTGCTGCGGGGTGTGTGAGAAAGGTGGAAGCCACCATAGGAAAGTGCAGCAGGGGAGGCTGTGTCAGAAGGGGTGAGCCAGGTTTCAGTGATGGCGAGGAAGGAAAGTTTGGTAGTAACAAAAAGATCATGGATGTAGGAAAGCTTGTTGCAGATAGAGCGAGCGCTCCACAGAGCTCATGTTATTGGGACTGGGGAAGTGGGGGCTGGGCGAATGGGTATAAGGTTAGAGAGGTTACGGAAGGTTGTGATAGAGCGTGGATGTATGGGAAAAACAGGTGATATGACTGGAAAGGTAAGAGGCTCTGATGTCATCACATGACATTATTATCTATGGGAATAACGGGGGATATGACCAGAGCGGTGAGAGGTTCTGATGTCATCACATGACATCATTATTTCTGGGAATAACCGGTGATCTGACCGGAGAGGAGATGGACTCTGGAGATGTCCGTAGTGATATTATTAATGTCTCCACACTCAGGATTACACAGTAATGAAGACCTCTAGTGATCGCTGTCAGGCCCCTGTGTCTGAAGGACGAGAAGGAAACCTGAGCCCAATCCTGGAGCCTCCACCTCACCCCCGGATACATGAGGACATCAATGACCAGAAGATCCTAGCACTCACCAACAAGATGATTGAGCTGCTGACTGGAGAGGTGACACTGCTGGGAATGCTGGGACATTATACAGGACAGCACTGGAGGATTCTGGGTGATGACGGTATCATTGTGTGTGTCAGGTTCCTATAAGGTGTCAGGACGTCACCATCTATTTCTCCATGGAGGAGTGGGAGTATCTAGAAGGACACAAGGATCGGTACCAGGAGGCGATGATGGAGGAGCACCGGCCCCGCACATCACCAGGTAATAGACAGGACTAAATACACACGGCCTATAATTCTCTGTATGTAATAATGATGTCAGTCCTGACTGTGTCTCCTCAGTTCTCTCCAGTAAGAGGACAACCCCAGAGAGATGTCCCGCTCCTCCTCCTCCTCCACAGGACCATCAGGTAGATGGAGATCTCCCTATGATGTGTAGACGGCTGTGACGTCCTTGTGTTCAGTCTTGTTTTCTCCTCCAGTATTATATGTTTTATACTTGTGTAATGAGAGCGGTGGAGACGTCAGGATCACAGCTGACCACAGACATCACATGTCCAGATCTTCTCACAATTATTCTCGGGGACTTCTCCGATCATCGGGGACTTTTACAATATTTGTTTTGCAGGTTTTGGATCTGGCTAAAGATCTGAACAGTATTAATGCTGCAGAGGAAAATGTGAGGGGCGATCAGCGGAGTGAAGAGGAGACCCCTAATGTGAGGGACGATCAGCAGTGTAAAGAGGAGACCCCTAATGTGAGGGACGATCAGCAGTGTAAAGAGGAGACCCCTAATGTGAGGGATGATCAGCAGTGTAAAGAGGAGACCCCTAATGTGAGAAACAATGATCAGTGGTGTATGGAGGAGACCTCTACAGATAACCGCCCAGGTGAGAAGTATTTTGAAATGAGTGGCTGGATTCGAGTCACTGCAAATTCACTTACTCCACCATTCAATTCACCAGGATCCTTTTTCCTTCTCTCTCTTTGCTCTCCCTCTCTCTTTCTCCACTCTGTATCCCTTTCTGTCTCTCTGTTTTGAAGAAAATTTGGTAAATTCGAATCTCAAAGAATACGCCCATCTCTAGTAGTAACCATGAAATAAAGGAGTACAAATTCCTCTCATTCACCAGCTGTAAATGTAGTTTGTGTTTTAAGCTGCAGATTTCCAAATTTAGTCAAAATAAATATTGTAATTCAAGATAGTGGTAAAATTTGTTTGATATGACTTGCATTTATTTGTGACAAATCGGAAATTTGGCAAAAATTGTTAAAATGCTGCAATTTTTAAACTTTATTCTTATGCCCTTAAATCAGAGAGTTACGTCGTACAAAATAGTTAATAAATTACATTTCCCACATGTCTACTTTACATCAGCACAATTTTAGAAGCGTAATTTTTTTTTGTTAGGAAGTTATAAGGGTTAAAAGTTGACCAGCGATTTCTCATTTTTCCAACAAAATTTACAAACCATTTTTTAAGAACCACATCACATTTGATGTGTCTTTGAGAGACCTATGATGACAGAAAGTACCCCCTCATTGACGTTCTATAAACTGTACCCCTCAAGGTGCTCAAAAACACATTCAAGAAGGTTATTAACCCTTCAGGTGCTTCACAGGAATTCATGGAATGTGGAAGGAAAAAATGAAGTATTAACTGTTTTTCACAAAAAAAATACTTTAGACCCCAATTTTTTTATTTTAACAAGGCTAACAGGAGAAAATGGACCACGAAATGTGTTGGGCAATTTCTCCTGAGTATGCCAATAACCACTATGTGGAGGAAAACTACTGTTTGGGTGCATGGCATTGCTCGAAAGGGATGGAGCGCCTTTTGACTTTTTCCATGAAAAATTGGCTGCAATCGAGAGCGGACACCATGTCTTCTTTGGAGAGCCCCTGATGTACCTAAGCAATGGAAACCCACCACAAGTGACCCCATTTTGGAAACTCGACCTCTGAAGGAATTTATCTAGATGTGTGCTGAGCATCTTGAACCCCCAGGTACTTCACAGAAGTTTTTAACGTTGAGCGGTGGAAAAAAAAAAAAAGTTTTTAGCCTCTTTTTTTTTTTTAATTATTTTCACAAGGGTAACGGGAGACAATGCATCATATACTTTAGTGTGCAATTTCTTCTGAGTACGCTGACACCCCATATGTGGATGAAAACAACGTTTCAGGCACAGTGCAGAGCTCGGAAGGGAAGATGCGCCATATTGGAGTTCAGATGTTGCTGGACTGATTTGAGGGTGCCATGTTACATTGGCAGAACCTCGGAGGTGCCAGAACAGCAGAACCCCACCTCCCCAACCATAAGTGACCCCATTTTACCATCTACACCTCTCAATGAATTAATCTAGGGGTGCAGTGAACATATTGACACCACAGGTGTGTCACAGAATTTTATACCAGTGAAGGAAAAATAATTACATTTTTACCACAAAAATTTTGTTTTAGCCCACATTTTACATTTTCACACTGAGAAATGGGTAGAAATGGCACCAAATTTGTTCCACAATTTCTACTGAATGTGGCAATACCCCATATGTGGCTGTACAGTACTACTTAGCCATACGGAGAGACTCGGGAGGAACAGAGCGCTATTTGTGTTGTGAATTCTGTGGCTGAGTTCACTTCTGTGGTCACAAGTGGTATTGCAGTCTCTGGGCTTCCTCCCTCAGGTGTTTTGGTGAGCTCGTTGGCTGCCTTGCTATTTAGCTCCACCTGAGTCTGTCTTCCTTGCTCCTTGTCAATGTTCCAGTGTTGGATCTGAGCTACTGCATCTTTCCTTGGGCCTGCTGCTCTGCTAGATAAGTGCTTCTAGTTTGTTTTCTGTTTTTTCTGTCCAGCTTGCTATTAACTTTTGCTGGAAGCTCTGAGAAGCAAAGGGGTGCACCGCCGTGCTGTTAGTTCGGCACGGTGGGTCTTTTTGCCCCTTTGCGTGGTTTTCGTTTTAGGGTTTTTTGTAGACTGCATAGTTCTCTTTGCTATCCTCGCTCTGTCTAGAATATCGGGCCTCACTTTGCTGAATCTATTTCATTCCTACGTTTGTCTTTTCATCTTGCTAACAGTCATTATATGTGGGGGGCTGCCTATTCCTTTGGGGTATTTCTCTGAGGTAAGTCAGGCTTGTATTTCTATCTTCAGGCTAGTCAGCTCCTCGGGCAGTGCCGAGTTGCATAGGTAGTTGATAGGCGCAATCCACTGCTGCTTATAGTTGTGTGAGGATAGATCAGGTACTGCAGTCTACAGAGATTCCACGTCTCAGAGCTCGTCCTATTGTTTTTGGTTATTGCCAGATCTCTGTATGTGCGCTGATTACTGCACGCTGTGTTGCCTGATTGCCAGCCATAACAGTACAAGGAGCCCTTCAATGATTTCCAATAGAGGGAAAAAAGAAATCCTGACATCATTTTTTTTTCTTAGCTCTGTCTTCAGTCTTTTTTTTCCCCTAGACATTAGAGTGCTTCAGGACACAGCTGTGGACATGGATATTCAGGCTCTGTGCTCCTCAATGGATAATCTCGTTGTAAATGTACAAAAGATTCAAGATACTATTGATCAGAAATCGATGCTAGAACCAAGAATTCCGATTCCTGATTTGTTTTTTGGTGACAGAACTAAGTTCCTGAGCTTCAGAAATAATTGTAAGCTATTTTTGGCCTTGAAACCTCATTCTTCTGGTAATCCTATTCAACAGGTTTTGATTATTATTTCTTTTTTGCGCGGCGACCCACAGGACTGGGCGTTTTCTCTTGCACCAGGAGATTCTGCATTGAGTAATGTTGATGCATTTTTCCAGGCGCTGGGATTGCTTTACGATGAGCCTAATTCAGTGGATCAAGCTGAGAAAAATCTGCTGGCTTTATGCCAGGGTCAGGATGATGTAGAAGTATATTGTCAGAAATTTAGGAAATGGTCAGTACTCACTCTGTGGAATGAATCTGCACTAGCGGCTTTGTTCAGAAAGGGTCTCTCTGAAGCTCTTAAGGATGTAATGGTGGGATTTCCTATGCCTGCTGGTTTGAATGAGTCTATGTCCTTGGCCATTCAGATCGGTCGTCGCTTGCGCGAGCGTAAATCTGTGCACCATCTGGCGGTATTGTCTGAGAGTAAGCCTGAGCCTATGCAGTGCGACAGGACTATGACTAAAGTAGAACGGCACGAACACAGACGTCTGAACAGACTGTGTTTCTATTGTGGTGATTCTACTCATGCTATTTCTAATTGTCCTAAACGCACTAGGCGGTTCGATAGCTCTGCCGTTATTGGTACTGTACAGTCCAAATTCCTTTTGTCCATTACCTTAATGTGCTCTTTGTCATCATATTCTGTCATGGCGTTTGTGGATTCAGGCGCTGCCCTGAATCTGATGGATTTGGATTATGCTAAACGTTGTGGATTTTTCTTGGAGCCTTTGCGGTGTCCTATTCCGTTGAGAGGAATTGATGCTACACCTTTGGCCAAGAATAAGCCTCAGTACTGGGCCCAGCTGACCATGTGCATGGCTCCTGCACATCAGGAAGTTATTCGCTTTTTGGTACTGCATAATTTGCATGATGTGGTCGTGTTGGGGTTGCCATGGCTACAAACCCATAATCCAGTATTGGATTGGAACTCTATGTCGGTAACCAGCTGGGGTTGTCAGGGAGTACATGGTGATGTTCCATTTTTGTCTATTTCGTCATCCATTCCTTCTGACATCCCAGAGTTCTTGTCGGACTTTCAGGATGTATTTGAAGAGTCCAAGTCTGATGCCCTACCTCCGCATAGGAATTGTGATTGTGCTATCGATTTGATTCCTGGTAGTAAATTCCCTAAGGGTCGTTTATTTAATTTGTCCGTACCTGAACACACCGCTATGCGCAGTTATGTGAAGGAGTCCCTGGAGAAGGGACATATTCGCCCATCGTCGTCACCATTGGGAGCAGGGTTCTTTTTTGTAGCCAAGAAGGATGGTTCGCTAAGACCGTGTATTGATTACCGCCTTCTTAATAAGATCACTGTTAAGTTTCAGTATCCCTTGCCATTGATTTCTGACTTGTTTGCTCGGATTAAGGGGGCTAGTTGGTTTACTAAGATTGATCTTCGTGGTGCGTATAATCTGGTGAGAATCAGGCAGGGAGATGAATGGAAAACGGCATTTAATACGCCCGAGGGTCATTTTGAGTATCTGGTGATGCCGTTCGGACTTGCCAATGCTCCATCTGTTTTTCAGTCTTTTATGCATGACATTTTCCGTGAGTATCTGGATAAATTCTTGATTGTTTACTTGGATGACATTTTGATCTTCTCAGATGATTGGGAGTCTCATGTGAAGCAAGTCAGAATGGTTTTCCAGGTACTGCGTGCTAATTCCTTGTTCGTGAAGGGATCAAAGTGTCTCTTCGGTGTGCAGAAAGTTTCATTTTTGGGGTTCATCTTTTCCCCTTCTACTATCGAGATGGATCCGGTTAAGGTTCAGGCCATCCAGGATTGGACTCAGCCGACATCTCTAAAAAGTCTGCAGAAATTCCTGGGCTTTGCTAATTTTTATCGTCGCTTCATCTGTAATTTTTCTAGCATTGCCAGACCATTGACCGATTTGACCAAGAAGGGTGCTGATTTGGTTAATTGGTCTTCTGCTGCCGTGGAAGCTTTTCAGGAGTTGAAGCGTCGTTTTTGCTGTGCCCCTGTGTTGTGTCAACCTGATGTTTCTCTTCCGTTCCAGGTCGAGGTTGATGCTTCTGAGATTGGTGCAGGGGCGGTTTTGTCACAGAGAGGTTCTGGTTGCTCAGTGTTCAAACCATGTGCTTTCTTTTCCAGGAAATTTTCTGCTGCTGAGCGTAATTATGATGTGGGCAACCGAGAGTTGCTGGCCATGAAGTGGGCATTCGAGGAGTGGCGTCATTGGCTTGAGGGTGCTAAGCATCGCGTGGTGGTTTTGACTGATCATGAGAACCTTACTTATCTTGAGTCTGCCAAGCGCTTGAATCCTAGACAGGCCCGTTGGTCGTTATTTTTTGCTCGTTTTGATTTTGTGATTTCATACCTTCCGGGCTCTAAAAATGTGAAGGCGGATGCTCTGTCTAGGAGTTTTGTGCCCGACTCTCCGGGGTTATCTGAGCCGGCGAGTATCCTCAAGGAAGGAGTCATTGTGTCTGCCATCTCCCCTGATTTGCGGAGAGTGTTGCAGAAATTTCAGGCTAATAAACCTGATCGTTGTCCGGCCGAGAAACTGTTCGTCCCTGATAGGTGGACTAGTAAAGTTATCTCTGAACTTCATTGTTCGGTGCTGGCCGGTCATCCAGGAATCTTTGGTACCAGGGAGTTGGTTGCTAGATCCTTCTGGTGGCCATCTCTGTCACGGGATGTGCGTGCTTTTGTGCAGTCCTGTGGAATTTGTGCTAGGGCTAAGCCCTGCTGTTCACGTGCCAGTGGGTTGCTTTTGCCCTTGCCGGTCCCGAAGAGGCCTTGGACACATATTTCGATGGATTTCATTTCTGACCTTCCCGTTTCTCAAAAAATGTCGGTCATTTGGGTGGTCTGTGATCGCTTTTCTAAAATGGTCCATCTGGTGCCCTTGGTTAAATTGCCTTCCTCCTCTGATTTGGTGCCTTTGTTCTTCCAGCATGTGGTTCGTTTACATGGCATTCCTGAGAATATTGTTTCTGACAGAGGTTCCCAGTTTGTCTCGAGGTTCTGGCGAGCCTTTTGTGGTAGGATGGGCATTGACCTATCTTTTTCCTCGGCCTTCCATCCTCAGACTAATGGCCAGACCGAACGAACCAATCAGACCTTGGAAACATATCTGAGATGTTTTGTTTCCGCTGACCAGGATGATTGGGTGTCATTTTTGCCGTTGGCTGAGTTCGCCCTTAATAATCGGGCCAGCTCGGCTACCTTGGTCTCTCCATTTTTCTGCAATTCTGGGTTCCATCCTCGTTTCTCTTCAGGACAGGTTGAGTCTTCGGACTGTCCTGGTGTGGATTATGTGGTGGACAGGTTGCAGCAGATCTGGACTCAGGTAGTGGACAATTTGACCTTGTCCCAGGAGAAGGCTCAGCTTTTCGCTAATCGCAGACGCCGTGTGGGACCCCGACTTCGTGTTGGGGATCTGGTTTGGTTATCTTCTCGTCATATACCTATGAAGGTTTCCTCTCCTAAATTTAAACCTCGTTTTATTGGTCCGTATTGGATTTCTGAGATTCTCAATCCGGTGTCTTTTCGTCTGACCCTCCCAGACTCCTTTTCCATACATAATGTATTCCATAGGTCGTTGTTGAGGAGATACGTGGCACCTATGGTTCCATCTGTGGAGCCTCCTGCCCCTGTTTTGGTGGAGGGGGAATTGGAGTATATTGTGGAGAAGATTTTGGATTCTCGTGTCTCTAGACGGAAACTCCAGTATCTGGTCAAATGGAAGGGTTATGCTCAGGAAGATAATTCCTGGGTTTTTGCCTCTGATGTCCATGCCCCAGATCTTGTTCGTGCCTTTCATGTGGCTCATCCTGGTCGGCCTGGGGGTTCTGGTGAGGGTTCGGTGACCCCTCCTCAAGGGGGGGGTACTGTTGTGAATTCTGTGGCTGAGTTCACTTCTGTGGTCACAAGTGGTATTGCAGTCTCTGGGCTTCCTCCCTCAGGTGTTTTGGTGAGCTCGTTGGCTGCCTTGCTATTTAGCTCCACCTGAGTCTGTCTTCCTTGCTCCTTGTCAATGTTCCAGTGTTGGATCTGAGCTACTGCATCTTTCCTTGGGCCTGCTGCTCTGCTAGATAAGTGCTTCTAGTTTGTTTTCTGTTTTTTCTGTCCAGCTTGCTATTAACTTTTGCTGGAAGCTCTGAGAAGCAAAGGGGTGCACCGCCGTGCTGTTAGTTCGGCACGGTGGGTCTTTTTGCCCCTTTGCGTGGTTTTCGTTTTAGGGTTTTTTGTAGACTGCATAGTTCTCTTTGCTATCCTCGCTCTGTCTAGAATATCGGGCCTCACTTTGCTGAATCTATTTCATTCCTACGTTTGTCTTTTCATCTTGCTAACAGTCATTATATGTGGGGGGCTGCCTATTCCTTTGGGGTATTTCTCTGAGGTAAGTCAGGCTTGTATTTCTATCTTCAGGCTAGTCAGCTCCTCGGGCAGTGCCGAGTTGCATAGGTAGTTGATAGGCGCAATCCACTGCTGCTTATAGTTGTGTGAGGATAGATCAGGTACTGCAGTCTACAGAGATTCCACGTCTCAGAGCTCGTCCTATTGTTTTTGGTTATTGCCAGATCTCTGTATGTGCGCTGATTACTGCACGCTGTGTTGCCTGATTGCCAGCCATAACATATTTGCCTCATTGAGAGCAGATTTTCCTATAATAGTTTGTTTATTCCATATACAGAGCCCCTAAGTGCTAAAGAGTAGAGTTGAGCGAATTTGTTCGGATTCACTCGCCGAATCTGAATTTGCCGTATTCCTGCCATATTTGTACCCTATTCGTGCCGAATGTACGTTTGATGATCGGTTCCGAACATATTAGGTAATTTCTACTCCCATTTACTCTGACGTTCGGCTGTGTTAAACGAATATTGTAAAAACAATATTCGCTGCCGATCGTATTTGGAACCGAATCTGAGCAAATTCGCTCAACTCTACTAAAGAGCAAAATCCTCCCTCAAGTGACCCCATTTCGGAAATTCTACCCCTTTGAGAATTTATTTAGTGAAAATTGCCAATCTCAGTAAGTTGTAGTCACTAGTAAGTTGCAATCACCAGTACGTTGTAGCATCTGGAGATATGGACCCCGTAAATTAGCCGGCCTCTGATCGCTACAGAAATGCCAAATGTGGAAACTAAATATGGATTAGGCACACTGGAGATCAGAAGGGAGGGGGGCATTTTGGATTTGGGAGTGCAGAATTTTCTTGATTTCTTTTGGGGGCGAGGAGCTATTTAGTTTTTCCAGAGCCTTTGTACTACCAGTACAGCACGTGAAAGCCCCCTGTATTTCCTTTAACAGATGACAGACCAGAGTGGTATTAATTACAATAAATAGATAAAACAGATACAAATATACCTTGAGAAAGGTGTCCGAAACAAGCGTTGGGGTGAACGCGCGTCGGGGTGGACGCACGTAGCCCGGTGACAGCAGCAGTGTAGTCTCCACTGACTTAAGGTAATTATATCACCCCATGTATTATTGGCCTAATGAGGTCTTGATGGGAGGGTTACGTTATAGAGTGTTAATTATTTATAATGGTGGTACAGAGGGTGAAATAATGTATATATATTTGTATCTGTTTTATCTATTTATTGTAATTAATACCCCTCTCCACTAATACCCAATGAGGGAGTGAGCTGTCTACTGTATGGCACTGTGGCCGTGCGTCAACACTAAGTGATGGTGTGAGATTTGTTGGGTGTTTCACTCCCCTAATGTTGGCAATATGGTTTTTAAGTGAATTTTGTGTCAATAAAATTATGGTTTTTGTACAAGTATGATTGCCTTTTGATCATCGTCTTTTTTTTTTTTTTTTTGTGAATTAAATTAAAGCTTTTATTTCGAACATTTTACATAACATTTGTGAACACATTTATCCGGCGTTCTCCGTTGCTCACTTGTATCGGGGTTTCCATCTACATTTCCAAGTGATGTGATTTCATATAAACCCCCCAAGGGAGCCAGTCACTATAATGAGGCAGCAGATTTACTCTGGACTCCGTCTGGCCTCTGTTCTGCGGTGTCCTTATTTTCAGAAAAGCACAAAACTGTGGCTGATCGCGCTTTTATGCAATCCTAAAAAGACGGACAGCGCCGGGTCACTAGTCAGATGGCATCCACAGTGCCTCCATCTGCTTCGTTATAGGGAGCCTTCCGCCTGTGATTTTGCCTTAATCGCGTATTTTAGAGATTTACGCGGAAACTCTGGTGTAAGTAAACGTAGAGGCAGGATAGATATGAGCCGAGCCTTACTGGGATTTTGGGAGGCAGAATGAACTAATTAAGAAGTCAAGAATTTTTTTTTCATGACGTTCTCCTTGCGGTATAAGTGCTCTTTCACACCTCCTGATATTTCTGGTACCATAAACAGTACCGGATTTATTACTGTACAATACATGTGTGTAATACTTGTGGCAACTGTGTGCTGCATCAGTACCACACATACCGGCGCTGAGTTCTGAAGACAGTTCGCATCATTCTCTAAATTTAAAAAAACGGTGTGATGGTGTGATATGCTATGTGGGTATCATTTTTGTGTACGGTACAGACCAAAAGTTTGGACACACCTTCTCATTTAAAGATTTTTCTGTATTTTCATTGCTATGAAAATTGTACATTCACACTGAAGGCATCAAAACTATGAATTAACACATGTGGAATTATATACTTAACAAAAAAGTGTGAAACAACTGAAATTATGTCTTATATTCTAGGTTCTTCAAAGTAGCCACCTTTTGCTTTGATGACTGCTTTGCACACGCTTGGCATTTTCTTTATGAGCTTCAAGAGGCAGTCACCGGGAATGGTCTTCCAACTATATTGAAGGAGTTCCCCGAGATGCTTAGCACTTGTTGGCCCTTTTGCCTTCACTCTGCGGTCCAGCTCACCCCAAACCGTCAGGTCATCTGGCGTAGCACCCCACCACTCTCCCTCTTGGTCAAATAGCCCTTACACAGCCTGGAGGTGTGTTTGGGGTCATTGTCTTGTTGAAAAATAAATGATGGTCCAACTAAACGCAAACCGGATGGAATAGCATGCCGCTGCAAGATGCTGTGGTAGCCATGATGGTTCAGTATGCCTTCAATTTTGAATAAATCCCCAACAGTGTCACCAGCAAAGCCCCCCCACACCATCACACCTCCTCCTCCATGCTTCACGGTGGGAACCAGGCATGTAGAGTCCATCCGTTCACCTTTTCTGCGTCACACAAAGACACGGTGGTTGGAACCAAAGATCTCAAATTTGGACTCATCAGACCAAAGCGCAGATTTCCACTGGTCTAATGTCCATTCCTTGTGTTCTTTAGCCCAAACAAGTCTCTTCTGCTTGTTGCCTGTCCTTAGCAGTGGTTTCCTAGCAGCTATTTTACCATGAAGGCCTGCTGCACAAAGTCTCCTCTTAACAGTTGTTGTAGAGATGTGTCTGCTGCTAGAACTCTGTGTGGCATTGACCTGGTCTCTAATCTGAGCTGCTGTGAACCTGCAATTTCTGAGGCTGGTGACTCGGATAAATCTATCCTCAGAAGCAGAGGTGACTCTTGGTCTTCCTTTCCTGGGGCGGTCCTCATGTGAGCCAGGTTCTTTGTAGCGCTTGATAGTTTTTGCAACTGCACTTGGGGACACTTTCAAAGTTTTTCCAATTTTTTGGACTGACTGACCTTCATTTCTTAAAGTAATGATGGCCACTCATTTTTCTTTACTTAGTTGCTTTTTTCTTGCCATAATACAAATTCTAACAGTCTATTCATAAGGACTACAAGCTGTGTATCCACCAGACTTCTGCACAACACAACTAATTGTCACAACCCCATTTATAAGGCAAGAAATCCCACTTATTAACCCTGACAGGCCACACCTGTGAAGTGAAAACCATTCCCGGTGACTACCTCGTGAAGCTCATCAAGAGAATGCCAAGAGTGTGCAAGGCAGTCATCAAAGCAAAAGGTGGCTACTTTGAAGAACCTAGAATATAAGACATAATTTCAGTTGTTTCACACTTTTTTGTTAAGTATATAATTCCACATGTGTTAATTCATAGTTTTGATGCCTTCAGTGTGAATGTACAATTTTCATAGTCATGAAAATACAGGAAAATCTTTAAATGAGAAGGTGTATCCAAACTTTTGGTCTGTACTGTATATTTGTATTTTACTTGTTTTCATGGTGTTCTCTTGTAGGATGAGTTATTTGCTAATTGATGAGTGGCTGTTGCTGCCACCTTATTGTTTGCTAATATGGTAATGACCTATTGACCTAGCTTGTTAAAACCGTGAGCCCCTTTGCCTTTTGGGCTGTATGGATGATATTGCTACGGATGAATGTGGAAGGCTGACTATCGCAAGATTGTTGTATGCTGCGAGAAAGCTTATTGCAATGCATTGGTTGAATGAAAAACCGCCAGGGAAAAAGGAATTTATTCACCACATAAGGGGTATTGGCGTGCCCAGGAGAAATTACTCAACAAATTATATGGTTATTACTCTTGTGACAATGCTAAATTTCGGGCTAAATCAACATATTCGCAGGGAAAAAAAGTAACATTTAAATTCCTGTGAAACACCTTAAGGGTTAATAAACATCTTGAATGTGGTTTTGAGCACCTTGAGGCTATGTGCACACGTCAGGATTTCTTGCAGAAATTTCCTGAGGAAAACCGGAAATTTTCTGCAAGAAATCCGCATTTTTTTTTTTTTGCGTTTTTTTCCCGTTTTTTTTTTTTTTTAGCATCTTGCAAGCGTAATTAGCTTGCAGAATGCTAAAGTTTTCCAAGCGATCTGTAGCATCGCTTGGAAAACTGACTGACAGGTTGGTCACACTTGTCAAACATACTGTTTGACAAGTGTGACCAACTTTTTACTATAGATTCTGCCTATGCAGCATCAATAGTAAAAGATAGAATGTTTAAAAATAATTTTTAAAAAAATTAAAAAAATGGTTATACCCACCCGCAGACAGCCGATCTCCTCAGCGGCGACCGTTCCTATAGATGGTGTGTGTGTGCAGGACCTTCGATGATGTCGCGGTCACATGAGCGATCACGCGACCAATCACAAGACGGCGACGTCATCGCAGGTCCTTCACACAGAGCATCTATAGGAATGGAAGCGGCAGCATGCACCGCTGAGAGGCGGGAAGACTCCGGGGCCATCAGAGGGTAACTATATGACTATCTTTTATTTTAATTCTTTTTTTTTTTGACCAATTATATGGTGCCCAGTCCGTGGAGGAAAGTCTCCTCTCCTCCACCCTGGGTACCAACCGCACATAATCTGCTTACTTCCCGCATGGTGTGCACAGCCCCATGCGGAAAGTATGCAGATCAATGCATTCCTAGGTGTGCGGAATCCCCGCAATTCCGCAAATTTAATGAACATGTTGCTTTTTTTTCCGCAATGCGATTTTTTTCGTGAAAAAAAAAGCAACATTTGCACAAGAAATGCAGAATACACTTTAATAGGAGGCATATGTAAGCGTTTTTTTTTTCGCGTTTTTATAGCGAAAAAACACGAAAAATACTGAACGTGTGCACATGGCCTGAGGGTTGAGATTTTTAGAGTTGTCACTTTTATTTTTTTTTTCTGTCATATAGACTCCTCAAAGTCACTTAAAATGTGATACCGGTCCCTTAAAATAAATGGTTTTGTTGGAAAATTGAGAAATTGCTGATCCACTTTTAACTCTTCTAACTTTCTAAGAAAAAAAGTTTTTAAAAAAAAAAGATGCTTATGTAAAGTAGAATTGATAAATTATATTTATTAACTTTTGTGTGATATAACTCCTGGTTTAAGGGCATGAAAATTAAAAGTTTGAAAATTGCAAAAAAAAATGTTTTTCTAACATTCAGATATGTTCAGAAGTAAAAGCAAAAATTATCGGCCTAAATTTACCACTGACATGAAGTACAATATGTCACACAAAAAAAAAAAATCTCAATGAGTGGGATCCTTTTGAAGCGTTCCAGTGTTATTATCTCATAAAGTGACAGTGTTCAGAATTGTAAAATTTAGCCTGGCCAGAAAGGTGAAAACAGGCTCGGTGGCGATGGGGTTAATGCACCCAAACACTAGAATGGAAGGCTGTCATCCAATATACGCAAGAAAGTATTTTTTCCCCCACAGTTGGACCTAGATGATACCTGGTAATGAAATCTGTCTAGTGGTTGTTTCTTAATCTTTATTTTCAGTTTTGTGTTAATGATATGCTCATGCGGCCTGTGGGGGGTTTTCATGTGGTGCTCTGATTAGCTATTCATGTGTATGGCTTCTGACAGATCACTGATCCCTCACTATCCTTATTGAAGAAATGACCAATTATAGGATTGACAAGGCTATGTTTAGGTGGATTCATAACTGGATCAGTGATCATACTCAATTATTGGTAATAAATGGTTGCACATTCAATTGGAAGAGTGTTTCAAGTGGAGTACCACAAGGCTTTGTACTGGCCCCACTGTTTTTCAATATTTTTATAAATGATCTAGATAAGGGAACTGAAGGTAAACTAATCAAATTTGCAGACGATGCAAAGCTAGGAGGGATAGCTAATAGTGATGAGAGAATATACTCGTTACTCGAGATTTCTCGAGCATGCTCGGGGGTCCTCCGAGTATTTTTTAGTGTTCGGAGATTTAGTTTTTCTTGCCGCAGCTGAATGTTTTACATCTGTTAGCCAGCATAAGTACATGTGGGGGTTGCCTGGTTGCTAGGGAATCCCCACATGTACTTATGCTGGCTAACAAATGTAAAACATTCAGCTGCGGCAAGAAAAACTAAATCTCCGAGCACTAAAAAAACACTCGAAGGACCCCCGAGCGTACTCGTGAAATTTCGAGTGACGAGTATATTCGCTCATCACTAATAGCTAACACTAGAGAAGACAGAGAAAGGATTCAGAAGGATCTAGATAAGATTGAACAATGGGCAGCGACTAATAGAATGGTGTTTAACAAGGAGAAATGCAAGATTCTACATCTGAGCAAGAAAAACGAAAACTACGTCTACAGACTGGGAGGAATAGAACTAAGCAACGGCACGTCTGAAAAATACTTGGGTATTCCAATAGATCAGAATCCACATGAGTCAACAGTGTGCTGCAGCAGCAAAAAAGGCAAACACCGTTTTAGGATGTATTAAGAGAAGCATACAGTCTCGATCACGTGAATTAATTTTCGTCTACCTCCCCCTCTACTCCTCCTTGGTCAGGCTTCATCTGGAATACTGAGTCCAGTTCTGGGCCCCACACTGTAAAAAATACATTGAAAAACTGGAGCAAGTTCAGAGTAGAGCGACCAGCATAGTGAGCGGACTGCATAGTATGTCCTACGAGGAACGGATAAAGAATCTGGGAATGTTTAGCTTGCAAACAAGAAGGCTATGAGGAGACTTAATATCTGCTTGCACATATCTGAAGGGCTGTCACCACGTAGAGGGATCATCCTTATTCTCATTTGAAGAAACAGAATAGGAATCTTGTGGGTGTGATACCATTTAATGGCTAACAAAATATAGTGAATAATGTTACAAAGCAAGCTTTCGAGACTGCTTACGTCTCTTCATCAGACTGATATGAAAAGATATTTGAGGAAACCCAATTATATACTGTAAGGAGCACAGGTATGGTGTGATACACAAATACGAGAGAATCCTTAATTGGTAAGCTTAGACAAGTGGTGTGAAAGTTTTATGGACCCCATATATGCATGTGAGATCTAAGGTGCCTTTATTGTTTTTGGAGGAAATTGCTCAGATTTGATAGTGGCCATAAATCCTCCTGACAAATTGAGTCCTGTGTGAACAGAATCAAAGATGGTGATGAATTTTGTTTTCCCAAACCCTGCGATGTTTCTGTGATTTGAAATTGCCTTTCAAAATGACAAGTTTCATATTGTCTATGTAGTGTCCTGGACCACAGAAATGTTTGGCCACAGGTAAATTGGTTTTTTTGTCTGTAATTTTATGGCGATGAGACCTCATCCTTGCTCTCAGTCTCTGTCCACCACATTGGAAGAGAACATGCGAATGTCTCGGGGATCTTATAGTCCTGTTGTGTGTTGGGGATTTGGATCTTGTCGTTGGTCTCTATATGAGTGCAGGTTTTGCATCTCCTCCCATTGCAAGGGTATGTCCCTCTTGGTGAATCTGAGGGCATTGAACTGCAGATCATGAAGCTCAAATTAGGAGGTTGCCTGTAGGGGGGTCTTTGAATAATATTTTTAACCGGTCATCCTTGTGTAGGATATGGTTAAGTTTCTTAGCCGTTTTTCTCAGTATTTCAAACTGTGGGTTGTAGGTCACTACCAGAGGTACACGATGATTTTCCTCTTTTTTTTCTGTTTTGAAGTACTTAACTTCTAAGGATCCTTGTGGCCCTAATGATTTGATCATCAATGGAGGTGGGATGGTAACCTTGATTTAAAAATGACATTTTAAGCTGGGTTTTAGGTGTTCATCCCTGTCCTTAGGACTGGAACAGATGTGGTTATATTATTCTGATTTGCACATGGTAACACAAGAAGCAATGGGATGAAACTGAAAGGGAGAAAAGATACACATTAGATATTAGAAACAACTTTTTGACAGCGAGGGTGATCAGTGCGTGGAACAAGAGGTGGCGAGTTCTCTTTCAATGGAAGTTTTCAAAAAGAGGCTGGACTGACATCTGTCTGAGATGGTTTAGTGACTCCTGCATTGAGTAGAGGGTTGGACACGATGACCCTGGAGTTCTCTTCCAACTGTAACATTCTATGGTGAAAATGTTTGTCACAGGTCATTGGGGAGTTAGGTAGAAAGGGGATTATCCATCTGTTTTTGTACAGCCATATGATGAGCAGGACATTTTCTGTCTATGATATTGGTGAGGTTCACTGATAAATTATGATCTGTTTAGCCACCAATGTAAGACTTTTATATTTTCCACTTTTTATCACTGTGGGGGCAACGTTTTCTAAAATAGTGATAGCATTTGTTGTACTACTAAAAAAAAGATAACATCAGTTTTATTCTTTGCAGATGACTATTCCACGAGCTCAGAGGGAAATCTCATACCACAATTTTCTGCTTTCAAATGTGAAGATATATCAGAGGATACATACGAAGAGCATGCCATTATCTCAGAGATACCTCCTGATTTTTACACCAAAGTTCTGTCATCTGAAGAGTCGGACGACAGAATGGGTGAAGAACATCAAAAAGATGAAGAGAAGCCGTACATATGTTCAGAATGTGGAGAATGTTTCAACGGGAATTCAGATCTTGATAGACACATGAGAATTCACACGGGGGAGAAGCCATTTATTTGTTTGGAATGTGGGAAATCTTATAGTTTTAAATCGTCTCTTATTGTACATCAGAGAAGGCACACGGGCGAAAAGCCATTTTCAAGTTCAAAATATGGGAAACATTTTGCCCAGAGACCGACTTTCACTGTGCATCGGAAAGGTCACAGAGGGGAGAAGCCATTTCCGTGTCCAGAATGTGGAAAATATTTTAACTATAAATCTGATTTTGTTAAACATGAGAGAAGTCACACAGGCGAGAAGCCGTATTCGTGTTCAGAATGTGGGAAATGTTATAGCGCAAAATCAACTCTGGTTGTGCATCAGAGAACTCACACTGGGGAGAAGCCGTATTCGTGTTTAGAATGCGGGAAATGTTTTACACGGAAATCGCCTCTTGTTGTACATCAGAAAACTCACGCGAGGGAGAAGTCCCTTTCGTGTTCAGAATGGGGGAATTGTTTCACCGACAATACAACTCTTACTGTATTTCAAGGAAATCAAACAGGAGACGAGATGTATTTATGATAAGAATATTGGAAAATGTATAGAATTAAGTAGCTTGGAAAGTCAACGAAGCAATTTTCATAGACAAAACATGGTATTTGTTATTCTCACCAGTTAGATTTCACATTTATTTTCTGTTTTATATATGTAACATAATATACATATTTTTTTGTCCAGAACCTCACTGTAGGGAAAATACTAAAGTCATTTACTCAACCTCTAAGGATGCACCACTGCCCACATTCTTTGTTGACAGGCAGCAGTGGTGATGTCATGATTACAGTGACCACTGCAGCCTATCACTAGGCTCAATGGTGATAATGTAAACTGCAGGAGCTGTTGAGCCCAGTGATTGGTTGCAGCAGCCACGTGCACTATAGTCGTGACGTCAACAAAGACGAGGGATATTGGCGGAGAGGAGTTGATGGGTTACTTGGAGTGAGTATTCTTGATTTTATTATTTTTGCCCTTCACAAATCTGTAGCATAAAATAAATGTACATTTTTAAATATCTGAGTTCTCACATATGAGAAAAACCTATTTCATATACGACATGTGTAAGGGTGAATTCACGCGCAGCAGATTTTTTGGAAGACAGTACTTTGACTGTCCCATTTATCTGAATAAACTTTTCAGATATCAATGTGATCGCCACTTAAGATAGTTGTCGCAGTTATTTATTTATTTTTTTAATCTAATAGTTTAATTGTTCAGAGAAGCAGAAGAGAGGCTAGTCTGCATGTGACTGAAAAGTATGAAAAGTGACATACGCGGGCTCGAGCGGCTAATCGAGCGGAGCCTTTGAAATGTTCATTATTGCACACTGTCGGGATTCGGCAATCTACAGAAATTTACGCAAAACTACTTTAACGAACTTACACAAGGAAGTAACCATCTTTTTTTTTTTTTTAATTATATATTGTATAGTTTATATATTAGTGTAGCAGACGTTATTGGAATATCGACGTTGAATATGAAATTAATAATAATAAAGTCCTAATAAAATATAAAGCCTAATCGGCTAGGAATTACGTTTTCTTTATAAAAGTAACAATCGCTGATCAAAACTAAATTCCCTCAACACACGGGCTCAGACGTAGTCGAAGAAAGAAGCAGTACTTTTGCCATTTGCGGTTTATTAAAATTTACAGCTGTTGTTGAGATATTTAATCTATTTCGTTTGTTTACAGCTCGTTGCCGAGGAGACCGACCGTCGCTGTTGTCTAGTTTGTAAATACTGATTAGGAGGTAACACATTGTGCGCTTCAGGAATTCCGGACAGCTTCAGAGCGGCGATTTGCAAGCTCAAAAGAAAAAGCGCTTAAAAGCACAGCGCATATTTGGTCAGAAGAGGTGGTCGGTCTCCTAGGCAACGAGCTGTAAACAAAAGGCGTTTTCAGTAAACAGTAAATTTAAATAAACAGTAAATTGCTTGTTATTGTGTTTAAGCGCTATCCAACAGCACTAATCTAGGACAATGTGAATAAGCTTTTACGTTTTAGTCTTTCTTGACTAGAGTTGAGCGACTTTTACATTTTTCGGATCGAGTCGGGTTTCGTGAAACCCGACTTTCTCAAAAGTCGGATCGTGTGAAATCGGCCGATTATTGCGAAAATTCGGGGCTCTCTCTCTCCTCTCTCTCTCTCCTACACCCAAAACGGTAAAATGGCGGTTATACCCCCACCCCCTGTGACGCCGCAGAAAGCAAGACGAGACCTATGTCATCACGCTGCCCACAATCCTTCATTGGCTGAAAAATGGCGGTTAAAGCGTCATATGAAACGCGACTTTGGCACGAAGATCAACGACCGCCTTGGCGGGATCGGCTCCGGTTTCACGAAACCTGACTTTGCCAAAAGTCCGCGGCTTATGAAATTGACCGATCCGTTTCACTCAACCCTAGTCTTGACCAATCCCAGTGTAAATTCCACTCCCAACATCCCATTTTTTAATCCCACCCCCACCCAAAAAAAAACTGCACACCCAATTTAATCCACTGTTATTAAAAAAAAAAAAAGTGTTATATATACTTAGTATAGACTCTAAGTTTTGACGCTATAAATGGGAACAGTCTCCACCAGGCCAAGGTCACCCAAACATTCAGCTGTAGAACCAGCCTAAATATCTGTATCAAAATCAAGACCAGACAGTCCAGTAACTTTTCTCAGTTCTCCTTTCCCTCGTGTTCCTCAGAATCTGGTCCAGTCCATCATTTGTCCTCCATGCACACAGTAGCATGTTGTATCTGGACGTACGGACTGGAGACCGGTTCCTCCTGCTCTACAGAACAACCATCAATATTCTAGATGGTGGCTGGACCATACTAGTCAAGTGACTCCGCTATTTCCTTATAGATTGTAAGCTCTTGCGAGCAGGACCCTCCACTCCTCTTGTTTTGAACTGAATTACGTGTTACTCTGTCCTGTTTTGATATTGTTTGTACCTGTACCCTCTGAATTGTAATGTTGCTGCGAAATATGTTGGGGGAAAAAAACATGTCTTGTATAAATTAAGCCATCTGGATTTCGTGCTTTCTTCAGAGCTTTGAACTTTGGACACCATTCTAATCTCCGCTTCCCCGATCATTTCTGAGCGGTCTCCTAACTTTTCAGAGATTGTTTTAACCAGAGAAACCATTATCAAATCCATCCTTTTCTTCCAACATTTCCCACCACGCTGCCATACAAAGACCCCCAGCAATGGAAACTGGCTGTAAAATCCAGAAAGGACGGTTATCGGCCACGTCCTCTAGGTGTGATGCTTTGAGTCTTCATACCATGCGGGGGATGTCTCTGTAAAGGCCCTCCTACCATATAGACTAAAACCAGAGAAACCTGCCAATATTGGAAAGATCGGCGGCCACCAGTCTAATATTGAATTTTAGCGGCCGATCTTTTTGTTTGCCGGGAGATAAGCCACCATCAGAGGAGAGCGGCAGAGGTTCTTCTCATGAAGAACGCGAGTGCCCAGTTGTGCCGACTGTTCCTGTGTATGGGGGTGTCAGGAAGGAAAGCCGCTGTCTGAACTATCATTTGTCTCACAGCTATCTAATGTGTATGGAGAGCCTTAACCCCTTCATGACCCAGCCTATTTTGACCTTAAAGACCTTGCCGTTTTTTGCAATTCTGACCAGTGTCCCTTTATGAGGTAATAACTCAGGAACGCTTCAACGGATCCTAGCGGTTCTGAGATTGTTTTTTCGTGACATATTGGGCTTCATGTTAGTGGTAAATTTAGGTCAATAAATTCTGCGTTTGTGATAAACACGGAAATTTGGCGAAAATTTTGAAAATTTCGCAATTTTCACATTTTGAATTTTTATTCTGTTAAACCAGAGAGATATGTGACACAAAATACTTAATAAATAACATTTCCCACATGTTTACTTTACATCAGCACAATTTTGGAAACAAAATTTTTTTTTGTTAGGAAGTTATAAGGGTTAAAATTTGACCAGCGATTTGTCATTTTTCCAACGAAATTTACAAAACCATTTTTTTTAGGGACCACCTCACATTTGAAGTCAGTTTGAGGGGTCTATATGGCTGAAAATACCCAAAAGTGACACCATTCTAAAAACTGCACCCCTCAAGGTACTCAAAACCACATTCAAGAAGTTTATTAACCCTTCAGGTGCTTCACAGCAGCAGAAGCAACATGGAAGGAAAAAATGAACATTTAACTTTTTAGTCACAAAAATTATCTTTTAGCAACAATTTTTTTATTTTCCCAATGGTAAAAGGAGAAACTGAACCACGAAAGTTGTTGTCCAATTTGTCCTGAGTACGCTGATACCTCATATGTGGGGGTAAACCACTGTTTGGGCGCACGGC
The DNA here is from genome assembly GCF_032444005.1 of Ranitomeya imitator. Lineage (NCBI taxonomy): Eukaryota > Metazoa > Chordata > Amphibia > Anura > Dendrobatidae > Ranitomeya > Ranitomeya imitator. The sequence goes on from NC_091282.1 coordinate 23,745,515, forward strand.
AGGGCTTGGAAGGGAAGGAGCGCCATTTGACTTTTTGAATCAAAAATTGGCTCCACTCTTTAGCGGACACCATGTCACGTTTGGAGAGCCAGCGTGTGCCTAAAAATTGGAGCTCCCCCACAAGTGACCCCATTTTGGAAACTAGACGCCCCAAGGAACTTATCTAGATGCATAGTGAGCACTTTGAACCCCCAGGTGCTTCACAAATTGATCCGTAAAAATGAAAAAGTACTTTTTTTTCACAAAAAAATTATTTTACCCTCAATTTTTTCATTTTCACATGGGCAACAGGATAAAATGGATCCTAAAATGTGTTGGGCAATTTCTCCTGAGTACACCAATACCTCATATGTGGGGGTAAACCACTGTTTGGGCACATGGTAAGGCTCGGAAGGGAAGGAGCGCCATTTGACTTTTTGAATGAAAAATTATTTCCATCGTTAGCGGACACCATGTCGCGTTTGGATAGCTCCTGTGTGCCTAAACATTGGCGCTCCCCCACAAGTGACCCCATTTTGGAAACTAGACCCCCCAAGGAACTTATTTAGATGCATAGTGAGCACTTTGAACCCCCAGGTGCTTCACAAATTGATCCGTAAAAATGAAAAAGTACTTTTTTTTCACAAAAAAATTCTTTTCGCCTCAATTTTTTCATTTTTACATGGGCAGTAGGATAAAATGGATCATAAAATTTGTTGGGCAATTTCTCCCGAGTACGCTGATACTTCATATGTGGGGGTAAACCACTGCTTGGGCACTCGGCAGGGCTCAGAAGGGAAGGCGCGCCATTTGACTTTTTGAATGGAAAATTAGCTCCAATTGTTAGCGGACACCATGTCGCGTTTGGAGAGCCCCTGTGTGCCTAAACATTGGAGCTCCTCTACAAGTGACCCCATTTTGGAAACTAGACCCCCCAAGGAACTTATCTAGATGCATATTGAGCACTTTAAACCCCCAGGTGCTTCACAGAAGTTTATAACGCAGAGCCATGAAAATAAAAAATATTTTTTCTTTCCTCAAAAATGATTTTTTAGCCTGGAATTTCCTATTTTGCCAAGGATAATAGGAGAAATTGGACCCCAAATATTGTTGTCCAGTTTGTCCTGAGTATGCTGATACCCCATGTGTGGGGGTAAACCACTGTTTGGGCGCACGGCAGGGCTCGGAAGGGATGGCACGCCATTTGGCTTTTTAAATGGAAAATTAGCTCCAATCATTAGCGGACACCATGTCACGTTTGGAGAGCCCCTGTGTGCCTAAACATTGGAGATCCCCCAGAAATGACACCATTTTGGAAACTAGACCCCCAAAGGAACTAATCTAGATGTGTGGTGAGGACTTTGAACCCCCAAGTGCTTCACAGAAGTTTATAACGCAGAGCCATGAAAATAAAAAATAAAAATTATTTTCTCAAAAATGATCTTTTAGCCTGCAATTTTTTATTTTCCCAAGGGTAACAGGAGAAATTTGACCCCAAAAGTTGTTGTCCAGTTTCTCCTGAGTACGCTGATACCCCATATGTGGGGGTAAATCACTGTTTGGGCACATGCCGGGGCTCGGAAGTGAAGTAGTGACGTTTTGAAATGCAGACTTTGATGGAATGCTCTGCGGGCGTCACGTTGCGTTTGCAGAGCCCCTGATGTGGCTTAACAGTAGAGACCCCCCACAAATGACCCCATTTTGGAAACTAGACCCCCAAAGGAACTTATCTAGATGTGTGGTGAGCACTTTGAACCCCCAAGTGCTTCATAGAAGTTTATAATGCAGAGCCGTGAAAATAATAAATACGTTTTCTTAACTCAAAAATAATTATTTAGCCCAGAATTTTTTAATTTTCCCAAGGGTAACAGGAGAAATTTGACCCCAATATTTGTTGTCCAGTTTCTCCTGAGTACGGTGATACCCCATATGTGGGGGTAAACTACTGTTTGGGCACATGCCGGGGCTTGGAATTGAAGTAGTGACGTTTTGAAATGCAGACTTTGATGGAATGCTCTGCGGGCGTCACGTTGCGTTTGCAGAGCCCCTGGTGTGCCTAATCAGTAGGAACCCCCACAAGTGACCCCATTTTAGAAACTAGACCCCCCAAGGAACTTATCTAGATATGTGGTGAGCACTTTGAACCCCCAAGTGCTTCACAGACGTTTACAACGCAGAGCCGTGAAAATAAAAAATCATTTTTCTTTCCTCAAAAATTATGTTTTAGCAAGCATTTTTTTAGATTCACAAGGGTAACAGGAGAAATTGGACCCCAGTAATTGTTGCGCAGTTTGTCCTGAGTATGCTGGTACCCCATATGTGGGGGTAAACCACTGTTTGGGCACACGTCAGGGCTCGGAAGTGAGGGAGCACCATTTGACTTTTTGAATACGAGATTGGCTGGAATCAATGGTGGCGCCATGTTGCGTTTGGAGACCCCTGATGTGCATAAACAGTGGAAACCCCTCAATTCTAACTCCAACACTAACCCCAACACACCCCTAACCCTAATCCCAACTGTATCCATAATCCTAATCACAACCCTAACCCCCAACACACCCCTAACCACAACACTAACCCCAACACACCCCTAACCCTAACCACAACCCTAATTCCAACCCTAACCCTAAGGCTATGTGCCCACGTTGCGGATTCGTGTGAGATATTTCCGCACCATTTTTGAAAAATCCGCGGGTAAAAGGCACTGCGTTTTACCTACGGATTTTCCTCGGATTTCCAGTGTTTTTTGTGCGGATTTCACCTGCGGATTCCTATTGAGGAACACGTGTAAAACGCTGCGGAATCCGCACAAAGAATTGACATGCTGCAGAAAATACAACGCAGCGTTTCCGCGCGGTATTTTCCGCACCATGGGCACAGCGGATTTGGTTTTTCATATGTTTACATGGTACTGGAAACCTGATGGAACACTGCTGCGAATCCGCAGCCAAATCCGCACCGTGTGCACATAGCCTAATTCTAAAGGTATGTGCACATGCTGCGGAAAACACTGCGGATCCGCAGCAGTTTCCCATGAGTTTACAGTTCAATGTAAACCTACGGGAAACAAAAATCGCTGTACACATGCTGCGGAAAAACTGCACGGAAACGCAGCGGTTTACATTCCGCAGCATGTCACTTCTTTGTGCGGATTCCGCAGCGGTTTTACAACTGCTCCAATAGAAAATCGCAATTGTAAAACCGCAGTGAAATGCGCAGAAAAAAACGCGGTAAATCCGCCATAAATCCGCAGCGGTTTAGCACTGCGGATTTATCAAATCCGCAGCGGAAAAATCCGCAGAGGACCAGAATACGTGTGCACATACCGAAACCCTAACCCTACCCCTAGCCCTAACCCTACCCCTACCCCTAACCCTATTCTAACATTAGTGGGAAAAAAAAAAAATTCTTTATTTTTTTATTGTCCCTACCTATGGGGGTAAGAAAGGGGGGGGGGTCATTTATTATTTTTTTTATTTTGATCACTGAGATAGATTATATCTCAGTGATCAAAATGCACTTTGGAACGAATCTGCCGGCCGGCAGATTCAGTGGGCGCACTGCGCATGCGCCCGCCATTTTGGAAGATGTCGGCGCCCAGGGAGAAGACGGACGGACCCCGGCTGGATCGGTAAGTATGATGGGGTGAGGGGGGCCACAGGGGAGGGGATCGGAGCACGGGGGGGGGGAATCGGAGCGCGGGAGGGGTGGAACGGAGTACGGGGGGCATGGAACGGAGCACGGGGGGGCTGGAATGGAGCACGGGGGGGGTGGAACGGAGCACGGGGGGGTGGATCGGAGTTCAGGGGGGGTGATTGGAGCACGGGGGGGTGATTGGAGCACTGGGGGAGCGGACACGAGCACGGGGGGGGCGCGGAGCACAGGACAGAGGGGAGCCGGAGCAGTGTACCGGCCAGATCGGGGGTCTGGGGGGGCGATCGGTGGGGTGGGGGCACACTAGTATTTCCAGCCATGGCCGATGATATTTCAGCATCGGCCATGGCTGGATTGTAATATTTCACCCGTTATAATAGGTGAAATATTACAAATCGCTCTGATTGGCAGTTTCACTTTCAACAGCCAATCAGAGCGATCGTAGCCACGAGGGGGTGAAGCCACCCCCCCCCCTGGGCTAAACTACCACTCCCCCTGTCCCTGCAGATCGGGTGAAATGGGAGTTAACCCTTTCACCCGATCTGCAGGGACGCGATCTTTCCATGACGCCACATAGGCGTCATGGGTCGGATTGGCACCGACTTTCATGACGCCTACGTGGCGTCATGGGTCGGGAAGGGGTTAAAGGGAATGTCATCAACATGTGTTGTTCTCAACAAACGAAGAAATGTCTTTACATTAATTAATGCTTTAATTTAACCCCTTAATGACCGCCAATACGTCTTTTAACTGACCTGAGATATAAGAGAATAGCCTCCCCATACAGGTACAAGACAATTCCAATAAGCATAATTGGTGGTGCGAAAGCGTGCTGAAAAATAAGATGATGTTTATATAAATGGTCAGCATACACCCTCCTAGCATGGACAATATGGATAACTGCCAAAAACACATTGAGAACAAGACGAGACCATGCAGTCACTGAATCCAATAAAACAGTATAACTTTATTACAGAGAAAGTTAAAAAATACATACAAAAGGCCAGACAAATGGCGTAGAGAAGGGCCGGCAGATGACATCAAAATATCTGCCTCAGGCAACAAGAAGTGCAGTCACCCAAGGTATAATGACCCCGGCAACATCCCAGAACCCAACACCTGGTATATATAAGCACATAGCGCATCACATATTAATCACCTATAAGAACTAAAGTGTCGACAGTGCTGCCACAAGGGGCTACATAATAGCCTTAAAGGTATAGAATAGTAAAGTAAAGTGCATGTGGGCGCTAAGAATCACTGTGCTGATACCTTATGTGAAGGGTCCGGACCGCTGCACCCCCCGGGGTGTCCTGTGTCCCCTGCAGCGGTCCGGACCCTTCACATAAGGTATCAGCACAGTGATTCTTAGCGCCCACATGCACTTTACTTTACTATTCTATACCTTTAAGGCTATTATGTAGCCCCTTGTGGCAGCACTGTCGACACTTTAGTTCTTATAGGTGATTAATATGTGATGCGCTATGTGCTTATATATACCAGGTGTTGGGTTCTGGGATGTTGCCGGGGTCATTATACCTTGGGTGACTGCACTTCTTGTTGCCTGAGGCAGATATTTTGATGTCATCTGCCGGCCCTTCTCTACGCCATTTGTCTGGCCTTTTGTATGTATTTTTTAACTTTCTCTGTAATAAAGTTATACTGTTTTATTGGATTCAGTGACTGCATGGTCTCGTCTTGTTCCCCATACAGGTGACAATCCAGCATCTGTCGGTTGTACACTATAGCTGACAACTTGCTGCATCAGCGACGATCAGTATTTGCACCATCTAAATCTGTTTAACCCCTTAGATGCTGCTGTCAATAGTGACTACATCATTATAAATGGTTAATAGAGTGTGGGGGCTTCTTCTTTGTCCCAATTGGTACCCTCATATCATGATTTTGTGGTCATGATGTTTGCGATGGCAATTCATGGCCAAATAGCGGCCTTAGAGTCTGACGGCTGTAGCAATCTGTTTAGAAGTTAGAGACATTGAGGTGGTAAAAATACACATTTTCATTTCTGTCATACCACTTTGCATTAATTCCTGTAAAGCACCTGAAGGGTTAATAAACTACCTGACAGCAGTTTTCAATATGTTTAGGGGTGCTGTTTTTAAAATGGTATCACGTTTGGGGGTTTCCCAATATATGGGACCCCTAAAGTCACTTCAAACATGGATAAGTCCCTAAAAATCATCTCCCAATCTCTTCATACCATGCACTGTCCTCCCTCCCCCACTGCATCTAGTTCACTCTCTGACTTTGAAGCAGTTACAGAAGAAGAAGTAAGCAGGCTCCTTGCATCTTCTCGCCCGACCACTTGCACCAGTGACCCCATTCCGTCACATCTCCTCCAGTCCCTTTCCCCGGCTATCACCTCTCACCTAACAAAATATTCAACCTTTCCCTCACTTCCGGTATTTTTCCCTCCTCATTTAAGCATGCCATCATACATCCATTACTTAAAAAACCATCCCTCGATCAAAACTGTGCCGCTAATTATAGACCTGTCTCTAATCTTCCCTTCATCTCTAAACTCCTCGAACGCCTGGTCCACTCCCGTCTTACCCGCTATCTCTCAGATAACTCTCTTCTCGACCCTCTTCAATCTGGCTTCCGCTCTTTACACTCTACTGAAACTGCCCTCATTAAAGTCTCTAATGACCTACTAACAGCTAAATCTAATGGTCACTACTCCATGCTAATTCTCTTGGATCTCTCTGCAGCATTCGACACTGTAGATCATCAGCTCCTCCTCACTATGCTCCGCTCCATCGGCCTCAAGGACACCGTTCTCTCCTGGTTCTCCTCCTATCTCTCTGACCGATCCTTCACTGTATGTTTTGCTGGTTCCTCCTCCTCTCACCTTCCCCTTACTGTTGGGGTTCCTCAAGGATCAGTCCTAGGCCCCCTACTCTTCTCGTTGTATACTGCCCCTATTGGACAAACAATCAGTAGATTTGGTTTCCAGTACCATCTCTATGCTGACGACACCCAATTATACACTTCTGCTCCCGATATCACACCGACCTTTTTAGAAAACACCAGTGATTGTCTTACCGCTGTCTCTAACATCATGTCCTCCCTCTATCTGAAACTAAACCTGTCAAAAACTGAACTCCTCGTGTTCTCTCCCTCTACTAACCTACCTTTGCCTGACATTGCCATCTCCGTGTGCGGTTCCACCATTACTCCAAAGCAACATGCCCGCTGCCTTGGGGTCATCCTTGATTCTGACCTTTCATTCACCCCCTACATCCGATCACTGGCTCGCTCTTCTTACCTGCATCTCAAAAACATTTCTAGAATTCGCCCTTTTCTTAATTTCGACTCTGCAAAAACTCTGACTGTTTCACTTATTCATTCTCGTCTGGACTATTGTAACTCTCTACTAATCGGTCTCCCTCTTGCAAAACTCTCCCCGCTCCAATCTGTCCTGAATGCTGCTGCCAGGATCATATTCCTCACCAACCGTTACACCGATGCCTCTACCCTGTGCCAGTCATTACACTGGCTACCCATCCACTCCAGAATCCAGTACAAAACTACTACCCTCATCCACAAAGCACTCCATGGCTCAGCACCACCCTACATCTCCTCCCTGGTATCAGTCTACCACCCTACCCGTGCCCTCCGCTCCGCTAATGACCTCAGGTTAGCATCCTCAATAATCAGAACCTCCCACTCCCGTCTCCAAGACTTTACACGTGCTGCGCCGATTCTTTGGAATGCACTACCTAGGTTAATACGATTAATCCCCAATCCCCACAGTTTTAAGCGTGCCCTAAAAACTCATTTGTTCAGACTGGCCTACCGCCTCAATGCATTAACCTAACGATCCCTGTGTGGCCTATTTATAATAAAAAAAAAAAAAAAAAAAAAAGGTTCCTCGCATCATGTTCTCATACACTTTATGCAGTATTAGCCCTCTGTGTCTGTACTGCTACATACTTAGGCAGGTAACTGGTTCATGCAGCTTTACATGAACACCTGAGCCTTACACTATGGCCGGTCCGAATAACTAAAGCAATTGTTACCATCCACCTCTCGTGTCTCCCCTTTTCCTCATAGTTTGTAAGCTTGCGAGCAGGGCCCTCACTCCTCCTGGTATCTGTTTTGAACTGTATTTCTGTTATGCTGTAATGTCTATTGTCTGTACAAGTCCCCTCTATAATTTGTAAAGCGCTGCGGAATATGTTGGCGCTATATAAATAAAATTATTATTATTATTATTATTATTAAAAAAATAAATTTTGTAAATTTCTTTGAAAAAATGAAAAATTGCTGCTACATTTTTAAACCTCCTAAACTGCTAACAAAATAAAATAATATTTTACAAATGGTCCTGATGTAAAGCAGACATGTGGGAAATGTTATTTATTAATGGTTTGTTGTGGTATGACCATCTGGATTAAAGGGATAATCATTCAAATTTAGAAAATTGCAAATTTTTTAACAATTTTCTCAAATTTTTGATATTTTTTGTAAATAAACACAAAAAATGTTGAACAAAATTTACCATTATCATAAAGTATAATGTGTCACGAAAAAACAATCTCAAAATCACTGGGATTTGTTGAAGCGTTGCAGAGTTATTACCACATAAAGTGACACTGGTCAGATTTCAAAAATTTGGATCGGTCACTAAGGGGTTAAAAAATATATATATCAACATCTTTTTATTGGTATAAAATCTGAAAAATAATGTAACATTTTTATATTTTCCACTTTTTAACACTGTGGGGGCAAGCTACTGAAATTTGCCGTAAAAATCTAGTATACTGCTAGTTCGCTTTACGATGGCAGTAAAAGTGGGTGGGGTCTGCTCACGTGTGTGTGTGCGTGTGTGTGTGATGTCACCCCTCTCCTTCCCTTCTGGGTGTTTCCAAAAGGATAAAGGTACCTTCACACATAACGATTTCGTTAACGATATCGTTGTTTTTTGTGACGTAGCAACGATATCGTTAACGAAATCGTTATGCGTGACAGCGACCAACGATCAGGCCCCTGCTGGGAGATCGTTGGTCGCTGCGAGTGATCAGGACCTTTTTTTGGTCGCTGATCACTCGCTGTAATTGCTGAATCGTCGTGTGTGACGCCGATCCAGCGATGGTAACCAGGGTAAACATCGGGTTACTAAGTGCAGGGCCGCGCTTAGTAACCCGATATTTACCCTGGTTACCATTGTAAAAGTGAAAAAAAAAAAACACTACATACTCACATTCCGATGTCTGTCACGTCCCCCGGCGTCAGCTTCCCGCACTGACTGTGTCAGCGCCGGCCGTCCGTAAAGCAGAGCACAGTGTTGACGTCACCGCTCTTCTTTACGGCCGGCGCTGACACCGTGCAGGGAAGCTGACACCGGGGGACGTGACAGACATCGGAATGTGAGTATGTGCTTTTTTTTTACTTTTACAATGGTAACCAGAGTAAATATCGGGTTACTAAGCGCGGCCCTGCACTTAGTAACCCGATGTTTACCCTGGTTACCCGGGGACTACGGCATCGCTGAAGACAGTTTCAATGATGCCGAAGTTTTTCCCCTGATCGTTGGTCGCTGCAGAGAGCTGTCTGTGTGACAGCTCTCCAGCGACCACACGACGACTTACCAACGATCACGGCCACATCGTATCGCTGGTCGTGATCGTTGGTAAATCGTTTAGTGTAACGGTACCGTAAGAAAGGCTGCAGATTAGGATCACCGTGCGGAGCTATCACTGGTGACTGCAGAGTGATACTGACAAGTAAACACCGAGGACGACCGGCGGCACCGATTCTGTTAGTGCTGCTCGCTGTATCACACGTTGAAGTTAATAACGCAGAGTTTATCAAGTACTGGGATTATATATGCGGAGTGTATCATATGTTGGGATTAGCTGTATCATACATGATGGGATTAGATATGCAGCTCTGCCATGTTGGCGTAAAGCAGGGGTGGGGAACCTCAGGCCCCAGGGCCATTTACAGCCCTCGATGACCTTATATCAGGCCCCCAAGCTGATTCTCAGGGACCGCATTCTTGGGCAGGGAGCTGTATTTTGATTACAACCAGCTCATTAATTTCTTCTTGCTCTGTTAGCTCACACACACAGTGTTCAGTACTGAACACTGAAGGTCATGCAATTAAAGATTACATGCTGACACCAGTGCCAGAGTCAGGATGCGCTTTGTGGGGCCCTGAAAGATGGTACAATTATCCAAATGGCCCTTGGCAGAAAAAAAATTCCTCACCCCTGGCGTAAAGCATCCTTCACATGTCTGACACCGGGATGTATGAGTGAGGCATTATGCTGATGCATCAGCGCTCAGTTATTGCTCATGGCGCAGCTGCTTAATGATTTCTCTGCGGTGCTCTGAACACTGCAGTGACTGCGTCGGTGAGTGGTGGTTGGCAGCCTGACATTGCACTACTAATCCCAGGCTGCTGAGCTGTTCTCACGGCTGGAAGAAGTCTTCAACATATGCAGTGTTACGAGAATAGCTCGGTAGGCTGACCATAGTACAAAGTCAGGCGGCCGACCCCCACTCGCTGCTCACCGCCCATCATCTCATGTCACCGCTGAACACTGTGAGCGGAGACGGGGGAAATTGTAGCTGACGGCGCAGCTCTGGACTACAACAAAATGGTGCAGGGCTCCCTCCACAGCCCAGGGGTTGTGCATAGTTCACAGCTGAGGCAGCCACAGTGTGAGAAATGTAGTCGGACACTGGCCGCGGTCTCCTATGCCCCGGGGTTGCTGTATTTGCGGTGTGAAAGTGTCGTGCTCAGACACACACCATCACATGATCCCCTTCGCCAACTTGGGATTTTCATTTCTGTGCATTTTTTTTTGCTCCTCTTTCTAGAGCCGTAACTTTTTTTTTCTGTTAATATGTCTTTGTGATTACTTCTTTTTTGCGGGATGAGTTGTACTTTTGAACGACACCATTGATTTTTTTTCATATAAATGTACTGGAAAACGGAAAAAAAATTCAACTGCTTTGAAATTGCAAAAAAAAGTGCAATTGCATAAAAAAAAAATTTGTCTTCCTTTTTTTATCATGTTCAGCAAATGCGAAAACTGACTTGCCATTATGATTTTCCAGGTCTTTATGAGTTCGTAGAAAAAAAAGCCATTTTCCGAGACCCATAGTGTCTCCATTTGTCAGTCATTTGACAGGGGTGCCGACGGGCGGGGTTAGTGACACGCTTCCGGCGCGCTAATGCTAAATGCCACTGCAGAGATTGACAGCGGCATTTAACATGTTAAGGGCCATGGATGCATCACAATCCACCCGTGGCTGTTAGGGGCACATGGCAGCTGTTCAAATCAGCGGTCATGTGCCTGAAAAGATGTGGGCTCAGCTCCAGAGCCAGCAAAAAAGAGGGGGAGGCGACCTATGACGTACATATACGTTGTAAATGGGTTAAAATGGCCGCCCCCAGTGGCTGCAGAAAAAAACATGTTAAAATGCAAAACATTGCATTTTGTATTGAAAAATTGCTCTTTGTGAAGATTCACAAGACTGCTGTCACATAGAATAACGGGAGACTTGTACCCTACGGACGGACAACCCTAATTAAGGTGTGCAAAGGTCATTGTGAATAGAGGGGAAGGGGATGAGATCTGACATTATGCAATCATTATTATGATTGGTAGATCCTTTGTTATTAACTGTATGTAGAGGTTTTACCTGTCATTGTAATCCTGCTGTTGATGATAATGAAACTGCTGAAAACTCTTAGTGAAAGGACAAAGTATGACTCTAAAAAATGTCACCAGTATGAAAATTTCAGGATTATTTAAAAAAAAATTGTCAAAATTACTGAAAAATAAATGTAACACAAAAGCTGGATTTAACCCGCCAGTGACCAGATTATGTAAATTTGTGTGTGGGTGTATGGAGCGAGCTTGGGAATTGCTCCCACACCAGGCAAATGTCTGCTGTGTCACACAGTAGGTATCTGCCTGCAACAGGAGCTCCGGCCACTGCTGACAGCAGCATTTAAATAGCGGTCTCCAGTGTATGCATACATTGGTTCTCATCGGCCTCCCGTGACTGCACGGAACCGATGTAATGGCAGCTGGGGGCCCACTGAAAGCCCCTTGTCCTTGCCATTTTGGTTGTCCTGTCAGGCCCAACCTGTCACTTAGACAAGTTAATTAACCCCTTAACGACCTCCGATACGCCTTTTAACGGCGGCAGTTAAGGGTACTTAAACCACAGCACCGTTAATTAACGGCGCTGTGGAAAAAGTGAATAGCGCCCCCCAGAGTCGGATTTTCTCTGGGGTCTCGGTTGCCGGGGGTAGCCGAGACCCCAGAGAACATGATTCGGGTTTTTTTTTACCGACCCCCGGGTTGCCATCGCCAGTAATTAACCATTTACCGGCGGTCGCAAAAAAAAAGGCGATGTGTCATTCTCTGTCCTCTGATGTGATCGCACATCAGAGGACAGAGAAATAGAGGGATTCGGGGACCCTGTTATACTTACTGGTGTCCCTGGGTTCTCCTCCTGCCCGTCGGCTTCTTCATCCGGTAAGAAAATTGCGGGCGCATGCGCAGTGCTGGCAGCTAGAGGAGTTGGGGCTAAATTTAGGTTTAGGGTTGGGGCTAAATTTAGGGCTAGGGTTAGGCTTCTTTCACACTTGCGTCGGTACGGGGTCGTCGCAATGCGTCGGCCCGACGCACGTGGAAATTGTGCACAATATGGGCATCGGATGCAGTTTTTCAACGCATCCGCTGCCCAGTCTATGTCCTGGGGAGGAGGGGGCGGAGTTACGGCCACGCATGCGCGGTCGGAAATGGCGGACGCGATGTTCAAACAAACGTTACACTGAACGTTTTTTGTGACGACGGTCTGACAAAACAACGGATCCAGCGCATGATGGACGCGACGTGTGGCCATCTGTCGGCAATACAAGTCTATGGGCAAAAAACGCATCCTGCAGGCACATTTGCAGGATGTTTTTTGTCCAAAGCGACAGATGCCACACGACGCAAGTGTGAAAGTAGGGTTAGGGTTGGGGCTAAAGTTAGGGTTGGGCTTGGATTAGGGCTAGGGTTGGGGCTAAAGTTAGGGTTGGTGCTAAATTTAGGGTTAGGGTTGGTGCTAAAGTTAGGGCTAGGGTTGGGGCTAAAGTTAGGGCTAGGGTTGGGGCTAAAGTTAAGGCTAGAGTTGGGGTTAGGGTTTAGATTAGGGTTGGTATTAGGGTTAGGGTTGGCATTAGGGTTACGTTTGGGATTAGGGTTAGGTTTGGGATTAGGGTTAAGGTTGGGGTAGGGGTGTATTGGGATTAAGGTTAGGTTTGAGGTTAGGGTTGAGATTAGGATTAGGGGTGTGTTGGATTTAGGGTTTTGATTAGTGTTATGGTTAGGGTTGAGATTAGGGTTGTTTTGGGGTTAGGGTTGTGATTATCATTAAGGTTGTGATTAGGACTATGGATCGGGTTGGGATTAGGGTTAGGGGTGTGTTGGGGTTAGGTTTGGAGTTAGAATTGGGGGTTTTCCACTGTTTAGGTACATCAGGGGTCTCCAAACACGACAGACAATTTTGCGCTCAAAAAGTCAAATGGTGCTCCCTCCCTTCAGAGCTCTGTCGTGTGCCCAAACAGTGGTTTACCTCCACATATGGGGCATCGGCGTACTCGGGATAAATTCGACAACAACTTTTGGGGTCCAATTTCTCCTGTTACCCTTGTGAAAATAAAAACTTGGGGGCTAAAAAATCTTTTTTGTGGAAAAAATATATATTTTTTATTTTCACTACTCTGCACTACTTCTGTGAAGAACTTGGGCATTCAAAGTTCTCCCCACATATCTAGATAAGTTCCTTGGGGGTCTAGTTTCCAAAATGGTGTCACTTGTGGGGGGTTTCAATGTTTAGGCACATCAGGGGCTCTCCAAACGCGACATGGCGTCCGATCTCAATTCCAGTCAATTTTGCATTGAAAAGTCAAATGGCGCTCCTTTGCTTCCGAGCTCAGCCATGCGCCCAAACCGTGGTTTACCCCCACATATGGGGTATCGGCGTACTCAGGACAAATTGTACAACAACTTTTGAAGTCCATTTTTTCCTGTTACCCTTGGTAAAATAAAAATTTGGGGGCAAAAAGATCATTTATGTAGAAAAAATGTGTTTTTTTTATTTTCACGGCTCTACGTTATAAACTTCTGTGAAGCACCTGGGGGGGTTTAAAGTGCTCACCACACATCTAGATAAGTTCTTTAAGGGGTCTAGTTTCCAAAATGGTGTCACTTGTGGGGGGTTTCCACTGTTTAGGCACATCAGGGGCTGTCCAAACGCGACATGGCGTCCGATCTCAATTCCAGCCAATTCTACATTGAAAAAGTAAAACGGAACTCCTCTTCCAAGCTCTGCAGTGCGCCCAAACAGTGGTTTACCCCCACATATGGGGTATCGACGTACTCAGGAGAAATTGCACAACTTTTGTGGTCTAATTTCTCCTGTTACCCTTGTGAAAATAAGAATTTGTGGGCGAAAAGATCATTTTTGTGTAAACAAATGCGATTTGTTATTTTCACGGCTCTACGTTATAAACTTCTGTGAAGCACTTGGGGGTTCAAAGTGCTCACCATACATCTAGATAAGTTCCTTATGGGGTCCAGTTTCCAAAATGGTGTTACATGTGGGGGGTTTCCACTGTTTAGGCACATCAGGGGCTCTCCAAATGCGACGTGGTGTCTGATCTCAATTCCAGCCAGTTCTACACTGAAAAAGTAAAACGGCGCTCCTTCCCTTCCGAGCTCTGCCATGCGCCCAAACAGTAGTTTACCCCCACATATGGGGTATCGGCGTATTCAGGAGAAATTGCACAACAAAATTTGTGGTTAAATTTCTGTTTTTACACTTGTGAAAACTAAAAGAAATGGTTTTGAAGTAAAATGTTTGCAAAAAAAAGTTAAATGTTCATTTTTTCCTTCCACATTGTTTCAGTTCCTGTGAAGCACGTAAAGGGTTAATAATGTGGTTTTGAGCACCTTGAGGGGTGGTTTTTAGAATGGTGTCACACTTGGCTATTTTCTATGACATAGACCCCTCAAAATAACTTCAAATGTGATGTGGTCCCAACAAAAAAAAATGGTGTTGTAAAAATGAGAAATTGCTGGTCCACTTTTAACCCTTATAACTATTTGTCATGACATATCTCTCTGATTTAAGGGCATAAAAATAGAAAGTTTGAAAATTGCAGAATTTTAAATTTTTTTGCCATATTTCCGCAAGTAATAAATAATCGCAAGTAATATCGAAGAAATGTTACCACTAACATGAAGTACAATATGTCACGAAAAAACAATCTCAGAATCAGCGGGATCCGTTAAAGCGTTCCAGAGTTATAACCTCATAAAGTGACAGTGGTCAGAATTGTAAAAATTGGCTCGGTCATTAAGTACCAAATTGGCTCTGTCACTAAGGGGTTAATAAAGCACAGACTCAACCACAGTCTCCTTATTGGACTCCAGTATAGTGGTTTAGCTGACTGTATAGCTACGTGGGCCTGTCTCAGTTAGTGAGGACAGAACAGTAGCCACAAAATATTTTTTTTCTTGTGTTGTGCGTTCTTTTGAAAAAAATGCAGCGTGTCAATTCTTCCAGTGTTTTTGCTGCATTTCTTTTACCTTTGTTGTAGTTGTATTTCATTCTGACCCAAATGTCAGCTGACAGATCACCAGTGAGACCAAATTGTGGAATTACGCCCGTCATTTTACAAGCGCGCTTGGAGACAAAAAGACACCTCACACATATCCTGTGAGCAAGTCACTTTTATCTGAAGTAATAGAGCAAGAGGCAATATTATATACCATTTACACATTAATGCAATTCATGTAGCCCCCACCATCACCCAGGGTCATACTGACCTTTATTCTCTAACGTACCCAGAACATGTTGTGACTGACTATTGGGAACATACATGATAAGAAGTATGGTCTCCTTGAAGTGGAGACACTAAGGCTATGTGCACACTTTGCAGATTCCACTGCGGATTTTTCCGCAGCGGAATTGCAAAATCCGCAGTGAAAACCCATCGCGGTTTTTACTGCGGATTTATCGCGGTTTTTACTGCGTTTTCTTCTGCGGATTTTCAACTGCAGTTTTCTATTGGAGCAGCTGAAAATCCGCAGAAAAGAAGTGACATGCTGCGGAATGTAATCCGCGTTTCCGCGCGGATTTTTCTGCAGCATGTGCACAGCGTTTTTTGTTTCCATAGGTTTACATTGAAATGTAAACTCATGGGAAACTGCTGCGGATCCGCAGCGGTCAAATCCGCGGCGGATCCGCAGCAAAATCCGCAAAGTGTGAATATAGCCTAAGACTACTGCATCAACAGATTCTAGCAATTGTAGCAATTAAAGGCAAAAGGCACTTAAAGGCAAACTATTAACCCTTCTATATCAATTTCCCCCTTTTGTAAATGGTATAACCTCTGCTACGGGGTCAGCCGATGTCCACAAAGGAGCTACTGTCTCATGGGTCTAGTACCCACAAGAGGACTTCCTACCTGCTTCACCCGTCCACCCTCAGTGTGGACACTCATCTCCCCCGTCAACAGTGGCCATACGGGGCCTATGATATACTACAGAAGGTTCAGCCTTAGGTTTTTTTTTTTCTACACATACATTATTCCATAGCTTAGGTAATACATATATTAGCGCTTTTACGGCTACATAAAAGAATAAGCAAAGCAAAATTTGCATACAAATCTGTAAAATACCAAAAATAATCCATCCCGCTAAGCCAATTGGATGGATTTAAAAAGGAGTCTCTATATTGTATTAGTCTCATTAAGAGCCTTAAGGAATCACGAAAATCTGAGTCCAAGTCTCACTGTGCATGCAGTGGGGTGTTAATACCTTCCTTGGCTCCTGGGGTAAGGCTAAGTACAGCATAGTCCTTGCAGATACTGGGCTGTGTGCACAGATCCAACAGTCCAGCAGTTTTTGTCCTTCCGCGTCTTTTATAAGAAAAGCAAAATGTTGAATAAGTTTGTTTATCCAGTGTCTCTGTAAGGTGCAAACATCCTACCACTGCCAGCAAGGTGATTAGGACAACAGTCATTCTGCTGGTGAAAAGATCTTTTTGCAGTGACTGGCATGGATCCAGCTGGGCTTTCCCTCAAGTTTCCCTGGACTTTAAAACGGGCCGTCAAACCGTGGATCTAGGCTCCTTCTCACGTGTCTGTGTATGACCACCCAATCACCTGGATTCAGCTGATGTACGTCTGCACTGGCATTAGTATCTGGAATGGATGAAAACACATGTTTATGCACCACATTAAGTCTTTTCTGCAAGGCATGGACATGGGCTGTCATAGCACCGTGTTGCCTTTGTAGCACCTGTGGGAAGTACAGACCAGCCTCTGGCAAACTACTAAACAGGACTTCAAAAGGACACAAGTCTGTCTCTCTATTTGGAGTGTGTCTGACTGACATGCGTGCAAGAGACAAGCACTCTACCCCGCTCTTTCCTGTGTCTGCCGTGGCCTTTGATTTTCCAGTTTAAGTGTCCCATTTAGTCTCATCACTTTCCCACTACTTTGTTGTCTATATGGTGCATGATATGCTTACTGTACTCCCAGGACCTGCATGACTTCCCTCATTATTTCTCCTGTGAAGTGTATACCCCTATCGCTTTCTATGGTTTCTAGGACACCATACCTGCAGATCAGTTCTTTCATTAGTTTGTCTGCAGTTGCTTTAGCATTTGCACATTTTACCAGATAGGCTTCCAGCCAACCAGAGAAGAGATCTACACATACTAGGACATTTTTCACACACTCCTACCTTGGGTAGCTGTATGTAGCCAGTCTGCAGTCTCTGAAATGGGTAGAGGGGCCTGGGTGTCACTTTCTTAGGGATTTTTACTGTTTTACCTGGGTTGTGCTGTGCACAGATGAGGCATGACTGTACGAGCTTTGCGGCTGCGTAACTGAAACCAGGAGCGATCCAGAAGGCATCTTGTGTTGCTTGCGCCATGATTGGGAGCAGGGATCTTGGTATATACGATTTATCCTTATTCTCCCGTACTCTTTCTGAGTTCAGCTCAGCTCCCATTCTCCCAGTGTTCCTTCTCTGTTTGGGCAGCTGGAGGGATTTCAGGACATCTAGGCTCAGTGTGGCTGGAATACGCTGACTCTCCTCGCCACCGTCCACTGCTCCCTAGGCCGCCTTGCTGCTACTTTAGCAGCCTCGTCTGTCCTTCCATTGCCCTTTTCCTCCACAGAGTCACCGTCCGTGTGTGCTTTTACCTTGACGATGCCAACCTGGACTGATAACGTCAATGCCTCCACTAATTGTTTCACCAGCTCTGCATTTTTAATGGGCTTACCGGCTGATGTAAGAAACGCTCTGCTTCTCCAGATAGGGCAATAATCATGGGATATTCCCCATGCACAATTTGAATCTGTGTAACTGTTAGCGACTTTACCTGCAGCAGCTCTACACGCCTCAGTGAGTGCCTTCAACTCTGTCTCCTGCACCGACATGTGAGGAGGGAGTGGTTCAGCTCGGATTACCTCATGTGAGGATACTACTGCATATTCAATGTAGAGTCGCCCATTCTGGTGGTATCTGGAGCCATCTACAAAAATAAAAAACCTCAAAATATGCATTAGGAACAGGTTTTTTTTTTTTTACTTCCCACGAACATATGTAAAACCCACTGTCTCCTGACTCATCAGTTCCTATGCAGTCATGTTCGTGCGTCATGTCAACGTCATGTCATGTTCTCTTTCCCACCTGCCAATGCTGTCACCAATGTGCGTCATGTCATGTTCTCTTTCCCACCTGCCAATGCTGTCACCAATGTGCGTCATGTCATGTTCTCTTTCCCACCTGCCAATGCTGTCACCAATCCCCCCTTTTCTGAATCCACAGGCAGATGAGTGGCTGGATTCAGAACATTATGTCTTTTGAGGGTGACGTATTGAGGAATTAGTATTAGAGCACATTCAAGTCTGATCAGTCTGATCTGTCTATCCATGGGAGGCCCGGGTACAGGTGTTTTGGTTGAACTTGTACGAGTATGGCATTAATGTCACGTGGGGAACAAATTGTCAAAAAGAAAAAGTCAGTGTGATCTCACATGCCTTTCAGTAATACAGCAGCTCTTACAGCACAGACTCATGTAGAAGACCCTCTAATCACGGGGTCTAATTGTGCTAAGTAGTAAGCTATCGGTCTCTGTTTCTTTCCATGTTGTTGTTTCAGTACTGCGTTAGCATGTTCTCCCTGCTCTGTGAAAAATAAGAAAAATGGCTGATCATAGTTTGGAATGTCTGACACAATGAGCAACTTGAGAGAGTGGAAGGAGTCAATTGCTTCTTGAGTGAGATTGTAGGGGTCTGATGGCAAACAGTCATAGAGTGGCTGCATCATAGCTTCATTTATGAAGCAGACCTTATCCAAGGCCTACAGTAGATCACCAAACCTAGAAAAGTGCGTAGATGCTGGTGTGACCTGGGTAAAGGGAGATTTGTATTGCCTGTTTTCTGTCTTCAGTCAGGTGTCTTGTACCTTCAGCAATAAATATCCTAAAAATGTCACTTTTTGTTTGCAAACACGTGAGACTCTGCAACCCTTTTCTGCTAAAAACACAGCATCTGTGACCGTACGGTGTGTGTATTAGGGACAGTTGAGGTCACACTCACTGTAACATCATTAATAGCTCGTTAGTCATGAACTATTCTGTAAGCACTAGGGAAACCCCTGGGTCCTTTTTTTCTTTTTCTTACTGGGATACAAAGGGGTGTTGCAGGGGGAATATCTCTGCACTAGAACCCCTGCCTTAACATACTCTTTAATATTCCTGCTCAGGGCCATTGATTTGACTAGACTTAAGGGGTATTGCCTTAACCAAAGAGGAGTGATTACTTCTCTTGATTTATCATGACAGGGGGAATGGGCAGCCGACCCATATCAGATTTTCCCCTTGCTCAAACGGTGTCTGGTACCTGACTCTTTTCCCTGTCCTCAGACATTCTGGTGTCAGGTGTTACTTTCACTACTCTTGCCATATACACCATTTCTGCAATATTACACAAGTGTTTATATAAGTCACACATTAATGTCCAAATATTATTTATACCCGTATTTGATTGGGTAGAGTATCCCTTAAAAAAAACTAAATTTGATTCACAAAATGTTACCAAAAGAAAATTATATATATAATTACGAAAGATACTGAGTCATAAAACGGGGGAGCACAATGCCATAGGCCACAGCAAAGCACAAGCTTATTCTAAGAAAGTAGCAGCCCTATATAAATCCATAACTAACAGTTCCAAATACAAAAAGAAGGGATTTGGAAAATACCAAATATCGATGTCAGTTGCTTGCGATAAGGTATAAGAACTGGAAAAGACGAATAAACAGTGACTATGGTTTGAGCCAATATAATGAATGGCTGAAAAACTATATATCATATGAAGACAACCTAGAAATACACAGTAACTATACCATCTTTGTGTAAGGAAACTACTAAAACTGGCAAATGAATGGAATTAAGTGTAACTATAATAGGGCATGATTTACCTGTGGTATAATGTGTACGTGGAAGACCCTGGCGTCCCTCTGCCACAAGTGTTTATATGAAAAGGGCACTTGTGACTGTAATACCCTCAGGAGAGCACTGTATAGTGCCTAGACAGCACTCAACTCTGCTCCCAGCAATTCATAGGGGTATTGTCACTAACAATAAGTTTGTAAGCACCTCTTGGCTGTCTCGTGACTCTAGTCTTATTTGTTTATTCATAGGGGCTTCAGTCGCTTGTCCCCCTACCCTCACGTATTCCACAGTCTCGTTAGTAATCATGTCTGGCAGTATCAAGTCTTTGTGTACCACAGTCCCAGCTGCCCTAGTGTCGGTCAAGAATTCTGTCTATTTCCCTCCCAGCATTGGTATGGTGGTCATCAAGGCAGGACCAGGTTCGGAGGGGACAATAACAGGGCACAAATTTGTCACTGGGTTGTCAGTTTCCTAGTCTGAAGGTGAAGGAGGTGGAAGATTGGTCTGAGTGTCCATTTTCTCCACAATTCCAGCACTTCACTGTTTCTAAGTCCTTAGGTCCCTTACTACGTCTCTACTGTTTTCCTTGTGCTCCAGCATACATGACACATCGTCTTATTGTCCTAGTTTCTTCAACTCCTGAGCAACCTTCAGAAGGTCTTTGGATCTACATTTCTCCATTTAGGTCTGGCTGTCTGTACGGCGTCTCGTAAGCCTCTTGTCATACCGTCAATGAATGTATTTACCAATATTTTAACATCAAGTGGGTTTACTGGACTTTACCCCATGTCTGCCCATTTCAGCTGTAACCGTCCAGAGTACATCTCTACACTCTCCTTTTGCCACATCTGTAAAAGTCTTAATTTGCATCCTAGTACATCACCTGCTTTTGTGCTCACCAACTCTCTAGGTCTGCTCAGGTGCACTTATACGTCCATCATATTATCTTTGTCTGTAAAAAGGGAAAAGTTTAATCTCAGGGTCAGCCAATTATTTTAGCGTAGCTAGCTAGTCAGAGGGCTTCCAGGGATAACACTCCTATATCTGTCTTACACTACCTGATGTGGTTGGTTCTCTGGTGGTGGGGGTGACATGACATGCTGGTCTACAGCTCCTTCCCAAAAGGATTACTGTCAGCTTACTTCCAAAAGTTAATGTCCCCACTACCCACAATCCTGTGTCAGCTTCTTATGTCACTACATGTGATCTTGTCTGGACAGGATTCAGTGTAATTCACTTAGGTTGGGTTGCAGCACAGATCATACAAGTATTTCTCCAGTCTGGGTTTGTCTGACTGCAATGTTTACAAGTCCATCTGTCTTGTCTTGGTCTCTGGTTATACAAAGGTATAATGGTAACAGTAATGTGTCAGTCACAGTCGGACTTTTAAGCATGAAAACATTCATAATACACCTTACTTCCGTCCTGCTGCACTCTCTCAGACGCCATTTATTCACATGCTATTTTCCTCATTTGTCTGTGCCTTTTTGAACATCCAAACATCCATCCACACACTGGCATTTTTGCCTGTTTCAATATTGGTCTCACATCTTTCACTGCTTCCTTTCCTTCTCTGTCTTTTACAATCTCTATAGCGGTTCTGGATCCCATTGGGGGCCCTGACTGCACACAGAATAAGTTGCCCATGGCTTCAACTTATCCGCTAAGACAACTCAGCTCTAAAAATGCCCTTTATTAGTGTGCCTTGCCTTAAACCAGGGTTGCAACACGTGACAAGTCAGAGCGAGTGTCAAGGTTTAGCGAGCAGGTTACACCACCTACCACTCGGTAGACCTAAAGGATTCTAGCGAGCAGGTTACACCACCTACCACTCGGTAGATCAGCTGGCTAGCACAGCTCCATGGAACGGCAAGGTTACACCACCTTTGTGCCGTAGGCTGACTGTAGCAGGTTAAACCACCTATTACATCAGCCGTGCAGTTGGCTACCTCCTCCGTTGATCCTCAATTTGCTATATCAATCACTCAACTTAAAGCAGGTGAATCTTTTACCAATCTTTCAATCACTTACAATTTCCTCTAAAACTAGGCACAGTTCTTTTCACTTTCAAATTCCAACTTGAACTTACGATATTTCTTTCTACTTCAATACATACAGTACTATTGCTTTAAACACAAATTTCTCAGCGCGTACTGAACCAAGGACAGAATATGCACAGCTCCATATTCTTCAGCGCAGCTGCATGGCCCCCCTTTTCTCTGGCCCGCAGCACAAGGAGGAGAAATCACAAAATTCGCGCAGGGGTTTGCCCCTCCCATCAGGTATAAACACAGATAAGAGCTTGTTGTCTTACACGCACAGAAACAGAATGCAGCAGTTTTCAGACTTAATCTCTACAAAACATTCATCCTCTCTGAATTAAAAACAGTTTCTCTATACAGGCAGATCACTGCACAACTTGAATAAGCTGATTCTGACAGCGTCCGGCCAAAACACATATAGAAACCTATCCAATGTCAAACCATATATAACAAGGGTTTCACTGAATCTCAGATGTAAATTAAATGTACATTAAAAATATCCACAACTCATTCATCCTGGACAATCAACAACAGTTGGATAAGTAATGATACTTATGTGATCACTCATACATACATGCTCATTCAGGGATTGTTGTTTCTTTTCCTTTCACTTTTACAAGAAGAAAATCCCTTATCTCAATCACTCCACCTAATTCAGCTCAAACTGCGTTGAATAGTGTCTTCTCATTCAGAGTTCTCATAGACATACATACATACAAGGCTCACACAGCCTGCCTATTTTGCACTTTGGAATTAACACAACTCTATATAACAAAAACTGCAGCAGTGTCCACTGACACTCTGAAAGCACTTTAAGGCCAAACAACAAAAACCACGGCCTTAATACAAAATACAGCTTCATATAATGTACTGCCAATCCAAAATGACCAAAATAACAACACTGCACAGAGTCTATCCCAGCTCTGTATTACACACTATGCAAATACACATCCAATTAGGATACTGACATATAATACAGATAACAATTATCATCTTATAACTCTATTATTCAATTCTCATACGGACATAAACAGACAAAACACAAAACTCACTGGTGATGTGGATTCTTTGAACCATGTTCGCAGCCTTTTACCCAGAGGTATGGAGAGATCCAGATGAGAGATTTTAAGTGCAAAACAGGTTGTAAGAATAATATTTCTCACCTTGCTGCAGCTGGTGTTTTGCATGTCCAATTTCTCAGCAGAAAACTCCCCCATACGGATTCCGAATAGGCTGGATACACGGCCCCGGTCGGGCGCCAAAACTGTTATAGCTGTTTTTCATTCTGACCCAAATGTCAGCTGACAGATCACCAGTGAGACCAAATTGTGGAATTACGCCCGTCATTTTACAAGCGCGCTTGGAGACAAAAAGACACCTCACACATATCCTGTGAGTAAGTCACTTTTATCTGAAGTAATAGAGCAAGAGGCAATATTTTATACCATTTACAACAACTGTAACTCTCAATGTAATTCATGTAGCCCCCACCATCACCCAGGGTCATACTGACCTTTATTCTCTAACGTACCCAGAACATGTTGTGACTGACTATTGGGAACATACATGATAAGAAGTATGGTCTCCTTGAAGTGGAGACACTAAGACTACTGCATCAACAGATTCTAGCAATTGTAGCAATTAAAGGCAAAAGGCACTTAAAGGCAAACTATTAACCCTTCTATATCACCTTTTAGAATGAATGCATCAAAAATGCACATAATGTGCGCAGCATTTTTCCTGCCAACACTCCACTTTTCATAGCAGAAAACTGGCTTAAAAAAAAAAGCAGTGTGTGAACATCTTCAGAGCACGGGTGGGATCCAGTAGTTCTGCATTCTCATATTTATCATTATGGTCATTAGATAATGGACGCAATAGTCCACGCAGTAAAACAGCAGATATTTCACTATGTGTAGGTTCAGAGATGAGTGCGGTCAGGGTCCGCGCTGATTATCATGTCAGTTTTATATGGTCGCTGAAGTCTCTTTTTATATTTTCAAAAACTATTACATGTGTGAGACACAACACCACATGAGAACCCCGGGGAGAGCGACTGCCGACACTGCGGGAACGGCGCCAGCACGGGAGGTGAGTATAGGCTTTATTATTTTATTGGTGCCAAACATTTTCATCAAGAAGGGGTTGTCTTAGTAGTGGACAACCCCTGTAATATATAAATCCTGCGGACCCTTTGTTGTGCAGTTCCTCTCTTGCTACTCCTGGAAATGTGCGTAGAGCGCCAGGCCTAAGCAGACACACCTGATGTTACCTATAGGGCAACAGCTGCTGTACAATTTACTGTGTGCCGTGCAATTCTTACAACTGCAACTGTCACTTGATGGGTTAAACCAATCAGTCACATTGCAAAATCTGTACCCCAGGCCTAACTGACATCTAGGGGTCCAGTAAGGAAACACGGCACTCAGTAGATATGAGGGTTGGCGGTGCTCAAGTAGGGTGTCCACCCCGTATATTAAAGATGAATGAAACTTGGCACTCAATTTTTGAGAAGAAAAGCTTCTTAGTTTATTGATGCATCCAGACAAACAAAACCGCTAAACGTTTTCGGTCCACACCGGACCTTCGTCAGAGCGTTTCTTAGACATTGACTGGATGAGGAAGCGAATAAGCCTGAATGAGCGTCAGCCAGAGCACGGGATATAGGAGCTGCAGTCTGCTGCAGGATCACAAAGGAAGGTGAAGCGCCAGAGGAGAGGCACAAAGCCTGGAGGGAGTAACGGCGCTGGATCCTGAGCGCTAGTAGTGCAGAGCAGAGGAGATGAGTTTCATTCATCTTTGACATCTAGGGGTCACCATTCCCCTCCTAAATAAGATGCGTCCACACAGTCTGATACTGTCAGCAGTGATCAGCCACGATTAGACTGGATAGGGACACAGATGAATGGTATCAGCCATTTGTCAGTTTATTCATAGATTTTCAGGAGAAATAACAGAGGAGCGACAAAATGCAAAAAAAAAACTCCATAATGGTTTCCGAGTATCCACTATCAAAGACAAGGGAAGACAGCAGAAAGGTCCTTGTTACTAGTCATGAGCGAATATACTCGTTGCTCGAGTTTTCCAGAGCACGCTCGGGTGATCTCCAAGTATTTGTTAGTGTTAGGAGATTTAGTTTTTCTTGACTCAACTGCATGATTTACAGCTTCTAGCCAGCCCGAGCACATGTGGGGGGTTGCCTGGTTGCTAGGGAGTCCCCACATGTAATCAAGCTGTCTAGTAGCCGCAAATCATCTAGCTGCCGCAAGGAAAACTAAATCTCAGAGCAGACACAAATACTCGGAGACCACCCGAGCGTGCTCTGGAAAACCTGAGCAACGAGTATATTCGCTCATCACTACTTGTTACCTCTCCCAAGAATGGTCTGATCAGTGCTGTAGACTTATAAAGTCAGAGCGTAATAATAAGGTTAGTAATAATAAGGGTATAAGGTTATATTAGCGTATACTTATCTCTGACTAAAGTACAGGTGTATGTCTGCATATCTTGACCATGTAATTAGAAAGTTCCCTGCCCAACAGGGATATTTATGGCATATTGATGGGATATATCATCTACAGTATGTTACATACATAAATGTTCCACTTGGGTCATTCAGAAATTTTTGGAGTTCCTATGGAAATGAATGGGGAGTGGCACATGCTTTGTCACCGTTCCTTTTCTGGAAGCCACCGCTGGGTCCCAATTTTTTCCCTTCAACAGTGGAACATTCGGACATACACTATATGGCAGATCTTTTCTGTTCGTCATTATTATATGTTCACTATATGGTGGTAATATTTTGTCTGATTATGGTGTGATGTTATTTGTCCCTTGATGTGGTATTATTCGGTCACTATGTGATGGTAATATATGGACTTGTCATGGCGTGACGGTATTTGTCCCTTGTATATGGTGTTATTGGTCATTTAAAAAAATGTATGTGACTCATTCCGTTGAAGAAAACTAAAAAAATCGACCTAAAAGAGTATTGGATATTTTAAGAGGTCAGAGTAGAGTATTACCGTCCCAAAAGAGTCTGCCTTGTTGTGGTGGTGGATGAAAAAAATCTTTTGGCCGAAACAAAAGCTGTTGGCTATGTATGCGATATGGTATTAATCTTTATTTTTTATTTTTATATAGCGCTAACATATTTCACAGCGCTTTACAGTTTGCACACATTATCATTGCTGTCCCCGATGGGGCTCACAATCTAAATTCCCTATCAGTATGTCTTTGAAATGTGGGAGGAAACCGGAGTACCCGGAGGAAACCCACGCAAACACGGAGAGAACATACAAACTCTTTGCAGATGTTGTCCTGGGTGGGATTAGAACCCAGGACCCCAGCGCTGCAAGGCTGTAGTGCTAACCACTGTGCCACCGTGCTGCCCCATGGTATTCGATGGGAACTGATAATGTGTGATTGGTGAGGACGGGAGGCAGAAGTGGAGTTTTTCCAAGAGTGGGCAGTGGGATTGTGGAAGGTTCGATTGGAGGCGGAGCTGGGGTGGAGCCTGGGCGGAGTCTCAAGGGGCCCCAAAAATTTTGTTGCCAGTATAGGGCCCTGAAATTCCTGGTGGCAGCCCTGGCCACGCGCACCTGGGCGGACTATAGATGGTGAGAATAACAGGTTTTTTTTTTTTATTATTATTTTTAACATTACATCTTTTTACTATTGATGTTGCATAGGCAGCATCAATAGTAAATAGTTGGGGACACACAGGGTTAATAGCAGCGATAACGGAGTGCGTTACACCGTGGCATAACGCGGTCCGTTAACGCTGTCATTAACCCTGTGTGAGCGGTGACCGGAGGGGAGTATGGAGCGGGCGCTGACTGCGGGGAGTAGGGGAGGGACTAATCGGACTGTGGCCGTCGCTGATTGGTCACGGCAGCCATGACAGGCAGCTGTCGAGACCAATCAGCGACACGGGATTTCCGTGACGGAAGTTGCCGACACAAAGACGGAAGTACCCCTTAGACAATTATATATATATATAGATATATATAAGTTACAGGTAGTTCCCTTGGCTAAGGTATGTTAAGGTACCATCACACTCAGCGACGCTGCAGCGATATAGACAACGAGCCGATCGCTGGAGCGTCGCTGTTTAGGTCGCTGTAGAGACGTCAAACACAGCAGCTCCAGAACGATGCAGGAGCGATCCAGTGACGTAACGGCGACTCACTTATCGTTGTAGCTAGTTGTTCGCTCCATGTAAAACATTGCTGGCATCGTTGCTTTTGATGTCAAACATGACGAAACACGCCGACCTGACGACGAAATAAAGTTCTGGACTTCTAGCTCCGACCAGCGATATCACAGCGGGATCCAGATCGCTGCTGCGTGTCAAACACAACAAGATCGCTATCCAGGACGCTGCAACGTCACGGATTGTTGTCGTTCTCGTTGCAAAGTTGCTGAGTGTGAAGGTACCTTTAGGTAATTTATCCTGAGACTACAGATAGGGCTGGCGTCAGCACCTGGCGTACCCGGGCAAGTGCCGGGGCCCTGGCGAGACAGGGGCCCTCAGCTAGTGGCACAGCAGCCGCTGTGGGGCCTCTGTGAGGCAGGGGGGCCTGCCTGTCGCCAGCGCCAACTCCCCCGCCGCCACATTGAACTATACCGACGTCTGCCGGTAAAGTTCAAAGCAAATGATGGAGGAGAGAGCGTCACCTGACGCTTCCTCTCCCATCATTCCCCACTCTGCCTCTGACACTGCCGCTGCGGGTGCGCGATGACATCATCGCGCACTTGCTGTGTGTCAGGCAGTGCAGCGGCAGCCGCCGAGACCGGAGCAGGGAGCAGTGCGCAGCACGGGCACATTGAGAGGTGAGGAGTGTTTTTTTTTTTGTAACTACAACAGTGAGTACTGGACTACTGAGCCATTCTTGGGGGGAGGGGGGCTGTGCTGTATACTACATGGCTGTGTTATATACTATGTGGGCTGTGCTATATACTATATGGGCTGTTCTATATACTACGTGGGCTGTGCTATATACTATATGGGCTGTTATATGCTACGTGGGCTGTGTTATATACTACGTGGGCAGTGTTATATGCGATCATGAATCGTGGTATGTGTTAAAGGGGGGGCCACTGAAACTTTTTCGCCCGGGGCCCTCAAAAACCTGGAGCCGGCCCTGACTACACAGTCTACAAGTTTTGTATCTAGCCAGTTAGAAGTGACACATTGTAACACTTAAGGTACCGTCACACTCAGCAACTTTCCAACGATCACGACCAGTGATACGACCTGGCCGTGATCATTGGAAAGTCGTTGTGTGGTTGCTGGAGAGCTGTCACATAGACAGCTCTCCAGCGACCAACGATGCCGAAGTCCCCGGGTTACCAGGGTAAACATCAGGTTACTAAGCGCAGGGCCGCGCTTAGTAACCCGATGTTTACCCTGGTTACCAGCGTAAAAGTGAAAAAAAAACAAACACTATATACTTACCTTCCGCTGTCTGTCCTCCGGCGCTCTGCTTTCCTCTACACTCTGTAAGCACAGCGGCCGGAAAGCAGAGTAGTGACGTCACCGCTGTGCTCTGCTTTCCGGCTGGCCGGCGCTCACAGTGCAGAGCAGAGCGCCGGAGGACAGACAGCTGAAGGTAAGTATGTAGTGTTTGTTTTTTTTACTTTTACGATGGTAACCAGGGTAATCATCGGGTTACTAAGCGCGGCCCTGTGCTTAGTAACCCGATGTTTACCCTGGTTACCAGTGAAGACATCGCTGAATCGGCGTCACACACGCCGATTCAGCGATGTCTGCGGGGAGTCCAGCGACTACAGTCATGGCCAAAAGTTTTGAGAATGAGACAAATATTAATTTTTCCAAAGTCTACTGCTTCATTTTTTCTAATGGCAATTTGCATATACTCCGGAATGTCAGAGTGATCAGCTTAACAGCAATTACTGTACTTGCAAAGTCAATATTTGCCCAGAAAATGAACTTTAACCCCCAAAACACATTTCAACATCATTGCAGTCCTGCCTTAAAAGGAGCAGCTAACATCGTTTTAGTGATTGATCCATTAACACAGGTGTGGGCGTTGATGAGAACAGGGCTGGCGATCAATCAGTCATGATTAAGTAAGATTGACATCACTGGACACTTTAAAAGGAGGCTGGTGCTTGGTATCATTGTTTCTCTTCAGTTAACCATGGTTATCTCTAAAGAAACACATGCAGCCATCATTGCACTGCACAAAAATGGCCAAACAGGGAAGAGTATCGCAGCTACAAAGATTGCACCTCAGTCAACAATCTATCGCATCATCAAGAACTTCAAGGAGAGAGCTTCCATTGTTGTCAAAAAGGCTCCAGGGCGCCCAAGAAATACCAGCAAGCGCCAGGACCGTATCTTAAAACTGTTTCAGCTGCGGGCTCGGAGTACCAGCAGTGCCGAGCTCGCTCAGGAATGGCAGCAGGCTGGTGTGAGTGCTTCTGCACGCACTGTGAGGCGGAGACTCTTTGAGCAAGGGCTGGTTTCAAGGAGGGCAGCAAAGAAGCCACTTCTCTCCAGAAAAAACATCAGGGACCGACAGATATTCTGCAAAAGGTACAGGGAGTGGACTGCTGAGGACTGGGGCAAAGTCATTTTCTCTGATGAATCCCCTTTTCGATTGTTTGCGACATCTGGAAAACAGCTTATTCGGAGAAGAAGAGGTGAGCGATACCACCAGTCTTGTCTCATGCCAACTGTAAAGCATCCTGAAACCATTCATGTGTGAGGTTGCTTCTCAGCCAAGGGAATCGGCTCACTCACAGTCTTGCCTAAAAACACAGCCATGAATAAAGAATGGTACCAGAATGTCCTCCAAGAGCAACTTCACCCAACCGTCCAAGAGCAGTTTGGCGCCCAACAATGCCTTTTCCAGCATGATGGAGCACCTTGCTATAAAGCAAAGGTGATAACTAAATGGCTCATGGAACAAAACATAGAGATTTTGGGTCCATGGCCTTGAAACTAGCCAGATCTTAATCCCTTTGAGAACTTGTGGTCTATCATCAAGAGACGGGTGGACATACAAAAACCAACAAATTCTGGCAAAATGCAAGCATTGGTTATGCAAGAATGGACTGCTATCAGTCAGGATTTGGTCCAGAAGTTGATTGAGAGCATGCCAGGGAGAATTGCAGGGGTCTTGAAGAAGAAGGGTCAACACTGCAAATATTGACTTGCTGCATTAACTCATTCTAACTGTCAATATAACCTATTGGTTCTCATAATATGATTGCAATTATATTTCTGTATGTGATATAAACATCAGACAAACACTAATAAAAATCAGAGGGCAGCAGATCATGTGAAAATATAATTTTGGTGTCATTCTCAAAACTTCTGGCCATGACTGTAAATAAAGTTTTGGACTTTCTGCAGCGACCAATGATGGCACAGCAGGATCCAGATCGCTGCTGCGTGTCAAACACAACGATATCGCTAGCCAGGACGCTGCAACGTCACGGATCGCTAGCGATATCATTCAAAAGTTGCTGAGTGTGACGGTACCTTAACACTTACAGACAATGGTGTTTACCATTTGTGTGCAGAGCTAAAGTAAAGAAAAAAAGCTACAGGAGATCGATATCTATCTCCCCTGCAGGTTTTTGTCTTTTTTTTTTTTTTAACTGTTCAATGCTGCAGATTGATGGCTACACCAGGGGCCCCAATGTCTGAATTGGACAGCAAGTTTGAAAAGACAGTTTGATACCTGCGGCAGATTTTGGGGTTCTGAAACCCCACAACTGCCCAGCAGAAGGTACCAGGCAAGTAGACTTGGCAGGAATATTGTCCAGGATGCCACCTACTCACAGATACATCACTTGTCCCCCTGCTCCCCAGGGAATTTGAAATCCTTGGGAAAAAAAAAATCCAGTCCCCTTTAAGCCACCGAAACTGGACCCAGGGGGTCTGGTAACTCCTCAAATTGCATCTGACCTGCCCCCAAAAATTCAGGTGTCGCACTACTTGTGTTCAAAGAAAAGGAAAGAGAAATATCGGTCATACGCAGATTTCCCATAGAGATACATTGTGCAGCCCCAAGGCTGACAAAATGAGAGGCCTGAAGCCCTAGCCAGGAAATACAGAGCAATGCGATGCACTGAGAGCAGAATATACTGCCATCTGCTGTGCATTCTTTAACCCCTTAGCGACCGCCGATACGCCTTTTAACGGCGGCCGCTAAGGGTACTTAAACCACAGCGCCGTTAATTAACGGCGCTGTGGAAAAAGTCCATAGCGCCCCCCAGAGGCCGATTTTCTCCGGGGTCTCGGCTGCCGAGGGTAGCCGAGACCCCAGAGAACATGATTCGGGGGGGTTTTAACCCACCCCGCATTTGCGATCGCCGGTAATTAACCGTTTACCGGCAATCGCAAAAAAAAAAAAAAGCGATCTCTTTTTAATTTCTCTGTCCTCCGATGTGATCGCACATCGGAGGACAGAGAAAAGGGGTCCCAGGTGGCCCCCCAATACTCACCTAGCTCCCCCGATGCTCCTCGTGTCTCCCGGTGGGCGCCGCCATCTTCAAAATGGCGGGCGCATGCGCAGTGCGCCCGCCGGCCGGCACCGGGAGAATCTTTGGGGTCTCGGCTGCCGGGGGTAGCCGAGACCCCAAAGAGCATGATCGGGGTCGGTATTACCGACCCCTGTTTTGCGATCGCCGGTAATTAACTGTTTACCGGCGACCGCAAAAAAAAAAAAAAAAGTAAAGTGTAATTCTCTGTCCTCTGATGTGATCGCACATCAGAGGACAGAGAAATAGGGGGATTCGGGGACCCTAGCATACTCACCTAGGTCCCTGGATCCTCTTGCTGCTCCTCCTGGCCGCCGGCAGCAGAACATGGCGGACGCAAGCCCAGTGCGCCCGCCATCTGTCTCCATCTGCCGGCCGGCAGGAGAACAGCAGTTGGGGCTAAAATTAGGGGTAGGGTTAGGGGTAGGGTTAGGGGTAGGGTTAGGTTAGGGTTAGGTTAGGGTTAGGGTTAGGGGTAGGGTTAGGTTAGGGGTAGGGTTAGGTTAGGGGTAGGGTTAGGGGTAGGGTTAGGTTAGGGGTAGGGTTAGGGGTAGGGTTAGGGGTAGGGTTAGGTTAGGGGTAGGGTTAGGTTAGGGGTAGGGTTAGGTTAGGGGTAGGGTTAGGTTAGGGGTAGGGCTAGGGTTGGGGCTAAATTTAGGGTTAGGGTTGGGGCTAAATTTAGGGTTAGGGTTGGGGCTAAACTTAGGGTTAGGCTTCTTTCACACTTACGTCGGTACGGGGCCGTCGCAATGCGTCGGCCCGACATACCGACGCACGTTGTGAAAATTGTGCACAACGTGGGCAGCAGCTGTAGTTTTTCAACACATCCGCTGCCCAATCTATGTCCTGGGGAGGAGGGGGCGGAGTTACGGCCACGCATGCGCGGTCAGAAATGGCGGATGCGACGTACAAAAAAACGTTTCATTGAACGTTTTTTGTGCCGACGCTCCGCCAAAACACAACTGATCCAGTGCACGACGGACGCGACGTGTGGCCATCCGTCACGATCCGTCGGCAATACAAGTCTATGGGCAAAAAACGCATCCTGCGGGCACATTTGCAGGATCCGTTTCTTGTCCAAAACGACGGATTGCGACGGAATGCCAAACGACGCAAGTGTGAAAGTAGCCCTAGGGCTAGGGTTAGGGTTGGGGCTAAAGTTAGGGCTAGGGTTGGGGCTAAAGTTAGGGTTAGAGCTGGGATTAGGGTTAGGGTTTGGATTAGGGTTCGTATTAGGGTTAGGGTTGGCATTAGGGTTACGCTTGGGATTAGGGTTAGGTTTGGGATTAGGGTTAAGGTTAGGGTTGTGATTAGGGGTGTATTGGGATTAGGGTTAGGTTTGAGGTTAGGGTTGAGATTAGGATTAGGGGTGTGTTGGATTTAGGGTTTTGATTAGGGTTATGGTTAGGGTTGACTTGGGGTAAGGGTTGTGATTATGGTTAGGGTTAGTGATTAGGATTATGGATGAGGTTGGGATTAGGGTTAGGGGTGTGTTGGGGTTAGGGTTGGAGCTAGAATTGGGGGGTTTCCACTGTTTAGGTACATCAGGGGGTCTCCAAACACGACAGCCAATTTTGCGCTCAAAAAGTCAAATGGTGCTCCCTCCCTTCTGAGCTCTGCCGTGCGCCCAAACAGTGGGTTACCCCCACATATGGGGCATCAGCGTACTCGGGATAAATTGGACAACAACTTCTGGGGTCCAATTTCTCTTGTTACCCTTGTGAAAATAAAAACTTGGGGGCTACAAAATCTTTTTTGTGAAAAAAAAATATTTTTTATTTTCACGACTCTGCATTCTAAACTTCTGTGAAGCACTTGGGCATTCAAAGTTCTCACCACACATCTAGATAAGTTCCTTGGGGGGTCTAGTTTCCAAAATGGGGTCACTTGTGGGGGGTTACTACAGTTTAGGTACATCAGGGGCTCTGCAATCGCAACATAATGCCCACAGACCATTCTATCAAAGTCTGAATTCCAAAAAGGCGCTCCTTCCCTTCCGAGCTCTGCCGTGCGCCCAAACAGTGGTTTACCGCCACATATGGCGCATCAGCGTACTCGGGATAAATTGGACAACAACTATTGCAGTCCAATTTCTCCTGTTACCCTTGTGAAAATAAAAACTTGGGGGCTACAATATCTTTTTTGTGGAAAAAAAAAATATTTTTTATTTTCACGACTCTGCATTCTAAACTTCTGTGAAGCACTTGGGCATTCAAAGTTCTCACCACACATCTAGATAAGTTCCTTGGGGGGTCTAGTTTCCAAAATGGGGTCACTTGTGGAGGGTTTCTACTGGTTAGGTACATCAGGGGCTCTGCAAATGCAACATAATACCCGCAGACCATTCTATCAAAGTCTGCATTCCAAAACGGCGCTCCTTCCTTCCGAGCTCTGCCGTGCGCCCAAACAGTGGTTTACCCCCACATATGGGGTACCAGCATACTCAGGACAAATTGGACAACAACTTTTGGGGTCCAGTTTCTCTTGTTACCCTTGTGAAAATAAAAATTTGGTGGCTAAAAAATCTTTTTTGTGGAAAAAAAAAATATTTTTTATTTTCACGGCTCTGCATTATAAACTTCTGTGAAGCACTTGGGCATTCAAGGTTCTCACCACACATCTAGATAAGTTCCATGGGGGGTCTAGTTTCCAAAATGGGGTCACTTGTGGGGGATTTCTACTGTTTAGGCACATCAGGGGCTCTCCAAACGCGACATGGCGTCCGATCTCAATTCCAGCCAATTCTACATTGAAAAAGTAAAACGGCACTCTTTCTCTTCCAAGCTCTGCGGTGCGCCCAAACAGTTGTTTACCCCCACATATTGGGTATCAGCGTACTCAGGAGAAATTGCACAACAACTTTTGTGGTCTAATTTCTCCTGTTACCCTTGTGAAAATAAGAATTTGTGGGCAAAAAGATCATTTTTGTGTAAACAAAAGCGATTTTTTATTTTCACGGCTCTACGTTATAAACTTCTGTGAAGCACTTGGGGGTTCAAAGTGCTCACCACACATCTAGATAAGTTCCTTAAGGGGTCCAGTTTCCAAAATGGTGTCACTTGTGGGGAGTTTACACTGTTTAGGCACATCAGGGGCTCTCTAAACGTGACATGGCGTCCGATCTCAATTCCAGCCAATTCTGCATTGAAAAAGTCAAACGGCGCTCCTTCACTTCTAAGTTCTGCGGTGCGCCCTAACAGTGGTTTACCCCCACATATGGGGTATTGGCGTATTCAGGAGAAATTGCATAACAAAATTTATGGTTACATTTCTGTTTTTACACTTGTGAAAATAAAAAAAATGGTTCTGAATTAAGATGTTTGCAAAAAAAAGTTAAATGTTCATTTTTTCCTTCCACATTGTTTCAGTTCCTGTGAAGCACGTAAAGGGTTAATAAACTTCTTGAATGTGGTTTTGAGAACCTTGATGGGTGTAGTTTTTAGAATGGTGTCACACTTCATTATTTTCTATCATATAGACCCCTCAAAATGACTTCAAATGTGATGTGGTCCCTAAAAAAAAATGGTGTTGTAAAAATGAGAAATTGCTGGTCAACTTTTAACCCTTATAACTCCCTAACAAAAAAAAATTTTGTTTCCAAAATTGTGCTGATGTAAAGTAGACATGTGGGAAATGTTATTTATTAACTATTTTTTATGACATATCTCTCTGATTTAAGGGCATAAAAATACAAAGTTTGAAAACTGCAAAATTTTAAAAATTTTCGCCATATTTCCGTTTTTTTCATAAATAATCGCAAGTAATATCGAAGAAATGTTACCACTAACATGAAGTACAATATGTCACGAAAAAACAATCTCAGAATCAGCGGGATCCGTTGAAGCGTTCCAGAGTTATAACCTCATAAAGTGACAGTGGTCAGAATTGCAAAAATTGGCCTGGTCATTAAGTACCAAATTGGCTCTGTCACTAAGGGGTTAAACTACACTAGAGCAGTTTTATTTTAAACCTCCCCCTATACAAGCAATTAACATTCAATGTCTTCTCAGAGAGATAAGCTTCAATACAGAAACATGTAGCCCCCCTCCCCCAGCAATGCCTTGCACTGAGAGCAGACTGTACTGCCATCCAGGGTGTATTTTTAAAAACACACTATAGCAGATTTATTTCCACAGTACATGTTGTTCACTCTACAATATATTATTATTATTATTATTATTTATATAGCACCATTGATTCCATGGTGCTGTACATGAGAAGGGGTTACATCAAAATACAAATATCACTTACAGTAAACAAACTAACAATGACGGACTGATACAGAGGGGCGAGGACCCTGCCCTTGCGAGCTTACATTCTACAGGATGGTGGGGAAGGAGACAGTAGGTTGAGGGTTGCAGGAGCTCCGGTGTTGGTGAGGCGGTAGCTCCGGTGTTGGTGAGGCGGTAGCTCCGGTGTTGGTGAGGCGGTAGCTCCGGTGTTGGTGAGGCGGTAGCTCCGGTGTTGGTGAGGCAGGAGCTCCGGTGTTGGTGAGGCGGTAGCTCCGGTAGCGATGAGGAGGCAGCGGGGTCAGTGCAGGCTGTAGGCTTTCCTGAAGAGATGAGTTTTCAGGTTCCGTCTGAAGGATCCAAATGTGGTTGATAGTCGGACTTGTTGGGGCAGAGAATTCCAGAGGATGGGGGATATTCGGGAGAAGTCTTGGAGGCGATTGGATGAGGAGCGAAAAAGTGTGGAGGAGAGAAGTCTTGGGAGGACCAGAGATTACGTGAGGGAAGATATCGGGAGATTAGTTCAGAGATATATGGAGGAGACAGGTTGTGGATGGCTTTGTAGGTCAGTATTAGCAATTTGAACTGGATACGCTTAGGGAATGGGAGCCAGTGAAGGGATTTGCAGAGGGAGGAAGCGGAGGAGTAGCAAGGAGAGAGATGAATTAGTCAGGCAGCAGAGTTAAGGAAGGACTGGAGAGGTGCAAGGGTGTTAGCAGGGAGGCCGCAGAAAAGGATGTTGCAGTAGTCAAGGCGGGAGATGATGAGGGCGTGCACAAGCATTTTGGTAGAGTGTGGGTTGAGGAAAGGACGGATCCTGGAGATATTTTTGAGCTGGAGGCGACAGGAGGTGGAAAGAGATTGGATGTGCGGTTTGAAGGACAGGGCAGAGTTGAAGGTTACTCCGAGGCAGCGGACTTCGGGTACGGGGGAAAGCATGATGTCATTGACTGTGATAGATAGGTCAGGTAAGGAAGATTTGTGGGATGGAGGAAAGATGATGAGTTCAGATTTGTCCACATTGAGTTTGAGGAAGCGAGAGGAGAAGAAGGAGGATATGGCTGATAGGCACTCTGGGATTCTGGAGAGCAGAGCGGTGACATCTGGGCCAGAGAGGTAGATCTGAGTGTCATCAACATAGAGTTGGTACTGGAATCC
Organism: Ranitomeya imitator; assembly: GCF_032444005.1. Taxonomy (NCBI): domain Eukaryota; kingdom Metazoa; phylum Chordata; class Amphibia; order Anura; family Dendrobatidae; genus Ranitomeya; species Ranitomeya imitator. The sequence continues at coordinate 23,782,608 of NC_091282.1, forward strand.
ATGGGACTTTATGAGTTGTCCCAAGCCAAGTGTATAGATTGAAAAGAGTAGGGGTCCTAGAACAAAGCCTTGGGGGACTCCAACACAGAGAGAGGGTGGGATGAGGAGGTAGTATGGGAGTGGGAGACGCTGAATGTGCGGTTGAAAAGGTACGAGGCGATCCAGGATAGGGCGAGGTCTTTGATGCCAAAGAGAGGATCTGTAAAGAGGATCTTCTACAATATACAAACAAAATGCAGGATTTAAGTGAAATTACATTGTAAGGTATGTCAGTTTTTTTGGTCAGTTTTGCATATCAGTTACTGTAAGCCAAAAACCAGGAGTGCATGAAAAATACAGAAGTGGTGACCTGGGAAGGCAGCTGCACCCCAAAAACGAGTCATCTCAAATGTACCCCAAAATGTGTCATTTTTAGAAATAATCACTTGGGGGACATAAAAAATAGGATTCAGTATATTAGGGTCTGTTGAAGGTAGTATTTAGTACTTTGGGGGATGCACCCCAAAATATCTCTTCAAATCTATCCCCAAAATGTGTCAGATTTCAAGAAATAATCACTTGGGGGACATAAAACAAACAGTTTTCAGTACTTTAGGGGCTGTGGGAGGCAGTATTTAGCACTTTAGGGGATGCACCATGCACTCCAAAATGCGTCTTCTCAAATTTACCCCAAAACGTGACTGTAGCCCACATATAATCACTTGGGAGGGCACAAAAAAACAGGCGTCAGTATATTACGGGCTGTGGCAGGCACTATTTAGCACTTTAGTAGATGCACCCCAAAATATGTCTCCTCAAATATACCCCCAAAATGTGTCAGATTTCTAGGAATAATCACTTGGGGGACATAAAAAACAGGGTTCAGTATTTTAGAGGCCGTGGGAGGCAGTATTTAGCATTTTCGCGGATGCACCCCAAAATATGTCTCCTCAAATGTACCCCCCAAATGTGTCAGATTTCTAGAAAAACCACTTGGGGGACATAAAAAACAGGATTCGTTACGGTAAGGGCTGTGGGAGTAAGTATTTATTACTTGAGATAGCTGCACCTCAAAAAATGTGTCTTCTCAAATGCACCCCAAGACATGAATGTAGCCCAGAAATGATCACTATAAATAACTAGTGTAATAAGTAAAAAAAAAAAAAAAATTTCAACAAGCCCCCCCCCCCCAAAAAAACAAAAACAAAAAAAAAAAAAAACAACAACAACAAAAAAACTGCAGGGGGTCAATATTTTTGTTCAAAGACAAGGAAAAGATATCTTGGTCATACACAGATTTCCTATAAAGATACATTGAAATAGAACCTTGAAGCCGTAGGGCTTCAATTAGATTTGGAATTATCAGCTCTGGGTCTAGGGGACATAAAAAATAGGATTCAGTATATTGGGGTCTGTTGAAGGTAGTATTTAGCACTTTAGGGGATGCACCCTAAAATGCGTCTTCTCAAATGTACCCCAAAAAGTGACTGTGGCCCACAAATAATTACTTGGGGGACAAAAAAAAAAATCAGGAATCAGTATATTATGGGCTGTGGGAGACTGTATTTAGCACTTTAGTGAATGCACACCAATAAATATCTCCTCAAATATACCCCCAAAATGTGTCAGATTTCTAGAAATAATAACTTGGGGGACAAAAAACAAACAGTATCAGTACTTTAGGGGCTGTGGGAGGCAGTATTTAGCATTTTCGTGGATGCACCCCAAAATATGCCTCCTCAAATGTACCCCCCAAATGTGTAAAATTTCTAGAAAAACGACTTGGGGGGACATAAAAACAGGATTTGGTAGAGTAAGGGCTGTGGGAGGCAGTATTTAAAGGGAACCTGTCACCCCGAAAAACGCGGGTGAGGTAATCCCACCGGCATCAGGGGCTTATCTGCAGCATTCTGTAATGCTGTAGATAAGCCCCTGATGTTACCTGAAAAAGGAGAAAAAGATTATACTCACCCAGGGGAGGTCCCGCTGCTGGTCAGGTCGGATGGGCGTCTCCGGTCCGCTGCGACGCCTCCCATCTTCTTTCCATGACGTCCTCTTCTGATCTTCAGCCACGGCTCCGGCGCAGGCGTACTTTGCTCTGCCCTGTTGAGGGCAGAGGATAGTACTGCAGTGCGCAGGCGCCGGAAAGGTCAGAGGCCCGGCGCCTGCGCACTGCAGTACTTTGTCTGCCCTCAAGAGGGCAGAGCAAAGTACGCCTGCGCCGTAGCCGTGCCGGAAGATCAGAAGAGGACGTCATGGAAAGAAGATGGGAGGCGCCGCAGCGGACCGGAGACGCCCATCCGACCTGACCAGCAGCGGGACCTCCCCTGGGTGAGTATAATCTAACGTCTTTTTCTCCTTTTTCAGGTAACATCGGGGGCTTATCTACAGCATTACAGAATGCTGTAGATAAGCCCCTGATGCCGGTGGGATTACCTCACCCGTGATTTTTGGGGTGACAGGTTCCCTTTAATACTTGAGGTGGCTGCACCCCAAAAATGTGTCTTCTCAAATGGACCACAAGACATGAATGTAGCCCAGAAATAATCACTATAAATAACTAGTGTACTAAGTAAAAAAAAAAAAATAATAATAATTCAGCCAGTCCCGCCCCCCCCCTGGAGGGGGTCAATATTTTTGATCAAAAACAAGGAAAATAAATATTGGTCATGCACAGATTTCCCTTTGAAATAGAACCTTGAAGCCGTAGGGCTTCCAAAGGAAATATTGGTAACACACAGATTTAAAAAAAACACCATAAAAGGAAAAACCTCCACTATTCTAAACAAAAAAACACCAGTATACAGGCAAAGATGCTTACCTGTTCAAGGCCTCCAACAATTGCACTAACCAGGGTGCCCAAGTTAGTGCAATTGTTGGAGGCCTTGAACAGGTAAGCATCTTTGCCTGTATACTGGTGTTTTTTTTTTTAACACACAGATTTCCCATAGAGATACATTGAAATAGAACCTTGAAGCCGTACGGCTTCAATTGGATTTGGAATTAGCAGCCCTGGGTCTACAAAACTAGAGGCTTGAAGCTCTGGGTCTACAAAACTAGAGACTTGAAGCCGTAGGGCTTCAAAATTAGAGGCCTTGCAGCCGTAGGCCTTCAAAGACAACCTCAGGGGAATCTGCCAGTATCCTCGACTCAGATTCATTATAGTAACATAGTAACATAGTTAGTAAGGCCGAAAAAAGACATTTGTCCATCCAGTTCAGCCTATATTCCATCATAATAAATACCCAGATCTACGTCCTTCTACAGAACCTAATAATTGTATGATACAATATTGTTCTGCTCCAGGAAGACATCCAGGCCTCTCTTGAACCCCTTGACTGAGTTCGCCATCACCACCTCCTCAGGCAAGCATGGTCAGGTAGTTTGCGCCAGCTAACCTCTGAAGCAGATCCTCGATGCGCGGAATTGGGTGCGCATCAGAGGCTGTGATGGCGTTGAGCCCCCTGTAGTCCATGCAGAACCGGGTGGTCTGATCCTTCCTTGCACGAGAACTACAGGCGAGGCCCACGCACTCTTTGACCGTCAAATCACCCCCAGCTGTAACATCTCATCGATCTCCTGGCGTATAACCTGCTGCACCTGGTCGGAGATTCGATAGGGTGTTCGCCATAGTGGGGCATGATTCCCGGTGTCCACCTCGTGGACTGCTAACTCAGTCCTTCCAGGTCGGTTGGAGAACACGACCCGGAAGGGTTCCATCTTGGTCCGCAACTGCGACCGCTGGGGTTCGGTTAGGTTAGGGGTTCGGTTAGTGAGGCGCTTACCTCCACATCCTCGATGGACACACCGGCCTTTGCTTGGGCCAGCATGTCCAGGAGGGTGTCTTCCTCCCCGTCTTCGGGCAGGCTGCAGACTGGTAGGACGAAAGGTTCACGTTCGTGATGAGCCTTCATCATGTTGACGTGAAAGGCCTCTCGCCTACCCCGAGCGTGGTAAAGTGTGACCACGTAGGTGACCAAGTTGAGCTGTTGTGGACGACGTACGGGCCCTCCCAGGCTGCCTGAAGCTTATCCTTTGGCATGGGGACCAGCACCCACACCTTTTGACCCACGTGGTAGGTCCGCTCCCGGGCGTTCTGGTCGTACCAGTGCTTCTGGTCAGCCTGAGCCTGCGTCATGTTGTCATGCACCAACTGCGTCAAGGTCTTGTCACGGAAGCGCATGACATACTCCACTATGGACACTTCAGAAGGGTTCAGCTCCTCTTCCCAGGATTCTCTTACCAACACAAGGAGCCCCCAGACTCGCCTGCTGTACAAAAGCTCGAAGAAGGAGAACCCCGTCGAGGCCTGCGGAATCTCTCGGTAAGCGAATATCAGATGTGGGAGGTACCGCTCCCAATCGCACCCTTGGGTCTCAACCAGCATGCGTAGCATCTGTTTGAGGGTACCATTGAAGCGTTCACACAAGCCATTGGTCTGTGGGTGATACGCTCTCGATACCAGGTGCTTCAACTGCATTCTCTTACAGAGAGCCTCCATTAGGCGAGACATTAATTGGGTCCCTTGATCAGTAAGCATCTCCCTGGGAAATCCTACACGTGAAAAGATGGCCAACAGGGCATCCGCCACCTTATCTGCCCTAGATGACGACAGAGCTACTGCCTCTGGGTACCGGGTAGTGTAGTCTACCACAGTAAGGATGTATTGCTTTCCAGAGCTGCTGGGGATGGCCAGCGGGCCCACAATGTCCACCGCGATCCTCTGGAAAGGCTCCTCTATCAATGGCAAAGGGATCAGGGGAGCCTTAAGAGCAGGCCCCACCTTCCCCACTCTTTGACAGGTGACACAGGAGCGGCAGTAGTTTGACACATCTGGCCCCATCTTAGGCCAATAGAAGTGTTGAGACAGCCGGGCCTTTGTTTTGCTGATCCCCAAGTGTCCAGCTAGCGGGATCTCATGGGCAATCCGTAACAACTCACCCCGGAATTGGTGCGGGACGACCAGCTGTCTTTCCCTCAACCACTCCTTTTGCGATTCTCCGGGTACTGTCTCCCGGTATAACCTTCCTCGTTCCCAGAACACCATCTCCTTATCAGTCACGGAGGTGGGCGTCTCGGCGAGTTGTCTCAAACTCTCTAGGCTCGCGTCTGCGCGCAGAGCGGCCTGAAACTCCTGGCTAGGGGAAGTCAGAAGCGACGTCAGGGTCCCTTCCCCACGGGAACCCTCTTGGACCTGCTCTGGGTCAATCTCTGGTTCAGTCACAACGATGACTTAGGAGGGTTCGGAAGGCAGACAGTTATCTGCGTTCCGGGCACTCTGACTGCGGGTGACAGCAGCTACGTAGGCTGTCTCCCTGGGGATTTCTACAGACCCATCAGCCGGCGCTGCTATGGGCTCTACCTCCCCATCCACCCCAAACACTTCAGGGGCAGTGCTACTTATGGGCCAGTTACCTTCCTCGGTGGCACTGATCAATTTCATGGCATCACCTTCCTCACGGTTCCCATGCATCTCCCCATTTCCTGTAGCACCGACACTTGCCCCTTCTAGGGGTTCCTCAGCCGTCTCACTCCGCAGAGCGACGTGGCTGAGCACGCCTGTACCTATGGACACATTAACCTTCACAGAAAAATCATTATCAGGTTCAGTTGGCACAGGTACAACATTTTCACCATCAATCCTAGGGAAAAATGGTTATTAGATGCATCATTACAAGATAAAGCATGGTTAGGTAACACATGCGATTTCCCATCATCATCATCCTCATCAGGGCTAACGTTACCCTTATTAGCAGATTGGGGAGGGGTGTCACGGACGTAGTATGCAACCATCCTCCCCAAATCAGTCCCCAACAAAACATCAGTGGGCAAATTATCAGACAGCCCCACTTCCTTCACCCTGCTCCCGGCACCCCAATCAATATACACCCGGGCCATTGGCAAGGGACCGCTGATGCCCCCAATCCCAGTGACAGTTTTCCCCAGAATTATCTCTTCAGGGGCCACCAGTTCGGGTCGGATGAGGGTCCATTCAGCCCTGGTGTCCTTGAGGCCTGTAGCGACATGGCCTCCCACAGTGACGTGCTGTACGTTGTCACAAGCCCTCCCAGCCACACCACCCACCAAAAGAACTGCTGCGTTAGGCCCTGGGGCCTTGGCTGGGGGGTTCTTCTGCTTGTCTGGACAGTGGGGACTGATATGGCCAGTCCGCTTGCAGAAGAAACACTGGCGAGGTTCGGTGGTAGGTCTGGTGCTGTTGGCCACGGGGACAGGACCTCTGGTGTGTTGGCTGGCAGGGGTACTGGCGTTGGTTGCAGGCTTACCGCCTCTCCAGCTGGTGGTGACTGGCTTCCGCACTTCCGATCTACGGTTGGCCTCATAGGCATCGGAAATCTGCGCTGCTTTCGTCACGTCTTTGGGTTCTCTGTCCATCACGAACTGTCGCACCTCAGCTGGGCAAAGATGTAAGAACTGGTCTTTGATCATCAGGTCTCGCAGCTGTGCAAAAGTGGTCACTGACAGTCCTTGGGTCCACTGGTCAAAGTGGGTCCCCAGTCCATGTACCACATCGCCGTAGCTGTCGTGTGGGCCACGTTGGAGGTTCCAGAACTTTCTACGGTAAACCTCAGGTGTAAGCTGGTGCTTTGCTACCAAGGCCTGCTTGATGGCCTTATAGTCACCATCTTGTTCTTGAGGGAGGGCAGCAAACGCCTCCAGAGCTTTGCCTCTCAGCCCTGGGGTCAGGTATCGTGCCCATTCTTCTGTAGGCAGCTGGTACTGCCTGCAGGCTTTCTCAAAGTCCCGCAGAAAAGTGTCCAAGTCCCCGTCCTTTTCCATCACAGCAAAGTGCTCGGGCCGGGGCTTTGGTATCTGAGCGCTGCTGGGCTCATGGCTGGACTGGGACGACCCCTGCATTTGCAGTCAGGCTAACTGCAGCTGGTACTCCATGCCGCTCAGCTCGGACCTCCTGCCGGTATTGCTGAATCAGCTGCAGATATCCATCATGGTCGTCAGTGGGGAGTTATTCCGAAGCCGCTTGCAGGTGGGGATCCAATTCACCCTGGTTGCTAGTAGGGCCAGTATTCAGTGGTTGGACCTCTGCTGCAGCACCATGTTCACTTGTGCTGGCTTCTGCGGCCACTGGGCTCTGAGAGCGGTCTAGAGCGGCTTCCCATTGCAGCAGATCTGCGACCGGTTGGGCTTTGTTTTTGCCCGCAAAGTCAATGTGCTGTGACCTGCACACAATTGTCTCAGGACTAATAAACACTGAGTTCGTTCTCCAAACTTATTTGCGCAGAGTCCTCGCAAGAACTTTGTAAGTTTTTAGTGAGAGGAATGATCGCTCAAACCAAATCACTAATGCTCTAAGATCCCACCACGCTGCCACCAATATGTCACGATTCACACCGTGACTGTCACCCCTACGTCACGAATCGGGGTGACTTTAGGCCAACAGATGGCTATCACAGGTGCAGGGGGGTTATCTGTTATCCCTCCACTGCTAACAATGTGATGAAAGCAAACACAAGGCTTTTGGCCTATCAGTTTACGGCAGGGGCTTATTCTAGTTATCCCACTGCTCTACAATATACCACAAATTGCAGGGATTGTTCCGCTTGAAAACTTGCAGCTCTCTGGCACCCCCCCCCCCCTTACCCTCAGGCCAGATTAGGTACTGCACCTAGGGTAATTAGTGGCCAGAAAGGCTGCCTGCTATGTACTGGCTATTGGGCACGCTGCAGCGAGGCGATATAACTACTCCCACTCAGGCAGGAACAATAATTATCAACGCCGCCATCGCTACAACGACTCCCAAATACCCAGAACACAGTATGCTGCCACCAGCAAGACTTAGGGTACGTTTTAGAGCAGGAAGAACGAAATCTAGTATTTTAAATATTTTACTCCATAAAATTAGGCAGTGTTTTATCAAAATATTACAAGGATGTTACAAAAGAGACAATTGAAAATATGTACAAGGGTGATTATAAAAAATAACGGATTATATGAGAAGTTAACACTTACATGTGTTCAGGTCATTTCAAGGCAAAACCATGCTGGTAGGCGGAACCCCAAATGTCCCAGTGCATCAGGAGGTCTGGATAGGAACAGCTCCTCAGGTAAGACTCACTGCTGGGTGCCTTGCATGAAACTTATAGCTCAGCCTGGTGACATCACTAAAAGGGTTGGTTTCCTCGGACCCTCCCATCTCCTCAAACTCACCAAAGTTAACACAAATTTGTATAATGCTCGTATCTCCGCTCCAGAACATGTCAGAATCCCAGCACACCCCTCATTCTTATTTTAAAATTGGCTTTCTAACTAAACCAAATTTGGGCTAGTTGGGACACACAATTTCGGAGAAATCCATACTTTTTACCTGTTGCAATTAGAAGCTCACGCTTACAGTGGCTGACAGATCCGCCGATGGAGATTCGCAACATGGACTTATTATTTTCCTAGCCTAAATCATTGGCCCAATATCTCACTATAACCGGACAAAGAACCGCATGTCTTGAGAAGGATATCAGACCAGTTCTAGCTGGCACAACTGTCCACTACAGCTATAGCTGTCGTAAAAATTCCTCTTCTACACAAACATTCCAGCAAGCAAAACACAGAGAGAAGGGGGGGGTTTGCCCGCAGCATGGGTCTAACAGGCAAAGCTACAAAATCATATTACTTTTTGACCATTATCGTGACAGGAACTATTAAATTAAATAAAAAGGGGCGAGGGGAGAAGTAAAAATATGAAAAAATACCAATCAAAAGTTCAAATCACCTCCCCTATTAGAAGATCAAACAAATAAAACACACACACACTTGCTATCACTGCGTTTGTAAAAGTCTGATCTGTCAATATGTAAAATAAATTTCTTTGATAAATGGCGTAACGAGAAAAAAAAAAAGCAAATAACAAAATTATGTTTTTTTTGGCCGCACTGCAATAAAATGCAAAAGAGGCGATCCAAACATCGTATTTACCCCAAAATAATGTCAGTAAAATGTCAGCTCAAGGCACAAAAAATATCTCTCGTAGCCCTATATCCCAAAAAGTGAAAACATTACAGGCCTCAAAAAATGGAAACAAAAAACATTTTTCATTTTTATTTTTTTTACTTATTTATTTTTAAATTTCTGATTTTTTTTCTTTCACCACTTCTCTAAATACTCCCCATAGAAGGAGCACTTCCGGATGAGTGTTGCACTTGAAAAAAACAATCATTTTGGAGTACCTAAAAAAAACAAGAAAAAAAAAAAACACAACACCTGCACTTTGCCTTAAATCGCCTTTTCTGTGTTCCTCTCAGCCATTTAATAATAAAAGTTTAGAAAAATAGGAAGAAAAGATTTATATACTTTCCAGTGACAATAAGTTCACTGAAAGCAAAATGGATTTAATTGAAGCCCCTGGATCTGGTCATGTCAGGTCAGCTGGAGAGGTGAGCCGAGGATATCCCAATGGCTGTGGAGATACAATCACATACAGGATTGGACAACAGTCTCCGATTTGCCAGTCATCTATGGTTTTTGTCCCCCCAATTGGGATCAAAAATATCTCCTGCTTTTCTAAACTACCTCCAATTTAATCTAAAAAAAAAAAAAAGTCACAAAAGCCAAATGAGGACAACGACCCCTTCCATTGTCCTAAAAAGCAGAATGTAATTACTAGAACAGGATCTACAGAAAATGTCCTACAATTGCCACAGAGTTCCACTAGTGTTCGTAAAAACAAAGGGACATTGAGAACCACAAAACGTATGCCTGACAAGTTGTCAAAAAGACAGACGTTTTTATTTTGAGCCATGTAAGGTCAACGTGTCCAATATCTGCTGTAAAGTTACAAGAAGCCTTCATGACTCCAACAGGCGTCCACACCAACACCGTAAAATATTAATGACTGTTAAAGCCAATGTGGCAAACAGCATAAAAGATGAGATTTCCAGGATCCTGGTGATCCGGATGATCAGGCATCTTGTAAATTTCAGCTGATTAGTCACGAACAGTGTTAGCTTTTTCCATTCGACAGCTCACCACTAGAGAAGAGTGAATGGAAAAACTTTCGCCAATCTCAAATTCGGAACAAACATAGCTCCTTCTTATTTTTTTGGACCATAGATTCACAGAATCCAGAGCATGGGTCTAACAGGCAAAGCTACAAAATCATATTACTTTTTGACCATTATCGTGACAGGAACTATTAAATTAAATAAAAAGGGGCGAGGGGAGAAGTAAAAATATGAAAAAATACCAATCAAAAGTTCAAATCACCTCCCCTATTAGAAGATCAAACAAATAAAACACACACACACTTGCTATCACTGCGTTTGTAAAAGTCTGATCTGTCAATATATAAAATAAATTTCTTTGATAAATGGCGTAACGAGAAAAAAAAAAAGCAAATAACAAAATTATGTTTTTTTTGGCCGCACTGCAATAAAATGCAAAAGAGGCGATCCAAACATCGTATTTACCCCAAAATAATGTCAGTAAAATGTCAGCTCAAGGCACAAAAAATATCTCTCGTAGCCCTATATCCCAAAAAGTGAAAACATTACAGGCCTCAAAAAATGGAAACAAAAACATTTTTCATTTTTATTTTTTTTACTTATTTATTTTTAAATTTCTGATTTTTTTTCTTTCACCACTTCTCTAAATACTCCCCATAGAAGGAGCACTTCCGGATGAGTGTTGCACTTGAAAAAAACAATCATTTTGGAGTACCTAAAAAAAACAAGAAAAAAAAAAAACACAACACCTGCACTTTGCCTTAAATCGCCTTTTCTGTGTTCCTCTCAGCCATTTAATAATAAAAGTTTAGAAAAATAGGAAGAAAAGATTTATATACTTTCCAGTGACAATAAGTTCACTGAAAGCAAAATGGATTTAATTGAAGTCCCTGGATCTGGTCATGTCAGGTCAGCTGGAGAGGTGAGCCGAGGATATCCCAATGGCTGTGGAGATACAATCACATACAGGATTGGACAACAGTCTCCGATTTGCCAGTCATCTATGGTTTTTGTCCCCCCAATTGGGATCAAAAATATCTCCTGCTTTTCTAAACTACCTCCAATTTAATCTAAAAAAAAAAAAAAAGTCACAAAAGCCAAATGAGGACAACGACCCCTTCCATTGTCCTAAAAAGCAGAATGTAATTACTAGAACAGGATCTACAGAAAATGTCCTACAATTGCCACAGAGTTCCACTAGTGTTCGTAAAAACAAAGGGACATTGAGAACCACAAAACGTATGTCTGACAAGTTGTCAAAAAGACAGACGTTTTTATTTTGAGCCATGTAAGGTCAACGTGTCCAATATCTGCTGTAAAGTTACAAGAAGCCTTCATGACTCCAACAGGCGTCCACACCAACACCGTAAAATATTAATGACTGTTAAAGCCAATGTGGCAAACAGCATAAAAGATGAGATTTCCAGGATCCTGGTGATCCGGATGATCAGGCATCTTGTAAATTTCAGCTGATTAGTCACGAACAGTGTTAGCTTTTTCCATTCGACAGCTCACCACTAGAGAAGAGTGAATGGAAAAACTTTCGCCAATCTCAAATTCGGAACAAACATAGCTCCTTCTTATATTTTTGGACCATAGATTCACAGAATCCAGAGCATGGGTCTAACAGGCAAAGCTACAAAATCATATTACTTTTTGACCATTATCGTGACAGGAACTATTAAATTAAATAAAAAGGGGCGAGGGGAGAAGTAAAAATATGAAAAAATACCAATCAAAAGTTCAAATCACCTCCCCTATTAGAAGATCAAACAAATAAAACACACACACACTTGCTATCACTGCGTTTGTAAAAGTCTGATCTGTCAATATATAAAATAAATTTCTTTGATAAATGGCGTAACGAGAAAAAAAAAAGCAAATAACAAAATTATGTTTTTTTTGGCCGCACTGCAATAAAATGCAAAAGAGGCGATCCAAACATCGTATTTACCCCAAAATAATGTCAGTAAAATGTCAGCTCAAGGCACAAAAAATATCTCTCGTAGCCCTATATCCCAAAAAGTGAAAACATTACAGGCCTCAAAAAATGGAAACAAAAACATTTTTCATTTTTATTTTTTTTACTTATTTATTTTTAAATTTCTGATTTTTTTTCTTTCACCACTTCTCTAAATACTCCCCATAGAAGGAGCACTTCCGGATGAGTGTTGCACTTGAAAAAAACAATCATTTTGGAGTACCTAAAAAAAACAAGAAAAAAAAAAAACACAACACCTGCACTTTGCCTTAAATCGCCTTTTCTGTGTTCCTCTCAGCCATTTAATAATAAAAGTTTAGAAAAATAGGAAGAAAAGATTTATATACTTTCCAGTGACAATAAGTTCACTGAAAGCAAAATGGATTTAATTGAAGCCCCTGGATCTGGTCATGTCAGGTCAGCTGGAGAGGTGAGCTGAGGATATCCCAATGGCTGTGGAGATACAATCACATACAGGATTGGACAACAGTCTCCGATTTGCCAGTCATCTATGGTTTTTGTCCCCCCAATTGGGATCAAAAATATCTCCTGCTTTTCTAAACTACCTCCAATTTAATCTAAAAAAAAAAAAAAAGTCACAAAAGCCAAATGAGGACAACGACCCCTTCCATTGTCCTAAAAAGCAGAATGTAATTACTAGAACAGGATCTACAGAAAATGTCCTACAATTGCCACAGAGTTCCACTAGTGTTCGTAAAAACAAAGGGACATTGAGAACCACAAAACGTATGCCTGACAAGTTGTCAAAAAGACAGACGTTTTTATTTTGAGCCATGTAAGGTCAACGTGTCCAATATCTGCTGTAAAGTTACAAGAAGCCTTCATGACTCCAACAGGCGTCCACACCAACACCGTAAAATATTAATGACTGTTAAAGCCAATGTGGCAAACAGCATAAAATATGAGATTTCCAGGATCCTGGTGATCCGGATGATCAGGCATCTTGTAAATTTCAGCTGATTAGTCACGAACAGTGTTAGCTTTTTCCATTCGACAGCTCACCACTAGAGAAGAGTGAATGGAAAAACTTTCGCCAATCTCAAATTCGGAACAAACATAGCTCCTTCTTATTTTTTTGGACCATAGATTCACAGAATCCAGAGCATGGGTCTAACAGGCAAAGCTACAAAATCATATTACTTTTTGACCATTATCGTGACAGGAACTATTAAATTAAATAAAAAGGGGCGAGGGGAGAAGTAAAAATATGAAAAAATACCAATCAAAAGTTCAAATCACCTCCCCTATTAGAAGATCAAACAAATAAAACACACACACACTTGCTATCACTGCGTTTGTAAAAGTCTGATCTGTCAATATATAAAATAAATTTCTTTGATAAATGGCGTAACGAGAAAAAAAAAAAGCAAATAACAAAATTATGTTTTTTTTGGCCGCACTGCAATAAAATGCAAAAGAGGCGATCCAAACATCGTATTTACCCCAAAATAATGTCAGTAAAATGTCAGCTCAAGGCACAAAAAATATCTCTCGTAGCCCTATATCCCAAAAAGTGAAAACATTACAGGCCTCAAAAAATGGAAACAAAAACATTTTTCATTTTTATTTTTTTTACTTATTTATTTTTAAATTTCTGATTTTTTTTTCTTTCACCACTTCTCTAAATACTCCCCATAGAAGGAGCACTTCCGGATGAGTGTTGCACTTGAAAAAAACAATCATTTTGGAGTACCTAAAAAAAACAAGAAAAAAAAAAACACAACACCTGCACTTTGCCTTAAATCGCCTTTTCTGTGTTCCTCTCAGCCATTTAATAATAAAAGTTTAGAAAAATAGGAAGAAAAGATTTATATACTTTCCAGTGACAATAAGTTCACTGAAAGCAAAATGGATTTAATTGAAGCCCCTGGATCTGGTCATGTCAGGTCAGCTGGAGAGGTGAGCCGAGAATATCCCAATGGCTGTGGAGATACAATCACATACAGGATTGGACAACAGTCTCCGATTTGCCAGTCATCTATGGTTTTTGTCCCCCCAATTGGGATCAAAAATATCTCCTGCTTTTCTAAACTACCTCCAATTTAATCTAAAAAAAAAAAAAAAAGTCACAAAAGCCAAATGAGGACAACGACCCCTTCCATTGTCCTAAAAAGCAGAATGTAATTACTAGAACAGGATCTACAGAAAATGTCCTACAATTGCCACAGAGTTCCACTAGTGTTCGTAAAAACAAAGGGACATTGAGAACCACAAAACGTATGCCTGACAAGTTGTCAAAAAGACAGACGTTTTTATTTTGAGCCATGTAAGGTCAACGTGTCCAATATCTGCTGTAAAGTTACAAGAAGCCTTCATGACTCCAACAGGCGTCCACACCAACACCGTAAAATATTAATGACTGTTAAAGCCAATGTGGCAAACAGCATAAAAGATGAGATTTCCAGGATCCTGGTGATCCGGATGATCAGGCATCTTGTAAATTTCAGCTGATTAGTCACGAACAGTGTTAGCTTTTTCCATTCGACAGCTCACCACTAGAGAAGAGTGAATGGAAAAACTTTCGCCAATCTCAAATTCGGAACAAACATAGCTCCTTCTTATTTTTTTGGACCATAGATTCACAGAATCCAGAGCAGGAAAGCATCTGCACCGATGCTCAAATTTTTTTCCTGTTGGATCCAGGCCAGACAAACTAGGGTCCGAGTAGAATCCAGACCCATATCACCAGACTTTAACCACCGGAGGTGGAGGTGATACTGATGAGGTGTGCATGGAGGGGCACCGAGAGGTCCTGCCTCTGTAGCGCAGACCAAAAGGGGGAGGTGTCACGATAATGTACAAAATGTAATGATTGTGTAGCTTTGCCTGTTAAATCCATGCTGCGGGCAAAAAACCCCCTTCACTCTGTGTTTTGCTTGCTGGAATGTTTGTGTAGAAGAGGAATTTTTACGACTGCTATAACTGCAGTGGACAGTTGTGCCAGCTAGAACTGGTCTGATATCCTTCTCAAGACATGCGGTTCTTTGTCCGGTTATAGTGAGATATTGGGCCAACGATTTAGGCTAGGAAAATAATAAGTCCATGTTGCGAATCTCCGTCGGCGGATCTGTCAGCTACTGTAAGCGCGAGCTTCTAATTGCAACAGGTAATACTACCAAGTTATATCGCCTCAGAGTAGTAGTAGCTAAAGTAGTTATATCAAGTAGAGTAGTTATACTACTCTAGTAGTAGCTAGAGTAGTTATATCGCCTCGCTGCAGCATGCCCAATAGCCAGTACATAGCAGGCAGCCTTTCTGGCGACTAATTACTCTAGGTGCAGTACCTAATCTGACCTGAGGGTAAGGGGGTGCCAAAGAGCTGCAAGTTTTCAAGCGGAACTGTAAAGCGGGATATACATAAATCCCTGCAGTTCGTGGTATATTGTAGAGCAGTGTGATAACTAGAATAAGCCCCTGCCGTAAACTGATAGGCCAATAGCCTTGTGTTTGTTTTCAACACATTGTTAGCAGTGGAGGGATAACTAAAATAAGCCCCCCTGCACCTGTTATAGCCGTCTGTTGGCCTAAAGTCACCCCGATCCGTGACGTAGGGGTGATAATCACGGTGTGAATCGTGAGAGTTCCCTTAGGGGACTTGAAACTGTGATCATTTGATTACTTGTGCTATACATAGCAGAGCATCAGCACTGCTATGTGTAGTGAAAATCATGATGATCTATGAACGCCAGCTAAAAGCCGGCTTTTACGGGAGTATTGTAATGACAGGCATGGGGGTCATCAACCGAACCCTGGCTGTTATGACAATCCGTCGGTGCGCCGCAATCGCATCAGCGGCGTGCTGGTGGGAGTAGTGAATGGCACTCCTCCCTGCCGGTGCGTGCTAAATGGTGCTGTCAGAGCAACTGTCGGAGGCACCCAATGACTGATTAAATCAGCTGTCTTTTGCATGGTGGTGTCTGAGCATGCTCAGGTGCTAACCGAGCGTCTTTGGTGTGCTCGAATAGCAGGTTCGAGTCCCCTCAGCTGCATGTCTCACAGCCTAACAAACAGACAATCCCTGCATGTGGTGGCTGTCGATCAGGCATGAGACATGCAGCCGCGAGAACGTGAACATATTTTCGAGCATGGTGAAGACACTCGGTTACACCTGAGCATGATAATACCTTATCCAAGCATGCTCGCTTCTCACTAATGCACATCTGACTTAAAAGGAACCTGTCCGATGTGTTCATCATCTCCTGACTCCCCTATAAACACCCCCAAAATACTACTTGAATTGCTCCCTCTCTGTATTTAGATGAGGGTGGTTTGGTCTGTTGGGCATCTTTGCTGCGGTTTCTGTGCCTCCTCTCTGCTCCTCCCTTCCATCCTCTTGCTTGGATTGTTGTGGATGACGCGTCCTACGTCTCCAAAGTCTCATGCCTACCCAGCAGCATTAACAGATTTGTGTAGAAAAAGAGGTTTATACAGCTAAAAGGTCACCTACAGATATTAATATTTGACACATGAGCCAAAAACATGCATTTAAACAATGTACGGTAAATAAAATATCTAGAACAAAAGCCGAAAATAAGGCTCCAGTCTCCCCCATCTGTCACTGTTTTGAATAAGAAACCATTATAAATGATAAAAAGTGACCAGCCAGTAATGTCAATATACAGTACAGACCAAAAGTTTGGACACACCTCAGTCAAAGATTTTTCTGTATTTTCATGACTAAGAAAATTGTACATTCACACTGAAGGCATCAAAACTATGAAGTAACATATGTGGAATTATATACCGTACTTATCAAAAAAGTGTGAAACACCTGAAATTATGTCTTATATTCTAGGTTCTTCAAATTAGCCACCTTTTGCTTTGATGACTGCTTTGCACACTCTTGGCATTCTCTTGATGAGCTTCAAGAGGTAGTCACCGGGAATGGTTTTCACTTCACAGGTGTGGCCTGTCAGGTTTAATAAGTGGGATTTCTTGCCTTATTATTATTATTATTTATTATTATAGCGCCATTTATTCCATGTACTGTAAATATCAGTATGATGAATGCTGGAATTACGTAGCGTCCCCAGATGACCTGATAATGGGGTATAGTCCAAATATATATGAATTTACAAAAACTACTCAGAAGATAGAAAAGCTCAAAACCATAACCAACATCCTACCAGCACAGTCCAAGAAGCCGATGATCAGTCCAGGAGGAAAATACTGTTAACCTATAAAGAGATTGGGGTAGAGACCCACACGTATCGCCATGAAAACTGTGACTTCATCAGAGGCAAAAGTGAACAAGTTGAAGACATGTGAAGTTCTGTTTGATGATTAGTCCAAGTAGAAAATACTGTGTCAACCTATAAAGAGAGAGGGAAAGAGACTCCACACTCAGGGGCGGATTATAATGGGGTCAATCTGGGCGGTAGCCCAGGGCCCAGTGGTATGGGGGGCCCTGGGCTACCGCTCAGATTGACCACCACCATCAGGGCATTACTGCCCTGACTGGCGTATTTGCCCAGTGGGCAGAGGGGGCCCGCATCGGGCCCAGTCTCATCTGCTCACCGGCCCCTACTGGCGCTGCAGCAGTTTAACGCTATTGACCTGCGGGCCCACGCACGCATGTCAATAGTTAACAGCCGCCAGCCAATCGGAGGCTGGCAGCTGATGTCAGCCACAGCGCGCACGTCGCCGGCATCTGATGTCATTGTCAGTAGCCGGCAAGTGCTCTTCAGCTGCGAGGAGGGAGCTTCGCCGAAGGAGCGCGGTCAGGTAAGAAGAACTCAAATTTTTTTTTTTTTTATTGAGAGCGGCAATCCGGGGGACCTGGGCCAGAATGCTGGAAACTGGGGGCAGAGATGCTGGACACTGGGGGCAGAAATGCTGGACATTGGGGGAAGAGATGCTGGACACATTGGGAGCAGAGATGCTGGACACATTGGGAGCAGAGATGCTGGACACACTGGGGGCAGAGATGCTGAACACATTGGAGGCAGAGATGCTGGACACATTGGGGGCAGAGATGCTGGACACATTGGGGGCAGAGACGCTGGACACATTGGGGGCAGAGATGCTGGACACACTGGGGGCAGAGATGCTGGACACATTGGGGGCAGAGATGCTGGACACATTGGGGGCAGATATGCTGGACACTGGGGGCAGAAATGCTGGACATTGGGGGCAGAGATGCTGGACACATTGGGGCAGAGATGATGGACACATTGGGGGAAGAGATGCTGAACACATTGGAGGCAGAGATGCTGGACACATTGGGGGCAGAGATGCTGGACACATTGGAGGCAGAGATGCTGGACACATTGGGGGCAGAGATGCTGGACACACTGGGGTCAGAGATGCTGGACACATTGGGAGCAGAGATGCTGGACACACTGGGGGCAGAGATGCTGGACACATTGGGGGCAGAGATGCTGGACACATTGGGGGCAGATATGCTGGACACTGGGGGCAGAAATGCTGGACATTGGGGGCAGAGATGCTGGACACATTGGGGGCAGAGATGATAGACACATTGGGGGAAGAGATGCTGGACACATTGGGAGCAGAGATGCTGGACACATTTGCAGCAGAGATGCTGGACACATTGGGAGCAGAGATGCTGGACACACTGGGGGCAGAGATGCTGAACACATTGGAGGCAGAGATGCTGGACACATTGGGGGCAGAGATGATGGACACATTGGGGGAAGAGATGCTGGACACATTGGGGGCATGGATGCTGGACACATTGGGGCAGAGATGCTGGACACATTGGGGGCAGATATGCTGGACACTGGGGGCAGATATGCTGGACACTGGGGGCAGAGATGCTGGACACTGGGGTCAGAGATGCTGGACACTGGGGGCAGAGATGCTGGACACACTTGGGGCAGAGATGCTGGACACTGGGGGCAGACATGCTGGACACTGGGGGCAGAGATGCTGGACACATTGGGGGCAGAGCTGCTGGACATTGGGGCAGAGATGCTGAACATTGGGGGCAGAGATGCTGGACACTGGGGGCATAGATGCTGGACACTGGGGGCAGAATTTTGGACACAATGGGGGCAGAGATGCTGGACACATTGGGGGCAGAGATGCTGGACACTGGGGGCAGAGATGCTGGACACACTGGGGGCAGGACTGGAGACAGATGGGGCAGGATTGGAAACGGGCAGAATGTAGATAAGGGGCATGATTGGAGACACGGGGCAGAATGAAAGACATGAAAGAATGAAAGACACGGGGAAGGATTGGAAACAGATCTTGCAGGATCATGGGGCAGAATGGATATGATGGAGAGTGATGGGGCAGGATGGGGAGATCATATGGGGCAGAATGGATACTCAGGAGGGCAGGATGCGAGAACATATGGCTGGAGCCAGGAATGAGATACACAGGGCTAGGATGGGGATATTATTATTACCATAGGGGCTAATTAAGGGATATTATTACTGCAGTGATATATTTATTTTATTTTTTGAGTATACTGTTTTAAATGGGGGGGGGGCGGTCCTGTTACTGTGTAGAGTGACACTATGTTGCCTTTTTCTCTTCATGTGATGTAATGTAGAAGTTGGGAAAAATTAAACAATGTGTTCTCCAAGCGGAGCTCGAGATGACTGTATTATTTCTTGCAGGGACGAGTCCTGGCTGGATGAAGTGATTGCGTTATGCGCTGGATGAAAAATGAAGGACTTCACCTTGAGACTTCACTGGTGAGTTAGTGTATTACCTATACACTGACACTATACACTGTATACTAAATACAGAGGTCCTGTGTATAATTTCACCGGTGATCACTGTATTACCTCTACACAGACACTGCATACTAAGTACAGATCTCCTGTGAATACTGGCACTTATGATGGTAGTATTGTGTTTTTTTTTTTTTTTATTACTGATCAGTATTGTACTATTCAGTCACTATGTGGTGGTAATATGTGGTATGGTCATGGTGTTGCGGTATTTGTCCCTTGTATGTGTTATTTGGTCTCTTTGTGGTGGTAATATGTCATCTGGTCATGGTGCAGTGGTATTTGTTCTTTGTATGTGATATTATTCGGTCACTGGTGGTAATATGTCATCTGGTCATGGTGTAGCGGTATTTGTTCTTTGTGATATTATTCGGTCACTGGTGGTAATATGTCATCTGGTCATGGTGTTGTATTTGTTCCTTGTATGTGATATTATTTGTCATTTTAAAAATCGATAAATAAATAGAAATATACCTAAATTGTATTGCATATTTTAACAAATATGTAGTAGCTTACAGTAGAGTAGGGCCCGGCCAAAAGTGTCTGCTGTGTTATGGTGGCGGCTTGAAAAAATCTTTTGGCCAAAACAAAAGCTGCCGGCTATATGTGTGATCTGGTGATGGGAACTGTTAATGTATGATAGGTGAGAAGTGGAGTTTCACTCAGTAACTATTTTTCTGGAATAATCTGGTTCAGGTATATGATGACCCCGTCGCATGACCCCGTCACATGACTTGGGGGCCCACAGAGTCTGAACAGCCCGGGGCCCTCGCTACCCTTAATCCACCCCTGCCCACACTTATCGCCATTAAAAGTTGGCTTCATCAGGGGAAAAAAATGCAATGCTGAAGACATATGAAGTTCTGTTTATATGCATATATATAGATAATGAATCAATTAAATTATTAGCAGCTATGGAAGACAAGGTCCATGTGGTAAGCCTCATTGAGCGTTTGTTCAGAAATTATTTGTTAATAAAGCTACATGAATGTTGAAAGTGTGTGCACGCGCATCGGATATGATGAAATGAGTTAATCATATTTGCATCTGGGTACACTCATGATGCGTGCGCAGTCAATCTTCCAAAGCCTGTGCAGAGTGCTCATGTGTAAATTGGCATCTGCAAATCCTTGTTAAATCTTTGCGCAGGCGCGAAAAGTAAGAAATGCCGATTTATCGATACCTCTTGGTTATCCATACCTCTTTTTCTTTACACATTGTGCTTCTTCTGATGTGTTCAGGGTTGCTTCTTTTTTCTTGCGTGCCCTCCCTGTTTCGTAGCATCGGCGGCTCGCGCAGGCCCCCACTGCGGGCAGAGCAAAGGACATCACTGCTCGTGCGCCAAAACACGTCATTCTGGCTTCTGTGGAAGTGTGCCTGCTCAGCCTGGTGATGCTATTGCGCAGGCACTAGATTTCGGTGATGCGGGATGCATCATCCACAGCAATCAGAGCCGGAGGACGGTGCAGCGAGGACGCCCAGAGTGAATCGAAATAGTGAGGACTCCAGGAGTGAATTGAAATAGCATTTTTGGGGGGTCTACAGGGGAAGTCAGGAGATGATTGCCAATTTTGTAGGAGCAGGTAAAAGTGGTGGCATTTGATGAGAGACTCAAAAACTGGTGAGAAGTTCCTTTACATGTATTCTTAGCATTTGGCCACGTTCACAGGTTCAGTATTTGGTCAATATTTCACATCAGCATTTATAAGCCAAAACCAGGAGTGGAACAATTAGAGGAAAAGTGTAATAGAAACATATGCACCACTTCTGTATTTTTCACTCCTGGTTTTGGCTACAAATACTGAGTGTGTGAACCTGGCCTTAAAGTGAGATGATGCGATGAGCTTTATCTGTGTATAGAAACTTAAACAATGATGTTTTGCAGCCGGTGATGCTCCGTTTTATTAGACATTGGATTGATGAATCCACCTAGCGCAGGTGGTGGGTGATGAATACTCCCATCAGCCACTCCTGCTGTCACTTTTATTAGCAGCAGCAGGGGTAGGCTGATGGGAGTAGTAGTCCGATCAGTCGCAGCCTGCCCTTGGTGTTATCAGTTGAATACAACCCTCATCATTCTCACTTGCTCACGCTGATCGCCTGCAGAGCAGGGGAGAATGATGAGAGTTGTCTTCCTGGCGCCAGGGAACAGCGCTTACTGTAACACTGTCATCTCTGGTACTGGAAAAAAATGGATGTGTGAAACTGACCTAATTCTGCGCTTTCTCCAACACTTTCTTTTTTTCTCCCTTCCTCTACCACTCATCTCAGTCTCCATTCACATTTGTCCACAGGTTATGTCTGGTATTGCAGATTAGCTCTATTGAAGTGAATGACCCTGAACTGCAATACCACACATGACCATTACACAGAGGTGGCGCTGTTTTTGTAGAAATTCTACCACTATTCAATTAAATCAGTAGCTAAATGCTATTTGTCCAGATGAAAAGGAAGTTGTGGTGTCCGAGTGCTTGCCAGCCCAGTGATATAAAATACTCATTCTAACTCTCGTATCGCTGATACGTTTGTTGTTTCCATTCATTACGGACTGTGGAAAGACCGACAGTGCAAGTTGGAGACGTTTTTTTTTCTTATTGACACACTGGAGCCTTCACTAATGAAATCTGAGACTATGGACAAGACTGTCCAAATACAGCTGAAGAAGCTCCCTCTGCCCCTCTCCCAGGAGAAACTCCCCAGCATTGAAGACTTCCAGCCAGTGAGCAGCAGCGGACGCCTGGTCTCATACTTCCCGATACTGAGCACTCTCCATTAAGGTGACTTAGTCCTCAGAAGCTCCTTCTTTTGTATGGAAGTCATGTTGGCCAGGGACAAGGCTATGCATAAAAAAGACGGAACTCTAAAGACTCTGGACCGGAAACACGGATTTCTAAATAAATACATTTTATTAGTTTAGTATCTCATTCACAGGCTTCTGCTGCATTTTCTTTCTGTAACCGTCATGTCATTTTCCTGATTGGACCCGCAGCTTGTAGGCGACAGTCTGCGATACTCAGTCTCAACGAGGGTGATTTAAGTCCCGTGGATGCAACATCTGGAAGAGCAGAGAATTCTGATTATAGAACAGTATAACGACTGTCAGACCCCATTACAGATCCCTCGGGGGCGGGCACTCATATTTTCTACTGCCCTGATTGGTGCATCTCTAACCAGACAGTTTTCTGTCTCTATGTACTGTCCATTGGTACACATATGGCGGTGATAGTATACCTTTTCACGTGATGTTCTTTTTTTACCACAATTTTTATGTGTACCCTGCCTTGAGTTACGTAAAGTTTTCGGTCTCTATAGGGAATATTTTGACTCCAAAAACTTTTTCTTAGACTGTTCTTTTAAGAAATTGAGTAGATTTTATGCAGATTAAAGGAGTTTTCCTATCATATGTAAAGTTTTAAGGGAAAAAAAAAAGTTTTGTTTTTATTTAAAGTGTCATTCTCCTTTTAACTGAAACTGAAAAGGGAACTGGAACGTAAGTGTTAAACTATTGGAGCGCCCCCAGACACAGGGCCACAAGTTACTCGGTATCGGTTCTCTCTGTCTCAGTTCTGGGGTTGTCACGGTGGCTGGACCTGGTCCGTGACCCTGCTAAGGGGCGTCCAATGAAAGGGGTGATGGTCGTTTGTCAAGGTTTCGTGACGCCACCTGTGGTGTTCGGTCAGGGCGACCGACGCTGCTTGGGGTCCACTAGGGTGATGTGATGGCAGCTAGATGGTATTCCTTCCCACAGGTGAAGTATATCCCCAGGGCTTCCCAGTAGTGCAGATGGTGATGGTGTGAGGTGCAGACAATAACGAGGACACAAGGTTGCAGTCTCTTTACCTCTTTACTGAAGACTTCAGGATCCTCAATCCAGAGCATGGTTAACAGGGCTATCTGAGACCGGCCGGTCCGAAGGCACATTCAGAGTTCCCTTTGCAGATGGAAATCGTGGCCTACCACTAGCGCCTGTGTGTTGTAGTGCTTCCCTGCTGAGCATTCGGGATAGTCCTCACAACTTCTATTCTCGTTCTTTCTAGTTCATTCCAGTTCTTTCTAGTTCTCCGTCCCCCAGTATGTTTTGGCTAGGACGCACCCGTTTGACGGGAAGGCTCGGAGTTCTTCCGGGACCCTAGAGACGCCCCTCTCCACGTGTTGCCCCCTATGTCTGCTTAGGTGATGTAAGGTAGACAGCCAACCTATAATTAACTGTCCTGCGGAGTTTGAAGTAAGGCATAGAGTCAGTTACTTCCTCGGTGTTCCGGCCACCGGGTACGCGCCTCAGTAGGATGTTGCCGTTCTCCGGGCACGACTCCTACTGGCTCTCCTTTGTGCTTGATCTTGTTTCTCACTGTCCACAATATCCTTCGCTTCGTGTCTCTTTCTTAGGATACCGCCGCAGGGCGTGCAGGCGCGGTTCCGTAATGTTCTATTCTAGTCGCTAGGTACCTGCCAGGTTCCCACGCCTCACAGGGACCCCCCTGAATCTTCCCTGCAACATCCCCTGCCACGGGATGTTGCCTGGACAAAACCCAGTCAGCTTCTGCCTAACTTCCTATCCAACCCCTAGTTTTACCAGTGTGAGGAGTGGCCTAATAAATCAAACCTTTTGCTCCCCCTAGTGGCCGGAGTGTGAAGTGTAATGTGTGCTGGTGATACCTGGTCAGATGAACTCCTTTAGTGCCATTAGAATACAATTTAAACTATGGATTTCTCTAATACAGCAAAACAGATTTCTGTGTGCAAATATAGGATTTAATCAGGATTAAAGCCCCTTTTGTCATGAAATGGTAATTCAGAACCACAATGGATGTTGAAGTTCAGAGCACATACAGTGACCTGGCAAAAACCCAAAAACATAGGACGAGCTCTGAGACGTGGGAACTCTGCTGACCGAAAACCCTAATCCTATCGTACAACACTGAAGGCAGCCGTGGAGCGCTCCTATCCAAGTCCTAGGCGCCTCGAGCACGGCCTGAGAAACTAGCTAGCCTAAGAGAGGAAAATAAGCCTACCTCGCCTCAGAGAAATTCCCCAAAGGAAAAGGCAGCCCCCCACATATAATGACTGTGAGTGAGATGAAAAGACAAACGTAGAGATGAAACAGATTTAGCAAAGTGAGGCCCGACTTTCTGAATAGACCGAGGATAGGAAAGGTAACTTTGCAGTCAACACAAAACCCTACTAACAACCACGCAGAGGGGGTAAAAAGACCCTCCGTACCGAACTAACGGCACGGAGGTACACCCTCTGCGTCACAGAGCTTCCAGCAAGCGACAAAAACCAAAAGAGCACGCTGGACAGAAAAAAACAGTAAACAAAAAATAACACAAGCAAAACTTAGCTTATGCAGAGCAGCAGGCCACAGGAACGATCCAGGAGGAAACTAGACCCACACTAGAACATTGACAGGAGGCCAGGATACCAGCACTAGGCGGAGTTAAATAGAGAACGTCTAACGACCTCCCCACATCACCTGAGGAAGGAGACTCAGAAGCCGCAGTACCACTTTCCTCCACCAACGGAAGCTCACAGAGAGAACCAGCCGAAGTACCACTTGTGGCCACAGAAGGGAGCTCTGCCACAGAATTCACAACACCCTTTACCTACATGCCACTAGTTAATGGCAAGCTCCCTTTAAAGGAGAAAAACCTTCAAATATTTTTGGGCTATCCTTTAAATTTAGCATTGAGTTAACTGAGTATCCATCAGTGAGCTGCGTCTGATGGGAGAGTTTAACACTTTCCTTGCGTCTTCTAAGCTCCTGTTGACTGATTTGTTACTACAAAGTTCAGTCCAACCATCCTATAGTCATAAATTGGCCGAAAAAAGCTCAGAAGAAGGAAGATAATAAGTTATAAGCTCTCTTGTTATACAATTTTTTATTTTGTACAGTCAAAGACTAATAATCTACTAGACAAAGACGAAAAGACAAGACAGAAAAATGACTGTAAAAAAAAAAATTAAACAAGTCCGGACCTAATTTACAAGAAAATATTGCGACCACTCCGAGCACCAGGAAAACTTTACGTTACCTGAATTTTCGAGGACAACCAAATGCCCCTACAAAACTCTCATGGGTAAAGCAGTGGCGACGACAGTAGCCCAGTCACGACAATCCGTTTTCCGCCCCCTACATTCGACAGAAACTGCACTCATCAAAGTGACCAGTGACCTTCTGACAGTAAAACGTAACGGTGACCACTCTCTGCTCATTCTTCTCGACCTTTCTGCAGCTTTCGACACTGTTGACCACCCTCTCCTGCTCTCTAGGCTCCAGTCACTAGGCATTAAGGACACTGCTCTCTCCTGGTTCTCCTCCTATCTTTCTGACCGCTTCTTCAGTATTTTGTTTGCTGGCTCCACTTCATCTCCTTTTCCTCTCACTGTCGGGGTACCTCAGGGCTCAGTCCTTGGCCCCCTTCTCTTCTCCCTCTACACGGCCCCAATTGGACAGACCATCAGCAGAGTTGGCTTTCAGTACCATCTTTATGCTGATGACACACAACTATACACGTCATCCCCTGACCTTACCTCCGCTGTACTACAGAACGCCACTGACTGTCTGTCCGCAGTCTCCAACATCATGTCCGCTCTCTATCTGAAACTCAACTTCTCCAAAACTGAACTTCTTCTGTTCCCGCCATCTACTAACCTCCCTAAACCTGACATTTCTCGCTCCGTGGGTGGCACCATAATAACACCCCGGCAGCAGGCACGCTGTCTGGGTCTTATATTTGACTCCGATCTCTCCTTCACCTCTCATATACAATCTCTTGCCCGCTCGTGCCGCTTACACATAAAGAACATCTCTAGAATCTGCCCTTTTCTCACCATGGAAACAACAAAAACCCTCACTGTCGCCCTGATCCACTCCCGCCTGGACTACTGTAATGCTTTATTAATTGGCCTCCCCCTCACTCGACTTTCCCCTCTCCAGTCCATCCTTAATGCAGCAGCCAGGGTCGTCCATCTGGCTAATCATTACTCGGATGCGTCCGCTCTTCGCCAGTCGTTACACTGGCTGCCCATTCATTACAGGATACAATTCAAAGTACTTGTCACGGGAGTAATGGGTAGACTAAGGCTGGTTACCCGGGCCCCTGTGATATCCCTCAGGCTAGGGAAACCCTGTTTGTCCCTCTCCCAGAGGTTACACTAAAGGTGTGCATGTCTGGGCCGCCAGGCCTGACCCTGTCTCCTGTTTCAGCCCTAAGCTGAAACCACCTCCCGCCACCCAGTGAAGAGACCACACACCAATCCCCACAGAAAGCACAGACAGGGAAAACTGAAAAACACACCACGCCGCAGTCACACAGGAATACACTATAATGTGCACAGGGCAAAACAAATACAAATATAGGAAGGAGAAATATGACAAAGGATAATACAACACCAGATACGATATTCCTTCTCCTAGACAACCCATCACCTTTTTTAATAAAGACCTGTGGAACACGTTGTGAATCTTATATACCGTAGGGAGCTCTGGGTTAATGATGGCAGCGACCCTAAACGGACCAATAAACCTTGGACCCAATTTAAGAGATGGTATTTTGAGTCTTATGTTTTTTTGTGGACAACTACACCCAGTCACCCACACTGAGGTCCGGACCTGGCACACGTCTACTGTCAGCCACACATTTGTACCTTGCCCACATGCTCAACAGGCGCTGTTTAACTCTCCTCCAGACTGATGACAGTTATGCTCCTAAGTGGTCCTCCTCCGGGACGCCGGAAGAGCCCCCTGACTTAAAGTACAAAATTGAGGATGGTGCCCGTAAACACAAAAAAACGGAGGCTCCCCAGAAGATTCCTGGCGGTGATTATTTATGGCAAACTCAGCCAAAGGAAGGAACGTTGACCACTCCTCCTGGTTGTCAGAAACAAAGCAGCGCAAGTACTGCTCCAAATTTTGGTTCATACGCTCCGTCTGACCATTTGACTGAGGATGAAACGCCGAAGAATGCGACAACTTGATCCCTAGCCGTGAGCAAAATGCTTTCCAAAATTTTGCCACAAACTGAGAACCCCTATCAGACACGATGTCAGACGGGACCCCATGAAGTCTGACCACCTCCTGCACAAAAACCTGAGCCAGAGTCTTAGCGTTAGGCAACGAAGGCAAAGACACAAAGTGCGACATCTTTGAGAACCGATCAACAATCACCAAGATGACCGTGTTCCCAGCTGAGGAGGGCAAGTCTGTGATAAAATCCATGGAGATCTCCGTCCATGGCCTACTGGGTACCTCGAGAGGAAGTAGTGTGCCAGCCGAACGGGAGCGGGGTGTCTTAGCCCTAGCGCACGTGGTGCATGCTGACATGAGACCACGTCCTGTCGGATTTTGGGCCACCAAAACCGACGCGATACCAATTCCAAGGTACCCCTAACCCCTGGATGGCCAGCCAAGACAGCATCATGATGCTCACCCAACACATTTAGGCGAAGATGGAGCGGTACAAACGATTTATTAACGGGAAGCTCTGGTGGTACCTCCTCCTGAGCCTTGGCAATCTCAGCCTCAACATCAGTCGTGAGGGCCGAGACCACTACACCCTTTTGGAGGATGGGTACCGGATCTTCCCGAGGTTCTCCCCCCGGAAAACACCTGGACAAAGCATCCGCTTTAGTGTTCTTAGACCCAGGTCGGTACGTAACAAAAAAGTTGAACTGCGTGAAAAACAATGCCCAGCATGCCTGCCTGGGGGACAGACGCTTGGCTGACTCCAAATACAGCAGATTTTTATGGTCGGTGATAACTGTAACCTGATGAACCGACTCCTCCAAAAAGTGTCGCCATTCCTCAAAAGCCAACTTGATAGCCAACAACTCCCTGTTGCCGATATCGTAATTACGTTCGGCAGATGACAGCTTCTTGGAAAAGAAGGCGCAAGGACGCAACTCGCCCAAGGATGAGCCTTGTGACAGCACCCCCCCACTCCAACCTCAGACGCATCAACTTCCACGGTAAATGGTTTGGATACGTCCGGTTGCACCAGAATGGGGGCTGAAGCAAAACTGTTCTTCAGAAATTCAAATGCGAGCACAGCAGCCTCAGGCCAGGCGGAGAAATTGGTACCCTTTTTCGTCATGTCAGTAAGCGGTTTAGCAATGGTAGAAAAATCCTTGATAAACTTTCTATAATAGTTGGAAAACCCAAGGAACCGCTGGAGTGCTTTTAGGTTATCAGGCCGTTCCCAATGCAGCACCGCTTGCACCTTAGCGGCGTCCATTTTAAACCCTGAAGCAGACAATATAACCCAAGAAAGGCAACTCCTGAACCGAAAATACACATTTCTCAAGTTTAGCATAGAGCTTATTTTCCCTGAGTAGCTGTAACACCTGCCTCACATGCTCTAAATGAGTATCACGGTCGCATGAATAAATGAGAATGTCATCTAGGTACACATTAACGAATTTCCCCAGAACATGCGAGAAAACATCATTTATGAAATGTTGAAAAACTGCAGGCGCGTTTGTCAACCCAAATGGCATCACCAAATTTTCAAAATGACCCTCAGGAGTATTAAAAGCCGTCTTCCACTCATCACCTTGACAGACTCTTATGAGGTTGTATGCCCCCCGGAGGTCAAGCTTGGAAAACCACTTAGCACCAGCCACCTGGTTGAACAAATCAGGTATCAGAGTATAGGGTATGGATCACGAACCGTAATCTGGTTTAACTCCCTGAAATTCAGACACGGGCGTAGTCCGCCATCTTTCTTCTTAACGAAGAAGAACCCCGCTGCCACCGGCGAGGATGAAGGCCTGATGTGCCCTTTGCTCAAACTTTCAGCAATATAGTCTTTTAACGCTTGCCTCTCAGGACCAGAGATGTTGAACATCCTAGCTTTCGGCAATTTGGCCCCTGGTTTAAAGCTAATAGTACAGTCATAGGGACGATGTGGTGGCAATTCTGAGCAACCCTTCTCTGAAAACACATCCGCAAAATCCAGCAGTGACTCAGGAATGCTTGGAGTCACAGCGGACACACATGTGGCCAGACAATTCTCCTGGCAAAATCCGCTCCACTGAATTATGTCCTGAGTCTTCCAGTCAATCACCGGGTTGTGCATAGACAACCATGGAAAACCCAGAACCATTTGTGCAGGAAGATTACTGAGCACCCTACATGTAACCTGCTCAGAATGTAGGACCCCAATGTGGAGTTTAACCTCAGCCACAAACTCAGTAATCTCCCCCTGTGGGAGAGGGGTGGCATTGATGGTGACCACCCGGATAGGATGAGGCAATTTTTCGACCGTGAACCCGGCCGTGCGCGCAAACTACTCATCAATGAGATTAGTGGCCGAACCACTATCCACAAAAACAGTGATTGGCACCTCTCTGCCAGCTACAATAACTCTGGCAGGAAGCATACATTGAGAGACCCCCATGGAGGATATGCATAAGCTCAGATTGGCCTCCTCCACACCCTCTGAGCTTAGCTTTTCCGCCGTTGCGCTTCTTCTTTGAAAACAGAGGACAAGCATTTACATAATGCCCCTTTTTACCACAGCAAAAACAGAGTCCCTGCTTCCTGAGCGAGGGGGCTTGATGATGCGACACCCCTGCGATTCGCATAGGCTCCGTGGGCTCACCTGCAGCAACCTCACGTGCACCTACGCCCTCCACCATAGGTGGCGTCTCTAGCCCCCCCTGACGCAAACGGCGATCAATGCGAACAACAGGACTCATGGCTGACTCTAGAGAAGCAGGAGTCTCATACATCAGAAGGGCTTGTTTAACCCTTCCCGAAACCCCATGAACAAACTGACTCTGCAGCGCCGGGTCATTCCATTGAGTGCCCACCGCCCAGCGGCGAAATTCAGAACAGTAATCCTCCGCCATTCGCTCCCCCTGGTGGAGGGCGCGTATTTTAGATTCTGCTAGAGCCAATTTGTCAGGATCATCATAAATGAGTCCAAGAGCGAAAAAAAACTCTCTACTGAGTTAAATTCAGCTGAATCAGAAGGTAATGAAAACGCCCATGCTTGGGGGTCTCCGTTCAGTAATGACAAAACCAAGCCCACACGCTGAGCCTCATTACCTGAGGAAAGCGGGCGCATACGAAAATACAATTTGCAAGCTACACGGAAAACAACAAATTTACTGCGTTCCCCAGCAAACCTCTCAGGTAAAGGGAGTTTTGGCTCTGCAACTCTCCCTGCAGTTTCCACTTGCGCATCAGATACCAAAAGACCCTGTTGCTGAACTGCCCCCTTCAATTCAGAGACCTGTAGGAACAGCGTCTTCAACTGGCGGGTTATGGAAGTCATGGGATCCATGACAAAAAAAACAAACCCTTTTTTTTTTCTTCTTTTCGGGCCGATTTTAATGTCACGGGAGTAATGTGTAGACTAAGGCTGGTTACCCGGGCCCCTGTGATATCCCTCAGGCTAGGGAAACCCTGTCTGTCCCTCTCCCAGAGGTTACACTAAAGGTGTGCATGTCTGGGCCGCCAGGCCTGACCCTGTCTCCTGTTTCAGCCCTATGCTGAAACCACCACCCGCCACCCAGTGAAGAGACCACACACCAATCCCCACAGAAAGCACAGACAGGGAAAACTAAAACCACACCACGCCGCAGTCACACAGGAATACACTATAATGTGCACAGGGCAAAACAAATACAAATATAGGAAGGAGAAATATGACAAAGGATAATACACCACCAGATACGATATTCCTTCTCCTAGACCACCACTCCAGACCAGAACACCAGGCACAAGACACGCTATAATCGGCGACGCCAAAGTTCAGAAGAACTATTTAAAGGCAGAGGGCGTGACCCAGCCTCCAATCCGAGTACCAGCTAGATTAACCCCGGACAACCTAGATAAAATCTAGCCGGCGCCACTGAGCGCATAGTGGATGAATGCGGAATTACCGCTGTCTGTCGGACGCCCCAGTGTGAACAGCGTCCGACATGACAGTACTTGTTCTCACCTACAAAGCTCTCGACAGTGCGGCACCCCCTTACATCAACTCCGTCATCTCTGTCTATCGGCCTAACCGACCGCTGCGCTCTGCAAATGACTTTCGACTAACCTCTGCCCTAATCCGTACCTCCCACTCCCGACTCCAAGACTTCTCCCATGCTGCACCAATCCTCTGGAATGCTCTACCCCAAGATATTAGGACCATCCACAATTTGCATAGTTTTAGGCGCTCGCTCAAAACACATTTGTTCAGAGCGGCCTATCACATTCAGTAATCAAAGTCATGTTATGTTTGTGT
This sequence comes from Ranitomeya imitator, assembly GCF_032444005.1. Taxonomy (NCBI): domain Eukaryota; kingdom Metazoa; phylum Chordata; class Amphibia; order Anura; family Dendrobatidae; genus Ranitomeya; species Ranitomeya imitator. The sequence goes on from NC_091282.1 coordinate 23,814,505, forward strand.
GTGTGTGTAGCCCATTCACTATCTCCATCTATCCCCCACTCTCTGAAGATGGCTGGACCTGTTATGTCTGCTAATGAAAGGTGTAATGAAGGCAATCCAGAGACACAGTGTGCCTAGCGATCCGAGCGCACACAGTGATCTGACAAATACCAAAAAACAAAAGAACGAGCTCTGAGACGTGGAAACTCTGTAGACTGCACACCTGATCCTATCCTAAACACAACTAATAGCGGCTGTGGATTGCGCCTAGCAACTACCTATGCAACTCGGCACAGCCTAAGAAACTAGCTAGCCTGAAGATAGAAAAATAGGCCTGACTTGCCCCCAGAGAAATACCCCAAAGGAAAAGGCAGCCCCCCACATATAATGACTGTGAGTAAGATGAAAAGACAAAACGTAGGGATGAAATAGATTCAGCAAAGTGGGGCCCGATAATCTTAGACAGAGCGAGGATAGTAAAGCGAACTTTGCAGTCTACAAAAAACCCTAAAGCAAAAACCACGCAAAGGGGGCAAAAAGACCCACCGTGCCGAACTAACGGCACGGCGGTACACCCTTTGCTTCTCAGAGCTACCAGCAAAACAAAAGACAAGCTGGACAGAAAAAAAGCAACAAAATAGCAAAAAAGCACTTAGCTATACAGAGCAGCAGGTCACAGGAACAATCAGGAGAAGCTCAGATCCAACACTGGAACATTGACAAGGAGCAGGGATAGCAGCATCAGGCGGAGTTAAGTAACGAAGCAGTTAACGAGCTCACCAGAACACCTGAGGAAGGAAGCCCAGAAGCTGCAGTACCACTTGTGACCACAGGAGTGAATTCAGCCACAGAATTCACAACAGTACCCCCCCCTTGAGGAGGGGTCACCGAACCCTCACCAGAGCCCCCAGGCCGACCAGGATGAGCCGCATGAAAGGCACGAACAAGATCGGGAGCATGAACATCAGAGGCAAAAACCCAGGAATTATCTTCCTGAGCATAACCCTTCCATTTAACCAGATACTAGAGTTTCCGTCTAGAAACACGAGAATCCAAAATCTTCTCCACAATATACTCCAATTCCCCCTCCACCAAAACCGGGGCAGGAGGCTCAACAGATGGAACCATAGGTGCCACGTATCTCCGCAACAACGACCTATGGAATACATTATGTATGGAAAAGGAGTCTGGGAGGGTCAAACGAAAAGACACAGGATTGAGAACCTCAGAAATCCTATACGGACCAATAAAACGAGGTTTAAATTTAGGAGAGGAAACCTTCATAGGAATATGACGAGAAGATAACCAAACCAGATCCCCAACACGAAGTCGGGGACCCACACGGCGTCTGCGATTAGCGAAAAGTTGAGCCTTTTCCTGGGACAAGGTCAAATTGTCCACTACCTGAGTCCAGATCTGCTGCAACCTGTCCACCACAGAATCCACACCAGGACAGTCCGAAGACTCAACCTGTCCTGAAGAGAAACGAGGATGGAACCCAGAATTGCAAAAAAATGGAGAAACCAAGGTAGCCGAGCTGGCCCGATTATTAAGGGCGAACTCAGCCAACGGCAAAAAGGACACCCAATCATCCTGGTCAGCAGAAACAAAACATCTCAGATATGTTTCCAAGGTCTGATTGGTTCGTTCGGTCTGGCCATTAGTCTGAGGATGGAAAGCCGAGGAAAAGGATAGGTCAATGCCCATCCTACCACAAAAGGCTCGCCAAAACCTTGAAACAAACTGGGAACCTCTGTCAGAAACAATATTCTCAGGAATGCCATGCAACCGAACCACATGCTGAAAGAACAAAGGCACCAAATCAGAGGAGGAGGGCAATTTAGCCAAGGGCACCAGATGGACCATTTTAGAAAAGCGATCACAGACCACCCAAATGACTGACATCTTTTGAGAAACGGGAAGGTCAGAAATGAAATCCATCGAAATATGTGTCCAAGGCCTCTTTGGGACCGGCAAGGGCAAAAGCAACCCACTGGCACGAGAACAGCAGGGCTTAGCCCTAGCACAAATCCCACAGGACTGCACAAAAGTACGTACATCCCGTGACAGAGATGGCCACCAGAAGGATCTAGCCACTAACTCTCTGGTACCAAAGATTCCAGGATGACCAGCCAACACCGAACAATGAAGTTCAGAGATAAGTTTATTAGTCCACCTATCAGGGACGAACAGTTTCTCCGCTGGACAACGATCAGGTTTATTCGCCTGAAATTTTTGCAGCACCCGCCGCAAATCAGGGGAGATGGCAGACACAATGACTCCTTCCTTGAGGATACCCGCTGGCTCAGATAAACCCGGAGAGTCGGGCACAAAACTCCTAGACAGAGCATCCGCCTTCACATTTTTAGAGCCCGGAAGGTACGAAATCACAAAGTCGAAGCGGGCAAAAAATAACGACCAACGGGCCTGTCTAGGATTCAAGCGCTTGGCAGACTCGAGATAAGTCAAGTTCTTATGATCAGTCAATACCACCACGCGATGCTTGGCTCCTTCAAGCCAATGGCGCCATTCCTCGAATGCCCACTTCATGGCCAGCAACTCTCGGTTGCCCACATCATAATTACGCTCAGCGGGCGAAAACTTCCTGGAAAAGAAAGCACATGGTTTCATCACTGAGCAATCAGAACCTCTCTGTGACAAAACCGCCCCTGCTCCAATCTCAGAAGCATCAACCTCGACCTGGAACGGAAGAGAAACATCTGGCTGACACAACACAGGGGCAGAACAAAAACGACGCTTCAACTCCTGAAAAGCTTCCACAGCAGCAGAAGACCAATTAACCAAATCAGCACCCTTCTTGGTCAAATCGGTCAATGGTTTGGCAATGCTAGAAAAATTACAGATGAAGCGACGATAAAAATTAGCAAAGCCCAGGAACTTTTGCAGACTTTTCAGAGATGTCGGCTGAATCCAATCCTGGATGGCTTGGACCTTAACTGGATCCATCTCGATAGTAGAAGGGGTAAAGATGAACCCCAAAAATGAAACTTTCTGCACACCGAAGAGACACTTTGATCCCTTCACAAACAAAGAATTAGCACGCAGGACCTGAAAAACCATTCTGACCTGCTTCACATGAGACTCCCAATCATCTGAGAAGATCAAAATGTCATCCAAGTAAACAATCAGGAATTTATCCAGATACTCACGAAAGATGTCATGCATAAAAGACTGAAACACAGATGGAGCATTGGCAAGTGAAAAACGGCATCACTAGATACTCAAAATGACCCTCGGGCGTATTGAATGCAGTTTTCCATTCATCTCCTTGCCTGATTCTCACCAGATTATACGCACCATGAAGATCTATCTTAGTGAACCAACTAGCCCCCTTAATCCGAGCAAACAAGTCAGATAACAATGGCAAGGGATACTGAAATTTAACAGTGATCTTATTAAGAAGGCGGTAATCAATACACGGTCTCAGCGAACCATCCTTCTTGGCTACAAAGAAGAACCCTGCTCCCAGTGGTGATGATGATGGGCGAATATGTCCCTTCTCCAGGGATTCCTTCACATAACTGCGCATAGCGGCGTGTTCGGGCACGGATAAATTAAATAATCGACCTTTAGGGAATTTACTACCAGGAATCAAATTGATAGCACAATCACAATCCCTATGCGGAGGTAGGGCATCGGACTTGGGCTCTTCAAATACATCCTGATAATCAGACAAGAACTCTGGGACCTCCGAAGGGGTGGATGACGAAATCGACAAAAATGGAACATCACCATGTACCCCCTGACAACCCCAGCTGGACACCGACATGGAATTCCAATCCAATACTGGATTATGGGTTTGTAGCCATGGCAACCCCAGCACGACCACATCATGCAGATTATGCAACACCAGAAAGCGAATAACTTCCTGATGTGCAGGAGCCATGCACATGGTCAGGTGGGCCCAGTACTGAGGTTTATTCTTGGCCAAAGGTGTAGCATCAATTCCTCTCAATGGAATAGGACACCGCAAAGGCTCCAAGAAAAACCCACAACGTTTAGCATAATCCAAATCCATCAGATTCAGGGCAGCGCCTGAATCCACAAACGCCATGACAGAAAACGACGACAAAGAGCATATCAGGGTAATGGACAGAAGGAATTTGGACTGTACAGTACCAATGACGGCAGACCTAGCGGACCGCTTAGTGCGCTTAGGACAATCAGAAATAGCATGAGTGGAATCACCACAGTAGAAACACAGCCCATTCAGACGTCTGTATTCTTGCCGTTCAACTCTGGTCATAGTCCTATTGCACTGCATAGGCTCAGGTTTAACCTCAGGCAATACCGCCAAATGGTGCACAGATTTACGCTCGCGCAAGCGTCGACCGATCTGAATGGCCAAAGACAAAGACTCATTCAAACCAGCAGGCATAGGAAATCCCACCATGACATCCTTAAGAGCCTCAGAGAGACCCTTTCTGAACAAAGCTGCCAGCGCAGATTCATTCCACTGAGTGAGTACTGACCATTTCCTAAATTTCTGACAATATACTTCTATATCATCCTGACCCTGGCACAAAGCCAGCAAATTTTTCTCAGCCTGATCCACTGAATTAGGCTCATCGTACAGTAATCCGAGCGCCAGGAAAAACGCATCGACACTACTCAATGCAGGGTCTCCTGGCGCAAGAGAAAATGCCCAGTCTTGAGGGTCGCCGCGCAAAAAAGAAATAATAATCAAAACCTGTTGAATAGGATTACCAGAAGAATGAGGTTTCAAGGCCAGAAATAGCTTACAATTATTTTTGAAACTTAGAAACTTAGTTCTATCTCCAAAAAACAAATCAGGAATAGGAATTCTTGGTTCTAACATAGATTTCTGATCAATAGTATCTTGAATCTTTTGTACATTTATAACGAGATTATCCATTGAAGAGCACAGACCCTGAATATCCATGTCCACACCTGTGTCCAGAAACACCCAAATGTCTAGGGGAAAAAAAAAAAAAGTGAACACAGAGCAGAGAAAAAAAAAATGGTGTCAGAACTTTTTCTTTCCCTCTATTGAGAATCATTAGATTGGCTCCTTGTACTGTTATGTCTGCTAATGAAAGGTGTAATGAAGGCAATCCAGAGACACAGTGTGCCTAGCGATCCGAGCGCACACAGTGATCTGACAAATACCAAAAAACAAAAGAACGAGCTCTGAGACGTGGAAACTCTGTAGACTGCACACCTGATCCTATCCTAAACACAACTAATAGCGGCTGTGGATTGCGCCTAGCAACTACCTATGCAACTCGGCACAGCCTAAGAAACTAGCTAGCCTGAAGATAGAAAAATAGGCCTGACTTGCCCCCAGAGAAATACCCCAAAGGAAAAGGCAGCCCCCCACATATAATGACTGTGAGTAAGATGAAAAGACAAAACGTAGGGATGAAATAGATTCAGCAAAGTGGGGCCCGATAATCTTAGACAGAGCGAGGATAGTAAAGCGAACTTTGCAGTCTACAAAAAACCCTAAAGCAAAAACCACGCAAAGGGGGCAAAAAGACCCACCGTGCCGAACTAACGGCACGGCGGTACACCCTTTGCTTCTCAGAGCTACCAGCAAAACAAAAGACAAGCTGGACAGAAAAAAAGCAACAAAATAGCAAAAAAGCACTTAGCTATACAGAGCAGCAGGTCACAGGAACAATCAGGAGAAGCTCAGATCCAACACTGGAACATTGACAAGGAGCAGGGATAGCAGCATCAGGCGGAGTTAAGTAACGAAGCAGTTAACGAGCTCACCAGAACACCTGAGGAAGGAAGCCCAGAAGCTGCAGTACCACTTGTGACCACAGGAGTGAATTCAGCCACAGAATTCACAACATGGACCATCATTGTAACTACATCATAGTAAATACACACCTGTACTTTGTATCTCCCCCTCCTCATTGTAGATTGTAAGCTCTCACGAGCAGGGGCGTCTTACTGTGCTTTAATTATTGTATTGTTAACGTTGTTACTTATGACTGTTGTGTTTGAAACTGTTCAACTGTAAAGCGCTGCGGAATATGTTGGCGCTATATAAATAAAGATTATTATTATTATTATTATTTCCACATGTCCATAAGGAGAACTTCAGGTCCTCGCTGCTGCCAGCTGTAATAATAGTGACTTATTAAAGGGGAACTTCATCCACACTCTGATTTCCATCACAGGATTAACAATGTTCATAAGATTCTGAGACCTAATACTAAAGTATCAGCCACTCCACGTGCAAGTGTTGACAACCTGCCTCTACATAGTGCAAATCGGTAGGAAGTTGTCACATCCTCGCCCCGTTTCCTGGCATAACCGATTAGCAGGGTGTGAACTTTGAGTGGCAGAAACCTTATGTGTAATTGTTTTGTAGCATCTGCATCCATTTCGAGAAGAGGACACCGATGCGCGCTCTCAGGGATGGAGTGATGGCCGTGTTTGAGCAGATTTTTTTCCATTGCTGTGAAAGTTCTGAAAATTGCTGAGTGAGAGCAAAGAAAGTGGCCAAACTCTAGTGAGAAATATATTCTCCCACCCCCATAAATCAAGAAGTGGGGTTATCTGGCTTCCTTAAGAAGAAAACTTGTAAAAACATCCTAAAAAGTAGACCGAGAAGCTCCTGGATCCCTATGGACTCTAGAGCCACCATTTACGAGAAGTGCAATCTTCTTGAAATCTAGATCTAAAGCTAATTTTACAAACGACTCAAGACTCGCGACCCAAAGACTAATCTTAAAATGTAGTTTTGCCACTGAGCATTGAGAGGAGAATGACTCTTGATGGACAAGTAGTTTATTAATGGATATGGAGTTCAAGTTGGAGAAACCTAGGAACCAAGAGTCCATCCAAGGTAGATGTTCTGAAGTGTCCTCCAGACATTCATTGCTGGTGTCTGACCCTTCAATAAATGATGATCACAAAATGTAACACGTCTGTTATAGATGCTTGTTGTGACTGTATGAGCTCCTTAATTGTACATTTCTTTAATAGTGTGTGTGTGTCAATGTTACATAGCATTGCTAACCTTTGCTTCATAAACACTAGAAATGTAACCACTTTCTAACAGGAGACTAGAAATGAACGGGATGCTAACTGCTTAAAAGTACTTGTTCACTTGTTTTTTAGTGTTCAGTGCTATTGTACATAATTTAAAAGTGTGATGAATGCATTTGTGTCATAAATAATACAATTTTACTTTGGAGCTGCACTGCTTACTAGTAAAGTATGGTCTGTTATCAAAGTCACGATCTAACGAAATTGCTAGCATGGTCTTTTTTGGGGGGAAAATGAAAGGAGAAAAAGTGAACCCTTGCATGTAATGACTTGTGTATTCCCCTTTAGCAGCTCTCACCTCCACCAAGTGTTTTCTGCATCTGCAAAGCTTTGCACAACTTTACCAGTTTGCACACTTTAAGTATTTGGCGCTCAAATTTCTGCATCTCTTGTTAAAAAAAAACGCACGTTTTTGCTCGCTTTTTTGCTTGTGTTTTTGCACAGATTGTGTCATTGATAGACCATTATTTTTAATCTTTAAAGACTCCATAATAACAGGGTCTGTACCACAGGACTGGCGTATAGCAAATGTGGTGCCAATATTCAAAAAGGGGACAAAAACTGAACTCGGAAATTATAGGCCAGTAAGCTTAACCTCTACTGTGGGTAAAATCCTGGAGGGCATTCTAAGGCACGCTATACTGGAGTATCTGAAGAGGAATAACCTCATGACCCAGTATCAGCACGGGTTTACTAAGGACCGTTCATGTCAGACTAATCTGAACAGCTTCTATGAAGAGGTAAGTTCCGGACTGGACCAAGGGAACCCAGTGGACGTAGTGTATATGGACTTTTCAAAAGCTTTTGATACGGTGCCACACAAAAAGTTGATACATAAAATGAGAATAATGGGGATAGGGGAAAATATGTGTAAGTGGGTTGAGAGCTGGCTCAGGGATAGGAAACAAAGGGTGGTTATTAATGGAGCACACTCGGACTAGGTAGCGGTTAGCAGTGGGGTACCACAGGGGTCAGTATTGGGCCCTCTTCTTTTTAACATATTTATTAATGATCTGGTAGGGGGCATTCAGAGCAGAATTTCAATATTTGCAGATGACACTAAGCTCTGCAGGGTAATCAATACAGAGGAGGACAATTTTATATTACAGGATGATTTATGTAAACTAGAAGCTTGGGCTGATAAATGGCAAATGAGCTTTAATGGGGATAAATGTAAGGTCATGCACTTGGGTAGAAGTAATAAGATGTATAACTATGTGCTTAATTCTAAAACTCTGGGCAAAACCATCAATGAAAAAGACCTGGGTCTATGGGTGGATGACAAACTCATGTTCAGTGGCCAGTGTCAGGCAGCTGCTACAAAGGCAAATAAAATAATGGGAGGCATTAAAAGAGGCATAGGTGCTCATGAGGACAACATAATTTTACCTCTATACAAGTCACTTGTTCGACCACACTTAGAATACTCTGTACAGTTCTGGTCTCCGGTGTATAAGAAAGACTAGATGGACTTAAAGTCTTCCTTCAACCTTAAATACTATGTTACAATGTAAATCTGACTAGACGTTCTGTACAATAAAATCTGGTTAACGCAAATATATTTTCCAGTAATGGAATTTGTAGTTAGTCCAGGCTTGCAAATGCATGGTGGTTAAATGTCTATGCATGCAACTTGTATTTAGACTTTTCAGATTCTGACCTCTGCTTAAGGTAGTTGAACATTTTTGACAGATGACTTTGCGCTGATCAATTGGATGTTGTTTAAAAAAATGCCAATATTAATCTCCCACTATTTATATTTTTTCAGGGAGAATTTAAAACCCAAAAAACAAAAAAACAGACACTAGGCTTTCTGTGCCCCACAATTTGAGAGAGATGGCACACACGACTGGCACTGAAGCACAAATGCCAATATTAATCTCCCACTATTTATTTTTTTTCAGGGAGAATTTAAAAAACAAAAAAACAGACACTAGGCTTTCTGTGGCCCACAATTTGAGAGAGATGGCACACACAACTGGCACTGAAACACAAATGCCAATATTAATCTCCCACTATTTATTTATTTTCAGGGAGAATTTAAACCCCCCCCCCAAAAAAAAAAAAAGACACTAGGCTTTCTGTGCCCCACAATTTGAGAGAGATGGCACACACGACTGGCACTCAAGCACAAATGCCAATATTAATCTCCCACTATTTTTTTTTTTTCAGGAAGAATTTAAAAACAAACAAACAAAAAAAAACAGACACTAGGCTTTCTGTGGCCCACAATTTGAAAGAGATGGCACACACGACTGGCACTGAAGCACAAATGCCAATATTAATCTCCCACTATTTATTTTTTTTCAGGGAGAATTTAAAAAACAAAAAAACAGACACTAGGCTTTCTGTGGCCCACAATTTGAGAGAGATGGCACACACAACTGGCACTGAAGCACAAATGCCAATATTAATCTCCCACTATTTATTTATTTTCAGGGAGAATTTAAACCCCCCACACAAAAAAAAAGACACTAGGCTTTCTGTGCCCCACAATTTGAGAGAGATGGCACACACGACTGGCACTCAAGCACAAATTCCAATATTAATCTCCCACTATTTATTTTTTTTTTCAGGGAGAATTTAAACCCCCCCCTTCAAAAAAAAAAAAGACACTAGGCTTTCTGTGCCCCACAATTTGAGAGAGATGGCACACACGACTGGCTCTGAAGCACAAATGCCAATATTAATCTCTCACTATTTTTTTTTTTTTTTTATTTCTGGGAGAATTGGCAAGAAATCAGGCCCACTGTTAGACTGTATGTTTTCTGTGCCAGAAAATGAGACACAGATGCCACACACAGGACTGCCACTGATGCAGATTTGCCAATTTTAATCTGCACCCTTTTTTTTTTTATTCAGGGAGACTAGTGAATAAATCTGGGCCACTGTATTAGAGTATATTTTCTGTGGCAGAAAGTGGCTTGAACAGATGTAATGAGAAAAAAAAAAAAAAAAAAAGGGGACTGTCCTACAATTACTATCTCCCTGCAGTAATCTCAGCCAGGTATGGCAGGCAGCAATAAGGAGTGGACTGATGCACAAATTAAATAAAAAGTGTGGACAAACAAACAAGATAGCTGTGCAGAAAGGAAGGAACAACAGGATTTTTGTGCTTTGAAAAAAGCAGTTGGTTTGCACAGCGGCGTACACACAGCAATGCAGCTATCAGGGAGCCTTCTAGGGCAGCCCAATGAGCTACAGTGCTGAGGAAAAAAAATGTAGCCTCCACTGTCCCTGCAAACACAAGGTGGTGATGGACAGTGGAAATCGCTACAGCACAAGCGGTTTGGGGGTTAATGGACCCTGCCTAACGCTATCCCTGCTTCTGACGAAGCGGCAGCAACCTCTCCCTATGCTCAGATCAGCAGCAGTAAGATGGCGGTCGGCGGGAACGCCCCTTTATAGCCCCTGTGACACCGCAGACAGCAAGCCAATCACTGCAATGCCCTTCTCTAAGATGGTGGGGACTGAGATCTATGTCATCACGCTGCCCACACTCTGCGTCCACCTTCATTGGCTGAGAAATGGCGCTTTTCGCGTCATTGAAACGCGACTTTGGCGCGAAAGTCGCGTACCGCATGGCCGACCCCACACAGGGATCGGGTCGGGTTTCATGAAACCCGACTGTGCCAAAAGTCGGCGACTTATGAAAATGACCGACCCGTTTCGCTCAACCCTAGTCCTGAGTCTTCCAGTCAATCACCGGGTTGTGCATAGACAACCATGGAAAACCCAGAACCATTTGTGCAGGAAGATTACTGAGCACCCTACATGTAACCTGCTCAGAATGTAGGACCCCAATGTGGCGTTTAACCTCAGCCACAAACTCAGTAATCTCCCCCTGTGGGAGAGGGGTGGCATTGATGGTGACCACCCGGATAGGATGAGGCAATTTTTCGACCGTGAACCCGGCCGTGCGCGCAAACTCCTCATCAATGAGATTAGTGGCCGAACCACTATCCACAAAAACAGTGATTGGCAGCTCTCTGCCAGCTACAATAACTCTGGCAGGGAGCATACATTGAGAGACCCCCATGGAGGAAATGCATAAGCTCAGATAGGCCTCCTCCACACCCTCTGAGCTTAGTAGTTTTCCGCCGTTGCGCTTCTTCTTTGAAAACAGAGGACAAGCATTTACATAATGCCCATTTTTACCACAGCAAAAACAGAGTCCCTGCTTCCTGAGCGAGGGGGCTTGATCATGCGACACCCCTGCGATTCGCATAGGCTCCGTGGGATCGCCTGCAGCAACCTCACGTGCACCTACGCCCTCCCCCATAGGTGGCGTCTCTAGCCCCCCCTGACGCAAACGGCGATCAATGCGAACAACAAGACTGATGGCTGACTCTAGAGAAGCAGGAGTCTCATACATCAGAAGGGCTTGTTTAACCCTTCCCGAAACCCCATGAACAAACTGACTCTGCAGCGCCGGGTCATTCCATTGAGTGCCCACCGCCCAGCGGCGAAATTCAGAACAGTTATCCTCCGCCATTCGCTCCCCCTGGTGGAGGGCGCGTATTTTAGATTCTGCTAGAGCCAATTTGTCAGGATCATCATAAATGAGTCCAAGAGCGAAAAAAAACTCTCTACTGAGTTAAATGCAGCTGAATCAGAAGGTAATGAAAACGCCCATGCTTGGGGGTCTCCGTTCAGTAATGACAAAACCAAGCCCACACGCTGAGCCTCATTACCTGAGGAAAGCGGGCGCATACGAAAATACAATTTGCAAGCTGCACGGAAAACAACAAATTTACTGCGTTCCCCAGCAAACCACTCAGGTAAAGGGATTTTTGGCTCTGCAACTCTCCCTGCAGTTTCAGCTTGCACATCAGATACCCTGTTGCTGAACTGCCCGCTTCAATTCAGAGACCTGTAAGAACAGCGTCTTCAACTGGCGGGTTATGGATGTCATGGGATCCATGACAAAAAAAAAAACACTTTTTTTTTCTTCTTTTCGGGCCGATTATAATGTCACGGGAGCAATGCGTAGACTAAGGCTGGTTACCCGGGCCCCTGTGATATCCCTCAGGCTAGGGAAACCCTGTTTGTCCCTCTCCCAGAGGTTACACTAAAGGTGTGCATGTCTGGGCCGCCAGGCCTGACCCTGACTCCTGTTTCAGCCCTATGCTGAAACCACCACCCGCCACCCAGTGAAGAGACCACACACCAATCCCCACAGAAAGCGAACAGGGAAAACTAAAACCGCACCACGCCGCAGTCACACAGGAATACACTATAATGTGCACAGGGCAAAACAAATACAAATATAGGAAGGAGAAATATGGCAAAGGATAATACACCACCAGATACGATATTCCTTCTCCTAGACCACCACTCCAGACCAGAACACCAGGCAACAAGACACAAGCTATAATCGGCGACGCCCAAAGTTCAGAAGAACTATTTAAAGGCAGAGGGCGTGACCCAGCCTCCAATCCGAGTACCAGCTAGATTAACCCCGGACAACCTAGATAAAATCTAGCCGGCGCCACTGAGCGCATAGTGGATGAATGCGGAATTACCGCTGTCTGTCGGACGCCCCAGTGTGAACAGCGTCCGACATGACAGTACTTGTTCTCACCCACAAAGTTCTCGACAGTGCCACTGACCGAGCTAAGGTGGTCTTTATTGTGTCTCACTTGGAGGGTGTGGCTCTGGCCTGGGTTAACCCCCTTTGGGAACGTGATGATCCTCTCGTCTCCCAACTCTCTTCTTTTCTAGAGACCTTTCGTAAGGTCTTCGATGAGCCGGGACGGTTGGCTTCTACTACAGAGTCTCTTTTTAGTCTCCGCCAGGGTACTCTTTCTGTCGGCCAGTACGCCATTCAATTTCGTACCTTGTCGTCCGAGCTGGGCTGGAACAATGAGGCTTTGGTTGGGGCCTTCTGGCGCGGTCTGTCTGGTCGAATTAAGGACGAGTTGGCGGGTAGAGACACTCCTACAATTCTGGAGGATCTGATGTCCCTGGCGACCCGCATTGACTTGCGTTTTCAGGAAGGTCTCTGTGAATCGGCCAGGGAGAGGAGACCGCCTCGTCCAGTCCTATCTTCTCGCAGTCCTCCTCGCTCTCCTCAAGTCTCTGCTTCTGTGGTATCTGCTCCTGAACCTATGCAGGTGGACCGTATCAAGCCGGCGGAGCAGCGTCGTAAGGAGAGACTGGCACAGGGTCTCTGCTTTTACTGTGGCAGTGCCTCCCATCTTCTGCGTTCCTGTCCGGTGAGGCCGGGAAACGCTTCCGCCTAGGTCAGGTAAGGGAGGCTTACCTGGGTGATAGTGATTCCTCTCTACCTTTTACTCTTTCAGTTCAGTTGCATATCGGTTCCGCTCGCTTTTCTGAAGTAGCGTATGTTGATTCTGGAGCGGCTGGAAATTTTATTCAACTCGAGGCGGTCAGTAGGTTTCAAATTCCTGTCAGATCCTTGGAGTCTCCTCGGCTGTTAGCTTCAGTTGACGGTCGGCCCTTGCAGGAGACCGTTACTTTGGTCACAGAAGAAGTGGAACTGCAAATCGGAGCTTTACATCGGGAGAAGATTGCCTTCTACGTGTTGCCATCTTTATCTCATACGTTTCTCCTGGGTCTTCTGTGGTTAAGAATACACGAGCCAGTTTTAGATTGGCGTTCTGGTGATGTCCTCCGTTGGGGTCATTCCTGTCAAACTAAATGTCTACGTCCTGTTCTTCCTTTAAGGTCATCCATGTCTACTTCTCCTCCGACAGGTTTGCCTTCAGCCTATCACTCCTTTGCTGATGTCTTCGATAAGAAAGAAGCGGAGAACTTGCCCCCGCATCGCCCATATGACTGCCCAATCGACCTCGTTCCTGGTTCAACTCCACCCAGAGGACGAATCTATCCACTGAATCTTCTTGAGTCTCAAGCCATGTCCGAGTATGTTCAGGAGAATTTGGCCAAGGGTTTCATCCGGAAGTCCTCCTCACCCGCAGGTGCAGGTTTCTTTTTTGTTAAGAAGAAGGACGGAACCCTCCGTCCCTGCATCGACTACCGTGGTCTTAATTGTATTACTATTAAGAACAAGTATCCACTGCCTCTTATTCCTGAACTTTTTGATCGGCTACGGGGAGCTCGAATTTTTACTAAGCTGGATCTTCGCGGGGCCTACAATCTTATCCGAATTCGTTCCGGAGATGAGTGGAAGACCGCTTTCAACACCAGAGATGGTCACTACGAGTACCTCGTCATGCCCTTCGGCTTATGCAATGCCCCTGCGGTATTCCAAGAATTTGTGAATGACATTTTCCGTGATCTTTTGTTTTCTTGCGTGGTGGTATATCTGGACGATATTCTCATTTATTCTCCTGACCTGTCTACTCACAGAAGGGACGTTCGTCTTGTTCTTCTGCGTCTGAGGGAGAATCGTCTATTCGCCAAGATCGAGAAATGCGCCTTTGAGCAGTCATCTCTTCCTTTCCTGGGATACATTATCTCCGACTCTGGTCTATGCATGGATCCGGAGAAGGTGTCCGCCGTGCTCAACTGGCCACGTCCTCTTGGTACCAAAGCTATCCAGCGATTCGTCGGTTTCGCGAATTACTACCGACAATTCATTCCTCACTTTTCTTCTCTAATCAAATCCATCATCTCCTTGACTCATAAGGGATCCGATCCTCACATCTGGACCCCTGAAGCTGAAGATGCCTTTCTTTCTTTGAAACAAGCCTTCTCCACAGCTCCCGTACTTCATCGTCCTGTAGTCAATAAACCTTTTATTCTCGAAGTGGATGCTTCTGCAGTAGGAGCAGGGGCAGTACTGTCTCAAGAATCCTCGTCTGGGTGATTTGTCACCTGCGGTTTCTTTTCCAAGACCTTCTCTCCTTCTGAGCGAAACTATTCTATTGGTGACAGGGAGTTATTGGCCATAAAGTTGGCTCTACAAGAGTGGAGATACCTTTTGGAGGGAGCTGTTCACCCGTTCAGGATCTATACGGACCACAAGAATCTAGCTTATATTCGTTCGGCTCAGAGACTTAATCCCCGGCAAGCTAGATGGTCCCTTTTCTTTGCTCGTTTTAATTTCGAGGTACATTTTCGTCCTGGCAATAAAAATCTTAAGGCCGACGCTCTCTCCAGATCCTTTTTGCCTATCGACTCAGAGGAAGAGGCTTCGCATATTCTGGATCCCTCCAAGGTCATCGTAGTAGCTCCCGTCAATCTGTCTTCGCTGCCTCCGGGCAAGACCTTCGTCTCTGAGCGCAACAGAAGGCGAGTTTTACGTTGGGGCCATGCCTCCAAGTTTGCTGGTCATGCCGGTCTTAAGAAGACGCTCTTGCTTCTTTCCCGCTACTACTGGTGGCCGACTCTTTCCCAGGATGTTCAAGATTTTGTTGCTTCTTGTCCGTCTTGTGCCAAGAACAAGATTCCTAGACGACGGCCCTCAGGACTTCTTCATCCGCTGCCAGTTCCTTCAGCTCCGTGGCAACAAATTGCAATGGATTTCATCACCGACTTGCCTCGCTCTTCCGGTTGCACTGTCATCCTTGTTGTTGTGGATAGGTTTTCCAAAATGGCTAATTTTTTATCCCTTCCTGGTTTACCCTCTGCACCTGAACTGGCAAAAATTTTTGTCCGCCATGTTTTTCGTATTCATGGCTTTCCTCTACATATCGTTTCGGATAGAGGAGTTCAGTTTACATCTCGGTTCTGGAGAGCGCTCTGTAAATATATGAACATCTCACTTGACTTCTCTTCTGCCTACCACCCTCAGTCCAACGGTCAAGTGGAACGTACCAATCAGACTCTGGTAACTTATCTTCGTCATTTTTCCAATGCACATCACAGTGACTGGTCTGATCTTCTTCCTTGGGCAGAATTTGCATACAACAACCATCCCAGTGAATCTTCTTCCAAGTCGCCCTTCTTTATCGTCTACGGTCAACATCCTGGTGTACCTCTACCGGTTCCTCCTGTCTCGGGGGTGCCGGCGGCTGATCTTTTGTCCGGGGAGTTCTCCAGGATCTGGCAGGAGACCAAGACCGCTATTGAATTTGCGCGAGACAGAATGAAGAGACATGCTGACAAGAGGCGCCTAGACCCTCCGTTATATCATCCCGGTGATAGGGTATGGTTATCCTCTAAATTTGTTCGCTTAAAGATTCCTTCTCGTAAATTGGGTCCTCGTTATATTGGGCCTTTTGAGATTCTGACCCGTATTAATGATGTCTCCTACAAGTTAAAGCTGCCTTCCTCGCTACGCATTCCTAATTCCTTCCATGTTTCCCTTCTGAAGCCACTTGTTCTCAATCAGTTTCATGCCTCTACTGCGCCTTCTTCCCGGCCGGTCTCCGCTAATGATGTTTTTGAGATTAAGGACATCCTTGCCATGAAGAGAGTGAGGGGGAGGACCTTTTTTTTGGTAGACTGGAAGGGTTTTGGTCCAGAGGAGAGATCCTGGGAGCCTCGGGATAACATCCAAGCTCCTCGAGTTTTGGCTAGATTTCTTTCCGGTCTTAGAAAGGGGGGAGGTAAGGAGGGGAGTACTGTCAGGTCGCCATTATCATCGCCGCGGCCCCTGCTGTCTGCTTTTACTTACCGCTCCTCGACGTCCCAGCGCGCTCCTGTTCCAGCGCCGCCTTCTCTGCTCGCTCTCCCGGCTCCTGCTTCCTGTCGGGCGCGCGCGCACTAAGGTTTCCTGCGCACGCGCACTCTGCCTTCTTTGCTCCGGTCAGCCCTGTGTCTCGCTGGCAGCGCTGACGTTACTAGCAGCGCTCCTGCGCGTCCACAGCGCCCTCTACTGGGAGCACTTGTATGCACACTCTGCCTTTTTCTCTGGACACTCTTTTCCCTGCTCTCTGTGGTCCTGGAGGACCATGACCCGGAAGGTATACTGCCACTCTGCATTTAAGGCCGCCTCTTCCTTTTGGCTGTGCCTGTCTGTCATTTGTTTTCTGGCAAATGCCTCTGGCTCCCTCGCTTCCTAGCATACCTTACGTTCTCCCTGCTGCTTGTCTCTGACTTTTCGTTTCTGTGTATTATCATTAACTGTCTCCGTGTTTCCCTTGCAGCTCCAGTTCTCCTGTACCTTCGTTTCTTCCCGGTGTTCCAGATCCTCTGCCTAGTCCTTCCGCCATCGTCTCCTGCACTACCGTGGTCTCGTGTCTCCATCTTGTCTTCCGGTTTGTCCTTCCATTCTCTGTCTTGTCAGTTCCCGTTTCCCGTTCCGCTTCTCCTTCTTCGTTCTCTTTTCCGTCGTCCCTGCCCTGACCTTTTCCTTTCCTTGTACTTTGGTACCGGCTGCCGTTCAGTAGTCTCCCCTGGGCCTGCTCCTAACGCTCCCTGTATAGGGGGCGGTCCACCTGGTCCACTCGTCCTGGGGAGGTTCGCTTTTTCGGTCCAGTGGGTCCACTTATCTCGCTTTCCTGGTCCCTGAGCGTAACAATGCCCCTTTTTACCACAGCAAAAACAGAGTCCCTGCTTCCTGAGCGAGGGGGCTTGATGATGCGACACCCCTGCGATTCGCATAGGCTCCGTGGGCTCACCTGCAGCAACCTCACGTGCACCTAAGCCCTCCCCCATAGGTGGCGTCTCTAGCCCCCCCTGACGCAAACGGCGATCAATGCGAACAACAAGACTGATGGCTGACTCTAGAGAAGCAGGAGTCTCATACATCAGAAGGGCTTGTTTAACCCTTCCCGAAACCCCATGAACAAACTGACTCTGCAGCGCCGGGTCATTCCATTGAGTGCTCACCGCCCAGCGGCGAAATTCAGAACAGTAATCCAACGCCATTCGCTCCCCCTGGTGGAGGGCGCGTATTTTAGATTCTGCTAGAGCCAATTTGTCATGATCATCATAAATGAGTCCAAGACCGAAAAAAAAACTCTCTACTGAGTTAAATGCAGCTGAATCAGAAGGTAATGAAAACGCCCATGCTTGGGGGTCTCCGTTCAGTAATGACAAAACCAAGCCCACACGCTGAGCCTCATTACCTGAGGAAAGCGGGCGCATACGAAAATACAATTTGCAAGCTACACGGAAAACAACAAATTTACTGCGTTCTCCAGCAAACCTCTCAGGTAAAGGGATTTTTGGCTCTGCAACTCTCCCTGCAGTTTCCACTTGCGCATCAGATACCACAAGACCCTGTTGCTGAACTGCCCCCTTCAATTCAGAGACCTGTAAGAACAGCGCCTTCAACTGGCGGGTTATGGAAGTCATGGGATCCATGACAAAAAAAAACCAAACACTTTTTTTTCCTTCTTTTCGGGCCGATTATAATGTCACGGGAGTAATGCGTAGACTAAGGCTGGTTACCCGGGCCCCTGTGATATCCCTCAGGCTAGGGAAACCCTGTCTGTCCCTCTCCCAGAGGTTACACTAAAGGTGTGCATGTCTGGGCCGCCAGGCCTGACCCTGTCTCCTGTTTCAGCCCTATGCTGAAACCACCACCCGCCACCCAGTGAAGAGACCACACACCAATCCCCACAGAAAGCACAGACAGGGAAAACTAAAACCGCACCACGCCGCAGTCACACAGGAATACACTATAATGTGCACAGGGCAAAACAAATACAAATATAGGAAGGAGAAATATGACAAAGGATAATACACCACCAGATACGATATTCCTTCTCCTAGACCACCACTCCAGACCAGAACACCAGGCAACAAGACACAAGCTATAATCGGCGACGCCCAAAGTTCAGAAGAACTATTTAAAGGCAGAGGGCGTGACCCAGCCTCCAATCCGAGTACCAGCTAGATTAACCCCGGACAACCTAGATAAAATCTAGCCGGCGCCACTGAGCGTATAGTGGACGAATGTGGAATTACCGCTGTCTGTCGGACGCCCCAGTGTGAACAGCGTCCGACATGACAGTACTTGTTCTCACCCACAAAGCTCTCGACAGTGCGGCACCCCCTTACATCAACTCCGTCATCTCTGTCTATCGGCCTAACCGACCGCTGCGCTCTGCAAATGACTTTCGACTAACCTCTGCCCTAATCCGTACCTCCCACTCCCGACTCCAAGACTTCTCCCATGCTGCACCAATCCTCTGGAATGCTCTACCCCAAGATATTAGGACCATCCACAATTTGCATAGTTTTAGGCGCTCGCTCAAAACACATTTGTTCAGAGCGGCCTATCACATTCAGTAATCAAAGTCATGTTATGTTTGTGTGTGTGTAGCCCATTCACTATCTCCATCTATCCCCCACTCTCTGAAGATGGCTGGACCATCATTGTAAACACATCATAGTAAATACACACCTGTACTTTGTATCTCCCCCTCCTCATTGTAGATTGTAAGCTCTCACGAGCAGGGGCGTCTTACTGTGCTTTAATTATTGTATTGTTAACGTTGTTACTTATGACTGTTGTGTTTGAAACTGTTCAACTGTAAAGCGCTGCGGAATATGTTGGCGCTATATAATTAAAGATTATTATTATTATTTCCACATGTCCATAAGGAGAACTTCAGGTCCTCGCTGCTGCCAGCTGTAATAATAGTGACTTATTAAAGGGGAACTTCATCCACACTCTGATTTCCATCACAGGATTAACAATGTTCATAAGATTCTGAGACCTAATACTAAAGTATCAGCCACTCCACGTGCAAGGGTTGACAACCTGCCTCTCTACATAGTGTAAATCGGTAGGAAGTTGTCACATCCTTGCCCCATTTCCTGGCATAACCGATTAGCAGGGTGTGAACTTTGAGTGGCAGAAACCTTATGTGTAATTGTTTTGTAGCATCTGCATCCATTTCGAGAAGAGGACACCGATGCGCGCTCTCAGGGATGGAGTGATGGCCGTGTTTGAGCAGATTTTTTTCATTGCTGTGAAAGTTCTGAAAATTGCTGAGTGAGAGCAAAGAAAGTGGCCAAACTCTAGTGAGAAATATGTTCTCCCACCCCCATAAATCAAGAAGTGGGGTTATCTGGCTTCCTTAAGAAGAAAACGTGTAAAAACATTCTAAAAAGGAGACCGAGAAGCTCCTGGATCCATATGGACTCTAGAGCCACCATTTACGAGAAGTGCAATCTTCTTGAAATCTAGATCTAAAGCTAATTTTACAAACGACTCAAGACTCGTGACCCAAAGACTAATCTTAAAATGTAGTTTTGCCACTGAGCATTGAGAGGAGAATGACTCTTGATGGACAAGTAGTTTATTAATGGATATGGAGTTCAAGTTGGAGAAACCTAGGAACCAAGAGTCCATCCAAGGTAGATGTTCTGAAGTGTCCTCCAGACATTCATTGCTGGTGTC
Organism: Ranitomeya imitator; assembly: GCF_032444005.1. NCBI lineage: Eukaryota > Metazoa > Chordata > Amphibia > Anura > Dendrobatidae > Ranitomeya > Ranitomeya imitator. Next base: position 23,834,759 of record NC_091282.1, read on the forward strand.
TGACCCTTCAATAAATGATGATCACAAAATGTAACACGTCTGTTATAGATGCTTGTTGTGACTGTATGAGCTCCTTAATTGTACATTTCTTTAATAGTGTGTGTGTGTCAATGTTACATAGCATTGCTAACCTTTGCTTCATAAACACTAGAAATGTAACCACTTTCTAACAGGAGACTAGAAATGAACGGGATGCTAACTGCTTAAAAGTACTTGTTCACTTGTTTTTTAGTGTTCAGTGCTATTGTACATAATTTAAAAGTGTGATGAATGCATTTGTGTCATAAATAATACAATTTTACTTTGGAGCTGCACTGCTTACTAGTAAAGTATGGTCTGTTATCAAAGTCACGATCTAACGAAATAGCTAGCACGGTCTTTTTTGGGGGGAAAATGAAAGGAGAAAAAGTGAACCCTTGCATGTAATGACTTGTGTATTCCTTTTTAGCAGCTCTCACCTCCACCAAGTGTTTTCTGCATCTGCAAAGCTTTGCACAACTTTACCAGTTTGCACACTTTAAGTATTTGGCGCTCAAATTTCTGCATCTCTTGTTAAAAAAAACGCACGTTTTTGCTCGCTTTTTTGCTTGTGTTTTTGCACAGATTGTGTCATTGATAGACCATTATTTTTAATCTTTAAAGACTCCATAATAACAGGGTCTGTACCACAGGACTGGCGTATAGCAAATGTGGTGCCAATATTCAAAAAGGGGACAAAAACTGAACTCGGAAATTATAGGCCAGTAAGCTTAACCTCTACTGTGGGTAAAATCCTGGAGGGCATTCTAAGGCACGCTATACTGGAGTATCTGAAGAGGAATAACCTCATGACCCAGTATCAGCACGGGTTTACTAAGGACCGTTCATGTCAGACTAATCTGAACAGCTTCTATGAAGAGGTAAGTTCCGGACTGGACCAAGGGAACCCAGTGGACGTAGTGTATATGGACTTTTCAAAAGCTTTTGATACGGTGCCACACAAACGGTTGATACATAAAATGAGAATAATGGGGATAGAGGAAAATATGTGTAAGTGGGTTAAGAGCTGGCTCAGGGATAGGAAACAAAGGGTGGTTATTAATGGAGCACACTCGGACTGGGTCGCGGTTAGCAGTGGGGTACCACAGGGGTCAGTATTGGGCCCTCTTCTTTTTAACATATTTATTAATGACCTTGTAGGGGGCATTCAGAGCAGAATTTCAATATTTGCAGATGACACTAAACTCTGCAGGGTAATCAATACAGAGGAGGACAATTTTATATTACAGGATGATTTATGTAAACTAGAAGCTTAGGCTGATAAATGGCAAATGAGCTTTAATGGGGATAAATGTAAGGTCATGCACTTGGGTAGAAGTAATAAGATGTATAACTATGTGCTTAATTCTAAAACTCTGGGCAAAACCATCAATGAAAAAGACCTGGGTCTATGGGTGGATGACAAACTCATGTTCAGTGGCCAGTGTCAGGCAGCTGCTACAAAGGCAAATAAAATAATGGGAGGCATTAAAAGAGGCATAGGTGCTCATGAGGACAACATAATTTTACCTCTATACAAGTCACTTGTTCGACCACACTTAGAATACTCTGTACAGTTCTGGTCTCCGGTGTATAAGAAAGACTAGATGGACTTAAAGTCTTCCTTCAACCTTAAATACTATGTTACAATGTAAATCTGACTAGACGTTCTGTACAATAAAATCTGGTTAACGCAAATATATTTTCCAGTAATGGAATTTGTAGTTAGTCCAGGCTTGCAAATGCATGGTGGTTAAATGTCTATGCATGCAACTTGTATTTAGACTTTTCAGATTCTGACCTCTGCTTAAGGTAGTTGAACATTTTTGACAGATGACTTTGCGCTGATCAATTGGATGTTGTTTAAAAAAATGCCAATATTAATCTCCCACTATTTATATTTTTTCAGGGAGAATTTAAAACCCAAAAAACAAAAAAACAGACACTAGGCTTTCTGTGCCCCACAATTTGAGAGAGATGGCACACACGACTGGCACTGAAGCACAAATGCCAATATTAATCTCCCACTATTTATTTTTTTTCAGGGAGAATTTAAAAAACAAAAAAACAGACACTAGGCTTTCTGTGGCCCACAATTTGAGAGAGATGGCACACACAACTGGCACTGAAACACAAATGCCAATATTAATCTCCCACTATTTATTTATTTTCAGGGAGAATTTAAACCCCCCCCCCAAAAAAAAAAAAAGACACTAGGCTTTCTGTGCCCCACAATTTGAGAGAGATGGCACACACGACTGGCACTCAAGCACAAATGCCAATATTAATCTCCCACTATTTTTTTTTTTTCAGGAAGAATTTAAAAACAAACAAACAAAAAAAAACAGACACTAGGCTTTCTGTGGCCCACAATTTGAAAGAGATGGCACACACGACTGGCACTGAAGCACAAATGCCAATATTAATCTCCCACTATTTATTTTTTTTCAGGGAGAATTTAAAAAACAAAAAAACAGACACTAGGCTTTCTGTGGCCCACAATTTGAGAGAGATGGCACACACAACTGGCACTGAAGCACAAATGCCAATATTAATCTCCCACTATTTATTTATTTTCAGGGAGAATTTAAACCCCCCCCACAAAAAAAAAGACACTAGGCTTTCTGTGCCCCACAATTTGAGAGAGATGGCACACACGACTGGCTCTGAAGCACAAATGCCAATATTAATCTCTCACTATTTTTTTTTTTTTTTTATTTCTGGGAGAATTGGCAAGAAATCAGGCCCACTGTTAGACTGTATGTTTTCTGTGCCAGAAAATGAGACACAGATGCCACACACAGGACTGCCACTGATGCAGATTTGCCAATTTTAATCTGCACCCTTTTTTTTTTATTCAGGGAGACTAGTGAATAAATCTGGGCCACTGTATTAGAGTATATTTTCTGTGGCAGAAAGTCGCTTGAACAGATGTAACGAGAAAAAAAAAAAAAAAAAGGGGACTGTCCTACAATTACTATCTCCCTGCAGTAATCTCAGCCAGGTATGGCAGGCAGCAATAAGGAGTGGACTGATGCACAAATTAAATAAAAAGTGTGGACAAACAAACAAGATAGCTGTGCAGAAAGGAAGGAACAACAGGATTTGCGCTTTGAAAAAAGCAGTTGGTTTGCACAGCGGCGTGCACACAGCAATGCAGCTATCAGGGAGCCTTCTAGGGCAGCCCAATGAGCTACAGTGCTGAGGAAAAAAATGTAGCCTCCACTGTCCCTGCAAACAAAAGGTGGTGATGGACAGTGGAAATCGCTACAGCACAGGCGGTTTGGGGGTTAATGGACCTTGCCTAACGCTATCCCTGCTTCTGACGAAGCGGCAGCAACCTCTCCCTATGCTAAGATGGCGGTCGGCGGGAACGCCCCTTTATAGCCCCTGTGACACCGCAGACAGCAAGCCAATCACTGCAATGCCCTTCTCTAAGATGGTGGGGACTGAGATCTATGTCATCACGCTGCCCACACTCTGCGTCCACCTTCATTGGCTGAGAAATGGCGCTTTTCGCGTCATTGAAACGCGACTTTGGCGCGAAAGTCGCGTACCGCATGGCCGACCCCACACAGGGATCGGGTCGGGTTTCATGAAACCCGACTGTGCCAAAAGTCGGCGACTTATGAAAATGACCGACCCGTTTCGCTCAACCCTAGTCCTGAGTCTTCCAGTCAATCACCGGGTTGTGCATAGACAACCATGGAAAACCCAGAACCATTTGTGCAGGAAGATTACTGAGCACCCTACATGTAACCTGCTCAGAATGTAGGACCCCAATGTGGCGTTTAACCTCAGCCACAAACTCAGTAATCTCCCCCTGTGGGAGAGGGGTGGCATTGATGGTGACCACCCGGATAGGATGAGGCAATTTTTCGACCGTGAACCCGGCCGTGCGCGCAAACTCCTCATCAATGAGATTAGTGGCCGAACCACTATCCACAAAAACAGTGATTGGCAGCTCTCTGCCAGCTACAATAACTCTGGCAGGGAGCATACATTGAGAGACCCCCATGGAGGAAATGCATAAGCTCAGATAGGCCTCCTCCACACCCTCTGAGCTTAGTAGTTTTCCGCCGTTGCGCTTCTTCTTTGAAAACAGAGGACAAGCATTTACATAATGCCCATTTTTACCACAGCAAAAACAGAGTCCCTGCTTCCTGAGCGAGGGGGCTTGATCATGCGACACCCCTGCGATTCGCATAGGCTCCGTGGGATCGCCTGCAGCAACCTCACGTGCACCTACGCCCTCCCCAATAGGTGGCGTCTCTAGCCCCCCCTGACGCAAACGGCGATCAATGCGAACAACAAGACTGATGGCTGACTCTAGAGAAGCAGGAGTCTCATACATCAGAAGGGCTTGTTTAACCCTTCCCGAAACCCCATGAACAAACTGACTCTGCAGCGCCGGGTCATTCCATTGAGTGCCCACCGCCCAGCGGCGAAATTCAGAACAGTTATCCTCCGCCATTCGCTCCCCCTGGTGGAGGGCGCGTATTTTAGATTCTGCTAGAGCCAATTTGTCAGGATCATCATAAATGAGTCCAAGAGCGAAAAAAAACTCTCTACTGAGTTAAATGCAGCTGAATCAGAAGGTAATGAAAACGCCCATGCTTGGGGGTCTCCGTTCAGTAATGACAAAACCAAGCCTACACGCTGAGCCTCATTACCTGAGGAAAGCGGGCGCATACGAAAATACAATTTGCAAGCTACACGGAAAACAACAAATTTACTGCGTTCCCCAGCAAACCACTCAGGTAAAGGGATTTTTGGCTCTGCAACTCTCCCTGCAGTTTCAGCTTGCACATCAGATACCCTGTTGCTGAACTGCCCGCTTCAATTCAGAGACCTGTAAGAACAGCGTCTTCAACTGGCGGGTTATGGATGTCATGGGATCCATGACAAAAAAAAAAACACTTTTTTTTTCTTCTTTTCGGGCCGATTATAATGTCACGGGAGCAATGCGTAGACTAAGGCTGGTTACCCGGGCCCCTGTGATATCCCTCAGGCTAGGGAAACCCTGTCTGTCCCTCTCCCAGAGGTTACACTAAAGGTGTGCATGTCTGGGCCGCCAGGCCTGACCCTGACTCCTGTTTCAGCCCTATGCTGAAACCACCACCCGCCACCCAGTGAAGAGACCACACACCAATCCCCACAGAAAGCGAACAGGGAAAACTAAAACCGCACCACGCCGCAGTCACACAGGAATACACTATAATGTGCACAGGGCAAAACAAATACAAATATAGGAAGGAGAAATATGGCAAAGGATAATACACCACCAGATACGATATTTCTTCTCCTAGACCACCACTCCAGACCAGAACACCAGGCAACAAGACACAAGCTATAATCGGCGACGCCCAAAGTTCAGAAGAACTATTTAAAGGCAGAGGGCGTGACCCAGCCTCCAATCCGAGTACCAGCTAGATTAACCCCGGACAACCTAGATAAAATCTAGCCGGCGCCACTGAGCGCATAGTGGATGAATGCGGAATTACCGCTGTCTGTCGGACGCCCCAGTGTGAACAGCGTCCGACATGACAGTACTTGTTCTCACCCACAAAGTTCTCGACAGTGCCACTGACCGAGCTAAGGTGGTCTTTATTGTGTCTCACTTGGAGGGTGTGGCTCTGGCCTGGGTTAACCCCCTTTGGGAACGTGATGATCCTCTCGTCTCCCAACTCTCTTCTTTTCTAGAGACCTTTCGTAAGGTCTTCGATGAGCCGGGACGGTTGGCTTCTACTACAGAGTCTCTTTTTAGTCTCCGCCAGGGTACTCTTTCTGTCGGCCAGTACGCCATTCAATTTCGTACCTTGTCGTCCGAGCTGGGCTGGAACAATGAGGCTTTGGTTGGGGCCTTCTGGCGCGGTCTGTCTGGTCGAATTAAGGACGAGTTGGCGGGTAGAGACACTCCTACAATTCTGGAGGATCTGATTTCCCTGGCGACCCGCATTGACTTGCGTTTTCAGGAAGGTCTCCGTGAATCGGCCAGGGAGAGGAGACCGCCTCGTCCAGTCCTATCTTCTCGCAGTCCTCCTCGCTCTCAAGTCTCTGCTTCTGTGGTATCTGCTCCTGAACCTATGCAGGTGGACCGTATCAAGCCGGCGGAGCAGCGTCGTAAGGAGAGACTGGCACAGGGTCTCTGCTTTTACTGTGGCAGTGCCTCCCATCTTCTGCGTTCCTGTCCGGTGAGGCCGGGAAACGCTTCCGCCTAGGTCAGGTAAGGGAGGCTTACCTGGGTGATAGTGATTCCTCTCTACCTTTTACTCTTTCAGTTCAGTTGCATATCGGTTCCGCTCGCTTTTCTGAAGTAGCGTATGTTGATTCTGGAGCGGCTGGAAATTTTATTCAACTCGAGGCGGTCAGTAGGTTTCAAATTCCTGTCAGATCCTTGGAGTCTCCTCGGCTGTTAGCTTCAGTTGACGGTCGGCCCTTGCAGGAGACCGTTACTTTGGTCACAGAAGAAGTGGAACTGCAAATCGGAGCTTTACATCGGGAGAAGATTGCCTTCTACGTGTTGCCATCTTTATCTCATACGTTTCTCCTGGGTCTTCTGTGGTTAAGAATACACGAGCCAGTTTTAGATTGGCGTTCTGGTGATGTCCTCCGTTGGGGTCATTCCTGTCAAACTAAATGTCTACGTCCTGTTCTTCCTTTAAGGTCATCCATGTCTACTTCTCCTCCGACAGGTTTGCCTTCAGCCTATCACTCCTTTGCTGATGTCTTCGATAAGAAAGAAGCGGAGAACTTGCCCCCGCATCGCCCATATGACTGCCCAATCGACCTCGTTCCTGTTTCAACTCCACCCAGAGGACGAATCTATCCACTGAATCTTCTTGAGTCTCAAGCCATGTCCGAGTATGTTCAGGAGAATTTGGCCAAGGGTTTCATCCGGAAGTCCTCCTCACCCGCAGGTGCAGGTTTCTTTTTTGTTAAGAAGAAGGACGGAACCCTCCGTCCCTGCATCGACTACCGTGGTCTTAATTGTATTACTATTAAGAACAAGTATCCACTGCCTCTTATTCCTGAACTTTTTGATCGGCTACGGGGAGCTCGAATTTTTACTAAGCTGGATCTTCGCGGGGCCTACAATCTTATCCGAATTCGTTCCGGAGATGAGTGGAAGACCGCTTTCAACACCAGAGATGGTCACTACGAGTACCTCGTCATGCCCTTCGGCTTATGCAATGCCCCTGCGGTATTCCAAGAATTTGTGAATGACATTTTCCGTGATCTTTTGTTTTCTTGCGTGGTGGTATATCTGGACGATATTCTCATTTATTCTCCTGACCTGTCTACTCACAGAAGGGACGTTCGTCTTGTTCTTCTGCGTCTGAGGGAGAATCGTCTATTCGCCAAGATCGAGAAATGCGCCTTTGAGCAGTCATCTCTTCCTTTCCTGGGATACATTATCTCCGACTCTGGTCTATGCATGGATCCGGAGAAGGTGTCCGCCGTGCTCAACTGGCCACGTCCTCTTGGTACCAAAGCTATCCAGCGATTCGTCGGTTTCGCGAATTACTACCGACAATTCATTCCTCACTTTTCTTCTCTAATCAAATCCATCATCTCCTTGACTCATAAGGGATCCGATCCTCACATCTGGACCCCTGAAGCTGAAGATGCCTTTCTTTCTTTGAAACAAGCCTTCTCCACAGCTCCCGTACTTCATCGTCCTGTAGTCAATAAACCTTTTATTCTCGAAGTGGATGCTTCTGCAGTAGGAGCAGGGGCAGTACTGTCTCAAGAATCCTCGTCTGGGCGATTTGTCACCTGCGGTTTCTTTTCCAAGACCTTCTCTCCTTCTGAGCGAAACTATTCTATTGGTGACAGGGAGTTATTGGCCATAAAGTTGGCTCTACAAGAGTGGAGATACCTTTTGGAGGGAGCTGTTCACCCGTTCAGGATCTATACGGACCACAAGAATCTAGCTTATATTCGTTCGGCTCAGAGACTTAATCCCCGGCAAGCTAGATGGTCCCTTTTCTTTGCTCGTTTTAATTTCGAGGTACATTTTCGTCCTGGCAATAAAAATCTTAAGGCCGACGCTCTCTCCAGATCCTTTTTGCCTATCGACTCAGAGGAAGAGGCTTCGCATATTCTGGATCCCTCCAAGGTCATCGTAGTAGCTCCCGTCAATCTGTCTTCGCTGCCTCCGGGCAAGACCTTCGTCTCTGAGCGCAACAGAAGGCGAGTTTTACGTTGGGGCCATGCCTCCAAGTTTGCTGGTCATGCCGGTCTTAAGAAGACGCTCTTGCTTCTTTCCCGCTACTACTGGTGGCCGACTCTTTCCCAGGATGTTCAAGATTTTGTTGCTTCTTGTCCGTCTTGTGCCAAGAACAAGATTCCTAGACGACGGCCCTCAGGACTTCTTCATCCGCTGCCAGTTCCTTCAGCTCCGTGGCAACAAATTGCAATGGATTTCATCACCGACTTGCCTCGCTCTTCCGGTTGCACTGTCATCCTTGTTGTTGTGGATAGGTTTTCCAAAATGGCTCATTTTTTATCCCTTCCTGGTTTACCCTCTGCACCTGAACTGGCAAAAATTTTTGTCCGCCATGTTTTTCGTATTCATGGCTTTCCTCTACATATCGTTTCGGATAGAGGAGTTCAGTTTACATCTCGGTTCTGGAGAGCGCTCTGTAAATATATGAACATCTCACTTGACTTCTCTTCTGCCTACCACCCTCAGTCCAACGGTCAAGTGGAACGTACCAATCAGACTCTGGTAACTTATCTTCGTCATTTTTCCAATGCACATCACAGTGACTGGTCTGATCTTCTTCCTTGGGCAGAATTTGCATACAACAACCATCCCAGTGAATCTTCTTCCAAGTCGCCCTTCTTTATCGTCTACGGTCAACATCCTGGTGTACCTCTACCGGTTCCTCCTGTCTCGGGGGTGCCGGCGGCTGATCTTTTGTCCGGGGAGTTCTCCAGGATCTGGCAGGAGACCAAGACCGCTATTGAATTTGCGCGAGACAGAATGAAGAGACATGCTGACAAGAGGCGCCTAGACCCTCCGTTATATCATCCCGGTGATAGGGTATGGTTATCCTCTAAATTTGTTCGCTTAAAGATTCCTTCTCGTAAATTGGGTCCTCGTTATATTGGGCCTTTTGAGATTCTGACCCGTATTAATGATGTCTCCTACAAGTTAAAGCTGCCTTCCTCGCTACGCATTCCTAATTCCTTCCATGTTTCCCTTCTGAAGCCACTTGTTCTCAATCAGTTTCATGCCTCTACTGCGCCTTCTTCCCGGCCGGTCTCCGCTAATGATGTTTTTGAGATTAAGGACATCCTTGCCATGAAGAGAGTGAGGGGGAGGACCTTTTTTTTGGTAGACTGGAAGGGTTTTGGTCCAGAGGAGAGATCCTGGGAGCCTCGGGAGAACATCCAAGCTCCTCGAGTTTTGGCTAGATTTCTTTCCGGTCTTAGAAAGGGGGGAGGTAAGGAGGGGAGTACTGTCAGGTCGCCATTATCACCGCCGCGGCCCCTGCTGTCTGCTTTTACTTACCGCTCCTCGACGTCCCAGCGCGCTCCTGTTCCAGCGCCGCCTTCTCTGCTCGCTCTCCCGGCTCCTGCTTCCTGTCGGGCGCGCGCGCACTAAGGTTTCCTGCGCACGCGCACTCTGCCTTCTTTGCTCCGGTCAGCCCTGTGTCTCGCTGGCAGCGCTGACGTTACTAGCAGCGCTCCTGCGCGTCCACAGCGCCCTCTACTGGGAGCACTTATATGCACACTCTGCCTTTTTCTCTGGACACTCTTTTCCCTGCTCTCTGTGGTCCTGGAGGACCATGACCCGGAAGGTATGCTGCCACTCTGCATTTAAGGCCGCCTCTTCCTTTTGGCTGTGCCTGTCTGTCATTTGTTTTCTGGCAAATGCCTCTGGCTCCCTCGCTTCCTAGCATACCTTACGTTCTCCCTGCTGCTTGTCTCTGACTTTTCGTTTCTGTGTATTATCATTAACCCCTTCCCGACCTGTGACACAGCGTATGCGTCATGAAAGTCGGTGCCAATCCGACCTGTGACGCATATGCTGTGTCACAGAAAGATCGCGTCCCTGCAGATCGGGTGAAAGGGTTAACTCCCATTTCACCCGATCTGCAGGGACAGGGGGAGTGGTAGTTTAGCCCAGGGGGGTGGCTTCACCCCCCCGTGGCTACGATCGCTCTGATTGGCTGTTGAAAGTGAAACTGCCAATCAGAGCGATTTGTAATATTTCACCTAAAAAACTGGTGAAATATTACAATCCAGCCATGGCCGATGCTGCAATATCATCGGCCATGGCTGGAAACACATATGTGCACCCACCCCACCCCACCGATCGCCCCCCCAGCCCTCCGATCTGTGCAGCGCTCCCCTCCGTCCTGTGCTCCGCTCCCCCGTCCTCCTGTCCGCTCCCCCCGTGCTCCAGTCAACCCCCCCGCACTCCGATCACCCCCCCGCACTCCGATCACCCCCCCGCACAGCGATCCCCCCCCGTGCTCCGATCACCCCCCCTGCACAGCGATCCCCCACCCCGTGCTTCAATCCATCCACCCGCACGCACACCGATCCTCATCCGTGCTCCGACGCCCCCCACCCCGTGCTCCGACGCCTCCCCCCCGTGCTCCGACGCCCCCCCTGCCCTGATGTCCCCCCCTTATACTTACCGAGCCTGCCGATGTCCGTCTTCCTTCCTGGGCGCCGCCATCTTCCAAAATGGCGGGCGCATGTGCAGTGCGCCCGCCGAATCTGCCGGCCGGCAGATTCGTTCCAGAGTGAATTTTGATCACTGAGATATAACCTATCTCAGTGATCAAAATAAAAAAATAGTAAATGACCCCCCCCCCTTTGTCACCCCCATAGGTAGGGACAATAAAAAAAAAAAAATTTTTTTTTTCACTAAGGTTGGGGTAAGAACTAGGGGTAGGGTTAGGGGTAGGGTTAGGGGTAGGGTTAGGGGTAGGGTTAGGGTTAGGGGTAGGGGTGGGGTTAGGGTTAGGGTTCGGGATGTGCACACGTATTCTGGTCCTCTGCGGATTTTTCCGCAGAGGATTTGATAAATCCGCAGTGCTAAACCGCTGTGGATTTACAGCGGTTTTTCTGCGCATTTCACTGCGGTTTTACAACTGCGATTTTCTATTGGAGCAGTTGTAAAACCGCTGCGGAATCCGCAGAAAGAAGCGACATGCTGAGGAATGTAAACCGCTGCGTTTCCGTGCAGTTTTTCTGCAGCATGTGTACAGCGATTTTTGTTTCCCATAGGTTTACATTGAACTGTAAACTCATGGTAAACTGATGCGGATCCGCAGCGTTTTCCGCAGCGTGTGCACATACCTTTAGAATTAGGCTATGTGCACACGGTGCGGATTTGGCTGCGGATCCGCAGCGGATTGGCCGCTGCGGATCCGCAGCAGTGTTCCATCAGGTTTACAGTACCATGTAAACATATGGAAAACCAAATCCGCTGTGCCCATGGTGCGGAAAATACTGCGCGGAAACGCTGTGTTGTATTTTCCGCAGCATGTCAATTCTTTGTGCGGATTCCGCAGCGTTTTACACCTGTTCCTCAATAGGAATCCACAGGTGAAATCCGCACAAAAAACACTGGCAATCCGCGGTAAATCCGCAGGTAAAACACAGTGCCTTTTACCCGCGGATTTTTCAAAAATGGTGCTGAAAAATCTCATACGAATCCGCAACGTTGGCACAAAGCCTTAGGGTTAGGGTTGGGTTGGAATTAGGGTTGTGGTTAGGGGTGTGTTGGGGTTACGGCTACAGTTGGGATAAGGTTTAGGGGTGTGTTGGAGTTAGAATTGAGGGGTTTCCACTGTTTAGGCACATCAGGGGTCTCCAAACGCAACATGGCGCCACCATTGATTCCAGCCAATCTTGTATTCAAAAAGTCAAATGGTGCTCCCTCACTTCCGAGCCCCGACGTGCGCCCAAACAGTGGTTTACCCCCACATATGGGGTACCAGCATACTCAGGACAAACTGCGCAACAATTACTGGGGTCCAATTTCTTCTGTTACCCTTGAGAAAATAAAAAATTGCTTGCTAAAACATCATTTTTGAGGAAAGAAAAATGATTTTTTATTTTCACGGCTCTGCGTTGTAAACGTCTGTGAAGCACTTGGGGGTTCAAAGTGCTCAGCACATATCTAGATAAGTTCATTGGGGGGTCTAGTTTCCAAAATGGGGTCACTTGTGGGGGGTTTCTACTGTTTAGGCACACCAGGGGCTCTGCAAACGCAACGTGACGCCCGCAGACCATTCCATCAAAGTCTGCATTTCAAAAGTCACTACTTCCCTTCTGAGCCCCGACGTGTGCCCAAACAGTGGTTTACCCCCACACAAGGGGTATCGACGTACTCAGGAGAAACTGGACAACAACTTTTGTGGTCCAATTTCTCCTGTAACCCTTGGGAAAATAAAAAATTCTGGGTTAAAAAATTATTTTTGAGGAGAGAAAACGTATTTATTATTTTCACGGCTCTGCGTTATAAACTTCTGTGAAGCACTTGGGGGTTGAAGGTGCTCACCACATATATAGATAATTTCATTTTGGGGTCTAGTTTCCGAAATGGGGTGACTTGTGGGGGGTTTCTACTGTTTAGTCACATCAGGGGCTCTGCAAACGCAACGTGACGCCCGTAGAGCATTCCATCAAAGTCTGTATTTCAAAACGTCACTACTTCACTTCCGAGCCCCGGCAAGTGCCCAAATAGTAGTTTACCCCCACATGTGGGGTATCACCGTACTCAGGAGAAACTGGACAACAAATATTGGGGTAAAATTTCTCCTGTTACCCTTGGAAAAATTAAAAAAATCTGGGCTATAAAATTATTTTTGAGGAAAGAAAACGTATTTATTATTTTCACTGCTCTGTGTTATGAACTTCTGTGAAGCACTTGGGGGTTCAAAGTGCTCACCTCACATCTAGATAAGTTCCTTTCGGGGTCTAGTTTCCAAAATGGGGTCACTTGTGGGGGGTTTCTACTGTTTAGCCACATCAGGGGCTCTGCAAACGCAACGTGACGCCCGCAGAGCATTCCATCAAAGTCTGCATTTCAAAACGTTACTACTTCACTTCCGAGCCCCAGCATGTGCCTAAACAGTGGTTTACCCCCATATGGGGTATCAGCGTACTCAGGAGAAACTGGACAACAACTTTTGGGGTCAAATTTCTCCTGTTACCCTTGGGAAAATAAAAAATTGCGGGCTAAAAAATCATTTTTGAGAAAAGAAATTTTTTATTTTATTTTCATGGCTCTGCGTTATAAACTTCTGTGAAGCACTTGAGGGTTCAAAGTGCTCACCACACATCTAGATTAGTTCCTTTGGGGGTCTAGTATCCAAAATGGGGTTATTTGTGGGGGATCTCCAATGTTTAGGCACATAGGGGCTCTCCAAACGCGACATGGTGTCCGCTACTGATTGGAGCTAATTTTCCATTTAAAAAGCCAAATGGCGTGCCTTCCCTTCCGAGCCCTGCCGTGCGCCCAAACAGTGGTTTACCCCCACATATGGGGTATTAGCATACTCAGGACAAACTGGACAACAACATTTGTGGTCCAATTTCTCCTATTACCATTGGCAAAATAGGAAATTCCAGGCTAAAAAATCATTTTTGAGAAAAGAAAAATTATTTTTTATTTTCATGGCTCTGCATTATAAACTTCTGTGAAGTACCTGGGGGTTTAAAGTGCTCAGTATGCATCTAGATAAGTTCCTTGGGGGGTCTAGTTTCCAAAATGGGGTCACTTGTGGGGGAGCTCCAATGTTTAGGCACACAGGGGCTCTCCAAATGCGACATGGTGTCCGCTAACAATTGGAGCTAATTTTCCATTCAAAAAGTCAAAAGGCGCGCCTTCCCTTCGGAGCCCTGCCGTGTGCCCAAACAGTGGTTTACCCCCACATATGAGGTATCGGCGTACTCGGGAGAAATTGCTCAACAAATTTTAGGATCCATTTTATCCTATTGCCCAAGTGAAAATAAAAAAATTGAGGCGAAAAGAAATTTTTTGTGAAAAAAAAGTACTTTTTCATTTTTACGGATCAATTTGTGAAGCACCTGAGGGTTTAAAGTGCTCACTAGGCATCTAGATAAGTTCCTTGGGGGGTCCAGTTTCCAAAATGGGGTCACTTGTGGGGGAGCTCCAATGTTTAGGCACACAGGGTCTCTCCAAACGCGACATGGTGTCCGCTAACGATGGAGATAATTTTTCATTCAAAAAGTCAAATGGCGCTCCTTCCCTTCCGAGCCTTACCATGTGCCCAAACAGTGGTTTACCCCCACATGTGAGGTATCGGTGTACTCAGGAGAAATTGCCCAACAAATTTTAGGATCCATGTTATCCTGTTGTCCATGTGAAAATGAAAAAATTGAGGCGAAAATAATTTTTTTGTGAAAAAAAAGTACATTTTCATTTTTACAGATCAATTTGTGAAGCACCTGGGGGTTTAAAGGGCTCACTATGCATCTAGATAAGTACCTTGGGGCGTCTAGTTTCCAAAATGGGGTCACTTGTGGGGGAGCTCCAATTTTTAGGCACACGGGGGCTCTCCAAACGTGACATGGTGTCCGCTAAAGAGTGCAGCCAATTTTTCATTCAAAAAGTCAAATGGCGCTCCTTCCCTTCCAAGCCCTGCCGTGCGCCCAAACAGTGGTTTACCCCAACATATGAGGTATCACTGTACTCAGGACAAATTGGACAACAAATTTCGTTGTTCAGTTTCTCCTTTTACCATTGGGAAAATAAAAAAATTGTTGCTGAAAAATCATTTTTGTGACTAAAAAGTTAAATGTTCATTTTTTCCTTCCATGTTGCTTCTGCTGCTGTGAAGCACCTGAAGGGTTAATAAACTTCTTGAATGTGGTTTTGAGTACCTTGAGGGGTGCAGTTTTTAGAATGGTGTCACTTTTGGGTATTTTCAGCCATATAGACCCCTCAAACTGACTTCAAATGTGAGGTGGTCCCTAAAAAAAATGGTTTTGTAAATTTCGTTGTAAAAATGACAAATCGCTGGTCAAATTTTAACCCTTATAACTTCCTAGCAAAAAAAAATTTTGTTTCCAAAATTGTGCTGATGTAAAGTAGACGTGTGGGAAATGTTATTTATTAACTATTTTGTGTCACATAACTCTCTGGTTTAACAGAATAAAATTTAAAAATGTGAAAATTGCGAAATTTTCAAAATTTTCGCCAAATTTCCGTTTTTATCACAATTAAACACAGAATTTATTGACCTAAATTTACCACTAACATGAAGCCCAATATGTCACGAAAAAACAATCTCAGAACCGCTAGGATCCATTGAAGCGTTCATGAGTTATTACCTCATAAAGGGACACTGGTCAGAATTGCAAAAAACGGCAAGGTCTTTAAGGTCAAAATAGGCTGGGTCATGAAGGGGTTAACTGTCTCCGTGCTTCCCTTGCAGCTCCAGTTCTCCTGTACCTTCGTTTCTTCCCGGTGTTCCAGATCCTCTGCCTAGTCCTTCCGCCATCGTCTCCTGCACTACCGTGGTCTCGTGTCTCCATCTTGTCTTCCGGTTTGTCCTTCCATTCTCTGTCTTGTCAGTTCCCGTTTCCCGTTCCGCTTCTCCTTCTTCGTTCTCTTTTCCGTCGTCCCTGCCCTTTTCCTTTCCTTGTACTTTGGTACCGGCTGCCGTTCAGTAGTCTCCCCTGGGCCTGCTCCTAACGCTCCCTGTATAGGGGGCGGTCCACCTGGTCCACTCGTCCTGGGGAGGTTCGCTTTTTCGGTCCAGTGGGTCCACTTATCTCGCTTTCCTGGTCCCTGAGCGTAACAATGCCCCTTTTTACCACAGCAAAAACAGAGTCCCTGCTTCCTGAGCGAGGGGGCTTGATGATGCGACACCCCTGCGATTCGCATAGGCTCCGTGGGCTCACCTGCAGCAACCTCACGTGCACCTAAGCCCTCCCCCATAGGTGGCGTCTCTAGCCCCCCTGACGCAAACGGCGATCAATGCGAACAACAAGACTGATGGCTGACTCTAGAGAAGCAGGAGTCTCATACATCAGAAGGGCTTGTTTAACCCTTCCCGAAACCCCATGAACAAACTGACTCTGCAGCGCCGGGTCATTCCATTGAGTGCTCACCGCCCAGCGGCGAAATTCAGAACAGTAATCCTCCGCCATTCGCTCCCCCTGGTGGAGGGCGCGTATTTTAGATTCTGCTAGAGCCAATTTGTCAGGATCATCATAAATGAGTCCAAGAGCGAAAAAAAACCTCTACTGAGTTAAATGCAGCTGAATCAGAAGGTAATGAAAACGCCCATGCTTGGGGGTCTCCGTTCAGTAATGACAAAACCAAGCCCACACGCTGAGCCTCATTACCTGAGGAAAGCGGGCGCATACGAAAATACAATTTGCAAGCTACACGGAAAACAACAAATTTACTGCGTTCTCCAGCAAACCTCTCAGGTAAAGGGATTTTTGGCTCTGCAACTCTCCCTGCAGTTTCCACTTGCGCATCAGATACCACAAGACCCTGTTGCTGAACTGCCCCCTTCAATTCAGAGACCTGTAAGAACAGCGCCTTCAACTGGCGGGTTATGGAAGTCATGGGATCCATGACAAAAAAACAACAACTTTTTTTTCCTTCTTTTCGGGCCGATTATAATGTCACGGGAGTAATGCGTAGACTAAGGCTGGTTACCCGGGCCCCTGTGATATCCCTCAGGCTAGGGAAACCCTGTCTGTCCCTCTCCCAGAGGTTACACTAAAGGTGTGCATGTCTGGGCCGCCAGGCCTGACCCTGTCTCCTGTTTCAGCCCTATGCTGAAACCACCACCCGCCACCCAGTGAAGAGACCACACACCAATCCCCACAGAAAGCACAGACAGGGAAAACTAAAACCGCACCACGGCGCAGTCACACAGGAATACACTATAATGTGCACAGGGCAAAACAAATACAAATATAGGAAGGAGAAATATGACAAAGGATAATACACCAGCAGATACGATATTCCTTCTCCTAGACCACCACTCCAGACCAGAACACCAGGCAACAAGACACAAGCTATAATCGGCGACGCCCAAAGTTCAGAAGAACTATTTAAAGGCAGAGGGCGTGACCCAGCCTCCAATCCGAGTACCAGCTAGATTAACCCCGGACAACCTAGATAAAATCTAGCCGGCGCCACTGAGCGCATAGTGGATGAATGCGGAATTACCGCTGTGTCGGACGCCCCAGTGTGAACAGCGTCCGACATGACAGTACTTGTTCTCACCCACAAAGCTCTCGACAGTGCGGCACCCCCTTACATCTCCTCTGTCATCTCTGTCTATCGGCCTAACCGACCACTGCGCTCTGCAAATGACTTTCGACTAACCTCTGCCCTCTCCCACTCCCGACTCCAAGACTTCTTCCATGCTGCACCAATCCTCTGGAATGCTCTACCCCAAGATATTAGAACCATCCACAATTTGCATAGTTTTAGGTGCTCGCTCAAAACACATTTGTTCAGAGCGGCCTATCACATTCAGTAATCAAAGTCATGTTATGTTTGTGTGTGTAGCCCATTCACTATCTCCATCTATCCCCCACTCTCTGAAGATGGCTGGACCATCATTGTAAATACATCATAGTAAATACACACCTGTACTTTGTATCTCCCCCTCCTCATTGTAGATTGTAAGCTCTCACGAGCAGGGGCGTCTTACTGTGCTTTAATTATTGTATTGTTAATTATTATATTGTTAACGTTTTTTGCAAAAAACGTATCAACCAAATACCCTGTATTTTCCATCTTTTTACTAGCACTTTCTGTCCACCGTGATTTTTTGCAACAGTGTGTTTTTGGTTTTACTGTGCTTTTTTGTGTTTTCAAGTCTCTTGGTGGTGTGAACATGTCTATACAGGCTTGTTCACTGTGCGCGCAGCTCATGTGTTCTGTTTCAAATAATTGTTTTCTTGTGTCCACAAGACTGGGGAGGCCTCCATCCCTCTTTTTTTGAGCTGTGCGCACAGGAGCCGTTCTGTCCAGCGTGTCCACATGGACATTCCTTTTCTGAATCCTGCTCATACAGGTATTGTACATATGACCAGGTTTTAAATACATCAGATAGGGATTACATACATTAGTTAGGACTGCTCTCATATGGGTATACCTTGACGTTTGGTAGAGCGGCTTAATATACATTTTTTGCAAAAAACGTATCAACCAAATACCTTGTATTTTCCATCTTTTTACTAGCACCTGCTGTCCACTGTGATTTTTTGCAACAGTGTGTTTTTGGTTTTACTGTGCTTTTTTGTGTTTTCAAGTCTCTTGGTGGTGTGAACATGTCTCTACGGGCTTGTTCACTG
The DNA here is from genome assembly GCF_032444005.1 of Ranitomeya imitator. Classification (NCBI taxonomy): domain Eukaryota; kingdom Metazoa; phylum Chordata; class Amphibia; order Anura; family Dendrobatidae; genus Ranitomeya; species Ranitomeya imitator. The sequence continues at coordinate 23,853,104 of NC_091282.1, forward strand.
TGCGCGCAGCTCATGTGTTCTGTTTCAAATAATTGTTTTCTTGTGTCCACAAGACTGGGGAGGCCTCCACCCCTCTTTTTTTGAGCTGTGCGCACAGGAGCCGTTCTGTCCAGCGTGTCCACATGGACATTCCTTTTCTGAATCCTGCTCATACAGGTATTGTACATATGACCAGGTTTTAAATACATCAGATAGGGATTACATACATTAGTTAGGACTGCTCTGATATGGGTATACCTTGACGTTTGGTAGAACGGCTTAATATACATTTCTTGCAAAAAACGTATCAACCAAATACCCTGTATTTTCCATCTTTTTACTAGCACCTGGTGTCCACTGTGATTTTTTGCAACAGTGTGTTTTTGGTTTTACTGTGCTTTTTTGTGTTTTCAAGTCTCTTGGTGGTGTGAACATGTCTCTACGGGCTTGTTCACTGTGCGCGCAGCTCATGTGTTCTGTTTCAAATAATTGTTTTCTTGTGTCCACAAGACTGGGGAGGCCTCCACCCCTCTTTTTTTGAGCTGTGCGCACAGGAGCCGTTCTGTCCAGCGTGTCCACATGGACATTCCTTTTCTGAATCCTGCTCATACAGGTATTGTACATATGACCAGGTTTTAAATACATCAGATAGGGATTACATACATTAGTTAGGACTGCTCTGATATGGGTATACCTTGACGTTTGGTAGAACGGCTTAATATACATTTCTTGCAAAAAACGTATCAACCAAATACCCTGTATTTTCCATCTTTTTACTAGCACTTGCTGTCCACTGTGATTTTATGCAACAGTGTGTTTTTGGTTTTACTGTGCTTTTTTGTGTTTTCAAGTCTCTTGGTGGTGTGAACATGTCTCTACGGGCTTGTTCACTGTGCGCGCAGCTCATGTGTTCTGTTTCAAATTATGACTGTTGTGTTTGAAACTGTTCAACTGTAAAGCGCTGCGGAATATGTTGGCGCTATATAAATAAAGATTATTATTATTATTATTTCCACATGTCCATAAGGAGAACTTCAGGTCCTCGCTGCTGCCAGCTGTAATAATAGTGACTTATTAAAGGGGAACTTCATCCACACTCTGATTTCCATCACAGGATTAACAATGTTCATAAGATTCTGAGACCTAATACTAAAGTATCAGCCACTCCACGTGCAAGTGTTGACAACCTGCCTCTCTACATAGTGTAAATCGGTAGGAAGTTGTCACATCTTCGCCCCGTTTCCTGGCATAACCGATTAGCAGGGCGTGAACTTTGAGTGGCAGAAACCTTATGTGTAATTGTTTTGTAGCATCTGCATCCATTTCGAGAAGAGGACACCGATGCGCGCTCTCAGGGATGGAGTGATGGCCGTGTTTGAGCAGATTTTTTTCCATTGCTGTGAAAGTTCTGAAAATTGCTGAGTGAGAGCAAAGAAAGTGGCCAAACTCTAGTGAGAAATATGTTCTCCCACCCCCATAAATCAAGAAGTGGGGTTATCTGGCTTCCTTAAGAAGAAAACTTGTAAAAACATCCTAAAAAGTAGACCGAGAAGCTCCTGGATCCCTATGGACTCTAGAGCCACCATTTACGAGAAGTGCAATCTTCTTGAAATCTAGATCTAAAGCTAATTTTACAAACGACTCAAGACTCGTGACCCAAAGACTAATCTTAAAATGTAGTTTTGCCACTGAGCATTGAGAGGAGAATGACTCTTGATGGACAAGTAGTTTATTAATGGATATGGAGTTCAAGTTGGAGAAACCTAGGAACCAAGAGTCCATCCAAGGTAGATGTTCTGAAGTGTCCTCCAGACATTCATTGCTGGTGTCTGACCCTTCAATAAATGATGATCACAAAATGTAACACGTCTGTTATAGATGCTTGTTGTGACTGTATGAGCTCCTTAATTGTACATTTCTTTAATAGTGTGTGTGTGTCAATGTTACATAGCATTGCTAACCTTTGCTTCATAAACACTAGAAATGTAACCACTTTCTAACAGGAGACTAGAAAAGAACGGGATGCTAACTGCTTAAAAGTACTTGTTCACTTGTTTTTTAGTGTTCAGTGCTATTGTACATAATTTAAAAGTGTGATGAATGCATTTGTGTCATAAATAATACAATTTTACTTTGGAGCTGCACTGCTTACTAGTAAAGTATGGTCTGTTATCAAAGTCACGATCTAACGAAATTGCTAGCACGGTCTTTTTTGGGGGGAAAATGAAAGGAGAAAAAGTGAACCCTTGCATGTAATGACTTGTGTATTCCCCTTTAGCAGCTCTCACCTCCACCAAGTGTTTTCTGCATCTGCAAAGCTTTGCACAACTTTACCAGTTTGCACACTTTAAGTATTTGGCGCTCAAATTTCTGCATCTCTTGTTAAAAAAAAACGCACGTTTTTGCTCGCTTTTTTGCTTGTGTTTTTGCACAGATTGTGTCATTGATAGACCATTATTTTTAATCTTTAAAGACTCCATAATAACAGGGTCTGTACCACAGGACTGGCGTATAGCAAATGTGGTGCCAATATTCAAAAAGGGGACAAAAACTGAACTCGGAAATTATAGGCCAGTAAGCTTAACCTCTACTGTGGGTAAAATCCTGGAGGGCATTCTAAGGCACGCTATACTGGAGTATCTGAAGAGGAATAACCTCATGACCCAGTATCAGCACGGGTTTACTAAGGACCGTTCATGTCAGACTAATCTGAACAGCTTCTATGAAGAGGTAAGTTCCGGACTGGACCAAGGGAACCCAGTGGACGTAGTGTATATGGACTTTTCAAAAGCTTTTGATACGGTGCCACACAAAAAGTTGATACATAAAATGAGAATAATGGGGATAGGGGAAAATATGTGTAAGTGGGTTGAGAGCTGGCTCAGGGATAGGAAACAAAGGGTGGTTATTAATGGAGCACACTCGGACTAGGTAGCGGTTAGCAGTGGGGTACCACAGGGGTCAGTATTGGGCCCTCTTCTTTCTAACATATTTATTAATGATCTGGTAGGGGGCATTCAGAGCAGAATTTCAATATTTGCAGATGACACTAAGCTCTGCAGGGTAATCAATACAGAGGAGGACAATTTTATATTACAGGATGATTTATGTAAACTAGAAGCTTGGGCTGATAAATGGCAAATGAGCTTTAATGGGGATAAATGTAAGGTCATGCACTTGGGTAGAAGTAATAAGATGTATAACTATGTGCTTAATTCTAAAACTCTGGGCAAAACCATCAATGAAAAAGACCTGGGTCTATGGGTGGATGACAAACTCATGTTCAGTGGCCAGTGTCAGGCAGCTGCTACAAAGGCAAATAAAATAATGGGAGGCATTAAAAGAGGCATAGGTGCTCATGAGGACAACATAATTTTACCTCTATACAAGTCACTTGTTCGACCACACTTAGAATACTCTGTACAGTTCTGGTCTCCGGTGTATAAGAAAGACTAGATGGACTTAAAGTCTTCCTTCAACCTTAAATACTATGTTACTATGTAAATCTGACTAGACGTTCTGTACAATAAAATCTGGTTAACGCAAATATATTTTCCAGTAATGGAATTTGTAGTTAGTCCAGGCTTGCAAATGCATGGTGGTTAAATGTCTATGCATGCAACTTGTATTTAGACTTTTCAGATTCTGACCTCTGCTTAAGGTAGTTGAACATTTTTGACAGATGACTTTGCGCTGATCAATTGGATGTTGTTTAAAAAAAATGCCAATATTAATCTCCCACTATTTATTTTTTTTCAGGGAGAATTTAAAAACCAAAAAACAAAAAAACAGACACTAGGCTTTCTGTGCCCCACAATTTGAGAGAGATGGCACACACGACTGGCACTGAAGCACAAATGCCAATATTAATCTCCCACTATTTATTTTTTTTCAGGGAGAATTTAAAAAACAAAAAAACAGACACTAGGCTTTCTGTGGCCCACAATTTGAGAGAGATGGCACACACAACTGGCACTGAAGCACAAATGCCAATATTAATCTCCCACTATTTATTTATTTTCAGGGAGAATTTAAACCCCCCCCCCCCCAAAAAAAAAAGACACTAGGCTTTCTATGCCCCACAATTTGAGAGAGATGGCACACACGACTGGCACTCAAGCACAAATGCCAATATTAATCTCCCACTATTTATTTTTTTTTTCAGGGAGAATTTAAACCCCCCCTTCAAAAAAAAAAAAGACACTAGGCTTTCTGTGCCCCACAATTTGAGAGAGATGGCACACACGACTGGCACTGAAGCACAAATGCCAATATTAATCTCTCACTATTTTTTTTTTTTGTATTTCTGGGAGAATTGGCAAGAAATCAGGCCCACTGTTAGACTGTATGTTTTCTGTGCCAGAAAATGAGACACAGATGCCACACACAGGACTGCCACTGATGCAGATTTGCCAATTTTAATCTGCACCCTTTTTTTTTTATTCAGGGAGACTAGTGAATAAATCTGGGCCACTGTATTAGAGTATATTTTCTGTGGCAGAAAGTCGCTTGAACAGATGTAACGAGAAAAAAAAAAAAAAAAAGGGGACTGTCCTACAATTACTATCTCCCTGCAGTAATCTCAGCCAGGTATGGCAGGCAGCAATAACAAGGAGTGGACTGCTACACAAATTAAATCAAAAGTGTGGACAAACAAACAAGATAGCTGTGCAGAAACGAAGGAACAACAGGATTTGTGCTTTGAAAAAAGCAGTTGGTTTGCACAGCGGCGTACACACAGCAATGCAGCTATCAGGGAGCCTTCTAGGGCAGCCCAATGAGCTACAGCGCTGAGGAAAAAAAATGTAGCCTCCACTGTCCCTGCTAACAAAAGGTGGTGTTGGACAGTGGAAATCGCTACAGCACAAGTGGTTCGGGGGTTAATGGACCCTGCCTAACGCTATCCCTGCTTCTGACGAAGCGGCAGCAACCTCTCCCTATGCTCAGATCAGCAGCAGTAAGATGGCGGTCGGCGGGAACGCTACTTTATAGCCCCGGTGACGCCGCAGACAGCAAGCCAATCACTGCAATGCCCTTCTCTAAGATGGTGGGGACTGAGACCTATGTCATCACGCTGCCCACACTCTGCGTCCACCTTCATTGGCTGAGAAATGGCGCTTTTCGCGTAATTGAAACGCGACTTTGGCGCGAAAGTCGCGTACCGCATGGCCGACCCCACACAGGGATCGGGTCGGGTTTCATGAAACCCGACTTTGCCAAAAGTCGGCGACTTATGAAAATGGGGGGAGCGCGGCCGATCGCGGCCGGGTGTCAGCTGCCTATCGCAGCTGACATCCGGCACTAAGTGCCAGGATTTGTCACGGACCGCCCCCGACACATTAACCCCCGGCACACCGCGATCAAACATGATTGCAGTGTGCCGGCGGTATAAAGAAGCATCGCGCAGGGAGGGGGCTCCCTGTGGGCTTCCCTGAGACCCCCGCAGCAGCGCGATGTAATCGCGTTGCTGCAAGGGTCTCTTACCTCCTCCTCCTCCTTGCAGGCCCGGATTCAAGATGGCCACGGCATCCGGGACCTGCAGGGAGTTGGCTTCACTGCGCCTGCTCAGAGCAGGCGCCGGGAAGCATAGGAAAAGTGAACGTCAGATCGCTGATCTGACACAGTGCACAGCAAAGTGTCAGATCAGCGATCTTACACTATAACATGATGCCCCCCCCGCCCCCGGGGCAATGTTATAGTGTAAAAAAAAAATATTCCAATGTGTAAAAAAATATTTTAAAAAATTCCCCCCAAAAAATATTGTTCCTATAAATACATTTCTTTATCTAAATCAGTGGTCCCAAACTCCAGGCCTCGAGGGCCGCCAACAGTGCAGGTTTTCAGGATTTCCTTAGTATTGCACAGGGGTTGGAATCATTACCTGTGCAGATGATCACATTACCACCGATGCAATACTAAACAAATCCTGAAAACCTGCACTGTTGGCGGCCCTCGAGGCCTGGAGTTGGGGACCCCTGATCTAAATAATAAAAAAACAATAAAAGTACACATATTTAGTATCGCCGCGTCCGTAACGACCCCACCTATAAAACTATATCACTAGTTAACCCCTTCAGTGAACACCGTAAAAAAAAAAAAAACAAGGCAAAAAACCGCTTTATTCTCATACCGCTAAACAAAAAGTGGAATAACACGTGATTAAAACAACGGATATAAATAACCATGGTACCGCTGAAAATGTCATCTTGTCCCGCAAAAAATGAGCCGCGATACAGCATCATCAGCGAAAAAATAAAAAAGTTATAGTCCTCAGAATAAAGCGATGCAAAAATAATTTTTTCTATAATAGTTATCGTATAAAAGCGCCAAAACATAAAAAAATTATATAAATGAGGTATCGCTGTAATCGTACTGACCCGAAGAATAAAACTGCTTTATCAATTTTACCAAACGCGGAACGGTATAAACGCCTCCCCCAAAAGAAATTCATGAATAGCTGGTTTTTGGTCATTCTGCCTCACAAAAATCGGAATAAAAAGCGATCAAGAAATGCCACGTGCCTGAAAATTTTACCAATAAAAACGTCAACTCGTCCCGCAAAAAACAAGACCTCACATGACTCTGTGGACTCAAATATGGAAAAATTATAGCTCTCAAAATGTGGTAACGCCAAAAATATTTTTTGCAATAAAAAGTGTCTTTCAGTGTGTGACGGCTGCCAATCATAAAAATCCGCTAAAAAAGTAAATCAAACCCCCCTTCATCACCCCCTTAGTTAGGGAAATATTAAAACAGTTAAAAAATGAATTTATTTCCATTTTCCCATTAGGGTTAGGGCTAGGGTTAGGGTTGGGGCTAGGGTTAAGGCTACAGTTAGGGTTGGGGCTAAAGTTAGGGTTAGGGCTTGGATAACATTTACAGTTGGGAATAGGGTTGGGATTAGGGTTAGGGGTGTGTCAAAGTTAGAGGTGTGGTTAGGGTTACCGTTGGGATTAGGGTTAGGGGTGTGTTTGGATTAGGGTTTCAGTTATAATTGGGGGGTTTCCATCAGGGGGTCTCCAAACGCGACATGGCGTCCGATCTCAATTACAGCCAATTCTGCGATAAAAAAGGTAAACAGTGCTCCTTCCCTTCCGAGCTCTCCCGTGTGCCCAAACAGGGGTTTACCCCAACATATGGGGTATCAGCGTACTCAGGACAAATTGGACAACAACATTTCGGGTTCAATTTCTCCTGTTACCCTTGGAAAAGTACAAAACTGGGGGCTAAAAAATAATTTTTGTGGAAAAAAAACATTTTTTATTTGCACGGCTCTGCGTTATAAACTTTAATGAAACACTTGGGGGTTCAAAGCTCTCATAACACATCTAGATGAGTTCCTTAGGGGGTCTACTTTCCAAAATGGTGTCACTTGTGGGGGGGTTTCTACTGTTTAGGTACATTAGGGGCTCTGCAATTGCAATGTGACGCCTGCAGACCATTCCATCTAAGTCTGCATTCCAAATGGGGCTCCTTCCCTTCCGAGCCCTCCCATGCGCCCAAACGGTGGTTCCCCCCACATATGGGGTATCAGCGCACTCAGGACAAATTGGACAACAACTTTTGGCGTCCAATTTCTCCTGTTACCCTCGGGAAAATACAAAACTGGGGGCTAAAAAATAATTTTTGTGGGAAAAAATGTTTGTTTTATTTTCATGGCTCTGCATTATAAACTTCTGTGAAGCCCTTGGTGGGTCAAAGTGCTCACCACACATCTAGATAAGTTCCTTAGGGGTCTACTTTCCAAAATGGTGTCACTTGTGGGGGGTTTCAATGTTAAGGCACATCAGTGGCTCTTCAAATGCAACATGGCGTCCCATCTCAATTCCTGTCAATCTTGCATTGAAAAGTCAAATGGCGCTCCTTCCCTTCCGAGCTCTCCCATGCGCCCAAACCGTGGTTTACCCCCACATATGGGGTATCAGCGTACTCAGGACGTACTCAGTGTTAGGACTGGCAAATTGTAAGGACCCGTGACGTGGGTTGCCAGCTTACGTATTGAGGCCCCAATATAAACTAATACCTTACATACATTGATATGTGGTTTTCTTTTTGCACTTTATCTTGCAGGGCGCAGTCGGACCAAGATGGCTCTGTAAACCATTGGCCCCTGTTCGCACAGCATGCATTTTGTAGCACTGGGCAGCCCGCCTGTATGTGCGTTACTAATAGGCTGCAAACCAGATGCTCTGCATTGCGTGTGTGAATTATGCCATATACAGACTAGTATCTCTTATCTTTTTGTTCACTAATGCCAAACAGCCAAAACTGGATTGAAAGTGGTTGTTTCATCGGTATTTTTTGCACCTGTGTGTTTGCCATCATTTATTGGGTCCGCTGCGCCCTGCTGGTTCATTTGGTTGGAGGCTTCAGCAGGTAAACATCTCTGCTTTTTTCTCAGTGACTTTTTTGAATTTTTTGGAGGATTTTTAAGTCCTCTTTTTGTGTCGGTGAGCTATTGATCAACTATCATTAAGACAGAGAGGGGGTGACCTTTTCACGGGGTTATCCAGACTTGAAAGTCGATGGATTTACAGACTTAAAGGGAACCTGTCACCCCCAAAATCGAGAGTGAGGTAAGCCCACCGGCATCAGGGGCTTATCTCCAGCATTCTGTAATGCATTCTGTAATGCTGTAGATAAGCCCCCGATGTATCTTAAAAGATGAGAAAAAGAGGTTATATTATACTCACCCAGGGGCGTTCGCGCTGCTGGTCCGGTCCGGCTCCTCCTATCTTCATCAGATGACGTCCTCTTGTCTTCACGCTGCGGCTCCAGCGCAGGCGTACTTTGTCTGCGCTGTTGAGGGCAGAGCAAAGTACTGCAGTGCGCAGTCGCTGGGCTTCTCTGACCTTTTCTGGCGCCTGTGCACTGCAGTACTTTGCTCTGCCCTTAACAGGGCAGACAAAGTACGCCTGCGCCGGAGCCGCAGCGTGAAGACCAGAAGAGGACGTCATCTGATGAAGATGGGAGGCGCCGGAGCGGACCAGCAGCGCGAACGCCCCTGGGTGAGTATAATCTAACCTCTTTTTCTCATCTTTTAGAATATATCGGGGGCTTATCTACAGCATTCCAGAATGCATTACAGAATGCTGTAGATAAGCCCCTTATGCCGGTGGGCTTACCTCACCCTCGATTTTGGGGGTGACAGATTCCCTTTAATACTGTAAGCCCTTTTGGCCTAAATGAGGAGTTTGGCTTTGGAGCCTTTCTGTAATATTAGTGTTGTGGTCCTTTTTTATATCTGAATCCCATAGTGATTTATTGGCATCAGTCTTTTTAGGTTTTTTTTTTTTTTTAAATTCTTTCAGGACTTGTATTTTTTATTCAATATTAGCAAATGTTTTAATAAAATATGAATTTGATTGGGTCTTATGTGTTTTTTCTTAAGGACTTTCCTTTTAATTATATTTGTTTGCGCCAGCTCTCTGGAATGCACTTCCCCAGACGATCAGACTGATACCTAGCCCCGACCTATTCAAGCGCGCTTCAAAAACCCATCTCTTCACACAAGCCTACCACATCACCTACTCGGTAAACTAACTTTGTCCTGTTCCCTCCTTCCAAATATTATCTGCATGTGAATCTGCACCCTACTATTCATCTGTCTCCACACCCTCCATGCACATGATAACTGCACTTGATACTTGACTCTTGCACTTAAACACACGGGCTGATGACCGGATCACGCAGCTTTGTATGAAAATCCCTATTATAATTGCCAGACCTGAAATAACAATCACTTTTCACCTATTGTGTCCCCCCATTTCCTTGTAGATTGTAAGCTTGCGAGCAGGGACCTCACCCCTAATGTCACTGTTTAAATTGTCTTAACTCGTACCGAATTTATTGTTTGTACATGTCCCCGCTTATTGTAAAGTGCTGCGGAATATGTTGGCGCTATAGAAATAAAAATTATTATTATTTGTTTATTTACAGTTTGGTTCTACTCTTGATGCTTTTGATGATATTGATGTGGCTATAGAAGTCCGGGGAGTCTTTTCTCATCCGCTTCATCTAACAGAAGATTCTTCTGGAGTTTTTTCATCTGTCATGGAGTCGTTTCTTATCAGCCGTTTTGGAGTCGTTTTTTTTCTCTGCTTTATCCAACAGAAGATTTTTTATGGACATTATATCAATAGTGCGTCGGTGATTGTGTTATTGTTTTTTCTTTTTGAGATTCTCTCAATTATGTTTTCAATTTGTATGGATCACATATTCTCTAATTGTGAAAGGAATATTTATGTGTAGCATATGTTGATGCGCTGGTATTAATTGCTGATGTGCATTTTTTATGAGATGGCTTTTTCATATATTGTATTTGATTTTAATGATATATTCACCCCTTCCCCTTTTTTTGTTTTTTTTTATTCACAACACATCTTTTGTATACTCAAATATTTTTTCACAATTACACTTCACGAATATTTATTCTTTTTATACTCGCCTTTTCATCTAATATTTTCATTTCTTTTTCTTTTCACTCACGTGTCTCATTTGCTTTTGTTTGATTATTTTTCCTTACTATTGCATGCTCTTGTTCCTTTAAAGGGAAACTGTCACCTGAATTTGGAGGGAACAATCTTCAGCCATGGAGGCGGGGTTTGGGGGTTTTTGATTCACCCTTTCCTTACCCGCTGGCTGCAATATTGGATTGAATATCATTCTCTGTCCTCCATAGTACACTCCTGTGCAAGGCAAGATTACCTTGTGCAGGCATGTACTACGGAGGACAGAGAATGAACTTCAATCCAATATTGCAGCCAGCATGCAGCCAGCGGGTAAGGAAAGGGTGAATCAAAAACCCCAAAACCCAGCCTCCATGGCTGAAGATTGTTCCCTCCAAATTCAGGTGACAGTGTCCCTTTAATTGTCCATAGACGCTTGCGCGGTGGCTTCCCTGCGGGCTTTTCAATGAGTGATCCATTTGGAGGTTTGCGCATGCGCTGTCGCATAACGACGCGCCTGAGCTTGCTCTCCACCGGACCGCAAACATATATCACGTGGGGTGATCACTGCGCATGACGCTCTCCGGTTACTTTCACTTTACTTCCTGAGGCCGTAACAATATACCCATGTGTCTTTTCTGTTATTATTGGCTAGTCTGTTGTATAAATATTTCCACCTCCCTCCCCAATACATGCCTCCTGAGGAAGTGACTTTCACAAAACGTGCGTTGGGGCGGCGGGAGCACCTGCATCAGACGCTACTCACATGTAAGCTTTCTTTTGTTATGAATATGTATGCATGAGCACTTTATGATTGCAACACTGGTTGCTTTATATTGAAATTTATGCTTGCATTATGGATTCGATTTGAAGCACTTTACATATATATTTATTTAGCCCGAAATATGGCCGGGCAGCATCTATCTGTGCAGAGCCGAAGCTGGAAGATTCTATCACAAGGTTCCGTGATGACATCACTGGTGATGCTCGGCCATGATGACATCACTGGTGATGCTCGGCCATGATGACATCACTGGTGATGCTCGGCCATGATGACATCACTGGTGATGCTCGGCCATGATGACATCACAGCCCCTATAAATAGAAGCCGCGCAGGGTTCCGGGTGCCATTTTTGGTTCTATAGTGATGGAGAGCATTTGCAATTTCTCACTATGGCTGATTTACGTCTGAACGATTTTCAGGTACAAGCACTATTGGAGGTTCTTATCTTTAATCGCCCTAACATTGTGCTTCTTAAACCCGAAGGATTTATGTCACAACATCAGGACACTACTACAGCAGGTAAGTGGCAAGACGCTCTGCACACAACTTCCCTGTACTCAAAGATAGTAATGGTGGGACAGAAGCTTCAATCATCTCTGATTTTTCTTTTTGGTTTTCTGCTTAATAGGCTGAAAAAAAAAGTCTCAATCTGGAGATTTGGATTTTATTACAGAACTGGCCCAAAAAATCCTGCATGTACTAGAACTTCCGGACCGCTCGTCGGAACGCCAGGTAAGCAGCGTCGGACTGGATCACCTTGGGCCCACCAAAGAAAATCATTCTTGGGGCCCAATATGTAGCTACATAGAAATAAATACAAGACCACCAATTGTGGGGTAAAATACGCTAATATCAGGGTATAATATAAGGTCGTACATCTCTTAATTATGTAGCAGGGGTTGGGGTAGCCCCCTCATAGAATTTAATGAAGCCCCCCCTCATAGAATGTAATGTCGTCCCCTCATAGAATATAAAGTACTAGATCGTAGCCCGATTCTAACACATCGGGTATTCTAGTATATGTATGTAGTTTATTTATGAAGATTTTAGAATAAAACATTGAATACACAGGATTCGGACTGCGCCTGTCGCTGATTGTTCGTGGCCGGCCACGTAGTATATAGCACAGCCACGTAGTATATAACAGCCCACGTAGTAAATAGCACAGCCACGTAGTATATTGCACAGCCATGTAGTATATAGCAGAGCCACGTTGTATATAGCACAGCCCACGGAGTATATAGCACAGCCACATAGTATATAACACAGCCCACGGAGTATATAACAGCCCACGTAGTAAATAGCACAGCCACGTAGTATATTGCACAGCCATGTAGTATATAGCACAGCCACGTTGTATATAGCACAGCCCACGGAGTATATAGCACAGCCCACGGAGTATATAGCACAGTCGATGGATTTACAGACTTAAAGGGAACCTGTCACCCCCAAAATCGAGAGTGAGGTAAGCCCACCGGCATCAGGGGCTTATCTCCAGCATTCTGTAATGCATTCTGTAATGCTGTAGATAAGCCCCCGATGTATCTTAAAAGATGAGAAAAAGAGTTTATATTATACTCACCCAGGGGCGTTCGCGCTGCTGGTCCGGTCCGGCTCCTCCTATCTTCATCAGATGACGTCCTCTTGTCTTCACGCTGCGGCTCCAGCGCAGGCGTACTTTGTCTGCGCTGTTGAGGGCAGAGCAAAGTACTGCAGTGCGCAGGCGCTGGGCTTCTCTGACCTTTTCTGGCGCCTGTGCACTGCAGTACTTTGCTCTGCCCTTAACAGGGCAGACAAAGTACGCCTGCGCCGGAGCCGCAGCGTGAAGACCAGAAGAGGAAGTCATCTGATGAAGATAGGAGGCGCCGGAGCGGACCAGCAGCGCGAACGCCCCTGGGTGAGTATAATCTAACCTCTTTTTCTCATCTTTTAGAATATATCGGGGGCTTATCTACAGCATTCCAGAATGCATTACAGAATGCTGTAGATAAGCCCCTTATGCCGGTGGGCTTACCTCACCCTCGATTTTGGGGGTGACAGATTCCCTTTAATACTGTAAGCCCTTTTGGCCTAAATGAGGAGTTTGGCTTTGGAGCCTTTCTGTAATATTAGTGTTGTGGTCCTTTTTTATATCTGAATCCCATAGTGATTTATTGGCATCAGTCTTTTTAGGGTTTTTTTTTTTTTTAAATTCTTTCAGGACTTGTATTTTTTATTCAATATTAGCAAATGTTTTAATAAAATATGAATTTGATTGGGTCTTATGTGTTTTTTCTTAAGGACTTTCCTTTTAATTATATTTGTTTGCGCCAGCTCTCTGGAATGCACTTCCCCAGACGATCAGACTGATACCTAGCACCGACCTATTCAAGCGCGCTTCAAAAACCCATCTCTTCACACAAGCCTACCACATCACCTACTCGGTAAACTAACTTTGTCCTGTTCCCTCCTTCCAAATATTATCTGCATGTGAATCTGCACCCTACTATTCATCTGTCTCCACACCCTCCATGCACATGATAACTGCACTTGATACTTGACTCTTGCACTTAAACACACGGGCTGATGACCGGATCATGCAGCTTTGTATGAAAATCCCTATTATAATTGCCAGACCTGAAATAACAATCACTTTTCACCTATTGTGTCCCCCCATTTCCTTGTAGATTGTAAGCTTGCGAGCAGGGACCTCACCCCTAATGTCACTGTTTAAATTGTCTTAACTCGTACCGAATTTATTGTTTGTACATGTCCCCGCTTATTGTAAAGTGCTGCGGAATATGTTGGCGCTATAGAAATAAAAATTATTATTATTTGTTTATTTACAGTTTGGTTCTACTCTTGATGCTTTTGATGATATTGATGTGGCTATAGAAGTCCGGGGAGTCTTTTCTCATCCGCTTCATCTAACAGAAGATTCTTCTGGAGTTTTTTCATCTGTCATGGAGTCGTTTCTTATCAGCTGTTTTGGAGTCGTTTTTTTTCTCTGCTTTATCCAACAGAAGATTTTTTATGGACATTATATCAATAGTGCGTCGGTGATTGTGTTATTGTTTTTTCTTTTTGAGATTCTCTCAATTATGTTTTCAATTTGTATGGATCACATATTCTCTAATTGTGAAAGGAATATTTATGTGTAGCATATGTTGATGCGCTGGTATTAATTGCTGATGTGCATTTTTTATGAGATGGCTTTTTCATATATTGTATTTGATTTTAATGATATATTCACCCCTTCCCCTTTTTTTGTTTTTTTTTTATTCACAACACATCTTTTGTATACTCAAATATATTTTCACAATTACACTTCACGAATATTTATTCTTTTTATACTCGCCTTTTCATCTAATATTTTCATTTCTTTTTCTTTTCACTCACGTGTCTCATTTGCTTTTGTTTGATTATTTTTCCTTACTATTGCATGCTCTTGTTCCTTTAAAGGGAAACTGTCACCTGAATTTGGAGGGAACAATCTTCAGCCATGGAGGCGGGGTTTGGGGGTTTTTGATTCACCCTTTCCTTACCCGCTGGCTGCATGCTGGCTGCAATATTGGATTGAATATCATTCTCTGTCCTCCATAGTACACGCCTGTGCAAGGCAAGATAACCTTGTGCAGGCATGTACTACGGAGGACAGAGAATGAACTTCAATCCAATATTGCAGCCAGCATGCAGCCAGCGGGTAAGGAAAGGGTGAATCAAAAACCCCAAAACCCAGCCTCCATGGCTGAAGATTGTTCCCTCCAAATTCAGGTGACAGTGTCCCTTTAATTGTCCATAGACGCTTGCGCGGTGGCTTCCCTGCGGGCTTTTCAATGAGTGATCCATTTGGAGGTTTGCGCATGCGCTGTCGCATAACGACGCGCCTGAGCTTGCTCTCCACCGGACCGCAAACATATATCACGTGGGGTGATCACTGCGCATGACGCTCTCCGGTTACTTTCACTTTACTTCCTGAGGCCGTAACAATATACCCATGTGTCTTTTCTGTTATTATTGGCTAGTCTGTTGTATAAATATTTCCACCTCCCTCCCCAATACACGCCTCCTGAGGAAGTGACTTTCACAAAACGTGCGTTGGGGCGGCGGGAGCACCTGCATCAGACGCTACTCACATGTAAGCTTTCTTTTGTTATGAATATGTATGCATGAGCACTTTATGATTGCAACACTGGTTGCTTTATATTGAAATTTATGCTTGCATTATGGATTCGATTTGAAGCACTTTACATATATATTTATTTAGCCCGAAATATGGCCGGGCAGCATCTATCTGTGCAGAGCCGAAGCTGGAAGATTCTATCACAAGGTTCCGTGATGACATCACTGGTGATGCTCGGCCATGATGACATCACTGGTGATGCTCGGCCATGATGACATCACTGGTGATGCTCGGCCATGATGACATCACTGGTGATGCTCGGCCATGATGACATCACTGGTGATGCTCGGCCATGATGACATCACTGGTGATGCTCGGCCATGATGACATCACAGCCCCTATAAATAGAAGCCGCACAGGGTTCCGGGTGCCATTTTTGGTTCTATAGTGACGGAGAGCATTTGCAATTTCTCACTATGGCTGATTTACGTCTGAACGATTTTCAGGTACAAGCACTATTGGAGGTTCTTATCTTTAATCGCCCTAACATTGTGCTTCTTAAACCCGAAGGATTTATGTCACAACATCAGGACACTACTACAGCAGGTAAGTGGCAAGACGCTCTGCACACAACTTCCCTGTACTCAAAGATAGTAATGGTGGGACAGAAGCTTCAATCATCTCAGATTTTTCTTTTTGGTTTTCTGCTTAATAGGCTGAAAAAAAAAGTCTCAATCTGGAGATTTGGACTTTATTACAGAACTGGCCCAAAAAATCCTGCATGTACTAGAACTTCCGGACCGCTCGTCGGAACGCCAGGTAAGCAGCGTCGGACTGGATCACCTTGGGCCCACCAAAGAAAATCATTCTTGGGGCCCAATATGTAGCTACATAGAAATAAATACAAGACCACCAATTGTGGGGTAAAATACGCTAATATCAGGGTATAATATAAGGTCGTACATCTCTTAATTATGTAGCAGGGGTTGGGGTAGCCCCCTCATAGAATTTAATGAAGCCCCCCCTCATAGAATGTAATGTCGTCCCCTCATAGAATATAAAGTACTAGATGGTAGCCCGATTCTAACACATCGGGTATTCTAGTATATGTATGTAGTTTATTTATGAAGATTTTAGAATAAAACATTGAATACACAGGATTCGGACTGCGCCTGTCGCTGATTGTTCGTGGCCGGCCACGTAGTATATAGCACAGCCACGTAGTATATAACAGCCCACGTAGTAAATAGCACAGCCACGTAGTATATTGCACAGCCATGTAGTATATAGCAGAGCCACGTTGTACATAGCACAGCCCACGGAGTATATAGCACAGCCACATAGTATATAACACAGCCAACGGAGTATATAACAGCCCACGTAGTAAATAGCACAGCCACGTAGTATATTGCACAGCCATGTAGTATATAGCACAGCCATGTTGTATGTAGCACAGCCCACGGAGTATATAGCACAGCCCACGGAGTATATAGCACAGATACATAGTATATAACACAGCCCACGGAGTATATAGCCCAGCCACGTAGTATATAGCACAGCCCACGGAGTGTATAACAGCCCACATAGCATATAACACAGCCACGTAGTTTATAACAGCCCACGTAGCATATAACACAGCCACATAGTTTATAACAGCCCACGCAGTATATTGCACAGCCCACGTAGTATATTGCACAGCCCACGTAGTATATTGCACAGCCCACGTAGTATATAGCAATGTGGGCATCATATCCCTGTTAAAAAAAAAAGAATTAAAATAAAAAATAGTTATATACTGGCCCCCGGATCCAGGCGAAGCGCTTACCGATGCTCCTCGCACGCTCCGGTCTCAAGTGTGCATTGCGGTCTCGCAAGATGATGACGTAGCAGTCTCGCGAGACCGCTACGTCATCATCTCGCGAGATCGCAATGCATGGAGCGGTCACCGGAGCATCGCGAGGAGCGGGAATGGCCTGTTCTGCATCCGAGGGGCCGACAGACAGTGAGTACATAGCAATTTTTTTTTTTATTATTATTTTTAACATTAGATCTTTTTACTATTGATGCTGCATAGGCAGTTGGTCACACAGGGTTAATAGCGTTAACGGAGTGCGTTACACCGCGGCATAACGCGGTCCGTTAATGCTGCCATTAACCCTGTGTGAGCGCTGACTGGAGTGGAGTATGGAGCGGGCACTGACTGCGGGGAGAAAGGAGCGGCCCTTTTGCCGCCGGACTATGCCCGTCGCTGATTGGTCGTGGCTGTTTTGCCGCGACCAATCAGCGACTTGGGATTTCCGTGACAGACAGACAGAAAGACGAAAGTGACCCTTAAACAATTATATAGTAGATTCCCCTCATAGAATATAATGTACCCCCCTCATCGAATATAATGCAGCCCCCCTCAAAGAATATAATGCAACCCCCCTCAAAGAATATAATGCAGCCCCAATACAATATAATGTAGCCCCCCTCATAGAATATAAAGTAGCCCCCTCATAGAATATAATGTAGCCCCACCTCATAGAATGTAATGTTGCCCCCTCAGAATATAAATTAGCCCCCTCATAGAATATAATACATCCCCGCTCAAAGAATATAATGTAGCCCCCCATAGAAGATAATGTAGCCCCCCATAGAATATAATGCAGCCCCCCTCATAGAATATAATGCAGCCCACTCTCATAGAACGTAATGCAGCCCCGTCACAGAATATAATGCAGCCCCCCATAGAATATAATGCAGCCCCCCTCATAGAATATAATGCAGCCCACTCTCATAGAACGTAATGCAGCCCCGTCACAGAATATAATGCAGCCCCCCATAGAATATAATGTAGCCTCCCCCACAGAATATAATGCAGCCCCCTCATAGAAAATAATGCAGCCCACTCATAGAACATAATGCAGCCCAGTCACAGAATGTAATGCAGCCCCCTCATAGAATATAATGCAGCCCCCATAGAATATAATGTAGCCCCCTCAGAGTATAGAGAAGCCCCCTCTTGAGTTTAATGCAGCACTCATGGGGTATAATGCAGGCTCCTTCATATGGTACAATGCAGCCCCCCTCATAGGCTCTCTGCATCCTGCTTGCACACCCGCATTCTCTTGCCACGAAGTCTCAAGGTACTAGTAGTGAGCCAGGCCTGGCATAATTTTTATTAGCTTTACCGTATATTACATTTTTTACATTATAGCAATCCAGGATCTTGGATATTCAGTGTGATTGATTGTTAGTTCACCTATCTATGACCCTATAGGAGATCTCACTGATACTATGCTTGTTATATTTATGGCACCGATGCAATTGGTGTTGCGGGCTTTGCAGCAGTGATATATGTGCTATCTTGCAGCGCATCTCATACCATCTGATGTGCCTACCTTTTTAGCTGTTACTGTTCACTTCACACTACTGTCTTTTTTGAATATTTAAAAAAAAAATGTTTTTCTAATAAATTTGGGATTTAATACTCTCGCCAGTCTGGTATGGATTCTGTGTATTGTCACATTGATATATTATGACCTTTAGTTATTGTATCAATCCATTACCGTATGTTATCTTCATCTTTTTCTTTTTCGGTTTATATATAATGTAAGCCCCCTCATAGAATATAGAGTAGCCCCCTAATAGAATATAATGTAGCCCCCCCATAGAATGTAATGTCGCCCCCTCATAGAATATAGAGTAGCCCCCTAATAGAATATAATGTAGCCCCCCCATAGAATGTAATGTCGCCCCCTCATAAAATATAGAGTAGCCCCCTCATAGAATATTATGTAGCCCCCCCCATAGAATGTAATGTCGCCCCCTCATAGAATATAAAGAAGCCCCCTCATAGAATATAATGTAGCCCACTCATAGAATATAATGTAGCCCCCCCATAGAATGTAATGTCGCCCCCTCATAGAATATAATGTAGCCCCCCATAGAATGTAATGTCGCCCCCTCATAGAATATAAAGTAGCCCCCTCATAGAATATAATGTAGTCCACTCATAGAATATAATGCAGCCCCCATAGAATATCATCTAGCCCCACAGTCCTACAGTCTTATGGCCACCAGGACTCACTCACTGATATATATATATCAAACACAAACCTCATCTCTCCTCCTCGCTCCCCGCTGATCCCGGCTCTGCTCCGGTATCAGCAGCTGCACTGCCATCTGCCAGACACAGCGGGTACGTGATGGAGCGTCGTCTGATGCTCTCTCCTCCATTATTGCTTTCATCTGTGATGCCGATACAGTTGAATGCAGTGCACACTGGGGAAAAGTGCTGGTGCCCCGGGTCCCCCTGACTCACGGGCCCCATAGCAGCTGCGTGGTCTGCCGCTTTTAGCAACATGCCACTGGCTGGGGGCCCCTGGAGCAGCAGGGGCCCTAGGCAGCTGCCAGCCCTGTATGCCAGCAGGTGTCAGTGCCTGGGCCCCCCGGAGAATCCTCCAGTTCTCTGGTGGGCCAGTTGGACTTTGCCGGTAAGAAGCCATCAACTAGGGCATCTGTAAATGTTGGTTTCATCTGTCCTGATTGGTGGATTTGGGGATTTAGTGAAATCTTCCACATATTAATTATCTCTATTATATCTATTAGGAAACACCAGAAGGCGACGATGAATATGGGGAGAATGTAACCCCGGACTCTAATAGGAGTCAGCCAGAGCCGAGCAGCGATCTGATTGCAGGTGAACCGATCACATGACCGTCTACAAGGAATCTCCAGATATTACACAGCAGAGAATAATGGCGGATTTACTCTACTCCATGTAATGGGACCTGTCGTTCAGATGTAATTCAGCCATAGTGATGAATTGCAAATGCTCTCCGTCACAAAAAATGGCACCCGGAACTCTGCACGGCTTCTATTTATAGGGGCTGTGATGTCATCATGGCCGAGAATCACCAGTGATGTAATCATGGCAGAGCATCACCAGTGATGTCATCATGGCAGAGCATCACCAGTGATGTCATCATGGCCGAGCATCACCATTAATGTCATCATGGCAGAGCATCACCAGTGATGTCGTCATGGCCGAGAATCACCAGTGATGTCATCATGGCCGAGAATCACCAGTGATGTCATCATGGCCGAGAATCACCAGTGATGTCATCATGGCCGAGCATCACCACTGATGTCATCATGGCCAAGCATCACCAGTGATGTCATCATGGCCGAGCATCACCAGTGATGTCATCACGGAATCTTGTGATAGAATCTTCCAGCATCGGCTCTGCACAGATAGATGCTGCCCGGCCATATTTCGGGTTCGCTTGTGTATCAATAATCCGTCCAGTCTCATCCAGGAGAGTGGGGCGAGTTTTTCTCACTTGTCCTCCGTGTTCTGTCTGTGTAAATGTATAGAGATTATCTTCAGTAACAGTACGGTCATCTGCTAAGGTTCTCCTCCACTATTAGGGGGCATCACCCAGTTGTAATCAAGGTTACCTGGTTAAGGGTCCATTCAGAAGCTTTGCACCCCCGAGCCAAAAACCCTAGCTACGCCTCTGTGTAGAAGGAAAGATGGTATACTATATGTAGCTATATGTAGATGATTTTCTTTTGTTTTGAGTGGATTTGTGTGGGTATTTGGAGACGACAATGACTTTAGTGAGATCACTGGTCTTGCTATAAATTGAAACAAGTCAGTAATGCTCCCTTTGGATTCCATTTCAGACTCAAAACTAGTGTCTAAAATGAGATATTTGGGAATTATGGTGTCGTGAAATATTATAATTGTTAAAGCCTGAATGTAACACCTTTCTTGATGAAGTTTAAGCCAGGGCTGTGGAGTCGGTAAGGGTACTTTCACACTGGCGTTTTTTAAAAATCCGTCACAATGCGTCGTTTTGCAGAAAAAACGCATCCTGCAAAAGTGCTTGCAGGATGATTTTTTTCCCCATAGACTTCTATTGGTGACGCATCTTGCGACGGATGCGTCGTGCTTTGGCGGACCGTCGGGAAAAAAAACCCCTACATGTAACGTTTTTTTCTCCCGACGGACCGCTTTTTCCGACCGCGCATGTGCTGCCGGAACTCCGCCCCCACCTCCCCGCACCTTACAATGGGGCAGCGGATGCGATGAAAATCTGCATCCGCTGCACCCGTTGTGCGGCGCAAACAACGCTAGCGTCGGTAACCTCGGCCCGACACACTGCGACGGGCCGAGCCCGACGCTAGTGTGAAAGAAGCCTAAGCCACAGTTGCGACTCCAACTCCTGGATTTTATCAGGTTCCGACACCGGCTCCGACTCCTTCATAAATGGCCAATTCGTAACAATAAATTTACTGTTGTCAAATATTAACATCGTGCTTATTCAGTTTCTCATCATCATTTAAGTAATCAGACCACTTAAAGCAAAAACTATATTTATTAGAATACAATTAGAATATAGCAAATAACTTTTATAAACTTTTCTAAACTCTTGTAAGTAAATATGCAATAAACACTGTTATGCAGTTAATAAGAAGAAATCTATAAATTTGTCCTCAGAAAAAGTATTGCCTCTGTCAGATCCTCCTTCATGGATGCCCTCAAATCTGATCTAATTATTTTGAGAGCAGAGAACAACCTCTCTACACTAACTTGGGTTGGTGGCAAAGCACTAACCAAAAGGGCAACATCTCTGACAATGTCAGGATACAGGGGAATCGCTTGTTGCACTGTTATTTTTGATGAACGGTCAAATTTCTCAATTTCTTTTAGTGCACATGAAAAATTCTGCTGAAATGTATTGGCTGTGTTCTTTGATGGGGATGACTCTTCTATGCGGGAACACTTTGCACGGTCCTTGTGATCCAAATATTTTTCGAAATTAAATTCTTCATCAGTTGATGAGGGTGAAGATGTGGCAGGACGACCAAATTCTTCTTGTTCCTCCTGACTTTCTGCAACCCTTTCATCCTTACTGCTATTTCAAACAGAGCTTCTTTTCCTTTAGTTAGCTGTTGATCATCTAGAAGAATCCGATGCATTGGGTCTACATAAACAGCTGCCAAAAGAATGTTATTTTGTAATAGTAGCTCCTCTCTCCGTTTCATTGATGTAGCAATGCCACGTGCAATTAACCCTCCTCTTTGGGACAGGCGAAACATCAGGTTCTTCCACTTCTTTAAGAAAATACCTGGAGTTAAGTCCTCTGCTTGTAATTTTTTAGTCACTGTAAATGGGTGCTCTAGCAATTTTTCCAGCTCAGTCACCTGATTCCACTGACTTTCATTTAGCGTCAGTTGAGGGTTAGCCATGTCTACAAGAAAGGTTTTCAGTCCAACCAAGCGCTGAATCATTAAGTACTGCCCCATCGTGTGACTTGATCAATAATTGCCCCTTTTCCAGCACGTCTCTTCAAAATTGAGTCAACTTTAGGGGTTCTGGCAACAGTAGCAAGGTGAGAAAATTGGCTAATCAGTGCAGCAGCATGTCCTTCTTGCAGACTGTCTCTTATAGCCAGCTGTAGCGTATGCACAACACAGCGCATGTGATGAATGAAAGAACGTATTGACACAGTTTCAACAAGATCATCTAAACTATCATGTTGCTGTTCATCTGAAGCAACTTCAGTTTGCTCCTCGGTTACAATACTGTGTTCCTCTATTTCAAACATTTCTGTGTCTGTGGACCCAGAATGTTCTTCTAGCTGCTGGTCACCATCATTACTCTCATTCATTAGCTTAATAGTACTTATCATATTTGAAGCATTGTCAGTTACGACAGAAAGAACTTGCTCTTTTTTAAGTTCATAGTCTTGCAGAACCTTTTTGTACCAAGACCTGGAGAAACTCACTGGTGTGATGAGCTTTGGTGTCTTTTACTGCCAATGTCTTGGTAACTATTTCATTTTTGTCACAAACAAATCGGACATTGATGGCAAAATAGTTCACTCTGTGACGTGTGCAGGCATCCATTTTAAGAAACAGAAAGCGTCCCTTGCGGGCCATTTCCCCATTCAGACACATAAACGCTGGTCGTGAAAATAATGAAATAGGCACACTATCCTTTACAACAAGCTCTATGATCTGTTTTTTAAATGTATCTACTGTCATTGTCACAGTAACTTTGTCACTGACAAAATATCTTGCAACTGATGGCTGCAAAGTTCTCTGCTCCTTTGTTTGGCTGGAAGAGCTGGGCACTGGTTCATTGGTTTGGATGCAGGCTTTCAGTACTTCTGGATGAAAGAGCTGTAAATGTCTCTTTAGATTAGAAGCTCTGGTAGGAGCATTTTTATCTTTGCCTGAATAAGCACTGATCTTGGCTTCACAGCATTTGTTTTCGTCTGGATCATTTGTCATACACTGACAGACATAATGTTTTCTATCTTGAGTGATGGTGAAATGTTCAAATACAGCTGATTTAATGTGACGCTTCTTTGACATTCTCAGGTTTTTAATTCTGCATTCACAATACAAATGACAATTGTTTTTCCTAAAAACAATTGTACAAATTTATTGCCAGGTCGTACAACTGATATAGTGGTCATATAATTCACAAAAAATGCCTATAAATAAGTACATCCCCAAAACAGGGAATAGAAGACCACCGAGATAATACACAACATCACATCTTTGGAACTGAGAATAAATATAATACCAAAGAGAGTGGTACTTTTTCGCTAAAAATAGATTTTATTATAAACAATAAAAATATATGACAATAACAAGTAAAAGATGCTGGAACAAAAAAAAGAGGGACTAGACATCCATAAGACAACAGCCACCTTAATATAATAGCACAACTATCTCAGGTATGAAATATATAACATAACACCACTAGCAATACAAAACATATAGGTACCTGTAGGAAAAGCAGGGCTCGAATTAACCTGCAGTTATGTCTAATTATTTAACGTAGCACAGCAGTGCTTAGAGGCCGACATTCTCAAAATAAGTGAGCTTTCCCACTGTGGTGTAGTGGACATGGAAGGAAGGTGTTAATGAAAAATAAAGAAAAACTAAATTACCTACAGTGTGCTGTGTCCTCGGCATCCCTCTGCCTCGACGCGTGTTTCGCCAGATGCTTCTTTGGGAGGCATCACGCCTCCCGAAGAAGTATCTGGCGAAACGCGTGTTGAGGCAGAGGGACGCCGAGGACACAACACGCAGCACACTATAGGTACCTCTGACATCTGGCTCCTCTCCATGCTGGAATGGAGGCACCACGCACCACACGTTGTAGGGCCCAACAGTGGCATCTTGTATTTAATAAAGGAAGGTACAATTCCTGGGCTGTCCCTATCTCCAGCAACGGCTGCAGCATCAGAGGCAGTAGCTCCAGACAAATTCCAGGAGCTGCAAGTCTCTTGGGTAACTCCCAGGCAGATGCCAGGAGCTGCAAGTCTCTTGTGGGGCACATACGCAGTCCCTGTGCCCGCTACCGGACAGTCCACTGGCAGCTCTGTTCCCCTTCAGGGGTATGGCTAGCTCCCAGCAGGAGATCACACCCGGCCACAGGCAAGCCTGCCTGGGCAGTCAGCTGCAGACAGGGACTTCCTGTCTACTTGGAAGCTGCTAGCCCAGCCTCTTGGGTTAACCCCTTCTGTCCCTGCCTCTAACATGTGCTTGGCAAACACAGCACACTACAGTATATATTAATAATAATGGAAAACACAAGGAACATCACATCACATACGTTACAATGATACAGTATAAAGACATCACAAGCACAGTACATCACATGAATTTAGCATTAATGCATTAATAAACAGATACACTGGGTACCGCATAAGGGGCACGGGCCCAGCTCAAGGGAGAAAGGGGGCAGATGAGGGTCCCTGCCACCTCCTTTCATCCCTCCCTCCTAAAACATGGCCGTCCCTGGCCATGACAACCCCTACAGGGTTTAAAACAGCACATATATATATATACATATATATATATATATATATATATATATATCTCTATATAAAATATATCACTGCAAGACACTTCAAGTAACATCAGTATCAGAGTCCCAGTCTCTCGCTCAAAGCGGGTCCACCTGACCCTGTTCCCCATGCTCCTGGGACTGGTAAAACAGTAATCCTGGCCCGATGGCCAACTTATCACATCGTCTTGACCCGGCTCAGTCATCGGGTCCTCCTGGTTAAGCTCTCCCAATACCCCCTTTGACCAGATCACGGGCATAGCAGCAAATTGGTGCGCTGTACTTAACAGGGTTCAAGATAAAAAGGAGACAAAGTTCCTGGTTAAGAGAATATAGTCCTTGCAACAGCCGCACACAGTCAGTAAACCCTCATAGGGTTTTCAGGCCCCGATGGGTGCAAACAACTGGGAGGAGGGGAAAATAATCAAATACAATCCTTACTTTGTGATCGTGGTGGCCACTCTTGACCTCAGTCCCTTGGTGCCATGCAGGGCTCACTGCCCTCTTAAGGGATATGTAACTGTCCCTTCACACTGTATAGGTCCAACCGGCACAACTGACATTTTTCCTTAAATGGGCCACATCAATCAATGCACGGCCGCTGGTTACTGTAATGGGCTACATGCGGACCCTGTACCACAATATAGATATGAGAAGAGTATCCGCTTGAGGAGTCGCCATTGTTCCTTCTGCTCCGCACCTGTTATGATCCGGTGACCTTGGAGCAGCATGAGAACTTTCACTGGAGTAGGTGGTCACTATACTGACCACAAATCCTGATCTTAACACTGCAACTAGAAGTAGCCGTGGAGTGTACCTAACCAATCCTAGACACCTCGTCACAGCCGGAGGACTAAATACCCCTAAAGATGGAAATAGGAATACTATCTTGCCTCAGAGTAGATCCCCAAAGGATAGACAGCCCCCCACAAATATTGGCGGTGAGTCGGAGAGGAAAAAACATACACAGGCAGAAAAACAGGATTTAGCACAGGAGGCCACTATAACTAAAATAGGACAGAGTTCTGTGTGGTCAATATTAAAACCCTTGAAAAATATCCACAGCAGAATATACAAAAACTTCCTACATCTAACTAAAGACGTAGGAGCGTATATCTGCAACTCCAGCGAATCCTACAATCAGAGCAGGAATACAATCAAATACAAGCACACAGCCAGTGTGCTACAGAAAAAGAACCAGACACTTATCTTTGCTGAAATGGCCGCAAAGCAGGAGAAGCCAGACAGAGATCCATCATATCCCAAAAAACATTGACAACTGGCAAGGACTGAGTCCTGCAAGCCTAAATAGCCCAGTCCGAACTGCAATTAGCAGATACACCTGTCCAAGACTGCAGCCCAGGAACACTTGCATTACCATCTGCTACCACCAGAGGGAGCTCAAAAGCAGAATTCACAACAGTACCCCCCTTGAGGAGGGGTCACCGAACCCTAACCAGAGCTCCCACGACGATCAGGATGAGCCAGATGAAAGGCACGAACCAAATCGGCAGCATGGACATCAGAGGCAAAAACCCAAGAATTATCCTCCTGGCCATAACCCTTCCATTTGACAAGGTACTAAAGCTTCCACCTCGAAAAACGGGAATCCAAAATCTTCTCAACAACATATTCCAACTCCCCATCAATCAACACAGGGGCCGGAGGATCAGCAGAGGGAACAACGGGCTCCACATATTTCCGCAACAAAGATCTATGGAAGACATTATGGATAGCAAAAGAGGCCGGAAGCGCCAGTCGAAAAGACACCGGATTAATAATCTCAGAAATCCTATAAGGAACGATAAACCGAGGCTTAAACTTAGGAGAAGAAACCTTCATAGGAACATGACGGGAAGACAACCAGACCAGATCCCCAACCCGAATCCGGGAACCAACACACCGACGACGATTAGCAAAACGTTGAGCCTCCTCTTGAGACAACACCAAATTGTCCACCACATGAGCCCAGATGTGCTGCAACCTGTCCACTACAGAATCCACACCAGGACAGTCAGAAGGCTCAAGCTGCCCAGAAGAAAAACGAGGATGAAAACCAAAATTACAAAAGAAAGGCGAAACCAAGGTAGCCGAACTAGCCCGATTATTAAGGGCAAACTCGGCCAATGGCAAGAAAGCCACCCAATCATCCTGATCAGCAGACACAAAGTGTTATGAGTGCAATCCAGGGACACTGTGTACCAGCGATCAGAGCACATACAGTGATCTGACAATAACCCAAAAACAATAGAACGAGCTCTGAGACGTGGAATCTCTGTAGACTGCAAACCAGAACCTATCCTAAACACAACTAAAGGTGGCTGTGGATTGCGCCTGACGCTACCTATGCAACTCGGCACAGCCTGAGAAACTGACTAGCCTGAAGATAGAAAAACAAGCCTGGCTTGCCTCAGAGAAATACCCCAAAGGAAAAGGCAGCCCCCCACATATAATGACGGTGAGTAAGATGAAAAGACAAAACGTAGGGATGAAATAGATTCAGCAAAGTGAGGCCCGATATTCTAGATAGAGCGAGGATAGCAAAGAGAACTTTGCAGTCTACAGGAAACCCTAAAGCAAAAACCACGCAAAGGGGGCAAAAAGACCCACCGTGCCGAACTAACGGCACGGCGGTACACCCTATGAGTCTCAGAGCTTCCAGCAAAACCAAACGACAAGCTGGACAGAAAAAATAGCAACAAAAAGCAAAGAAGCACTTATCTAAGCAGAGCAGCAGGCCACAGGAAAGATCCAAGAGCTCAGATCCAATACTGGAACATTGACAAGAAGCAAGGAAAACAGAATCATGTGGAGTTAAATAACGAAGCAGCTAACGAGCTCTGCAGAACACCTGAGGGAGGAAGTTCAGAAGCTGCAGTACCACTTGTGACCACAGGAGTGAATTCAGCCACAGAATTCACAACACATTTATCTTTAATAAATAATTGATTTTACTGCGTATATCTTGTCTGACCACTGAAATGTTCTTCATAATTCCTCCTACCTGCAGCACCAGAGATGAAAGAGAGCTACTACAACCCCCAATGGCTTGCATGATATCTTGGGCTCTGTAGCTGCTAGTTGGCATGTAGGAGAAACAGCATGGACTCCCCGGTTCTCATCTGGTTCATACTCAGGCTGATCTGTAGTAAGCAGGTGGGAGAAGGAATTTGGGTCTGGATGAATCCCTCTCAACGTGTCATCCCGTTTCTTCCCCTCCTGATCTTGCAAATCTTTCTAAACTAGCCACATCCTCCTTTTTAGTGCTCACCCGCTCAGCTTGCACTCTCTGCCACAATTGTGTCGACCCCATCTTGTAGATTGCACTCCTGGCCTTTGAGCACGTTCCCTTTCTTCATGGCGGGCTCCGTGCCAGGGAAAAGGCTGTTTACAGTGTCCAGGGATAAGCAGGTAAGTATACCCGACCAGAGGGTGAAAAAAAGGGCAGCTTGAGGATCGTATAAGGATCTGCACACGGAGCTGACCGGGCATGCATCCTCTCACATCGCTGGCAGACCATGCCCCCACGGCAAGTGCAAATCTTAAAAATGGTGAGGACTGGTATAGTAGATCACAGAGTTTATGTAATATCGCTGTATAGACTGTGATGTGCACTACTAAGTTTTAGCGGCGTACACACTAAACCCCATTCTCACAATGCACTGAACATACTTTGTGGTGTCCGGCTAGGACTTGGCACAACCTGCGGTTTCGGTCCTGTATGACAGTATCCTGCATGGTTCTGGACCTAAAAACAAGTTTAGGTTGTAATAAATGGATTGTATATTGTTAGAAAAACATGGCTACTTTCTTTCTGTAACAGTTCCCATCTTTCCACAGGTCGAGTGTGGTTTTGTAACTCAGACCTATTCTCTCGAATGGAGCTGATCTGCAAGACCAGCCACAACCTTAGAACAAGTATGGCACTGTATCTGTAAGAAAGCTTTCTGTAGGTTGTTTTTATCTGGAGACTTACTGGTAAAGCAGGTGGCATTAAATAGCTGGGAGATGGTGGTGGTGGTTGGTAGGTATTGATGACTTGGTTGGGTACAATTCGGATATGATCCATCTTCTTCTGGTTGGCTCTGGTTGTGCAAAGGCGACATACAATGGCTTGGAGTCTACAATCCTTCCGTTCATCTCTGTGACCGCTTTGGTTGCTTCCTCGGGGGCGGAGAAGCAGAGAAAACCAGACCCTTTGCTGCGTCTGCCTTCCATCATGACCTGAAATATTAGATCACCTGACATCCTTACAATGAAACATAGGAAAATAAATAGTACACCCTCACCTAAGAAGGTTCATGCTAAAGGGTCATTCCCGACATTGAAAGTTATCATCTACTCATCACTCTATTCCTAAAGGATCCATGGGGTCGCAGCAGTAAGACCACCACAAATCCACAAGTTATCACCTCTCCTATGTATCGATGAAAACATCTAATGTTGGCCATAAGTATAACCCTTTATGTTACGTAGATGAAAATGAATGTGACGATAGAAAGAAGAAAGAAGCAGATACAAGCTGAGCTCACCTTAGCATTGATGATGGTGCCATAACGGGAAAACACCTGATGCAGTAGCCTGTCATCAATGCAATCTGCAAGATTGTTAATGTAGAGATTGACACCCTAAAATTAGAAGAAGAAAAAAGTTATTAAAAATGTAGAATTTTTTTTCAAATACTCACACAAATTAAATACAAAGGGAGTGAAGTCACTCACCTGGGAACTGGTGATCCATTCTCGCTTTATTTGCTTGAACGTCTTCCTAACCTCTGGTTGTCTTTCCAACTTCTTCTCGGCTCTTCCAACATAAATGGTCTTACCATTCACATCTTTACCATTCATTTCATTCACGGCGTTATAGAAGTAGGAAAATAGTTACTTTACTCCCATACGTTAGGTCACAAGAACAAGATCTCTCACCCTGAGGGATCAGGACACCATTTCCTACGGACTGTCATTTTTTGATCTCCTAAGGACAGGGTTTCATCCCACCCTGAGAGAGCTGATCTTCCCCTGGTTCTTTGTTCACATGGTGTACACCTATTATTGTAGACTGGAAAATGATTGTAACCTATATTATCTGGGCCAGGAGGGGTATTCCCATCTTAGGCACTGATGGCGTAACCATCTGCTGCTATCCCTGCCTGATAGATACGGGTGCCACCTCTGGAACCTATCTCAAGAAAATGGGTCCCTCAACCTCCAACCTGTCTGGATGGCCAGTGGATGGCTGCTGCATCCAGGTGGAGAATGAAGAGGTGGTTGCACATGTACACATCCTGAGGGCAGTCTCACACGTCCAGATAATTCCGGTATCGGAAAAATCGGTACCGGAATTATCCGTGTCCGTGTGCCCGTGCGTTTCTGTGGCACATCAGTGTGGCACACGTGTGCCGCCCGTGTGCCCACTGGGTACCACACGCACCGTGCTGGGTACCACACGCACAAGCATCTGGTGCTGAAGCCGCCATTCATATCTTCCCTGCAGCAGCGTTTGCTGTAGAGAAGATATGAATATTCCTTTTTTTTTTTTTGTTTCTCGTCTTTACAATAAAGATCTGGAGCGCCCCCAGACACAGGGCCACGGGTTCTCGGTACCGGGTCTCTCTGGTTCGGTTCTGAGGCTGTCACGGTGGCTAGACCCGGTCCGCGACCCTGCTAAGGGGCGTCCAATAAAGGTGGTACAGTCTGTCAGGGATTCGTGATGCCACCTGTGGTGTTCGGTCAGGGTGACCGACGCTGCTGTGGGGTCCGATGGGGTGATGGAATGGCAGCTGGATGGTATACCTTCCCAGAGGTGAAGTATGTCCCCAGGGCTTCCCAGTAAGGTGGATGGTGATGGTGTGAGGTGCAGTCAATAACGAGGACACAAGGTTGCAGTCTCTTTACCTCTTTACTGAAGACTTCAGAATATAATTCAGCCCACTCTCATAGAACATAATACAGCCCGTTCACAGAATATAATGCAGCCCCCATAGAATATAATGTAGCCCCCTCATAGAATATAATGCAGCCCCCATAGAATATAATGTAGCTCCCTCATAGGGTATAATGTAGCCCCCTCATAAAATATAATACAGCCCCCCATAGAATATAATGTAGCTCCCTCATAGGGTATAGTGCAGCCCCCCACATATAGTATAATGCAGCTCACTCATGTGGTATAATGCTGCACCCTTCATAGGATACAATGCAGCCCCCCCTCATAGGGTATAATGTAGCCCTCCCTCATAGGGTATAATGCAGCCCTCCTCAAAGGGTATAATGCAGCCCCCCTCATAGGGTATAATGCAGCCCCTTCACAGGGTATAATGCAGCACCCCCTCATAGGGTGTAATGCAGCCCACTCACAGGGTATAATGCAACCCTCCATAGGGTATAATGCAGCCATCCCTCATAGGTTATAATGCAGCCCTCTCATAGGGTACAATGCAGCCCCTCCTCATAGGGTATAATGCAGCCCTCCCTCATAGGGTATAGTGCAGCCCTCCCTAATAGGATATAATGCAGCCCCCCTTATAGGGTATAATGTAGCCCTCCCTCATAGGATATAAGGCAGCCCCCTCGTAGGTTATAATGTAGCCCTCCCTCATTGGGTATATTGCAGCCCTCCATCATAGGGTATAGTGCAGCCCTCCATCATACGGTATAGTGCAGCCCCCTCATAGGTTATAATGTAGCCCTCCCCCATAGGGTATAATGCAGCCATCCCTCATAGGTTATAAAGCAGCCCCCTCACAGGGTATAATGCAGCCCCTCCTCATAGGGTATAATGCAGCCCTCCCTCATAGGGTTTAGTGCAGCCCTCCCTCATAGGATATAATGCAGCCCCCCTTATAGGGTATAATGCAGCCCTCCCTCGTAGGATATAAGGCAGCCCCCTCATAGGGTATAATGCAGGCTCCTTCATATGGTATAATGCAGCCCTCTCTCATAGGGTATAATGCAGCCCTCCCTCATAGGTTATAATGCGGCCCCCCTCATAGGGTATAATGCAGCCGCCATCATAGGGTATAATGCAGCCCCCTCATAGGGTAAAATGCAGCCCCCCTCATAGTGTATATTGTGGCCGCCCCTCATAGGTTGTGATGTGCCCCCCATAGGGTATAATGCAGCCCCCCTCATAGGGTATAATGCGGCTTCCCTCACAGGGTTTAATGCAGCCCCTCCCTCGTAGTGTATAATGCGGCCGCCCCTCATAGGTTGTGATGTGCCCCCCATAGGGTATAATGCAGCCCCCCTCATAGGGTATAATGCGGCTTCCCTCATAGGGTTTAATGCAGCCCCTCCCTTGTAGTGTATAATGCAGCCCCCCTCATAGGGTTTAAAGTAGCCCTCCCTCATAGGGTATAATGCAGCCCCCTCATAGGGTATAATGCAAGCCCCTTCATAGGGTATGCTGCAGCCCCCTCATAGGGTATAATGCAGGCCCCTTCATATGGTATACTGCAGCCCCCTCATAGGGTATAATGCAGGCCCCTTCATATGGTATAATGCAGCCCCCCTCATAGGGTAAAATGTAGCCCCCCTCATAGGGTATAATGCAGCCTCCTCTCATAGGGTATAATGCACCCCCCTCATAGGGTATAATACAGCCCCCCTCTTAAGGTATAATGCAGCACCCCTCATAGGTGATAATGTAGCCCTCTTAGGTTATTATGTAGCCCTCCCTCATAGGGTATAATGCAGCTCCCCTCTTAGGGTATAATTGAGCCTCAAATGGAACATAATGCACCCACAATCCTTCAGTATTATGGCCGCCAGGACTCACTCACTGATACACATCGGGTACGCCATGAAGTGACGTCATCACACACCTTCAGTGTCAGAGGGGATTGATGGGAGATGGAGCATCGTCTGATGCTCTCTCCTCCATTATTGCTTTCATCTGTGATGCCGATACAGTTGAATGCGGTGCACACTGGGGAGGAGTGCTGGCATCAGGCCCCCCTGACTTGCAGGCCCCATATCGGCTGCTTGGGCTGGGGCCCCTGGGGGAGTGAGGGCCCTGGTCTGCTAGCCATGATAGGGGGCAGTGTTAGCCTCAGCCTGCAGCTACCACTGCCTTCTATTAAAGTGAAATGAATATTCACTGCTCTCCACGCACATGGGGGTGTGGGGTTGAGAGAAGATTAATTTCTCTTTTACAGCGGGGACAGGCTTTAACTGCAGCTGCCTGTCACTTGCTGCTGCTCGCTGCCATCAGGCGGGTCCCCCTGACTCACGGGCCCCATAGCAGCTGCATAGTCTACCACTATTAGAGACACGCCACTGGCTGAGGCCCCTGGAGCAGCAGGGGCCCTAGGCAGCTGCCAGCCCTGTATGTCAGCAGGTGTCAGTGCCTGGGCCCCCCAGAGAATCTTCCAGTTCTCTGGTGGGCCAGTTGGACCCTGCCGGTAAGGAGCCATCAATTGGTGCATCAGTAAATGTTGGTTTCGTCCGTCCGTCCAGAAAGGCCGTACTGGGGGCCCACGGCACGTAAAGGGAGGCCGCCATGACGGGGTTACGTGGGACCTGGGGAGCTGGAGCAGTTAGAAGGGATACGGTGGTAAGGGGTTAACTGGGAACTTGAGGGGTGGCTTTAGGGGCATTTTTTGAAAATAAGGGGTGGAACTAGGGGACTGTGGGGAGGGGGCACATAAAAAGGGGCACGCTCCTCACGCAGGCATCCATTTTAGGTGCCCGCGTGACAAGTGAGGAATCTCTGTCACACTTACCAGAATGGACGTTGAAGCGATCCTCCAGCGTCTCCGGACGGCAGCCAGCTCCCAGGGGACAGATTGGCTGAATGCATCCGTTAACAGCCTTCTCCAGGGGACATCGGGAGCACCATCGCAGGCACCGCAGGACGGGCGCCGGCCGCGGAGGACTAGGCCTCCGGCGCGCCTAAGCCCGGACATCATCCCCAGGGCCCGGCGCCGAAATAGGAGCCCCTCTGTGGACCCTCCGGTAAGCAGCGCTGTTCCCTCCACCTCACAGCGCGGCGCCGGGAGGAATCCTCCAGTGCGGCGGGGCCTACAACGGGGGGTGGATCCTTCCTCCCCTCCTTCAGTGTCCGGGCGACGTGGGGCGGCAGGAGCAGGAGCCGGTACGGCGGCCGCCAGCATGCCCGCTGGCGCCGCTCAGCGTGGGAGGCAGCGACAGCCGAGGAGACGGGGGTCAGGTGCGGTGGCCCCTCAGCGCCGAGGATTATGCGGGCGGCAGTCGGCTGGCCCTGGCATCAGCGTGCGGCCTTCTGCAGTGCACAGCTCTGGAGTCTTCAACGCAGCAGCGCCCTCTGCTGGTGGTGGCCTGGATATTGCAAGTTCTGCGCCCTCTGCTGGTGTTGGCCGGGATTTTCCTGCAGCTGCGCCCTCTGCTGGTGATGGCCGGGATTTTCCTGGATCTGCGCCCTCTGCTGGTGATGGCCGGAACTTTCCTGGATCTGCGTCCTCTGCTGGTGGTGGCGGAAATTTTCCGGATTCCGGCAGGCGACATTCCGTCGCTTCGGTACGCAGTGCCGGGGACGTATCCGTGGCAAGGAGCCGCACATCTTCCATCGGGCGGCAGGATGCTGGCTCGGCCTTTTCCCTTTCCGCAGCACCAGGGCAGTCGACGGCATCACCGAGTCGCCAGGACACGGATACGGCCGCCAGGAGTTCGGCGGGCAACATCGCGGATCAAGCCGGTCGGGATGCAGGACACCTTCGGCTGGGAGCTGGATCTTCGGCTGCTGGGCTCACAGCACCCAGGCAGCTAGGTGAGAACATTTTCCCTATCTTTAATTTGCCAGGCATAGTTTCCCCTGAAGCTAGGAATAGTGACATTACTTCGGGAGTTGCTAGCGGGGGTATGGGTTTAATCCTTAGAGGTTTAGGGGAGCTAGCGGGCTTGTGGGGGTCCGGTCTTAGCAGGGGGTCTTTGCCGTCAGCTGCTTGGTTGGGAAATACGGGGTCGTTTGAGGGGTCTAGACAGTTGTCTGAAGTTACGGGTACATCCAGCAGTGCGGGTCCTGCGGCAGACACGGGGAGCTCATCAAGGGAGAAGGACGGAACAGCACCAGGGCCTGGGTCAGGAATTGATGCACCAGGTGAGGGAGCTTTGCAGGATAAGGAAAAGGAGGATGTACCGCAACTAGACGATGCGGCTAGGGGGGAGGTCTATGTCTGCTTCGAGGGCCCGTTAGGGGCACATTTAAAACAAGAGGGTAGGGAAAAAATCTGGAAAGGGGAGTACATAGAAATATTTTCTCTTTTACCCCTAGAGAGATTTAATTTGGATAGACCTAGAAGGGAGGACTCTAAAAAAGAAGATGAGGAGAAACGGAGATATAGGCTGATTCCCAGATCATTTTCAAATTGGCTGCAAGCTTTCGCTATTATGGCTAGCGTAATCGGGGAGAAGGCCCCGGAAAATTGCTCGGCATTATTTTGTTACTTAGATGCCATAGGGGAGGCTTACAGGACCTATGGGGGACAGGGTTGGTTACGCTATGACGAACAGTTTCGTCAGCGTAAGGCTTTTAGGCCAAGTATCAGGTGGGATCACAAGGACATAGCGTTGTGGATGAGAGTTATGGTCCCGTCCCGTTTAGGTCAGACTAGCCAGCCTTTTCACGGGGGCGCCGGGAGTTCAGGGCAGTCAGGACACTCGGCGGCTTTGCAGAAGGGACTGTGTTTCGCCTTCAATGATGGCATATGCAGATTCGGGAGCAAGTGTAAATATAGGCACGAGTGTTCAACCTGCGGGGGGGTGCATAGCGCTTCAAAATGTTTCAGGGGTAACAGGCAAAAAGTTGGAGATTCAGCTGACAAAAGGGGTGACTCCGGTGCAGTGGGTCGTGATGGAGGCCTTTCTAAGTAGATACCCTGATAGGTCAGCTGCAGTTTTATTGCGCGACGGTTTTAAGGAGGGTTTCAAAATCCCTTATGTTGAGCAGGATGTTAGTTTAAAAAGAAAAAATTTGAAATCGGCGTTACAATTCCCGGAGGTCGTGTCGGAGAAGTTGAATAAGGAAGTTGCTCTGGGAAGAATGGCAGGCCCGTTTGTCGCCCCTCCGATTGCAAATCTGAGGGTGTCACCTCTTGGCGTGGTCCCTAAGAAAGAACCTAATAAATTTAGGTTAATCCATCACCTGTCATTTCCGAAGGGATCTTCGGTTAATGATGGTATTGATCCCGAGTTGAGTTCGGTGTCGTACTTATCATTCGATTCAGCGATGGAGTGGGTTAGAGCATGTGGAAAGGGGGCTAAGCTGGCTAAGACCGACATCGAAGCGGCCTTTCGTTTGTTGCCAGTTCATCCTGACAGTTTGCATTTATTGGGTTGTTTTTGGGATGGCGGCTTCTTTGTTGATCGTTGTCTTCCCATGGGTTGCTCGATTTCATGTGCTTACTTTGAGGCCTTCAGCACGTTCCTAGAATGGGTGGTGAAAGATGTGTCTGGGATACGCTCATGTTCGCACTATCTGGATGACTTTCTGTTTATTGGGCCAGCGGAATCAGCAGATTGTTCGATTTTGTTGCATACAATGGAGAGTGTGACAAAAAACTTCGGGGTGCCTTTGGCGGAGGACAAAACAGTTGGTCCGGTGACAGTGTTGAGCTTCCTAGGCATTGAAATCGACACGGTAGCAATGGAATGTAGGCTACCTGCAGACAAGGTTACCGCGTTGCGCCAAGATGTGGTTAATACGATTGGTTTGAAGAAGATAAATTTGCGCAGTTTGCAATCGTTGTTAGGGAAACTGAACTTTGCATGTAGGATCATGCCGATGGGTCGAGCGTTCTGCCGCCGCCTATCCTTGGCAACAGTAGGGGTAAAGTCCCCTTTGCATTTCATCAGGATAAAGAAAGAGTTTCGGGACGATTTGAAGATGTGGGCGGATTTTCTGGACGAGTACAATGGCAGATCTCTGTGGATTCAGCCGGTGGCAGATGCTACCTCCTTGGGCATTTTGGTGCATGTCGTTGAAATGAGTGGCTTTGGTCTTCTCTTTCATGGTAGCTGGTCAGCAGCGGCTTGGCCGGAAGAATGGAAGGAGGAGGGGTTAACAAACAACCGGCTACTGTTGCATTTGTTCCCCAGGGTAGTTGCGTTGGCCCTGTGGGGTGACAAATTGAGGAATTTGAAGATTTCTTTTCATTGTGAGCATGTTGGAACGGTGACGGCGGTAAACTCGTTGTCAGCGGCTACGCCTGCAGTAGTGAAGGTCTTGCAGCACTTGGTTTTCCTGGGTCTTAAGTTTAACTTATGGATTGTATCTGAAGTTAGCTTGTCAGCGCCTGATCCAATAGTTGTTGCTCTTTCTCAATTTCAGTGGCAGCTTTTCCGGGATTTGGCACCACAGGCGGAGAGCGCGGGCCGGGATTGTCCAGTGGAGTTGTGGAACCTGCCGCGAGGGCCGTAACAGAGTTATTTACCAAATCGCTCGCGGATTCATCTTGGTCTCATTATAATCAGGCTTGGAGCTTGTGGGAATCCTGGATGTCAAGTATGGACCAGGATATGGAGGAGGAGTATGGTTTGTTGTTGTTCTTAGGTCATCATTGGGAGGCAGGTTGGTCTGTGACACGTTTGAATAAGTTTCTGGCGGGGCTAGCCTTCAACCTTAAATGGAGGGGGGGTAAGGATATAACGAAATCCTTCTTGGTTCGGCAAGTTGTTCGGGGTTGGAAGAAAGGCTGGAAGGCTTCGGACGGTCGCCGACCCGTATCTTATGAGGTGCTCTCAGCCATTGAGCGGAAGTTGCAAGAGGTGTGTTTTTCCGAATGGGAAGTGGTTCTGTTCCGTGCAGCCTTTTCTTTGGCCTTCTTTGGGGCATTTCGGTTAGGTGAGTTGGTTAGCCCGTCCGTTAGTAAAAAAGGTATTTTG
Source organism: Ranitomeya imitator (assembly GCF_032444005.1). Taxonomy (NCBI): domain Eukaryota; kingdom Metazoa; phylum Chordata; class Amphibia; order Anura; family Dendrobatidae; genus Ranitomeya; species Ranitomeya imitator. The sequence goes on from NC_091282.1 coordinate 23,891,133, forward strand.
TTAAGAGAAAACGTGGATGTCGAAGGGAATAAGGTGGTAGTGTTTATTAAGGCTTCCAAAACGGACGTGTATGGGAAAGGGTGCAAAGTGGTGTTGTTCAATGTTGAAGGATCCCCGGTGTGCCCGGTGGCATCCGTGAAGAAGTACATGGCAAAGGGCGGGGTGTTAGACGAGCCATTCTTGGTGCACGAAAATGGGTCTTTCTTGTCCCGTTTTCAGTTTATTTCTGTTTTTAGGAAATGTTTGGCGGCAGCGGGCTTACCTGCAACACAATATAGTGGTCACTCCTTCAGGATCGGGGCAGCGACTGAGGCCGCTAGGTGGGGCCTTGGTGAGGATGTGGTTCGGAGAATTGGGAGGTGGGAATCTTCAAGATTCCAGTCGTATGTTCGCCCAAACCTATTGTGAGTTAGAAGCTGTGTTAAGTTAATTGTTTGTTGCCTTTCTTTCTGTGTTGCAGGGCCTGATCCGATGCTCGTCTGGATCATGGGGCATTCGTATGTTGTATGGGCTGCGTTGCGTGCTGCGGTTCGTCCGGACGGTCGTCAGTTGGGTCTTTCTCGAGAGACAGTGACTTTACGATGGATCGGTAAAAGGGGGATGGTGTGGAAGGAATGGTTACCTGAATTTCATCGTTTTGTTAGACTGGATAGAGTGCCGGAGATCGTGGTGATACATTTAGGGGGGAATGATTTGGCTAAACGGTCTTGTAGGGAGCTGATTAAGGATATCAAATTCGATATCCTGAGGTTCTGGGTCATGTTTCCAAAAGTGTTGTTGGTGTGGTCCGACATCATTCCCCGTAAAAGATGGAGAGGTGCTAGATCACACGAGGGGGTGAACAGGGCCCGGATTAAAATAAACAGGGCCATATCTCGGTTTATGGTGAGGAATGGCGCGTTGGCCGTGAGACATGTGGACTTGGAATCGGGTCAAGGAGCTTACTGGAGAGCTGATGGCGTGCACCTGAACGCAGTGGGTAATGATATGTGGTGTTTGGCTATCCGTAGTGGCATTGAATTAAGCTTGAAGGTGTGGAGGGACATGAATGGCTAAGGTGTCAGGCCATTCGTGTTCGTGGCGGGGGTGGAGGTCCTCGAAGTCGGTGGAAATGGTAAATCGTGGTTCAATGGGGTGGGGATCTTGAGAGGTCCTGGACACCCCATGAGAGAATTTAACAAGGCGCGGTACGGTTATTCCGCGTGAGGTGGATTTATGGACCCCTGGCATGGGGGTGGGTTCGGTGGACCAGGATTGGTTGTTATCTATCCCTGAGCTGGTGCTTTACGGCTGGGGGTAAGACTCATCCTGGGCTGAACATTGTGGAGTTTTTGGGATACTGAGTTTTTTATAACTTTGGGGCTTCGAGGACCGCCCCTCCTATTCTGGGTTGTCATAAAAGTTCTGTTATCTTTTATTTAATAAAATGGCTGCTGTGGCCAATTAAATCCAACATATGTCTCCGTCTGCTGTTTTGAGTACGTTAGAAGTTTATTCTTTAGATTGTTAAGAGATCTGTTTAAGGGGGTTGGGGTAATTTTTTTCCAGGTCACGGAACTCACGTATACCCTATGTCAAGAAAGGCCGTACTGGGGGCCCACGGCACGTAAAGGGAGGCCGCCATGACGGGGTTACGTGGGACCTGGGGAGCTGGAGCAGTTAGAAGGGATACGGTGGTAAGGGGTTAACTGGGAACTTGAGGGGTGGCTTTAGGGGCATTTTTTGAAAATAAGGGGTGGAACTAGGGGACTGTGGGGAGGGGGCACATAAAAAGGGGCACGCTCCTCACGCAGGCATCCATTTTAGGTGCCTGCGTGACAAGTGAGGAATCTCCCGCCCACCCTCCCTTTTTTGGTTAGGGTAATGGGGGGGGTGAAGTCGGCATATGTGGGCTTTTGGAGTATTGTTTTAAGAGGCGTCTAAATGTATTTATTTTGTTATGTGAATGCTGTCAGGGTATTGTCACGGCAGTTGGCGGGGGTGGAGGACCTCGAAGTCGGTGGAAATGGTAAATCGTGGTTCAATGGGGTGGGGATCTTGAGAGGTCCTGGACACCCCATGAGAGAATTTAACAAGGCGCGGTACGGTTATTCCGCGTGAGGTGGATTTATGGACCCCTGGCATGGGGGTGGGTTCGGTGGACCAGGATTGGTTGTTATCTATCCCTGAGCTGGTGCTTTACGGCTGGGGGTAAGACTCATCCTGGGCTGAACATTGTGGAGTTTTTGGGATACTGAGTTTTTTATAACTTTGGGGCTTCGAGGACCGCCCCTCCTATTCTGGGTTGTCATAAAAGTTCTGTTATCTTTTATTTAATAAAATGGCTGCTGTGGCCAATTAAATCCAACATATGTCTCCGTCTGCTGTTTTGAGTACGTTAGAAGTTTATTCTTTAGATTGTTAAGAGATCTGTTTAAGGGGGTTGGGGTAATTTTTTTCCAGGTCACGGAACTCACGTATACCCTATGTCATGATTGATGGATTTGGGGATTTAGTGAAATCTTCCACAGATTAATTATCTCTATTATATCTATTAGGAAACACCAGAAGGCGACGACGAATATGGGGAGAATGTGACCCCGGAAATCCCTGACTAATAAAAGTCAGCCGGAGCCGAGCAACAATCTGATTGCAGGTGAGCTGATCCCATGACCTTCTACAAGGAATCTCCAGATATTACACAGCAGGGAATAATGGCGGATTTACTCTCTACTCCATGTAATGGGACCTGTCAGCACATGATACATATAGGAGTGGTGGGATGACGGCGTAGGACGTTCCCCCTTAATAAAAAGTATTTCTTTGCTGAAATCCAATGTGCCAGTCAGGAGAAATGTAACATAGAAGCCATATTACAATCAGGATGGAAGTGCACTGGGGGTGGGGAAGAAGGAATCTGAGTGCAGTGACATGCCCCCAGTGCACTTCCAGGATAATTTGCATATGGCTGCTATGCTTCAGCTCTCTTCCCATCACTCACATGTGCAGTGAGGGTGGGGGCTCCTCATTCATGTGGTGATTGGGGGTCCGCCACCACTTACATTGCCTTTATCTGTGGATGAGCCGTACGTTCTCATATGTAGAATCCCCATATAACGAGTATTAATCCCATTTACAGACGTCTTGTAATTTCTCTTATATTGCGGTATTATGTATGTAGGACTGATATCGACTAATACATTTTATTTTCTCATCACTGTCTCATTATTTTAGTACCATCAGCGCTGGCGAATCCCGACAGTGGAATCTGTAAGATCCCAGAGATCCAAGAATCCGCCGGTGTAAGTATCATAGAGATATAGGGGGTGTCTGTGTATCACCAGATCATGGGGTGTGAGTGACCCGTCCAGTATTATCCCCATATAACCATGGGACGGCTCTGTTCTAAGTGTAGATGACACTGTGGTGTTAGAGAATAGGATTTATATTAAATGGAATCTGTATCTTTACAATGACACCGATTTATGGAGGATCCGCTTTATATTACATCCGTGTCTGCAGAGCGTCGGCTCGTATCGTCCCCTACATCAGATCAGTGTAAATTAGCTGAGACATAATAAAGGAGGAAAAGTTATTACATCCTGAGATTACATCCTGGATTATTGATAGACAAGTGTGAGCGAAAACCGAAATATTGCCGGCAGCAACTATCTGTGCAGAGCCGATGCTGGAAGATTCTATCACAAGATTCCGTGATGACATCACTGCTGATGCTCAGCCATGATGACATCACTGGTGATGCTCGGCCATGATGACATCACTGGTATTGCTCGGCCATGATGACATCACTGGTGATGCTCTGTCATGATGACATCACTGGTGATGCTCGGCCATTATGACATCACTGGTGATTGTCAGCCATGATGACATCACTGGTGATGCTCGGCCATGATGACATCACTGGTGATGCTCGGCCATGATGACATCACTGGTGATTCTCGGCATTATGACATCACAGCCCCTATAAATAGAAGCCGCGCAGGGTTCCGGGTGCCATTTTTGGTTCTATAGTGACGGAGAGCATTTGCAATTTCTCACTATGGCTGAATTACATCTGAACGATTTTCAGGAACAAGCGCTATTGGAGGTTCTTATCTTCCATCGCCCTAACATTGCGCTTCTACCACCCAATGGCATCCTCTGCTTCACTCACCGGCTGGTGGTGCAGCTAGTAAAGGATTGCCTGACCAAAAACCGACAAAATCAACTGACGTCAGAGTATCTGACGGATTTATGTTACAACATCAAGACTTTACTACAGCAGGTAAGTGGCAGACGCTCCGCACACAACTTCTCCATACTCATAGATAATAATGGTGGGACAGAAGCTTCTTCTTTCCTCTAATATAAAACACGACGAGTCCCCAAATCCTGTATGGAGTCAGTGTATCTGCAGAGAGGAGCAGATGACACATACAATGGCCGCCAATCATCTCAGATTTTTCTTTTTTGTTTCTTTTCTTCTTTATAGGCTGAAAAAAGTCTCAATCTGGAGACTTGGCTTATATTACAGAACTGGTCAAAAAAATCCTGCGTGTACTAGAACTTCCGGACCGCTCGTTGGACCGCCTGGTAAGCAGTGTCGGACTGGAGCACCCCAGAGAATATAATGTAGCCCCCTCATAGAATATAATTCAGCCCACTCAAATAGAACAGAATGCAGCCCGCTCACAGAATATAATGCAGCCCCCATAGAATATAATGTAGCACCCTCATAGAATATAATGCAGCCACCATAGAATATAATGTAGCTCCCTCATAGAATATAATGCAGCCACCATAGAATATAATGTAGCTCCCTCATAGGGTATAATGTAGTCCCCTCATAAAATATAATACAGCCCCCCATAGAATATAATGTAGCTCCCTCATAGAATATAATGCAGCCACCATAGAATATAATGTAGCTCCCTCATAGGGTATAATGTAGTCCCCTCATAAAATATAATACAGCCCCCCATAGAATATAATGTAGCACCCTCATAGAATATAATGCAGCCACCATAGAATATAATGTAGCTCCCTCATAGGGTATAATGTAGTCCCCTCATAAAATATAATACAGCCCCCCATAGAATATAATGTAGCTCCCTCATAGGATATAGTGCAGCCCCCCTCAAATAGTATAATGCAGCTCACTCATGTGGTATAATGCTGCACCCTTCATAGGATACAATGCAGCCCCCCCTCATTGGGTATAATGCAGCCCTCCCTCATATAGTATAATTCAGCCTCACATAGAATATAGCCCCCTCAAGAGTATAGGGCAGCCCCCTCATAGGGTATAATGCAGCTCACTCGTGGTATAATGCAGCATCCTTCACAGGATACAATGCAGCCATCCCTGATAGGGTATAATGCAGCCCTCCCTCATACGGTATAATGCAGCCCTCCCTCATACGGTATAATGCAGCCCTCCTCAAAGGGTATAATGCAGCCCCCCTCATAGGGTATAATGCAGCCCCCCTCATAGGGTATAATGCGGCTTCCCTCATAGGGTTTAATGCAGCCCCTCCCTCGTAGTGTATAATGCAGCCCCCCTCATAGGGTTTAAAGTAGCCCTCCCTCATATAGTATAATTCAGACTCACATAGAATATAGCCCCCTCAAGAGTATAGGGCAGCCCCCTCATAGGGTATAATGCAGCTCACTCGTGGTATAATGCAGTATCCTTCACAGGATACAATGCAGCCATCCCTCATAGCGTATAATGCAGCCCTCCCTCATACGGTATAATGCAGCCCTCCCTCATACGGTATAATGCAGCCCTCCTCAAAGGGTATAATGCAGCCCCCCTCATAGGGTATAATGCAGCCCCTTCACAGGGTATAATGCAGCACCCCCTCATAGGGTATAATGCAGCCCACTCACAGGGTATAATGCAGCCCACTCACAGGGTATAATGCAACCCCCCATAGGGTATAATGCAGCCATCCCTCATAGGTTATAATGCAGCCATCTCATAGGGTATAATGCAGCCCTCCCTCATAGGGTATAGTGCAGCCCTCCCTCATAGGATATAATGCAGCCCCCCCTTATAGGGTATAATGTAGCCCTCCCTCGTAGGCAACCCCTCATAGGTTATAATGTAGCCCTCCGTCATTGGGTATATTGCAGCCCTCCATCATAGGGTATAGTGCAGCCCCCTCATAGGTTATAATGTAGCCCTCCCCCATAGGGTATAATGCAGCCCCCTCATAGGGTATAATGCAGACTCCTTCATATGGTATAATGCAGGCTCCTTCATATGGTATAATGCAGCCCTCCCTCATAGGGTATAATGCAGCCCTCCCTCATAGGTTATAATGCGGCCCCCCTCATAGGGTATAATGCAGCACTCCCTCATAGGTTACAATGCGGGCCCTTCATAGGTTATAATGCAGCCCACTCATAGAGTATAATGCAGCTCCCCTCTTATGCTATAATGCAGCCGCCATCATAGGGTATAATGCAGCCCCCTCATAGGGTAAAATGCAGCCCCCCTCATAGGGTATAATGCGGCCGCCCCTCATAGGTTGTGATGTGCCCCTCATAGGGTATAATGCAGCCCCCCTCATAGGGTATAATGCGGCTTCCCTCATAGGGTTTAATGCAGCCCCTCCCTCGTAGTGTATAATGCAGCCCCCCTCATAGGGTTTAAAGTAGCCCTCCCTCATAGGGTATAATGCAGCCCCCTCATAGGGTATAATGCAGCCCCCCTCATAGGGTAAAATGTAGCCCCCCTCATAGGGTATAATGCAGCCTCCTCTCATAGGGTATAATGCACCCCCTTCATAGGGTATAATACAGCCCCCCTCTTAAGGTATAATGCAGCACCCCTCATAGGTGATAATGTAGCCCTCTTAGGTTATAATGTAGCCCTCCCTCATAGGGTATAATGCAGCTCCCCTCTTAGGGTATAATTGAGCCTCAAATGGAACATAATGTACCCCACAATCCTTCAGTATTATGGCCGCCAGGACGCACTCACTGATACACAGTGGGTACGCCATGAAGTGACGTCATCACACACCTTCAGTGTCAGAGGCAGAGGGGACTGATGGGAGATGGAGCTTCGTCTGATGCTCTCTCCTCCATTATTGCTTTCATCTGTCATGCCGATACAATTGAATGTGGTGCACACTGGGGAGGAGTGCTGGCATCAGGCCCCCCTGACTTGCAGGCCCCATATCGGCTGCTTGGGCTGGGGCCCCTGGGGGAGTGAGGGCCCTGGTCTGCCAGCCATGATAGGGGGCAGTGTTAGCCTCAGCCTGCAGCTACCACTGCCTTCTATTAAAGTGAAATGAATATTCACTGCTCTCCACGCACATGGGGATGTGGGGTTGAGAGAAGATTAATTTCTCTTTTACAGCGGGGACAGGCTTTAACTGCAGCTGCCTGTCACCTGCTGCTGCTCGCTGCCATCAGGCGGGTCCCCCTGACTCACAGGCCCCATAGCAGCTGCATAATCTGCCACTATTAGAGACACGCCACTGGCTGGGGCCCCTGGAGCAGCAGGGGGCCCTAGGCAGCTGCCAGCCCTGTATGTCAGCAGGTGTCAGTGCCTGGGCCCCCCAGAGAATCCTCCAGTTCTCTGGTGGGCCAGTTGGACCCTGCCGATAAGGAGCCATCAATTGGTGCATCAGTAAATGTTGGTTTAGTCCGTCCGTCCTGATTGATGGATTTGGGGATTTAGTGAAATCTTCCACAGATTAATTATCTCTATTATATCTATTAGGAAACACCAGAAGGCGACGACGAATATGGGGAGAATGTAACCCCGGAAATCCCTGACTCTAATAGGAGTCAGCCGCAGCCGAGCAGCGATCTGATTGCAGGTGAGCCGATCACATGACCTCCTACAAGGAATCTCCAGATATTACAAAGCAGGGAATAATGGTGGATTTACTCTCTACTCCATGTAATGGGACCTGTCAGCACATGATACATATAGGAGTGGTGGAATGACGGCGGAGGACGTTCCCCCTTAATAAAAAGTATTTCTTTGCTGAAATACAATGTGCCAGTCAGGAGAAATGTAACATAGAAGCCATATGACAATCAGGATGGAAGTACACTGGGGGTAGGGAAGAAGGAATCTGAGTGCAGTGACACGCCCCCAGTGCACTTCCAGGATAATTTGCATATGGCTGCTATGCTTCAGCTCTCTTCCCATCACTCACATGTGCAGTGAGGGTGGGGGCTCCTCATTCATGTGGTGATTGGGGGTCCGCCACCACTTACATTGCCTTTATCTGTGGATGGGCCGTACGTTCTCATATGTAGAATCCCCATATAACGAGTATTAATCCCATTTACAGACGTCTTGTAATTTCTCCCTTATATTGCGGTATTATGTATGTAGGACTGATATCGACTAATACATTTTATTTTCTCATCACTTTCTCATTATTTTAGAACCATCACTAGCGAATCCCGACAGTGGAATCTGTAAGATCCCAGATATCCAAGAATCCGCCGGTGTAAGTATCATAGAGATATAGGGGGTGTCTGCGTATCACCAGATCATGGGGTGTGAGTGACCCATCCAGTATTATCCCCATATAACCATGGGACGGCTCTGTTCTGTTATGAAGGCAATCCAGTGACACAGTGTGCCAGCAATCAGAGCACATACAGCGATCTGACAATAACCCAAAAACAAAAGAACGAGCTCTGAGACGTGGAATCTCTGTAGACCGCAATACCTGAACCTATCCTAAACACAACTAAAGGCAGCTGTGGATTGCGCCTGACACTACCTATGCAACTCGGCACAGCCTGAGGAGCTGACTAGCCTGAAGATAGAAAAACAAGCCTGACTTGCCTCAGAGAAATACCCCAAAGGAAAAGGCAGCCCCCCACATATAATGACTGTTAGCAAGATGAAAAGACAAATGTAGGGATGAAACAGATTCAGCAAAGTTAGGCCCGATATTCTAGATAGAGCGAGGATAGCAAAGAGAACTTTGCAGTCTACAAAAAACCCTAAAGCAAAAAACCACGCAAAGGGGGCAAAAAGACCCACCGTGCCGAACTAACGGCACGGCGGTACACTCTTTGCATCTCAGAGCTTCCAGCAAAACGAAATGACAAGCTGGACAGAAAAAGTAGCAACAAAAGCAAAGAAGCACTTATCTAAGCAGAGCAGCAGGCCACAGGAAAGATCCAGAAGCTCAGATCCAACACTGGAACATTGACAAGGAGCAAGGAAAACAGAATCAGGCGGAGTTAAATAACAAAGCAGCCAACGAGCTCACCAGAACACCTGAGGGAGGAAGCTCAGAAGCTGTAGTACCACTTGTGACCACAGGAGTGAATTCAGCCACAGAATTCACAACAGTACCCCCCCCTTGAGGAGGGGTCACCGAACCCTCACCAGAGCCCCCAGGCCGACCAGGATGAGCCACATGAAAGGCACGAACAAGATCTGGAGCATGGACATCAGAGGCAAAAACCCAGGAATTATCTTCCTGAGCATAACCCTTCCATTTAACCAGATACTGGAGTTTCCGTCTAGAAACACGAGAATCCAAAATTTTCTCCACAATATACTCCAATTCCCCCTCCACCAAAACCGGGGCAGGAGGCTCAACAGAAGGAACCATAGGTGCCACGTATCTCCGCAACAACGACCTATGGAATACATTATGTATGGAAAAGGAGTCTGGGAGGGTCAGACGAAAAGACACAGGATTGAGAATCTCAGAAATCCTATACGGACCAATAAAACGATGTTTAAATTTAGGAGAGGAAACCTTCATAGGAATATGACGAGAAGATAACCAAACCAGATCCCCAACACGAAGTCGGGGACCCACACGGCGTCTGCGATTAGCAAAAAGTTGAGCCTTCTCCTGGGACAAGGTCAAATTGTCCACTACCTGAGTCCAGATCTGCTGCAACCTGTCCACCACAGAATCCACACCAGGACAGTCCGAAGACTCAACCTGTCCTGAAGAGAAACGAGGATGGAACCCAGAATTGCAGAAAAATGGAGAGACCAAGGTAGCCGAGCTGGCCCGATTATTAAGGGCGAACTCAGCCAACGGCAAAAAGGACACCCAATCATCCTGGTCTGCAGAAACAAAACATCTCAGATATGTTTCCAAGGTCTGATTGGTTCGTTCGGTCTGGCCATTAGTCTGAGGATGGAAAGCCGAGGAAAAAGATAGGTCAATGCCCATCCTACCACAAAAAGCTCGCCAAAACCTAGAAACAAACTGGGAACCTCTGTCAGAAACAATATTCTCAGGAATGCCATGCAAACGAACCACATGCTGGAAGAACAAAGGCACCAAATCAGAGGAGGAAGGCAATTTAACCAAGGGCACCAGATGGACCATTTTAGAAAAGCGATCACAGACCACCCAAATGACTGACATCTTTTGAGAAACGGGAAGGTCAGAAATGAAATCCATCGAAATATGTGTCCAAGGCCTCTTTGGGATCGGCAAGGGCAAAAGCAACCCACTGGCACGTGAACAGCAGGGCTTAGCCCTAGCACAAATCCCACAGGACTGCACAAAAGTACGTACATCCCGTGACAGAGATGGCCACCAGAAGGATCTAGCCACTAACTCTCTGGTACCAAAGATTCCAGGATGACCAGCCAACACCGAACAATGAAGTTCAGAGATAACTTTACTAGTCCACCTATCAGGGACGAACAGTTTCTCCGCCAGACAACGATCAGGTTTATTCGCCTGAAATTTTTGCAACACTCGCCGCAAATCAGGGGAGATGGCAGACACAATGACTCCTTCCTTGAGGATACTCGCCGGCTCAGATGAACCCGGAGAGTCGGGCACAAAACTCCTAGACAGAGCATCCGCCTTCACATTTTTAGAGCCCGGAAGGTACGAAATCACAAAATCGAAGCGGGCAAAAAATAACGACCAACGGGCCTGTCTAGGATTCAAGCGCTTGGCAGACTCGAGATAAGTAAGGTTCTTATGATCAGTCAATACCACCACGCGATGCTTAGCTCCTTCAAGCCAATGACGCCATTCCTCGAATGCCCACTTCATGGCCAGCAACTCTCGGTTGCCCACATCATAATTACGCTCAGCAGCCGAAAACTTCCTGGAAAAGAAAGCACATGGTTTCAACACTGAGCAACCAGAACCTCTCTGTGACAAAACCGCCCCTGCTCCAATCTCAGAAGCATCAACCTCGACCTGGAACGGAAGAGAAACATCTGGTTGACACAACACAGGGGCAGAACAAAAACGATGCTTCAACTCCTGAAAAGCTTCCACAGCAGCAGGAGACCAATTAACCAAATCAGCACCCTTCTTGGTCAAATCGGTCAATGGTTTGGCAATGCTAGAAAAATTACAGATGAAGCAACGATAAAAATTAGCAAAGCCCAGGAATTTTTGCAGACTTTTCAGAGATGTCGGCTGAGTCCAATCCTGGATGGCTTGGACCTTAACCGGATCCATCTCGATAGTAGAAGGGGAAAAGATGAACCCCAAAAATGAAACTTTCTGCACACCGAAGAGACACTTTGATCCCTTCACAAACAAAGAATTAGCACGCAGGACCTGGAAAACCATTCTGACCTGCTTCACATGAGAGTCCCAATCATCTGAGAAGATCAAAATGTCATCCAAGTAAACAATCAGGAATTTATCCAGATACTCACGGAAGATGTCATGCATAAAAGACTGAAACACAGATGGAGCATTGGCAAGTCCGAACGGCATCACTAGATACTCAAAATGACCCTCGGGCGTATTAAATGCAGTTTTCCATTTATCTCCTTGCCTGATTCTCACCAGATTATACGCACCACGAAGATCTATCTTAGTGAACCAACTAGCCCCCTTAATCCGAGCAAACAAGTCAGATAACAATGGCAAGGGATACTGAAATTTAACAGTGATCTTATTAAGAAGGCGGTAATCAATACACGGTCTCAGCGAACCATCCTTCTTGGCTACAAAAAAGAACCCTGCTCCCAGTGGTGATGACGATGGGCGAATATGTCCCTTCTCCAGGGATTCCTTCACATAACTGCGCATAGCGGCGTGTTCAGGCACGGATAAATTAAATAATCGACCTTTAGGGAATTTACTACCAGGAATCAAATTGATAGCACAATCACAATCCCTATGCGGAGGTAGGGCATCGGACTTGGGCTCTTCAAATACATCCTGATAATCAGACAAGAACTCTGGGACCTCAGAAGGAGTGGATGACGAAATAGACAAAAATGGAACATCACCATGTACCCCCTGACAACCCCAGCTGGATACCGACATAGAGTTCCAATCCAATACAGGATTATGGGTTTGCAGCCATGGCAACCCCAACACGACCACATCATGCAGATTATGTAGCACCAGAAAGCGAATAACTTCCTGATGTGCAGGAGCCATGCACATGGTCAGCTGGGTCCAGTACTGAGGTTTATTCTTGGCCAAAGGTGTAGCATCAATTCCTCTCAACGGAATAGGACACCGCAAAGGCTCCAAGAAAAACCCACAACGTTTAGCATAATCCAAATCCATCATATTCAGGGCAGCGCCTGAATCCACAAACGCCATGACAGAATACGATGACAAAGAGCATATCAAGGTAATGGACAGAAGGAATTTGGATTGTACAGTACCAATGACGGCAGACCTAGCGGACCGCTTAGTGCGCTTAGGACAATCAGAAATAGCATGAGTGGAATCACCACAGTAGAAACACAGACCATTCAGACGTCTGTGTTCTTGCCGTTCAACTCTGGTCATAGTCCTATCGCACTGCATAGGCTCAGGTTTAATCTCAGGTAATACCGCCAAATGGTGCACAGATTTACGCTCGCGCAAGCGTCGACCGATCTGAATAGCCAAACACATAGACTCATTCAAACCAGCAGGCATAGGAAAACCCACCATGACATCCTTAAGAGCCTCAGAGAGACCCTTTCTGAACAAAGCTGCCAGCGCAGATTCATTCCACAGAGTGAGTACTGACCACTTCCTAAATTTCTGACAATATACTTCTATATCATCCTGACCCTGGCACAAAGCCAGCAAATTTTTCTCAGCCTGATCCACTGAATTAGGCTCATCGTACAGTAATCCGAGCGCCAGGAAAAACGCATTGACATTACTCAATGCAGGGTCTCCTGGCGCAAGAGAAAATGCCCAGTCCTGAGGGTCGCCGCGCAAAAAAGAAATAATAATCAAAACCTGTTGAATAGGATTACCAGAAGAATGAGGTTTCAAGGCTAGAAATAGCTTACAATTATTTTTGAAATTAACAAACTTAGTTCTATCACCAAAAAACAGATCAGGAATAGGAATTCTTGGTTCTAACATAGATTTCTGATCAATAGTATCTTGAATCCTTTGTACATTTGTAACGAGATTATTCATTGAAGAGCACAGACCCTGAATATCCATGTCCACACCTGTGTCCTGAAACACCCAAATGTCTAGGGGAAAAAAAAAAAAACTGAACACAGAGCTGAGGGAAAAAAAAAAAATGATGTCAGAACTTCTTTTTTTCCCTCTATTGAGAATCATTAGGTGGGCTCCTTGTACTGTTATGAAGGCAATCCAGTGACACAGTGTGCCAGCAATCAGAGCACATACAGCGATCTGACAATAACCCAAAAACAAAAGAACGAGCTCTGAGACGTGGAATCTCTGTAGACCGCAATACCTGAACCTATCCTAAACACAACTAAAGGCAGCTGTGGATTGCGCCTGACACTACCTATGCAACTCGGCACAGCCTGAGGAGCTGACTAGCCTGAAGATAGAAAAACAAGCCTGACTTGCCTCAGAGAAATACCCCAAAGGAAAAGGCAGCCCCCTACATATAATGACTGTTAGCAAGATGAAAAGACAAACGTAGGGATGAAACAGATTCAGCAAAGTGAGGCCCGATATTCTAGATAGAGCGAGGATAGCAAAGAGAACTTTGCAGTCTACAAAAAACCCTAAAGCAAAAAACCACGCAAAGGGGGCAAAAAGACCCACCGTGCCGAACTAACGGCACGGCGGTACACCCTTTGCGTCTCAGAGCTTCCAGCAAAACGAAATGACAAGCTGGACAGAAAAAGTAGCAACAAAAGCAAAGAAGAACTTATCTAAGCAGAGCAGCAGGCCACAGGAAAGATCCAGAAGCTCAGATCCAACACTGGAACATTGACAAGGAGCAAGGAAAACAGAATCAGGCGGAGTTAAATAACAAAGCAGCCAACGAGCTCACCGGAACACCTGAGGGAGGAAGCTCAGAAGCTGCAGTACCACTTGTGACCACAGGAGTGAATTCAGCCACAGAATTCACAACACTGTTCTAAGTGAAGATGACACTGTGGTGTTAGAGAATAGGATTTATATTAAATGGAATCTGTATCTTTACAATGACACCGATTTATGGAGGATCCGCTTTATATTACATCCGTATCTGCAGAGCGTCGGCTCGTATCGTCCCCTACATCAGATCAGTGTAAATTAGCTGGGACATAATAAAGGAGGAAAAGTTATTACATCCTGAGATTACATCCTGGATTATTGATAGACAAGTGTGAGCGAACCCAAAATATTGCCGGCAGCAACTATCTGTGCAGAGCCGATGCTGGAAGATTCTATCACAAGATTCCGTGATGACATCACTGCTGATGCTCAGCCATGATGACATCACTGGTGATGCTCAGCCATGATGACATCACTGGTGATGCTCGGCCATGATGACATCACTGGTGATGCTCGGCCATGATGACATCACTGGTGATACTCTGTCATGATGACATCACTGGTGATGCTCGGCCATGATGACATCACTGGTGATGCTCGGCCATGATGACATCACTGCTGATGCTCGGCCATGATGACATCACTGGTGATGCTCAGCCATTATGACAATAATTCAGCCCACTCTCATAGAACATAATGCAGCCCGCTCACAGAATATAATGCAGCCCCCATAGAATATAATGTAGCCCCCTCATAGAATATAATGCACCCCCCATAGAATATAATGTAGCTCCCTCATAGGGTATAATGTAGCCCCCCTCATAAAATATAATACAGCCCCCCATAGAATATAATGTAGCTCCCTCATAGGGTATAGTGCAGCCCCCCTCATATAGTATAATGCAGCTCACTCATGTGGTATAATGCTGCACCCTTCATAGGATACAATGCAGCCCCCCCTCATAGGGTATAATGCAGCCCTCCCTCATATAGTATAATTCAGCCTCACATAGAATATAATGTAGCCCCCTCAAGAGTATAGGGCAGCCCCCTCATGGGGTATAATACAGCACCCTTCATAGGGTATAATGCAGCTCACTCATGTGGTATAATGCAGCACCCTTCACAGGATACAATGCAGCCTGTTATGATCTGATGGTTTAGGAGCAACATGGACAAGCTCTGAAGGAGGTGGTAACTGTACTGACCGCAGTCCCTAAGCTCAACACAACACTAGAAGCAGCCGTGGGATGTTCCTGTCACTCCCTAGACATCTCGTCACAGCCGGAGAACTAACTACCCCTAAAGATAGAAATAGGAAAGCTATCTTCCCTCAGAGAAAATCCCCAAAAAATAGATAGCCCCCCACATGTAATGACTGTGAGTGGAGAGGGAAAAGACTTACATAGAATGAAACCAGGATGTAGCACAGGAGGCCAGTCTAGCTAGATAGAAAGGACAGGATACTGTGCGGTCAGTATTAAAGACTACAAAAGTCCACACAGAGTTTACAAAAATCTCCACACCTGACTAAAGGTGTGGAGGGTAAATCTGCTTCCCAGAGCTTCCAGCTAACAGAATGAATCCATACTGACAAGCTGGACAAAACATAGAATGCACAGAACAATTTAGTCAACAACATGTGGACCGAAAAGAGCAAAGCAAGGACTTATCTTTGCTGAACTGTTATGAGTGCAATCCAGTGACACTGTGTACCAGCGATCAGAGCACATACAGTGATCTGACAATAACCCAAAAACAATAGAACGAGCTCTGAGACGTGGAGTCTCTGTAGACTGCAAACCTGAACCTATCCTAAACACAACTAAAGGTGGCTGTGGATTGCGCCTGACGCTACCTATGCAACTCGGCACAGCCTGAGAAACTGACTAGCCTGAAGATAGAAAAACAAGCCTGGCTTGCCTCAGAGAAATACCCCAAAGGAAAAGGCAGCCCCCCACATATAATGACGGTGAGTAAGTTGAAAAGACAAAACGTAGGGATGAAATAGATTCAGCAAAGTGAGGCCCGATATTCTAGATAGAGCGAGGATAGCAAAGAGAACTTTGCAGTCTACAAAAAACCCTAAAGCAAAAACCACGCAAAGGGGGCAAAAAGACCCACCGTGCCGAACTAACGGCACGGCGGTACACCCTTTGCGTCTCAGAGCTTCCAGCAAAACCAAACGACAAGCTGGACAGAAAAAATAGCAACAAAAAGCAAAGAAGAACTTATCTAAGCAGAACAGCAGGCCACAGGAAAGATCCAGGAGCTCAGATCCAATACTGGAACATTGACAAGGAGCAAGGAAAACAGAATCAGGTGGAGTTAAATAACGAAGCAGCTAACGAGCTCTGCAGAACACCTGAGGGAGGAAGCTCAGAAGCTGCAGTACCACTTGTGACCACAGGAGTGAATTCAGCCACAGAATTCACAACAGTACCCCCCCCTTGAGGAGGGGTCACCGAACCCTCACCAGAGCCCCCAGGCCGACCAGGATGAGCCACATGAAAGGCACGAACAAGATCTGGAGCATGGACATCAGAGGCAAAAACCCAGGAATTATCTTCCTGAGCATAACCCTTCCATTTAACCAGATACTGGAGTTTCCGTCTAGAAACACGAGAATCCAAAATCTTCTCCACAATATACTCCAATTCCCCCTCCACCAAAACCGGGGCAGGAGGCTCAACAGATGGAACCATAGGTGCCACGTATCTCCGCAACAACGACCTATGGAATATATTATGTATAGAAAAGGAGTCTGGGAGGGTTGTTGTGAATTCTGTGGCTGAATTCACTCCTGTGGTCACAAGTGGTACTGCAGCTTCTGAGCTTCCTCCCTCAGGTGTTCTGGTGAGCTCGTTGGCTGCTTTGTTATTTAACTCCGCCTGATTCTGTTTTCCTTGCTCCTTGTCAATGTTCCAGTGTTGGATCTGAGCTTCTGGATCTTTCCTGTGGCCTGCTGCTCTGCTTAGATTAGTGCTTCTTTGCATTTTTTGCTACTTTTTCTGTCCAGCTTGTCTATTCGTTTTGCTGGAAGCTCTGAGACGCAAAGGGTGTACCGCCGTGCCGTTAGTTCGGCACGGTGGGTCTTTTTGCCCCCTTTGCGTGGTTTTTTGCTTTAGGGTTTTTTGTAGACTGCAAAGTTCTCTTTGCTATCCTCGCTCTATCTAGAATATCGGGCCTCACTTTGCTGAATCTATTTCATCCCTACGTTTGTCTTTTCATCTTGCTAACAGTCATTATATGTGGGGGGCTGCCTTTTCCTTTGGGGTATTTCTCTGAGGCAAGTCAGGCTTGTTTTTCTATCTTCAGGCTAGTCAGCTCCTCAGGCTGTGCCGAGTTGCATAGGTAGTGTCAGGCACAATCCACAGCTGCCTTTAGTTGTGTTTAGGATAGGTTCAGGTATTGCGGTCTACAGAGATTCCACGTCTCAGAGCTCGTTCTATTGTTTTTGGGTTATTGTCAGATCAGTGTATGTGCTCTGATTGCTGGCACACTGTGTCACTGGATTGCCTTCATAACAGTACAAGGAGCCAACCTAATGATTCTCAATAGAGGGAAAAAAAGAAGTTCTGACATCATTTTTTTTTTTTCCCTCAGCTCTGTGTTCAGTTTTTTTTTTTTTTTTCCCCTAGACATTTGGGTGTTTCAGGACACAGGTGTGGACATGGATATTCAGGGTCTGTGCTCTTCAATGGATAATCTCGTTACAAATGTACAAAGGATTCAAGATACTATTGATCAGAAATCTATGTTAGAACCAAGAATTCCTATTCCTGATTTGTTTTTTGGTGATAGAACTAAGTTTCTTAATTTCAAAAATAATTGTAAGCTATTTCTGGCCTTGAAACCTCATTCTTCTGGTAATCCTATTCAACAGGTTTTGATTATTATTTCTTTTTTGCGCGGCGACCCTCAGGACTGGGCATTTTCTCTTGCACCAGGAGACCCTGCATTGAGTAATGTCAATGCGTTTTTCCTGGCGCTCGGATTACTTTACGATGAGCCTAATTCAGTGGATCAGGCTGAGAAAAATTTGCTGGCTTTGTGCCAGGGTCAGGATGATATAGAAGTATATTGTCAGAAATTTAGGAAGTGGTCAGTACTCACTCTGTGGAATGAATCTGCGCTGGCAGCTTTGTTCAGAAAGGGTCTCTCTGAGGCTCTTAAGGATGTCATGGTGGGTTTTCCTATGCCTGCTGGTTTGAATGAGTCTATGTCTTTGGCTATTCAGATCGGTCGACGCTTGCGCGAGCGTAAATCTGTGCACCATTTGGCGGTATTGTCTAAGATTAAACCTGAGCCTATGCAGTGCGATAGGACTATGACCAGAGTTGAACGGCAAGAACACAGACGTCTGAATGGTCTGTGTTTCTACTGTGGTGATTCCACTCATGCTATTTCTGATTGTCCTAAGCGCACTAAGCGGTTCGATAGGTCTGCCGTCATTGGTACTGTACAATCCAAATTCCTTCTGTCCATTACCTTGATATGCTCTTTGTCATCGTATTCTGTCATGGCGTTTGTGGATTCAGGCGCTGCCCTGAATCTGATGGATTTGGATTATGCTAAACGTTGTGGGTTTTTCTTGGAGCCTTTGCGGTGTCCTATTCCGTTGAGAGGAATTGATGCTACACCTTTGGCCAAGAATAAACCTCAGTACTGGACCCAGCTGACCATGTGCATGGCTCCTGCACATCAGGAAGTTATTCGCTTTCTGGTGCTACATAATCTGCATGATGTGGTCGTGTTGGGGTTGCCATGGCTGCAAACCCATAATCCTGTATTGGATTGGAACTCTATGTCGGTATCCAGCTGGGGTTGTCAGGGGGTACATGGTGATGTTCCATTTTTGTCTATTTCGTCATCCACTCCTTCTGAGGTCCCAGAGTTCTTGTCTGATTATCAGGATGTATTTGAGGAGCCCAAGTCCGATGCCCTACCTCCGCATAGGGATTGTGATTGTGCTATCAATTTGATTCCTGGTAGTAAATTCCCTAAAGGTCGATTGTTTAATTTATCCGTGCCTGAACACGCCGCTATGCGCAGTTATGTGAAGGAATCCCTGGAGAAGGGACATATTCGCCCATCGTCATCACCACTGGGAGCAGGGTTCTTTTTTGTAGCCAAGAAGGATGGTTCGCTGAGACCTTGTATTGATTACCGCCTTCTTAATAAGATCACTGTTAAATTTCAGTATCCCTTGCCATTGTTATCTGACTTGTTTGCTCGGATTAAGGGGGCTAGTTGGTTCACTAAAGGTACCGTCACACTTAGCGACGTTGCAGCGATACCGACAACGATCCGGATCGCTGCAGCGTCGCTGTTTGGTCGCTGGAGAGCTGTCACACAGACAGCTCTCCAGCGACCAACGATCCCGAGGTCCCCGGTAACCAGGGTAAACATCGGGTAACTAAGCGCAGGGCCGCGCTTAGTAACCCGATGTTTACCCTGGTTACCAGCGTAAAAAAACAAACAGTACATACTTACATTCAGCTGTCTGTCCCTTGCCGTCTGGTTCCTGCACTGAGTGCTGGCCGTAAAGTGAAAGTGAAAGCACAGCACAGCGGTGAGTCACACAGCGGTGACTCACCGCTATGGCTGTGCTCTGCTTTCACTTTACGGCCAACACTCAGTGCAGGAACCAGACGGCAAGGGACAGACAGCTGAATGTAAGTATGTACGGTTTGTTTTTTTACGCTGGTAACCAGGGTAAACATCGGGTTACTAAGCGCGGCCCTGCGCTTAGTTACCCGATGTTTACCCTGGTTACCAGTGAAGACATCGCTGAATCGGTGTCACACACGCCGATTCAGCGTTGTCTACGGGGAGTCCAGCGATGAAATAAAGTTCTGGACTTTCTTCCCCGACCAGCGATCTCCCAGCAGGGGCCTGATCGCTGCTGCCTGTCACACTGGACGATATCGCTAGCGAGGACGCTGCAACGTCACGGATCGCTAGCGATATCGTCTAGTGTGACAGTACCTTAAGATAGATCTTCGTGGTGCGTATAATCTGGTGAGAATCAGGCAAGGAGATGAATGGAAAACTGCATTTAATACGCCCGAGGGTCATTTTGAGTATCTAGTGATGCCGTTCGGACTTGCCAATGCTCCATCTGTGTTTCAGTCTTTTATGCATGACATCTTCCGTGAGTATCTGGATAAATTCCTGATTGTTTACTTGGATGACATTTTGATCTTCTCAGATGATTGGGACTCTCATGTGAAGCAGGTCAGAATGGTTTTCCAGGTCCTGCGTGCTAATTCTTTGTTTGTGAAGGGATCAAAGTGTCTCTTCGGTGTGCAGAAAGTTTCATTTTTGGGGTTCATCTTTTCCCCTTCTACTATCGAGATGGATCCGGTTAAGGTCCAAGCCATCCAGGATTGGACTCAGCCGACATCTCTGAAAAGTCTGCAAAAATTCCTGGGCTTTGCTAATTTTTATCGTCGCTTCATCTGTAATTTTTCTAGCATTGCCAAACCATTGACCGATTTGACCAAGAAGGGTGCTGATTTGGTTAATTGGTCTCCTGCTGCTGTGGAAGCTTTTCAGGAGTTGAAGCATCGTTTTTGTTCTGCCCCTGTGTTGTGTCAACCAGATGTTTCTCTTCCGTTCCAGGTCGAGGTTGATGCTTCTGAGATTGGAGCAGGGGCGGTTTTGTCACAGAGAGGTTCTGGTTGCTCAGTGTTGAAACCATGTGCTTTCTTTTCCAGGAAGTTTTCGGCTGCTGAGCGTAATTATGATGTGGGCAACCGAGAGTTGCTGGCCATGAAGTGGGCATTCGAGGAATGGCGTCATTGGCTTGAAGGAGCTAAGCATCGCGTGGTGGTATTGACTGATCATAAGAACCTTACTTATCTCGAGTCTGCCAAGCGCTTGAATCCTAGACAGGCCCGTTGGTCGTTATTTTTTGCCCGCTTCGATTTTGTGATTTCGTACCTTCCGGGCTCTAAAAATGTGAAGGCGGATGCTCTGTCTAGGAGTTTTGTGCCCGACTCTCCGGGTTCCTCTGAGCCGGCGAGTATCCTCAAGGAAGGAGTCATTGTGTCTGCCATCTCCCCTGATTTGCGGCGAGTGTTGCAAAAATTTCAGGCGAATAAACCTGATCGTTGTCCGGCGGAGAAACTGTTCGTCCCTGATAGGTGGACTAGTAAAGTTATCTCTGAACTTCATTGTTCGGTGTTGGCTGGTCATCCTGGAATCTTTGGTACCAGAGAGTTAGTGGCTAGATCCTTCTGGTGGCCATCTCTGTCACGGGATGTACGTACTTTTGTGCAGTCCTGTGGGATTTGTGCTAGGGCTAAGCCCTGCTGTTCACGTGCCAGTGGGTTGCTTTTGCCCTTGCCGATCCCAAAGAGGCCTTGGACACATATTTCGATGGATTTCATTTCTGACCTTCCCGTTTCTCAAAAGATGTCAGTCATTTGGGTGGTCTGTGATCGCTTTTCTAAAATGGTCCATCTGGTGCCCTTGGTTAAATTGCCTTCCTCCTCTGATTTGGTGCCTTTGTTCTTCCAGCATGTGGTTCGTTTGCATGGCATTCCTGAGAATATTGTTTCTGACAGAGGTTCCCAGTTTGTTTCTAGGTTTTGGCGAGCCATTTGTGGTAGGATGGGCATTGACCTATCTTTTTCCTCGGCTTTCCATCCTCAGACTAATGGCCAGACCGAACGAACCAATCAGACCTTGGAAACATATCTGAGATGTTTTGTTTCTGCAGACCAGGATGATTGGGTGTCCTTTTTGCCGTTGGCTGAGTTCGCCCTTAATAATCGGGCCAGCTCGGCTACCTTGGTCTCTCCATTTTTCTGCAATTCTGGGTTCCATCCTCGTTTCTCTTCAGGACAGGTTGAGTCTTCGGACTGTCCTGGTGTGGATTCTGTGGTGGACAGGTTGCAGCAGATCTGGACTCAGGTAGTGGACAATTTGACCTTGTCCCAGGAGAAGGCTCAACTTTTCGCTAATCGCAGACGCCGTGTGGGTCCCCGACTTCGTGTTGGGGATCTGGTTTGGTTATCTTCTCGTCATATTCCTATGAAGGTTTCCTCTCCTAAATTTAAACCTCGTTTTATTGGTCCGTATAGGATTTCTGAGATTCTCAATCCTGTGTCTTTTCGTCTGACCCTCCCAGACTCCTTTTCCATACATAATGTATTCCATAGGTCGTTGTTGCGGAGATACGTGGCACCTATGGTTCCTTCTGTTGAGCCTCCTGCCCCGGTTTTGGTGGAGGGGGAATTGGAGTATATTGTGGAGAAAATTTTGGATTCTCGTGTTTCTAGACGGAAACTCCAGTATCTGGTTAAATGGAAGGGTTATGCTCAGGAAGAAAATTCCTGGGTTTTTGCCTCTGATGTCCATGCTCCAGATCTTGTTCGTGCCTTTCATGTGGCTCATCCTGGTCGGCCTGGGGGCTCTGGTGAGGGTTCGGTGACCCCTCCTCAAGGGGGGGGGGGTACTGTTGTGAATTCTGTGGCTGAATTCACTCCTGTGGTCACAAGTGGTACTGCAGCTTCTGAGCTTCCTCCCTCAGGTGTTCTGGTGAGCTCGTTGGCTGCTTTGTTATTTAACTCCGCCTGATTCTGTTTTCCTTGCTCCTTGTCAATGTTCCAGTGTTGGATCTGAGCTTCTGGATCTTTCCTGTGGCCTGCTGCTCTGCTTAGATTAGTGCTTCTTTGCTTTTTTTGCTACTTTTTCTGTCCAGCTTGTCTATTCGTTTTGCTGGAAGCTCTGAGACGCAAAGGGTGTACCTCCGTGCCGTTAGTTCGGCACGGTGGGTCTTTTTGCCCCCTTTGAGTGGTTTTTTGCTTTAGGGTTTTTTGTAGACTGCAAAGTTCTCTTTGCTATCCTCGCTCTATCTAGAATATCGGGCCTCACTTTGCTGAATCTGTTTCATCCCTACGTTTGTCTTTTCATCTTGCTAACAGTCATTATATGTGGGGGGCTGCCTTTTCCTTTGGGGTATTTCTCTGAGGCAAGTCAGGCTTGTTTTTCTATCTTCAGGCTAGTCAGCTCCTCAGGCTGTGCCGAGTTGCATAGGTAGTGTCAGGCGCAATCCACAGCTGCCTTTAGTTGTGTTTAGGATAGGTTCAGGTATTGCGGTCTACAGAGATTCCACGTCTCAGAGCTCGTTCTATTGTTTTTGGGTTATTGTCAGATCACTGTATGTGCTCTGCCTCTGTACAAATCCCTAGTTAGACCGCACATGGAGTACTGTGTCCAGTTTTGGGCACCGGTGCTCAGGAAGGATATAATGGAACTAGAGAGAGTACAAAGGAGGGCAACAAAATTAATAAAGGGGATGGGAGAACTACAATACCCAGATAGATTAGCGAAATTAGGATTATTTAGTCTAGAAAAAAGACGACTGAGGGGCGATCTAATAACCATGTATAAGTATATAAGGGGACAATACAAATATCTCGCTGAGGATCTGTTTATACCAAGGAAGGTGACGGGCACAAGGGGGCATTCTTTGCGTCTGGAGGAGAGAAGGTTTTTCCACCAACATAGAAGAGGATTCTTTACTGTTAGGGCAGTGAGAATCTGGAATTGCTTGCCTGAGGAGGTGGTGATGGCGAACTCAGTCGAGGGGTTCAAGAGAGGCCTGGATGTCTTCCTGGAGCAGAACAATATTGTATCATACAATTATTAGGTTCTGTAGAAGGACGTAGATCTGGGGATTTATTATGATGGAATATAGGCTGAACTGGATGGACAAATGTCTTTTTTCGGCCTTACTAACTATGTTACTATGTTACTATGTTACTATGCTCTGATTGCTGGCACACTGTGTCACTGGATTGCCTTCATAACAGAGGGTCAGACGAAAAGACACAGGATTGAGAACCTCAGAAATCCTATACGGACCAATAAAACGAGGTTTAAATTTAGGAGAGGAAACCTTCATAGGAATATGACGAGAAGATAACCAAACCAGATCCCCAACACGAAGTCGGGGACCCACACGGCGTCTGCGATTAGCGAAAAGTTGAGCCTTCTCCTGGGACAAGGTCAAATTGTCCACTACCTGAGTCCAGATCTGCTGCAACCTGTCCACCACAGAATCCACACCAGGACAGTCCGAAGACTCAACCTGTCCTGAAGAGAAACGAGGATGGAACCCAGAATTGCAGAAAAATGGAGAAACCAAGGTAGCCGAGCTGGCCCAATTATTAAGGGCGAACTCAGCCAACGGCAAAAAGGACACCCAATCATCCTGGTCTGCAGAAACAAAACATCTCAGATATGTTTCCAAGGTCTGATTGGTTCGTTCGGTCTGGCCATTAGTCTGAGGAGGGAAAGCCGAGGAAAAAGATAGGTCAATGCCCATCCTACCACAAAAGGCTCGCCAAAACCTTGAAACAAACTGGGAACCTCTGTCAGAAACAATATTCTCAGGAATGCCATGCAAACGAACCACATGCTGGAAGAACAAAGGCACCAAATCAGAGGAGGAAGGCAATTTAACCAAGGGCACCAGATGGACCATTTTAGAAAAGCGATCACAGACCACCCAAATGACTGACATCTTTTGAGAAACGGGAAGGTCAGAAATGAAATCCATCGAAATATGTGTCCAAGGCCTCTTTGGGACCGGCAAGGGCAAAAGCAACCCACTGGCACGAGAACAGCAGGGCTTAGCCCTAGCACAAATCCCACAGGACTGCACAAAAGTACGTACATTGTTATGTTTGCTAATGAAAGGTGTTATGAAGGCAATCCAGAGACACAGTGTGCCTAGCAATCAGAGCGCACACAGTGATCTGACAAATACCCAAAAACAAAAGAACGAACTCTGAGACGTGGAAACTCTGTAGACTGCACACCTGATCCTATCCTAAACACAACTAAAAGCGGCTGTGGATTGCGCCTAACAACTACCTATGCAACTCGGCACAGCCTAAGAAACTAGCTAGCCTGAAGATAGAAAAATAGGCCTGACTTGCCCCAGAGAAATACCCCAAAGGAAAAGGCAGCCCCCCACATATAATGACTGTGAGTAGGATGAAAAGACAAAACGTAGGGATGAAATAGATTCAGCAAAGTGGGGCCCGATATTCTAGACAGAGCGAGGACAGTAAAGCGACCTTTGCAGTCTACAAAAAACTCTAAAGCAAAAACCACGCAAAGGGGGCAAAAATGACCCACCGTGCCGAACTAACGGCACGGCGGTACACCCATTGCTTCTCAGAGCTTCCAGCAAAACAAAAGACAAGCTGGACAAAAAAAAAGCAACAAAATAGCAAAAAAGCACTTAGCTATACAGAGTAGCAGGTCACAGGAACAATCAGGAGAAGCTCAGATCCAACACTGGAACATTGACAAGGAGCCAGGATAGCAGCATCAGGTGGAGTTAAGTAACGAAGCAGCTAACGAGCTCACCAGAACACCTGAGGGAGGAAGCTCAGAAGCTGCAGTACCACTTGTGACCACAGGAGTGAATTCAGCCACAGAATTCACAACAGTACCCCCCCCTTGAGGAGGGGTCACCGAACCCTCACCAGAGCCCCCAGGCCGACCAGGATGAGCCGCATGAAAGGCACGAACAAGATCGGGAGCATGAACATCAGAGGCAAAAACCCAGGAATTATCTTCCTGAGCATAACCCTTCCATTTAACCAGATACTGGAGTTTCCGTCTAGAAACACGAGAATCCAAAATCTTCTCCACAATATACTCCAATTCCCCCTCCACCAAAACCGGGGCAGGAGGCTCAACAGATGGAACCATAGGTGCCACGTATCTCTGCAACAACGACCTATGGAATACATTATGTATGGAAAAGGAGTCTGGGAGGGTCAGACGAAAAGACACAGGATTGAGAACCTCAGAAATCCTATACGGACCAATAAAACGAGGTTTAAATTTAGGAGAGGAAACCTTCATAGGAATATGACGAGAAGATAACCAAACCAGATCCCCAACACGAAGTCGGGGACCCACACGGCGTCTGCGATTAGCGAAAAGTTGAGCCTTCTCATGGGACAAGGTCAAATTGTCCACTACCTGAGTCCAGATCTGCTGCAACCTGTCCACCACAGAATCCACACCAGGACAGTCCGAAGACTCAACCTGTCCTGAAGAGAAACGAGGATGGAACCCAGAATTGCAAAAAAATGGAGAAACCAAGGTAGCCGAGCTGGCCCGATTATTAAGGGCGAACTCAGCCAACGGCAAAAAGGACACCCAATCATCCTGGTCTGCAGAAACAAAACATCTCAGATATGTTTCCAAGGTATGATTGGTTCGTTCGGTCTGGCCATTAGTCTGAGGATGGAAAGCCGAGGAAAAGGATAGGTCAATGCCCATCCTACCACAAACGGCTCGCCAAAACCTTGAAACAAACTGGGAACCTCTGTCAGAAACAATATTCTCAGGAATGCCATGCAACCGAACCACATGCTGAAAGAACAAAGGTACCAAATCAGAGGAGGAAGGCAATTTAGCCAAGGGCACCAGATGGATCATTTTAGAAAAGCGATCACAGACCACCCAAATGACTGACATCTTTTGAGAAACGGGAAGGTCAGAAATGAAATCCATCGAAATATGTGTCCAAGGCCTGTTTGGGACCGGCAAGGGCAAAAGCAACCCACTGGCACGAGAACAGCAGGGCTTAGCCCTAGCACAAATCCCACAGGACTGCACAAAAGTACGTACATCCCGTGACAGAGATGGCCACCAGAAGGATCTAGCCACTAACTCTCTGGTACCAAAGATTCCAGGATGACCAGTCAACACCGAACAATGAAGTTCAGAGATAACTTTATTAGTCCACCTATCAGGGACGAACAGTTTCTCCGCTGGACAACGATCAGGTTTATTCGCCTGAAATTTTTGCAGCACCCGCCGCAAATCAGGGGAGATGGCAGACACAATGACTCCTTCCTTGAGGATACCCGCTGGCTCAGATAAACCCGGAGAGTCGGGCACAAAACTCCTAGACAGAGCATCCGCCTTCACATTTTTAGAGCCCGGAAGGTACGAAATCACAAAGTCGAAGCGGGCAAAAAATAACGACCAACGGGCCTGTCTAGGATTCAAGCGCTTGGCAGACTCGAGATAAGTCAAGTTCTTATGATCAGTCAATACCACCACGCGATGCTTAGCTCCTTCAAGCCAATGACGCCACTCCTCGAATGCCCACTTCATGGCCAGCAACTCTCGGTTGCCCACATCATAATTACGCTCAGCGGGCGAAAACTTCCTGGAAAAGAAAGCACATGGTTTCATCACTGAGCAATCAGAACCTCTCTGTGACAAAACCGCCCCTGCTCCAATCTCAGAAGCATCAACCTCGACCTGGAACGGAAGAGAAACATCTGGCTCACACAACACAGGGGCAGAACAAAAACGACGCTTCAACTCCTGAAAAGCTTCCACAGCAGCAGAAGACCAATTAACCAAATTAGCACCCTTCTTGGTCAAATCGGTCAATGGTTTGGCAATGCTAGAAAAATTACAGATGAAGCGACGATAAAAATTAGCAAAGCCCAGGAACTTTTGCAGACTTTTCAGAGATGTCGGCTGAATCCAATCCTGGATGGCTTGGACCTTAACTGGATCCATCTCGATAGTAGAAGGGGTAAAGATGAACCCCAAAAATGAAACTTTCTGCACACCGAAGAGACACTTTGATCCCTTCACAAACAAAGAATTATCACGCAGGACCTGAAAAACCATTCTGACCTGCTTCACATGAGACTCCCAATCATCTGAGAAGATCAAAATGTCATCCAAGTAAACAATCAGGAATTTATCCAGATACTCACGGAAGATGTCATGCATAAAAGACTGAAACACAGATGGAGCATTGGCAAGTCCGAACGGCATCACTAGATACTCAAAATGACCCTCGGGCGTATTAAATGCAGTTTTCCATTCATCTCCTTGCCTGATTCTCACCAGATTATACGCACCACGAAGATCTATCTTAGTGAACCAACTAGCCCCCTTAATCCGAGCAAACAAGTCAGATAACAATGGCAAGGGATACTGAAATTTAACAGTGATCTTATTAAGAAGGCGGTAATCAATACACGGTCTCAGCGAACCATCCTTCTTGGCTACAAAGAAGAACCCTGCTCCCAGTGGTGATGACGATGGGCGAATATGTCCCTTCTCCAGGGATTCCTTCACATAACTGCGCATAGCGGCGTGTTCGGGCACGGATAAATTAAATAATCGACCTTTAGGGAATTTACTACCAGGAATCAAATTGATAGCACAATCACAATCCCTATGCGGAGGTAGGGCATCGGACTTGGGCTCCTCAAATACATCCTGATAATCAGACAAGAACTCTGGGACCTCAGAAGGGGTGGATGACGAAATCGACAAAAATGGAACATCACCATGTACCCCCTGACAACCCCAGCTGGATACCGACATGGAATTCCAATCCAATACTGGATTATGGGTTTGTAGCCATGGCAACCCCAACACGACCACATCATGCAGATTATGCAACACCAGAAAGCGAACAACTTCCTGATGTGCAGGAGCCATGCACATGGTCAGCTGGGCCCAGTACTAAGGTTTATTCTTGGCCAAAGGTAACATAGTAACATAGTAACATAGTAACATAGTTAGTAAGGCCGAAAAAAGACATTTGTCCATCCAGTTCAGCCTATATTCCATCATAATAAATACCCAGATCTACGTCCTTCTACAGAACCTAATAATTGTATGATACAATATTGTTCTGCTCCAGGAAGACATCCAGGCCTCTCTTGAACCCCTCGACTGAGTTCGCCATCACCACCTCCTCAGGCAAGCAATTCCAGATTCTCACTGCCCTAACAGTAAAGAATCCTCTTCTATGTTGGTGGAAAAACCTTCTCTCCTCCAGACGCAAAGAATGCCCCCTTGTGCCCGTCACCTTCCTTGGTATAAACAGATCCTCAGCGAGATATTTGTATTGTCCCCTTATATACTTATACATGGTTATTAGATCGCCCCTCAGTCGTCTTTTTTCTAGACTAAATAATCCTAATTTCGCTAATCTATCTGGGTATTGTAGTTCTCCCATCCCCTTTATTAATTTTGTTGCCCTCCTTTGTACTCTCTCTAGTTCCATTATATCCTTCCTGAGCACCGGTGCCCAAAACTGGACACAGTACTCCATGTGCGGTCTAACTAGGGATTTGTACAGAGGCAGTATAATGCTCTCATCATGTGTATCCAGACCTCTTTTAATGCACCCCATGATCCTGTTTGCCTTGGCAGCTGCTGCCTGGCACTGGCTGCTCCAGGTAAGTTTATCATTAACTAGGATCCCCAAGTCCTTCTCCCTGTCAGATTTACCCAGTGGTTTCCCGTTCAGTGTGTAATGGTGATATTGATTCCCTCTTCCCATGTGTATAACCTTACATTTATCATTGTTAAACCTCATCTGCCACCTTTCAGCCCAAGTTTCCAACTTATCCAGATCCATCTGTAGCAGAATACTATCTTCTCTTGTATTAACTGCTTTACATAGTTTTGTATCATCTGCAAATATCGATATTTTACTGTGTAAACCTTCTACCAGATCATTAATGAATATGTTGAAGAGAACAGGCCCCAATACTGACCCCTGCGGTACCCCACTGGTCACAGCGACCCAGTTAGAGACTATACCATTTATAACCACCCTCTGCTTTCTATCACTAAGCCAGTTACTAACCCATTTACACACATTTTCCCCCAGACCAAGCATTCTCATTTTGTGTACCAACCTCTTGTGCGGCACGGTATCAAACGCTTTGGAAAAATCGAGATATACCACGTCCAATGACTCACCGTGGTCCAGCCTGTAGCTTACCTCTTCATAAAAACTGATTAGATTGGTTTGACAGGAGCGATTTCTCATAAACCCATGCTGATATGGAGTTAAACAGTTATTCTCATTGAGATAATCCAGAATAACATCCCTCAGAAACCCTTCAAATATTTTACCAACAATAGAGGTTAGACTTACTGGCCTATAATTTCCAGGTTCACTTTTAGAGCCCTTTTTGAATATTGGCACCACATTTGCTATGCGCCAGTCCTGCGGAACAGACCCTGTCGCTATAGAGTCACTAAAAATAAGAAATAATGGTTTATCTATTACATTACTTAGTTCTCTTAGTACTCGTGGGTGTATGCCATCCGGACCCGGAGATTTATCTATTTTAATCTTATTTAGCCGGTTTCGCACCTCTTCTTGGGTTAGATTGGTGACCCTTAATATAGGGTTTTCATTGTTTCTTGGGATTTCACCTAGCATTTCATTTTCCACCGTGAATACCGTGGAGAAGAAGGTGTTTAATATGTTAGCTTTTTCCTCGTCATCTACAACCATTCTTTCCTCACTATTTTTTAAGGGGCCTACATTTTCAGTTTTTATTCTTTTACTATTGATATAGTTGAAGAACAGTTTGGGATTAGTTTTACTCTCCTTAGCAATGTGCTTCTCTGTTTCCTTTTTGGCAGCTTTAATTAGTTTTTTAGATAAAGTATTTTTCTCCCTATAGTTTTTTAGAGCTTCAATGGTGCCATCCTGCTTTAGTAGTGCAAATGCTTTCTTTTTACTGTTAATTGCCTGTCTTACTTCTTTGTTTAGCCACATTGGGTTTTTCCTATTTCTAGTCCTTTTATTCCCACAAGGTATAAACCGCTTACACTGCCTATTTAGGATGTTCTTAAACATTTCCCATTTATTATCTGTATTCTCATTTCTGAGGATATTGTCCCAGTCTACCAGATTAAGGGCATCTCTAAGCTGTTCAAACTTTGCCTTCCTAAAGTTCAATGTTTTTGTGACTCCCTGACAAGTCCCCCTAGTGAAAGACAGGTGAAACTGCACAATATTGTGGTCGCTATTTCCTAAATGCCCAAGGTGTAGCATCAATTCCTCTCAATGGAATAGGACACCGCAAAGGCTCCAAGAAAAACCCACAACGTTTAGCATAATCCAAATCCATCAGATTCAGGGCAGCGCCTGAATCCACAAACGCCATGACCGAAAACGACGACAAAGAGCATATCAAGGTAATGGACAGAAGAAATTTGGACTGTACAGTACCAATGACGGCAGACCTAGCGGACCGCTTAGTGCGCTTAGGACAATCAGAAATAGCATGAGTGGAATCACCACAGTAGAAACACAGCCCATTCAGACGTCTGTATTCCTGCCGTTCAACTCTGGTCATAGTCCTATCGCACTGCATAGGCTCAGGTTTAACCTCAGGCAATACCGCCAAATGGTGCACAGATTTACGCTCGCGCAAGCGTCGACCGATCTGAATGGCCAAAGACAAAGACTCATTCAAACCAGCAGGCATAGGAAATCCCACCATGACATCCTTAAGAGCCTCAGAGAGACCCTTTCGGAACAAAGCTGCCAGCGCAGATTCATTCCACTGAGTGAGTACTGACCATTTCCTAAATTTCTGACAATATACTTCTATATCATCCTGACCCTGGCACAAAGCCAGCAAATTTTTCTCAGCCTGATCCACTGAATTAGGCTCATCGTACAGTAATCCGAGCGCCAGGAAAAACGCATCGACACTACTCAATGCAGGGTCTCCTGGCGCAAGAGAAAATGCCCAGTCTTGAGGATCGCGGCGCAAAAAAGAAATAATAATCAAAACCTGTTGAATAGAATTACCAGAAGAATGAGGTTTCAAGGCCAGAAATAGCTTACAATTATTTTTGAAACTTAGAAACTTAGTTCTGTCTCCAAAAAACAAATCAGGAATAGGAATTCTTGGTTCTAACATAGATTTCCGATCAATAGTATCTTGAATCTTTTGTACATTTATAACGAGATTATCCATTGAAGAGCACAGACCCTGAATATCCATGTCCACACCTGTGTCCAGAATCACCCAAATGTCTAGGGGAAAAAAAAAAAAAATGAACACAGAGCAGAAAAAAAAAATGATGTCAGAACTTTTTCTTTCCCTCTATTGAGAATCATTAGTTGGGCTCCTTGTATTGTTATGTTTGCTAATGAAAGGTGTTATGAAGGCAATCCAGAGACACAGTGTGCCTAGCAATCAGAGCGCACACAGTGATCTGACAAATACCCAAAAACAAAAGAACGAACTCTGAGACGTGGAAACTCTGTAGACTGCACACCTGATCCTATCCTAAACACAACTAAAAGCGGCTGTGGATTGCGCCTAACAACTACCTATGCAACTCGGCACAGCCTAAGAAACTAGCTAGCCTGAAGATAGAAAAATAGGCCTGACTTGCCCCAGAGAAATACCCCAAAGGAAAAGGCAGCCCCCCACATATAATGACTGTGAGTAAGATGAAAAGACAAAACGTAGGGATGAAATAGATTCAGCAAAGTGGGGCCCGATATTCTAGACAGAGCGAGGACAGTAAAGCGAACTTTGCAGTCTACAAAAAACCCTAAAGCAAAAACCACGCAAAGGGGGCAAAAATGACCCACCGTGCCGAACTAACGGCACGGCGGTACACCCATTGCTTCTCAGAGCTTCCAGCAAAACAAAAGACAAGCTGGACAAAAAAAAAGCAACAAAATAGCAAAAAAGCACTTAGCTATACAGAGCAGCAGGTCACAGGAACAATCAGGAGAAGCTCAGATCCAACACTGGAACATTGACAAGGAGCCAGGATAGCAGCATCAGGTGGAGTTAAGTAACGAAGCAGCTAACGAGCTCACCAGAACACCTGAGGGAGGAAGCTCAGAAGCTGCAGTACCACTTGTGACCACAGGAGTGAATTCAGCCACAGAATTCACAACAGTACATCCCGTGACAGAGATGGCCACCAGAAGGATCTAGCCACTAACTCTCTGGTACCACAGATTCCAGGATGACCAGCCAACACCGAACAATGAAGTTCAGAGATAACTTTATTAGTCCACCTATCAGGGACGAACAGTTTCTCCGCTGGACAACGATCAGGTTTATTCGCCTGAAATTTTTGCAGCACCCTCCGCAAATCAGGGGAGATAGCAGACACAATGACACCTTCCTTGAGAATACCCGCCGGCTCAGATAACCCCGGGGAGTCGGGCACAAAACTACTAGACAGAGCATCCGCCTTCACATTTTTAGAGCCCGGAAGGTACGAAATCACAAAGTCGAAGCGGGCAAAAAATAACGACCAACGGGCCTGTCTAGGATTCAAGCGCTTGGCAGACTCGAGATAAGTCAAGTTCTTATGATCAGTCAATACCACCACGCGATGCTTAGCTCCTTCAAGCCAATGACGCCACTCCTCGAATGCCCACTTCATAGCCAGCAACTCTCGGTTGCCCACATCATTATTACGCTCAGCGGGCGAAAACTTCCTGGAAAAGAAAGCACATGGTTTCATCACTGAGCAACCAGAACCTCTCTGTGACAAAACCGCCCCTGCTCCAATCTCAGAAGCATCAACCTCGACCTGGAACGGAAGAGAAATATCTGGCTGACACAACACAGGGGCAGAACAAAAACGACGCTTCAACTCCCGAAAAGCCTCCACAGCAGCAGAAGACCAATTAACCAAATCAGCACCCTTCTTGGTCAAATCGGTCAATGGTTTGGCAATGCTAGAAAAATTACAGATGAAGCGACGATAAAAATTAGCAAAGCCCAGGAACTTTTGCAGACTTTTCAGAGATGTCGGCTGAGTCCAATCCTGGATGGCTTGGACCTTAACCGGATCCATCTCGATAGTAGAAGGGGAAAAGATGAACCCCAAAAATGAAACTTTCTGCACACCAAAGAGACACTTTGATCCCTTCACAAACAAAGAATTATCACGCAGGACCTGAAAAACCATTCTGACCTGCTTCACATGAGACTCCCAATCATCTGAGAAGATCAAAATGTCATCCAAGTAAACAATCAGGAATTTATCCAGATACTCACGGAAGATGTCATGCATAAAAGACTGAAACACAGATGGAGCATTGGCAAGTCCGAACGGCATCACTAGATACTCAAAATGACCCTCGGGCGTATTAAATGCAATTTTCCATTCATCTCCTTGCCTGATTCTCACCAGATTATACGCACCACGAAGATCTATCTTAGTGAACCAACTAGCCCCCTTAATCCGAGCAAACAAGTCAGATAACAATGGCAAGGGATACTGAAGTTTAACAGTGATCTTATTAAGAAGGCGGTAATCAATACACGGTCTCAGCGAACCATCCTTCTTGGCTACAAAAAAGAACCCTGCTCCCAGTGGTGATGACGATGGGCGAATATGTCCCTTCTCCAGGGATTCCTTCACATAACTGCGCATAGCGGCGTGTTCAGGCACGGATAAATTAAATAATCGACCTTTAGGGAATTTACTACCAGGAATCAAATTGATAGCACAATCACAATTCCTATGCGGAGGTAGGGCATCGGACTTGGGCTCTTCAAATACATCCTGATAATCAGACAAGAACTCTGGGACCTCAGAAGGAGTGGATGACGAAATTGACAAAAATGGAACATCACCATGTACCCCCTGACAACCCCAGCTGGATACCGACATAGAGTTCCAATCCAATACTGGATTATGGGTTTGCAGCCATGGCAACCCCAACACGACCACATCATGTAGATTATGCAGCACCAGAAAGCGAATAACTTCCTGATGTGCAGGAGCCATGCACATGGTCAGCTGGGCCCAGTACTGAGGTTTATTCTTGGCCAAAGGTGTAGCATCAATTCCTCTCAACGGAATAGGACACCGCAAAGGCTCCAAGACAAACCCACAACGTTTAGCATAATCCAAATCCATCAGATTCAGGCAGCGCCTGAATCCACAAACGCCATGACAGAATACGATGACAAAGAGCATATCAAGGTAACGGACAGAAGGAATTTGGACTGTACAGTACCAATGACGGCAGACCTAGCGAACCGCTTAGTGCGCTTAGGACAATCAGAAATAGCATGAGTGGAATCACCACAGTAGAAACACAGCCCATTCAGACGTCTGTGTTCTTGCCGTTCAACTCTGGTCATAGTCCTATCGCACTGCATAGGCTCAGGTTTAATCTCAGGCAATACCGCCAACTGGTGCACAGATTTACGCTCGCGCAAGCGTCGACCGATCTGAATGGCCAAAGACATAGACTTATTCAAACCAGCAGGCATAGGAAAACCCACCATGACATCCTTAAGAGCCTCAGAGAGACCCTTTCGGAACAAAGCTGCCAGCGCAGATTCATTCCACTGAGTGAGTACTGACCACTTCCTAAATTTCTGACAATATACTTCTATATCATCCTGACCCTGGCATAAAGCCAGCAAATTTTTCTCAGCCTGATCCACTGAATTAGGCTCATCGTACAGTAATCCGAGCGCCAGGAAAAACGCATCGACACTACTCAATGCAGGGTCTCCTGGCGCAAGAGAAAATGCCCAGTCCTGAGGGTCGCCGCGCAAAAAAGAAATAATAATCAAAACCTGTTGTACTGGATTACCAGAAGAATGAGGTTTCAAGGCCAGAAATAGCTTACAATTATTTTTGAAATTAAGAAACTTAGTTCTATCACCAAAAAACAAATCAGGAATAGGAATTCTTGGTTCTAGCATAGATTTCTGATCAATAGTATCTTGAATCGTTTGTACATTTATAACGAGATTATCCATTGAAGAGCACAGACCCTGAATATCCATGTCCACAGCTGTGTCCTGAAGCACCCAAATGTCTAGGGGAAAAAAAAGACTGAACACAGAGCTGAGAAAAAAAAATGATGTCAGAACTTCTTTTTTCCCTCTATTGAGAATCATTAGTTTGGCTCCTTGTACTGTTATGAGTGCAATCCATTGACACTGTGTACCAGCGATCAGAGCACATACAGTGATCTGACAATAACCCAAAAACAATAGAACGAGCTCTGAGACGTGGAATCTCTGTAGACTGCAAACCTGAACCTATCCTAAACACAACTAAAGGTGGCTGTGGATTGTGCCTGACGCTACCTATGCAGCTCGGCACAGCCTGAGAAACTGACTAGCCTGAAGATAGTAAAACAAGCCTGGCTTGCCTCAGAGAAATACCCCAAAGGTAAAGGCAGCCCCCCACATATAATGACGGTGAGTAAGATGAAAAGACAAAACGTAGGGATGAAATAGATTCAGCAAAGTGAGGCCCGATATTCTAGATAGAGCGAGGATAGCAAAGAGAACTTTGCAGTCTACAAAAAACCCTAAAGCAAAAACCACGCAAAGGGGGCAAAAAGACCCACCGTGCCGAACTAACGGCACGGCGGTACACCCTTTGCGTCTCAGAGCTTCCAGCAAAACCAAACGACAAGCTGGACAGAAAAAATAGCAACAAAAAGCAAAGAAGGAGCAAGGAAAACAGAATCAGGTGGAGTTAAATAACGAAGCAGCTAACGAGCTCTGCAGAACACCTGAGGGAGGAAGCTCAGAAGCTGCAGTACCACTTGTGACCACAGGAGTGAATTCAGCCACATAATTCACAACACTGAACTGGTCAGGATATCAAGGAAATCCAAGCAGAGATGTGAATCCAACCAGGAACCATTGACAAGTGGCACTGGCTGAAGGGAAGGGCCAGGCATAAAAGCCGAGCAGAAAGACAATTAGTGGAAGCAGCTGCAGACTGCTAAATCCAAGGAGCAGCCATACCACTTAAAACCACCGGAGGGAGCCCAAGAGCAGAACTCACAAAAGTGCCACTTACAACCACCGGAGGGAGCCCAAGAGTGGAATTCACAACAGTACTTCCCTTCCCCCTTGAGGAGGGGTCACCGAACCCTCACCAGAGCCCCCAGGCCGATCAGGACGAGCCAAATGAAAAGCACGAACCAAATCGGCGGCATGGACATCGGAGGCAACAAGCCAAGAATTATCCTCCTGGCCATAACCCTTCCACTTGACAAGATACTGAAGCCTCCGCCTCGAAAAACGAGAATCCAAAATTTTCTCAACCTCATATTCCAACTCTCCCTCAACCAACACCGGGGCAGGAGGATCAACCGAGGGAACAACGGGCACAACATATCTCCGCAACAAAGATCTATGGAAAACATTATGAATGGCAAAAGAGGCTGGAAGAGCCAAACGAAAAGACACCGGATTGTAAGTTCAGAAATCTTATAAGGACCAATAAACCGGGGCTTAAACTTAGGGGAAGAAACCTTCATAGGAACATGACGAGAAGACAACCAAACCAAATCCCCCACACGAAGCCGGAGACCAACACATCGATGGCGGTTAGCAAAACGTTGAGCCTTTTCCTGAGACAACGTCAAATTGTCTACCACATGAGTCCAAATCTGCTGCAGCCTGTCCACCACAGAATCCACACCAGGACAATCAGAAGGCTCAACCTGCCCCAAAGAAAAACGAGGATGAAAACCAAAATTACAAATGAAAGGTGAAACCAAAGTAGCCGAACTAGCCCTATTATTAAGGGCAAACTCGGCCAACGGCAAGAAAGCCACCCAATCATCCTGATCAGCAGACACAAAGCATCTCAAATAGGTTTCCAAGGTCTGATTAGTTCACTCAGTTTGGCCATTTGTCTGAGGATGAAACGCCGAAGAAAAAGACAAATCAATGCCCATCCTAGCACAAAAGGCCCGCCAAAACCTAGAGACAAAACTGAGAACCTCTGTCAGACACAATATTCTCAGGAATGCCATGCAAACGAACCACATGCTGAAAAAACAATGGAACCAAATCTGAGGAGGAAGGCAACTTAGGCAAAGGTACCAGATGGACCATTTTAGAGAACCGGTCACAAACCACCCAGATAACAGACATCTTCTGGGAGACAG
Source organism: Ranitomeya imitator (assembly GCF_032444005.1). Classification (NCBI taxonomy): domain Eukaryota; kingdom Metazoa; phylum Chordata; class Amphibia; order Anura; family Dendrobatidae; genus Ranitomeya; species Ranitomeya imitator. The sequence continues at coordinate 23,929,077 of NC_091282.1, forward strand.
GAAGATCCGAAATAAAATCCATGGAAATATGCGTCCAGGGCCTCTCAGGGACCAGCAAAGGCAAAAGCAACCCACTAGCGCGGGAACAGCAAGGCTTGGCCCGGGCGCAAGTCCCACAGGACTGCACAAAAGCACGCACATCCCGCGACAAGGAAGGCCACCAAAAGGACCTAGCAACCAAATCTCTGGTACCAAAAATCCCAGGATGACCAACCAACACTGAACAATGAACCTCAGAAATTACCGTACTTGTCCATCTATCAGGAACAAACATCTTCCCCACTGGACAGCGGTCAGGTTTATCAGCCTGAAATTCCTGAAGCACCCGCCGCAAATCAGGGGAGATGGCAGAAAGAATCACCCCTTCCTTAAGAATGCCAACCGGCTCAAGGACCCCAGGAGAATCAGGCAAAAAACTCCTAGAGAGAGCATCAGCCTTAACATTCTTAGATCCCGGAAGATACGAGACCACAAAATCAAAACGGGAGAAAAACAGGGACCATCGAGCCTGTCTAGGGTCTAGGCGCTTGGCCAACTCGAGGTAAATCAGATTCTTATGATCAGTCAAGACCACAACGCGGTGCTTGGCTCCCTCAAGCCAATGTCGCCACTCCTCATATGCCCACTTCATAGCCAACAACTCACGATTGCCGATGTCATAATTGCGCTCCGCAGGCGAAAACTTTCTGGAAAAAAAAGCACATGGTTTCATCAAAGAACCATCAGAATTCCTCTGAGACAAAACGGCCCCTGCCCCAATCTCAGACGCGTCAACCTCAACCTGAAAAGGAAGAGAAACATCCGGCTGACGCAACACAGGGGCAGAAGTAAATCGGCATTTAAGCTCCCAAAAGGCCTCAACAGCCGCAGAGGACAAATTCGCCACATCAGCGCCTTTCTTCGTCAAATCAGTAAGGGGCTTAACCACACTGGAAAAGTTGGCAATGAAACGGCGATAGAAATTAGCAAAGCCCAAAAATTTCTGAAGGCTCTTCACAGATGTGGACTGAATCCAGTCATGGATAGCTTGGACCTTAACTGGATCCATTTCTATAGACGAGGGGGAAAAAATAAAACCCAAAAAAGAGACCTTCTGAACTCCAAATAGGAACTTAAACCCCTTCACAAATAAAGCATTATCATGAAGGATCTGGAATGCCATCCTGACCTGCTTCACATGAGACTCCCAATCATCAGAAAAAATCAAAATATCATCCAAATATACAACCATGAATTTATCAAGATAATTGCGGAAAATATCATGCATGAAAGATTGAAACACAGATGGAGCATTTGAGAGCCCGAATGGCATCACAAGGTATTCAAATTGGCCTTCAGGCGTATTAAATGCAGTTTTCCATTCGTCATCCTGTCTAATACGAATAAGATTATATGCCCCTCGAAGGTCAATTTTAGTAAACCAACTAGCCCCCTTAATCCGAGCAAACAAATCAGAAAGCAAAGGCAAGGGGTATTGGAATTTGACCGTGATCTTATTAAGAAGACGATAATCTATACAGGGTCTCAAGGAGCCATCCTTCTTAGCAACAAAAAAGAAACCCGCTCCCAATGGTGACGATGACGGCCGAATATGCCCCTTCTCCAAAGACTCCTTAACATAACTCCGCATGGCGGCATGCTCTGGTACTGACAGATTGAAAAGTCGGCCCTTAGGGAACTTGCAGCCAGGAATCAAGTCAATAGCACAATCACAGTCCCTATGCGGTGGAAGGGAACTGGACTTGGGCTCATCAAATACATCCTGGAAATCCGACAAAAACTCAGAGACCTCAGAAGAGGGGGAAGAGGAAATTGACATTAAAGGAACGTCACTATGTACCCCTTGACAACCCCAACTAGTCACAGACATAGTTTTCCAATCCAGCACCGGATTATGTTCCTGTAACCATGGAAAACCCAGTACAACAACATCATGCAGGTTATGCAACACCAGAAAACGGCAATCCTCCTGATGTGCTGGAGCCATGTACATGGTCATCTGCGTCCAGTACTGAGGTTTATCCTTGGCCAATGGTGTAGCATCAATGCCCCTCAAAGGAATAGGGCTCTGCAAAGGCTGCAAGGAAAAACCACAGCGCCTGGCGAATTCCAAGTCCATTAAGTTCAAGGCAGCGCCTGAATCCACAAATGCCATGACAGAAAAGGACGACAATGAGCAAATCAGGGTCACAGATAAGAGAAATTTAGGCTGTACAGTACTGATGGTAACAGACCTAGCGACCCTCTTAGTACGCTTAGGGCAATCAGAAAAAACATGAGCAGAATCACCACAGTAAAAACACAGCCTATTCTGACGTATGAATTCCTGCCGTTCTGTTCTAGTCAAAATCCTATCACATTGCATAGGCTCTGGACTCTGCTCAGAGGACACTGCCATATGGTGCACAGCTTTGCGCTCGCGCAGACGCCGATCAATCTGAATGGCTAGAGACATAGATTCGCTCAAACCAGCAGGCGTAGGGAAGCCCACCATAACATCTTTAAGGGCTTCAAAAAGACCTTTTCTGAAGATAGCAGCCAGAGCATCCTCATTCCATTTAGTGAGCACAGACCATTTTCTAAATTTCTGGCAGTATAATTCTGCCGCTTCCTGACCTTGACACAGGGCCAACAGTGTTTTTTCTGCATGATCCACAGAATTAGGTTCGTCATACAATAATCCGAGTGCTTGAAAAAATGCGTCTACATTCAGCAATACCGGATCCCCTGATTCAAGGGAGAATGCCCAGTCCTGAGGGTCACCACGCAGCAAGGATATGATGATTTTAACTTGCTGAATGGGATCACCAGAAGAACGGGGTCTCAAAGCAAAAAAAATTTGCAGTTATTTTTAAAGTTCAAAAACTTGGATCTGTCCCCAAAAAAACAAATCAGGAGTAGGAATTCTAGGCTCTAAAGCCGGAGTCTGGACAACATAATCTTGGTTACTCTGTACTCTTGCAGCAAGTTGATCCGCACGATAAAACAAACCCTGAACATCCATGCCAGAGCATAAATCCTGAACCACCCAGAGATCAAGAGGGAAAAAAAGACAAAACAGAGCACAGAAAAAAAAATGGTTCAGAATTTTTTTTTCCTTCTTTTGAGATGCATTTAATTCATTTTTGGCCACTTGTACTGTTATGATCTGATGGTTTAGGAGTAACATGGGACAAGCTCTGAAGGAGGAGGTAACTGTACTGACCGCAGTCCCTAAGCTCAACACAACACTAGAAGTAGCCGTGGGATGTTCCTGTCACTCCCTAGACATCTCGTCACAGCCGGAGAACTAACTACCCCTAAAGATAGAAACAGGAAAGCTATCTTGCCTCAGAGAAAATCCCCAAAGGATAGATAGCCCCCCACATGTAATGAGTGTGAGTGGAGAGGGAAAAGACATACATAGAATGAAACCAGGATGTAGCACAGGAGGCCAGTCTAGCTAGATAGAAAGGACAGGACAGGATACTGTGCGGTCAGTATAAAAACTACAAAAAGTCCACACAGAGTTTACAAAATTCTCCACACCTGACTAAAGGTGTGGAGGGTAAATCTGCTTCCTAGAGCTTCCAGCTAACAGAATTAATCCATACTGACAAGCTGGACAAAACATAGAATGCACAGAACAATTTAGTCCACAACATGTGGACAGAAAGGAGCAAAGCAAGGACTTATCTTTGCTGAACTGGTAAGGATATCAGGGAAATACAAGCAGAGATGTCAATCCAACCAGGAACCATTGACAAGTGGCACTGGCTGAAGGGAAGGGCCAGGCATAAAAGCCGAGCAGATAGACAATTAGTGGAAGCAGCTGCAGACTGCTAAATCCAAGTAGCAGCCATACCACTTAAAACCACCGGAGGGAGCCCAAGAGCAGAACTCACAAAAGTGCCACTTACAACCACCGGAGGGAGCCCAAGAGCGGAATTCACAACAGACCTGGGTATTCAGCTAACTTTGGAGGGATGGAGACGATGCTGTGACACACTTTCTAGGGGTAGCCATCAAGCCTCCCTGGCAGAGACATCCATCAGACTCCTGCATAGGACATGCCAGGTCCCGAGTAGACTACATGCCATATACTCTAATGTAACGGATAAATGCTTTAGGGGATGTAACGTTGTGGGTGACATGAAGCACATTTGGTGGGAATGTCCGGTTGTCTCGGCCCTGTGGCGGGAGGTTGGGTTGTTGATTGAGCAAATGTTTGGGAGGCCGGTGCGACTTGACCAGGCTACCTTTCTCTTAGGTGCCAAATGTCCGGGTTTCTCTAATCGGTTCCGCAGGTTGACTAACCAGCTATGCATGGCTGCTAAGCTTCATATAGCTACCAACTGGAGGTCCCCTTCCTCTCTATGCAAATAGTCTGAGACAAGATGAATACAATTTTATTGTACGAACGTATCCATGCAACAAAAGACGACCTGTGGGACACCTTTTACCAAGTCTGGAGGCCATGGATAGATCTCAACACGAACTTGAACCTCGATCAGATCCTGTCACTATCTATATGAGACTCCATCAAAACGACAGCGTAGAAAAAAACCAAAAAAAAACTCTGATAACTGAAGGACTGGGGCGTGGGGGCTTGGGAGTTTCCGGTGGGATGTGAGAGGGAGGAGGAGGAATCTATAGATTAGAGCAAAACTCTGCTTTGTCTTGTGACTGTACTGTATTCGGTTATGAAAAATAGCACAAAACCTTATTCCCCACCATGAATTCCCTCGTGTACGTCTCCCCTTGTACTTGTCATAATCAGTTGACTAAAGTTATGTTCATATTTGTATATATATACTTCTTTTTCTTGATTTACATAGAAGTTTACTGATCTCCCTTATGAGGGAATTTGTTGTAAAATTCTTATGCTGATGAAAATAAAACTCATTGAAACTAAAATGTGATGTGCCAAAAAGAGTCAAAATGTGATAAAAACACAACTAAAAAAAAATGACTGAGGGCGTGTTCACACCGTGGATTTTTCTGCATCAAAACCGAGAAGTGCACACAATACTGTACAGCATGAGTTTTACATCCATTTTTTTTCATTCACTTGAATAGTACAGAATTGAAAAAGACAAACAAAAAAACACTGATTGGTAAAATATTCACAAAAAAAAGCAGCGTGAGATTTCAAAAATCTCAGTCGTTTTGCTGGCACTGTAAAACGCAGTGTATTTTACCTACAACACATGACGTGGGAAATATGCAGCAAAAACGCTGCAGTTATGCAAAAAATAAACAATGAACACAAGTAACGTAAATCAGCTAGTTGGTACAGAAATGTAGTTGAAGAACTGCAGCATCAATACCTGACCAAATATTTATCGTGGGAATTAATTGAAAAAATAAAAAAATAAAACAAAAGCAAGAATAATAAGGCTACGTTCCCACAATGAGATGAGTGTTTGGCACTGCATATTTTTGATAAAATGCGAGAAACCTATTTTATTGAACGGGTGAAGAAATGGTGAAGAAAATCTGCAACATCAAAAACTCACCAAAATTTCATTGTGGAAACAGCATAGACAATTGCCTTTACGATACGAGATGTGCAGCATCTAAAACAACGGATACTAGAAGCCTGTGCTAGCATTTCTTCTGTGGTGTTCCTATCAGTGTGTCAAAAGTGGGAGAAGAGGGTTGCATTGACAATCCAACACAATGGGCAGCACTTTGAATACATTTTATAAGTGGTCATAAATCTGCAAATAACTCATGAAAGAATAAAGGTTTCTTAAAACCAAGCACGTAATTGTTTTTCTTGTGAAATTCGCAATAAGTTTGATGTGTCACATGACCCTCTTCCCATTGAAAAAATTAAGTTGGATCCAAAATGGCCAACTACAAAATGGCCGCCATCCAACTTGAAAAGTCTTCCTCCTCCCATATACTAATGTGCCACAAACAGGAAGTTGATATCACCAACCATTCCCATTTTATGTAGGTGTATCCATATAAATGGCCCACCCTGTAGTTAGTGCTGTTCCCGGATGCCGGGTGCTGAATGCAACTCTCGTCGTTGTCGTCTGGTCTGCCTACGATTAGTGAGTCCAGACGACGCTGATGAGACTTGTAGTCAGCACCGGCCATCTGTGTATCGCGTGTATTAAATAATTAAATGAGAAAACCGGTGTGGGGTCCCCAATAATGTTCCTAAACAGCTGGTGCACGGTGTTAATATTCTGGGAAGGGGCCAATATCCAAAAAGGTTCCTGCTCATGTCCCACGATGATCCCCCAACTGTGCTACATCCAGATGGTGTGGTGAGCGGTGACATAGGTGATGAGACCGCTCACTGCGCCAGCCGACACAATGAGCGGAGAGTGAGAATGCGGCGGCGTGTGACCGACGGTGACGTCATTAAGGATGCCGCCAGTCACAGGCAACGGTTCTCAGCGATCGCATTGTTCCCACAATGAGTTGTTGATGTTGCAGATTTCCTGCAGCCACTAAGTAAAATAGGTTACTTGCATTTTTTTTCTAAAATACACAGCGTAAAAAAAAATCACTAACAACTAAGTATAAAAGGAAACTGGTCAGGGCTTGTTCACAAGCAGCGTTTTTTTTTGCTGAGCTTTTTTTCCATGTGTGTTTAAGCATAATAATCACAGTATTTCAAAGTAGCGGTAACTGCCAAACACATTTCTAAACTCATTCTAGAGGGTGCTTTTTCCGCAGCATGTCAATTCTTTGTGCGGATTCCACAGCGTTTTACACCTGCTCAATAGGAATCCGCAGGTGTAAAACCGCAGGTGGAATCCGCACAAAAACCACACATAAACCGCGGTAAATCCGCGACAAATCAGCGGGTAATCCGCAGTGCAGTTTACCTGTGGATTTTGCAAAAACGGTGCTGAAAAATCCGCACATGAAATCGCAACGTGGGCACATAGACTTAAGGTCAGGAGACACCACAAAACACAGATGTGTGAATGCGGCCTAAAGATGGAGCTACACAGCCAATTTGGCTACGACACAGGTTGTGTGACAAAACATTACTGCGTGCTACTACATTGAAGAGCAGAGCAAGTGAACTGGGTTACAAAGTACCACCTCTGGCAAGGCACCACCACATCACCGCCTCCAGCAAGGCACCACCACATCACAGCCTCCAGCAAGGCACCACCACATCACCGCCTCTGGCAAGGCACCACCACATCACCGCCTCTGGCAAGGCACCACCACATCACAGCCTCCGGCAAGGCACCACCACATCACCGCCTCCAGCAAGGCACCACCACATCACCGCCTCTGGCAAGGCACCACCACATCACCGCCTCCAGCAAGGCACCACCACATCACCGCCTCTGGCAAGGCACCACCACATCACAGCCTCCAGCAAGGCACCACCACATCACCGCCTCTGGCAAGGCGCCACCACATCACCGCCTCTGGCAAGGCACCACCACATCACCGCCTCTGGCAAGGCGCCACCACCTCACCGCCTCTGGCAAGGCACCACCACATCACAGCCTCCAGCAAGGCACAATTGAGGATTGGTGTGCGGATTTTTCCGCCCTGCGTTTTACCTGCGGATTTACCATGGTTTTTGTGCAGATTTCACACCTCTGGATTCCCATTATGGAACAGGTGTAAACCGCTGCGGAATCCGCACAAAGAATTGACATGCTGCGGAAAATAAACCGCAGCATTTCCGCGCAGTATTTTCCCGCAGCATGTGCACAGCGGATTTGGTTTTCCATAGGTTTACATGGTACTTTAAACTCAGGGAAAACTGCTGCGAATCCGCAGCGTCAAATCCGCACCGTGTGCACGTACCCTGAAGCTGATCTGTTCCAAAAATCCAAGTGAAAAAAAAAAACTGTGGAGATTGAAGTGCAGTCGATGGGCACAGATCTGATTTTTGATTACACCTTCCTGGGTTTATTAATCCCTTAAAGGGGTTTTCCATTAGTGTTCAACTCTTTTAAAGTGCGTTATTAATAATAATAATAATAATTTTTATTTATATAGCGCCAACAAATTCCGCAGCACTTTACAATTAAGCGGGGCCATGTACAGAAAAAAAATTGTATAAATTAATGAGCCCCACAATAAATTAGCCGCGTCGAGTAGCGGTAACGTCTCGGACTAGTCATGTGACCCTGGCAGCCAATCACAGGCCTTACCAGAGGTCACATGGGCGATGGCGACGCTGTACCCGTCTCAGAGGCCAGAGTCGCCATAACTGGGACTAGCGGTGTCGCTCCGGAGCGAGAATAGCGCGGGGTTGGAATTTTTGGGCTAAATTTTGGTATAATTTATGAAAAAAAAGCCTTTAGATGAGAAATGGGAGCCAAATTCTTCAACTTTCACCTCAGGAAAACAGCGGTCGCTGTTCCCTGACGTGATATACACACACGGGCCGTCTCATACGAGACAATACACCTGTTGTACCGAAAAAAAAATTATATAGAAAAATACTTTATTCAACAGACACAAAAAAAAAACCTGAGACCCCAGAGATATATCCGCCATCATTGATCCCCCCCATTACCTCAGAGCTGCTACAAGAACTGCCGCCGGCCGTTATCTGCACCACGTGACACGAGTCCATCACTCGGCGGGCCGGAAAGACGCCATGTGATTGGCTGAGGCCGTTGGCGCCTTTTCTCTGGGGGCTATATAAGGTTGTGCTCTGAGGCGCTCCTCACTCACGCTGCTGTAGGCTGCGAGTCCGGACTCGGGAGGGACGTGTCGGCTGCTGCTGTGGGAAGCGAAGGCGTGTGTGAGTGAGAGCCGGCGCCGCCCGCGAGGTCCGCTGTGCGCCTCACCCGCTGCGGAGGAGCCGCCCCGTTAGGTGCACGGTCAGTGTGAGTCACGCCGTCAGTAGGGTACCGTGATAGAACATGGCGGCCGGTGCAGGTGCGCGGCTGGGTGACGGCGACCTGATGGAATAGCCGCCATATGTGTGGTGGCCGCCGCTGTTCCCCCCCCTATAGAGGTGACGTCACTGCACAGGTAGATCGCTCCTTGTGAGTTTGCGGTGACCGGTGGCAGCGGTCAGTTTCTATTTTATATTTGTATTAACCCTTTTTTTTTTTGCTGATGGCGCCGTTTTTATTATATAACTTTTTCTTACTCCCTTTCTTCCAAGATCCGTGTGTTCTTATTATTTTTACCTCCACGTAGCCGTGTTTGGGCTTGTGTTTTCTTGCTGGACGAGATGCAGCTTTACTTACCAAGGTTCATTTTCCTATAGCTGCTAGAAAAAAAAAGTTAATATTCGAGGTGAAATGGTAAAACAATAAGTAATTCCATCATTTTTTTTTTTTTTTTTTTTCTTTCTGTTCTTTGAGCAGTTAAAAATAAGCTGGTAACTTTCTCCAAGTCCAAGATTACAGCAGTGCAAAACTTAATGGTTTATGTAGTATTTTAAAGGGAAAGTCAGTTACCTGCTTATATTGGGTTAATCTGCAGGTTAATGACCCCCCCCCCCCAGCCACTGATGGGACAAAGTTAACCCCTTCACCACCTTACAAATTTTCGTTTTAAGTCCCCCCCCCCCCCCCCCTTCTTCCCAGAGCCGCAATTTTTATTTTTGCATCAATATAGCGGTATCGGGGCTCATTATTTTGCTGTACGAGTTGCGTCACCATATATTGTACTGGAAAATGATATTTCACAATTTTTTTTATTTATTTTATTTTTTCATTTTCACTATGCGGTAAAACTGACCCGCCATTATGATTCTCCAGGTCATTATGAGTACGCAGATACCAAACATGTGAGGCTACTTTCACACTAGCGTTAACTGCAATCTGTCACAATGCGTCGTTTTGCAGAAAAAACGCATCCTGCAAAAGTGCTTGCAGGATGCGTTTTTTCCCCCCATAGACTTGTATTGACGACGCATTGCGACGAATGCGTCGTGCTTTGGCGGACCGTCGGGAGCAAAAAACGCTACATGTAACGTTTTTTTGCTCCTGACGGACCGCTTTTTCCGACCGCACATGCGTGGCCGGAACTCCGCCCCCACCTCCCCGCACCTCACAATGGGGCAGCGGATGCGCCGGAGAAATGCATCCGCTGCCTCTGTTGTGCAGTGCAGCAAACGCTAGCGTCGGAATCTCTCCCCGACGCATTGCGACGGGGAGATTCTGATGCTAGTGTGAAAGAAGCCTAAGGCTGTGCACACGTGGTTTTTTGTTTTTTCGTTTTTTCGCTATAAAAACGCATACATTATGCATCCCATCATTCAGAATCCATTCTGAAATTTTTGTGCACATGATGCTTTTTTTTCCGCAAAAAAAACGCAACATGTTCATTAATTATGTGGATTTTTCGCTTTTTTTTTTCCCCTGCCATTTAATGCATTGGGAAGCTCCAGAAAAAAAGTGTCAAATACGCATGCACATTTCTTGCAGAAAATGTCCGGTTTTGCTCAGGAAATTTCTGCAAGAAATCCTGAACGTGTGCACATAGCCTAAAGGTTCTTTATTTAACCCCTTCCCGACCTTTGACGCATACGCTGCGTCATGAAAGTCGGTGCCATTCCGACCCATGCCGCAGCATATGCGTCATGGAAAGATCGCGCCCCTGCAGATCGGGTGAAAGGGTTAACTCCCATTTCACCCGATCTGCAGGGACAGGGGGAGTGGTAGTTTAGCCCCGGGGGGGGGGGGGGGGGGGGGGAGGGGTGGCTTCAATCGCTCTGATTGGCAGTTTCACTTTCAACAGCCAATCAGCGATTTGTAATATTTCACCTAAAAAACTGGTGAAATGTTACAATCCAGCGATGGCCGATGCTGCAATATCATCGGCCATGGCTGGAAACACTAATGTGCCCCCACCCCACCGATCGCCCCCCCAGCCCCCCGATCTGTGGTCCGCTCCCCTCCGTCCTGTGCTCCGCTCCCCCGTCCTCCTGTCCACTCCCCCCCCCCCCCCCGTGCTCCAATCACACCCCCCGTGCTCCAATCAAACCCCCCCGCACGCCGATCCACCCCCCCGCACAGCGATCCACCCCCCCGTGTTCCGATCCACCCCCCCATGCTCCGATCCATCTCCCCATGCTCCGACGCCCCCCCCCCCCCCCGTGCCCTGATCTCCCCCCCTTATACTTACCTAGCCTCCCGGGGTCCGTCCGTCTTCTTTCCTGGGCGCCGCCATCTTCCAAAATGGTGGGCGCATGTGCAGTGCGCCCGCCGAATCTACCGGCCGGCAGATTCGTTCCAGAGTGCATTTTGATCACTTAGATAGGTTATATCTCAGTGATCAAAATAAAAAAAATAGTAAATAAGGTTGGGGTAAGAACTAGGGTTAGGGGTAGGGTTAAGGTTCGGGATGTGCACACGTATTCTGGTCCTCTGCGGATTTTTGATAAATCCGCAGTGCTAAACCGCTGTGGATTTATCGCGGTTTTTCTGCGCATTTCACTGCGATTTTCTATTGGAGCGGTTGTAAAACCGCTGCGGAATCCGCAGAAAGAAGTGACATGCTTTGGAATGTAAACCGCTGCGTTTCCGTGCAGTTTTTCTGCAGCATGTGTACAGCGATTTTTGTTTCCCATAGGTTTACATTGAACTGTAAACTCATGGGAAACTGCTGCGGATCCGCAGCGTTTTCTGCAGCGTGTGCACATACCTTTAGAATTAGGCTATGTGCACACGGTGCGGATTTGGCTGCGTATTCGCAGCAGTGTTCCATCAGGTTTACAGTACCATGTAAACATATGGAAAACCAAATCCGCTGTGCCCATGGTGCGGAAAATACCGCGTGGGAACGCTGCGTTGTATTTTCCGCAGCATGTCAATTCTTTGTGCGGATTCCGCAGCGTTTTACACCTGTTCCTCAATAGGAATCCGCAGGTGAAATCCGCACAAAAAACACTGGCAATCCGCGGTAAATCCGCAGGTAAAACGTAGTGCCTTTTACCCGCGGATTTTTCAAAAATGGTGCTGAAAAATCTCATACGAATCCGCAACGTTGGCACATAGCCTTAGGGTTGGGTTGGAATTAGGGTTGTGGTTAGAGTTAGGGGTGTGTTGGGGTTGGGTTGTGATTAGGGTTACGGCTACAGTTGGGATAAGGTTTAGGGGTGTGTTGGAGTTAGAATTGAGGGGTTTCCACTGTTTAGGCACATCAGGGGGTCTCCAAACACAACATGGCGCCACCATTGATTCCAGCCAATCTTGTATTCAAGAAAGTCAAATGGTGCTCCCTCACTTCCGAGCCCCGACGTGTGCCCAAACAGTGGTTTACCCCCACATATGGGGTACCAGCATACTCAGGACAAACTGCGCAACAATTACTGGGGTCCAATTTCTCCTGTTACCCTTGAGAAAATAAAAAATTGCTTGCTAAAACATCATTTTCCTATCACCACGACAGCACCCCTACGAGAGAGGGGATCCGCCCACCTTCCGGACAGGAACCTACAGAATTTAAAGGGGCGGTCCCCCTCATCACTCCAGTTTGGGTTCCTGTCCGGACGGCGGGAGCCTGCAGCAGCAGTCTTACCCGGGCCTCCATGCCTCCGCGCGGTATCTTTTAGGAACGGCGGAATCGGGGGCTCGGAAGCAGCGTCGGGGGGTGTCCTGCGTGCAGACCCCCCCCCCCTCGTCTGGCCATGAGGAGCGCGTCCCAGGAGTCGGGCAGTGCCGTCCTGGTCCGCGGTGTGCAGCGTCCACACCGGCGCTGGTGAACCCGGAAGTAGTTGGTACGCTTCCGGGGGAGGAGCGCTGCAGCGCTGTAAAAGAGCGGCGCCTATGGTAGGAGGCGCGCAACCAGGTCCTCAGTAGGGGACGCCGAGCACCCTCATGGAGAGGGAACGGAACAGCGCAGTAAGAGCGGTAGTGGCCGCTCAAGGAGAAGCAGCAGCAGCGTGGTACGGGGGCAGCAGCGTGCAAGCGCCCCAGCGTCACATTTGGATCCTACTCCTCCAGAACCGGTATTCACAGAATCAGCCTTAGGGCCCCTTTCCACTAGTGTGAGAAAAAAACGGTCCGATTTACGGACCGAAAAAACGGATGTAACGTCTGCGAGTGTCATGCGATTTTTTTTTTTTTTTTTTTTATCGCAACATCCGTATGACATCCGTATTGCTGTCCGATTTTTTACGCACGGGTCTCCTTTGAAAAGCCGGTAATTCAGCGCAGAGTACAGTAAAATCACACTGACAGGTTAGATTAGAGTAGATATATACACATAGAATAGGTATATATACATGTCAGGGAGATATATATATATTCATATTCGCAAAAGCAAAGAAAGGAGCGCACTACTTGGACGTCCGATGCAGGTAAACTTTATTCCAACGTTATATAAAAGACATCTTCACGACCGGGGGTGCTGGAAAAAGAGTGCGGATGAGCTGGACGACGGCCGTTTCGCGCCCCACTGGCGCTTCAACGGGTCAGTGAGGATGTAATCGGCAACGCCGGGAGAAATAGGGACAGGCGAGGCGCAAGCTCCACCTCCCTAAAACCACTTCCTCCCATAATTCACCAAGCACATCCCACTGCGTGACGAGTCACTTAAAACATAAGTAAAAACATTACAAAAAAGGCACCAAGTAAATAACAGAGAAAAATGGATACCAAGAAAGACTTAGTCACATCTCATTCATCAGGCTAAACAACGGCAATTGTACAAAACGGTAGCATAAATGTGTAATATATCTTGATGCATGGCATAAAAAACATGCTGAAGCCCACATAGCTATAAACAGATGACCAGGGGACTAATTTACAAGAAAATAGACATATCCACCCTGTCGTTAAAACCTAGAGGGCCCATCGCATTAGTGCGCATAATCCATCGTGCCTCCGCTCGCAATAATATATTATGCAAGTCACCCCCCCTACCAGGTAAGGTAACTTTTTCTATACCTGCAAACGTTAATACGTTAGGGTCACTGTGATGTATCTTACGAACATGGGCTATTAAGCGCGGTACTCCTTTGCCTGTGCTGATTGTACTGCAATGTTCACGAAAACGCATGTGTAGGCATCTAAAGGTTTTACCGATGTAAAAACGCCCACATGGGCAATATAATACATACACTACGTATTTCGATTTGCAAGATATGAACATCTTAACCTCATGTGTAATAGGGCCTATGTTCAAGACCCATCCCGTTATGTGAAATTTACACTGAGGACAATGTCCGCAGCGATGATTTCCCTTTGGAGCACTGGAGCACAGCCAATTCTTGTTTTCACTGGGTAGTCTATTGTGCACTAAAATATCCCGTAGATTTTTGCTACGTTTGTTTGATATTAAAGGGCCTTTTTTCACAATATCTGTTAGATCTTTGTCCCTTTCAAGGATGTGCCAATTGTTTCTTATGGCACTCCTTATGAGACCATCCACTGGACTAAATTGGAAGCTAAAGGTAAATCGTTTGCCAGTTGGTTTACGTATTTCTGACCTATTCGTTTGAGTCTTCTCCCTAGCCGCATTTAGCAATTCTTCCGGGTACCCTCTATTTCTAAACCTCTGACACAATTCATTCGTCTGGAGGGTAAATCCCTCTTGTGTACTATTGGTCCTTCCCACTCGCAGTAATTGGCTATATGGTAAAGAACGTTTAACATGTGATGGGTGATAACTGTTATAGTGAAGGACTGAATTTGTCGCAACCGATTTGCGATATAGAGTGGTCGTTAGTGCCCCATCTTTTGCCTCAACAGTCACATCTAGAAAATTCAAACTTTGGTCCCCATATTCAGATGTAAAGGCCATATTCATGGTATTATTATTAAGATATGTAACAAAGGAGGCAAAAGTTTCCGCTGTCCCGTATGAAAAACATGTCATCGACATATCTACAATAATGTCTAATGTGTTTAGAAAACATATTTTGGTCTGCGTAGATATATTTCTCCTCAAACAGACTTAAAAACAAATTAGCGAAGGTGCATGCTGCCGGAGTCCCCATCGCGGTCCCAGTGATTTGTTTATACCACAGATCTCTAAACGTGAATGCATTATGCGTTAATATGAACTGTAAGCCGTCACACACAAAGTTTATAAAAGACTGGGGCCGATCAGTAGACTCTAATATATACTTAATTGATTCTACACCCAGACGATGGGGGATCCTCGTATACAGATTGGCTACGTCTATTGAAGCCAATGCAAATCCCGTTTGCCATTGGAAAAATTTAATACTCTTCAAAAACGCATCAGTGTCCTTAAGGTAAGAAGGTACACTAGTCAATATAGGACGCAACAGCCAATCTATATACTTGGATAATGGTTCAGTCAAAGAACCTACCCCGGACACAATAGGATGTCCGGGGGGGTCTACCTCGGATTTGTGTATTTTTGGCACATAGTACCAGTGTGGCTTCAATGGGAACTCCGGCAGCAGCTTTTCCGCTTTGTTTTGTGAAAGCACACCCATCTCCACTGCTTGCTTGAGAAATGTCTGTAAAGCTCCTTTGAATTTCTGAGTAGGATCTTGAGTGAGCCTGATGTAAGTGCTCTCATCCGCCAGCTGCCTGCCGGCCTCCTTCACATACATGTCTTTAGGGATCAAAACTATTTTACCACCCTTGTCGGCCTGTCTTATAACTGTATCTGACCAACCGGAGATTTCCCTTAATGCTACACGTTCACCGTCAGATAGATTAAAAGGTGCTTTAGCATATAACAACGCCTCGACGTCTTTAATTACAAGTGTCTCAAAAAGGTCGATCACATTGCCTGGTGATGTGGGGGGCTTATACTGAGAAGAAACCCCTCCCGTGAAAGGTGCTATAGTGGGGGTGGAACTAGGGAGCACTTCCCTTATATCTTCAGTCAAACTCAACAACAAAGCTCCATCTTGTCTCATATTAGCCAATGATTGAGATTCCGTGGCCGCTAGGAAACCTAGAGGGCCAATACTGACTGGTTTCTCACCCTCCTTGATAGCTGTAGTAGGGGGAGGGGTAACAGTGGAAAAAGCTTTATGCAAATGTATCTTACGGATGGCTTTAAATAAATCAATCTTAAAGTCAGTTAAATTAAATTCTTCCGGGATACAATACGACAACCCCTTGTTCAATAAAGACAAATGTTCCAGACGCAAATGGTGATCAGTCAAATTTAAGACATGCTGCTCCGAGTTCAACGCTGTTGTCTCCCCTTCCATGACACTTTTTTTCGTTTGTGGCGGAGATCGTAATTTTCTCCACCTGCCTCCTCGTCTCGTTCGTCTTCTAAAGGGATGCCTGTTCTAACATTATCCCCTTCGACCATGGCATCAATCTCTGAATTAATGGAGGCAGTCGCGCTGTCACTCATGCTGGAATCAGATTCAGTGGTGTAATAATCCCTTCTTGCGTTAGTTTTGCGTTTTTTCTGATTCCTATTTTTTGACCTGGTGTACTGGGAACCCTTATTGGTCCCACTTTGTTGCTTATTCCAGGTGAAAATTTGTCCTTTATCGAAGTCATTTTTGTCCCGTATAAACTTATCCCTTTTTCGTGATTTTATTTCTGCTTGAATTGGGATCATCTTAGTGTCTAATTTCTTATGAATCTGTGCCCACTGGTTCTCCGTTAGTCTGCTTTTAAGCTCGTCTTCGTTTTTTTTTAAATCAGCAGTAACTTGCGTATAACTTTGTATATTTGATCTTAATACAAGTTGAAGTAATTCTTGTGAGCATTTTAACATTATGCCTTCCCACTCTGTTTTAAATGCCAAATCCTGAGAAAAATGTGCAATGTCTTTCCATACCCTGAGTCCTCTGGGCACTCTGCCACTATCCACATATGACTGCAGGGAATTGTTAGTCCAAAACAAACGTGTTTCTCTTTCTGTTAAATTCGTCAACTTATATTCTAACGATTTGGTGCTTAAAGTGAAAATCTCGTCGGCTCGCTCGCACTCTTTGAAAAAATTAGAAACATCCTCCCGGCCGGCTTGTAAACCCGCTCTCACCGTTTGGCCTTCCATCATGCTCCTCCGAGGAATACCGCCAGTATCCTCCAAACGATCATATAGGATGCAATAAAACCGCACAGGTAGTGTTCAATAACCACAGCAATAGCTATGTGCTCAGTCCAATAAGACACAATATCTTCATGCAACGAGAAAACAGCCGGACGGCACCAACGCTAACGAGACTGTGGGAACCGCTCACCTGTGTATAGAAGGCTGTGAGGCTCAGTCCTGGGTGCGAAACTCCACTAGAAAACAGTCACCAATGAATCGCAAAAGCAAAGAAAGGAGCGCACTACCTGGACGTCCGATGCAGGTAAACTTTATTCCAACGTTATATAAAAGACATCTTCACGACCGGGGGTGCTGGAAAAAGAGTGCGGATGAGCTGGACGACGGCCGTTTCGCGCCCCACTGGCGCTTCAACGGGTCAGTGAGGATGTAATCGGCAACGCCAGGAGAAATAGGGACAGGCGAGGCGCAAGCTCCACCTCCCTAAAACCACTTCCTCCCATAATTCACCAAGCACATCCCACTGCGTGACGAGTCACTTAAAACATAAGTAAAAACATTACAAAAAAGGCACCAAGTAAATAACAGAGAAAAATGGATACCAAGAAAGACTTAGTCACATCTCATTCATCAGGCTAAACAACGGCAATTGTACAAAACGGTAGCATAAATGTGTAATATATCTTGATGCATGGCATAAAAAACATGCTGAAGCCCACATAGCTATAAACAGATGACCAGGGGACTAATTTACAAGAAAATAGACATATCCACCCTGTCGTTAAAACCTAGAGGGCCCATCGCATTAGTGCGCATAATCCATCGTGCCTCCGCTCGCAATAATATATTATGCAAGTCACCCCCCCTACCAGGTAAGGTAGATCGTGGGAACTTTCCTAGAAAGCCTGGGAGCTTTCAAGGAAAGCTCCCACGATCTATGAACAGCCAGCAGGGGGCGCCTCACCGCAAATGAAGCTAAATATAGCTCATTGATCTATATTTAGCCTCATTCTCGGTTTTGCAGCGAGGAGCAGCCTGCATTAGCGGAACTCCTTGCTGCAAAATGTTTTAACCCCTTCAGAAGGATTTACATCGTTGGACTTTACAGATCTGTGGAAGGTAAGTATATTGTTGGTTTATTATTATTTTTTTTTTGTCACAGAACGAGGGTCTTCACTGAGTGGATTGGGCGTTAAATAAAAAATTACAACAACCTTTGTTTTTATTTCATTAAAATATTTTTTAATGTGTGTTTTTTTTAACCCTTTCTTTCAATTGGATTAATAATGGATAGGTGTCATAATTGACGCCTCTCCATTATTAATTAGGCTTAATGTCACCTTACAATAGCAAGGTGGCATTAACCCTTCATTACCCCATAATCCCACCGCTACACGGGAATGGGAAGAGAGTGGCCAAGTGCCAGAATAGGCGCATCTTCCAGATGTGCCTTTTCTGGGGTGGCTGGGGGCAGGTGTTTTTAGCCAGGGGGGGGGCCAATAACCATGGACCCTCTCCAGGCTATTAATATCTGCCCTCAGTCACTGGCTTTACTACTCTGTCGGAGAAAATTGTGCGGGAGCCCACGCCAATTTTTTCCGCCATTTAACCCTTAAATATAATAGCTAGAACGCCCAAATTTTACAGATACACACTACTAACAGTAGTGTGGAATATGCAAAAAAAATGGTGATATGAGATGGTTTACTGTATGTAAACCAGGTCTCATCATGTCGGGTTTGTGAAGAAGGCAAAAGCCGGTAATTGAATTACCAGCTTTAAAGCTATCTCACGCTGATATATATATATATATATTGGGGCAAAAAAGTATTTAGTCAGTCAGCAATAGTGCAAGTTCCACCACTTAAAAAGATGAGAGGCGTCTGTAATTTACATCATAGGTAGACCTCAACTATGGGAGACAAACTGCGAAAAAAAAATCCAGAAAATCACATTGTCTGTTTTTTTTATCATTATTTTTGCATATTATGGTGGAAAATAAGTATTTGGTCAGAAACAAACAATCAAGATTTCTGGCTCTCACAGACCTGTAACTTCTTCTTTAAGAGTCTTCTCTTTCCTCCACTCATTACCTGTAGTAATGGCACCTGTTTAAACTTGTTATCAGTATAAAAAGACACCTGTGCACACCCTCAAACAGTCTGACTCCAAACTCCACTATGGTGAAGACCAAAGAGCTGTCAAAGGACACCAGAAACAAAATTGTAGCCCTGCACCAGGCTGGGAAGACTGAATCTGCAATAGCCAACCAGCTTGGAGTGAAGAAATCAACAGTGGGAGCAATAATTAGAAAATGGAAGACATACAAGACCACTGATAATCTCCCTCGATCTGGGGCTCCACGCAAAATCCCACCCCGTGGGGTCAGAATGATCACAAGAACGGTGAGCAAAAATCCCAGATCCACGCGGGGGGACCTAGTGAATGAACTGCAGAGAGCTGGGACCAATGTAACAAGGCCTACCATAAGTAACACACTATGCCACCATGGACTCAGATCCTGCAGTGCCAGACGTGTCCCACTGCTTAAGCCAGTACATGTCCGGGCCCGTCTGAAGTTTGCTAGAGAGCATTTGGATGATCCAGAGGAGTTTTGGGAGAATGTCCTATGGTCTGATGAAACCAAACTGGAACTGTTTGGTAGAAACATAACTTGTCGTGTTTGGAGGAAAAAGACTACTGAGTTGCATCCATCAAACACCATACCTACTGTAAAGCATGGTGGTGGAAACATCATGCTTTGGGGCTGTTTCTCTGCAAAGGGGCCAGGACGACTGATCCGGGTACATGAAAGAATGAATGGGGCCATGTATCGTGAGATTTTGAGTGCAAACCTCCTTCCATCAGCAAGGGCATTGAAGATGAAACGTGGCTGGGTCTTTCAACATGACAATGATCCAAAGCACACCGCCAGGGCAACGAAGGAGTGGCTTCGTAAGAAGCATTTCAAGGTCCTGGAGTGGCCTAGCCAGTCTCCAGATCTCAACCCTATAGAAAACCTTTGGAGGGAGTTGAAAGTCCGTGTTGCCAAGCGAAAAGCCAAAAACATCACTGCTCTAGAGGAGATCTGCATGGAGGAATGGGCCAACATACCAACAACAGTGTGTGGCAACCTTGTGAAGACTTACAGAAAACGTTTGACCTCTGTCATTGCCAACAAAGGATATATTACAAAGTATTGAGATTAAATTTTGTTTCTGACCAAATACTTATTTTCCACCATAATATGCAAATAAAATGTTAAAAAAAACAGACAATGTGATTTTCTGGATTTTTTTTTTCTCAGTTTGTCTCCCATAGTTGAGGTCTACCTATGATGTAAATTACAGACGCCTCTCATCTTTTTAAGTGGTGGAACTTGCACTATTGCTGACTGACTAAATACTTTTTTGCCCCACTGTGTGTATATATATATATATATATATATATATATATATATATATATATATATATATATATCCCTGACGTATATATATGTATGTGTGTATATATACATATATATATATATCTATAGACTGTGAGCCCTCGCGGGCAGGGTCCTCCCTCCTTATGTACTCGTGTGCCTTGTTATCTGCTCATGTTTAATGTATTTGTCTATATTTGCCCCGTATTCACATGTAAAGCGCCATGGAATAAATGGCGCTATAAAAATGTATAATAATAATATCTACTCTCATCTAACCTGTCAGTGTGATTTTACTGTACTCTGCGCTGAATTGCCGGCTTTTCTAAGGACACGGGTGCGTAAAAATCGGACCGCACTCGCATGGTGCGAGTGCTGTGCGTTTTTTCTCTCGCACCCATTGACTTGCATTGGCAAGTCTCGTCCGAGAATCTCAGCAATACGCAGCATGCTGCGATTTTTTTTTTTTTTTTTTTTTTTTTTTTTTTTTTTTCTCAGCCGACACAGATTTTTCTCAGTCCGATTTCGGCTGGGAAAAAAATCGCAAATGGAATGTCGCCTATTGAAAAACATTGGTCCGAGTGCAATCCGGTTTTTTTTTTTTTTTATCGGATTGCACTCGTCCGTTTTTCTCACAAGTGGAAAGGGGCCCTTATGGTGAGTGTTAAATCAGACACCTGGTGCTGATATGGTCTGTTATTTGTGCTTTGTTTTAGGGAAAAAAGACCACTAAATCTAAGCACAAGCAATGTGCTGTATGCATGACTCCAATGCCTGACAGTTATACCAAAAGGCTGTGTCAGGCTTGCATCTCTCAGACCTTAGAAGAGGAAGCTCCCCTTCTGTCATCAGACCTTAGAGCGGTCATCAGGGAGGAAATTAGCTATTCCCTTAGAGGCAGCCGCCAGGAAAGGTCGGGCAGGGACATATCGCCAGGATCTAGTCTGTCCCTGCAAGAAGGGGAATGTTCCCGATCTTCATCTCCATCCTCCTCAGATGAAGAGGGAAGGCCTTGTTTCTCGGTGGACAACATGGACATGTTAGTTAAAGGAGTCCGAGCTACCATGGGTGTTGCAGAGAGCAAGGAACCAAGGTCCGCACAGGACCTAATGTTTGCGGGCTTGTGCCAGAGGAGTCGTAAGGCATTCCCGGTGGTGGATACGGTTAAGACTCTTAAAAAGAGAGAATGGGATAAAGGTTTCCTTCCGTCATCAGCCAAAAGAAGGTATCCCTTTGAAGACAATGATCTGGCAGTGTGGATGAAAGTCCCGAAAGTGGATGCAGCGGTGGCTTCTACGTCTAAAGCCGGTACTTTGCCGCTGGAGGACGTGAGCCTTCTGAAAGATCCGTCAGATAGGAAGGCGGACATGTTTTTGAGAAGTATGGGAATCAACTGCCGGGGTGCTCAAACCTGCTATCTCTAGCACGTCTACGGCTAGATCCGTCATGGTGTGGATATTCCAACTGGAAGAACAGCTGAAGTCCAAGGTGCCCAGAGATAAGATGCTGAACTCCCTTTCGCAAATACGTGAAGGGGTGGCGTATTTAGCGGACGCATCAGTGGATTCTTTAAAATTGGCGGCAAGATCAGCAGGTCTCTCAAACGCTGCTCGCCGAGCCCTATGGCTTAAGACCTGGAAAGGGGATGCCCAGGCGAAAGCTAAACTGTGTACAATACCGTGTAGGGGTGAGTACCTGTTTGGCCCGGTATTGGATGATATCCTAGCTAAGGCTGAGGATAGGAAGAAAGGTTTTCCTAAAGCTTTCAATCCTACCTTTAGGAATACCTTCAGGAGACGCTTCCAATACAGAAGACCCTACCACAACCGAGACTGGGAGCCATCAGACCCGAAAAAGAAAGGTTCGGACTTTAATGCTTCATCATCTTCCTCAAGAAGAAGAAGGAATTATCGTTAATAATGATCTTCCAGTAGGGGGCAGATTAAAATACTTCCATGCTCAGTGGGCCAAAATAACTTCGAGCAATTGGGTTCTGGGTATAATTAATTCAGGGTTAAAATTAGAGTTCCGGGAAAGACCTTCTGAATTTTATATCTTGACTGCCCCTGATTCCTTAGACCAACAAAAGGCACTTGAAAAAGAGGTCCAAATGTTAAGACTGAAGAAAGTCATAGTGGAGGTTCCAAAACATCAGCAGGGGAAAGGGTTCTATTCCCCTTTATTTTTAATCTCCAAGCCAGATGGATCCTTTCGAACCATCATAAACTTACGGAGATTGAACAAACATCTAGAGTATCATGCCTTTAAGATGGAATCTATTGAAACGGCAACTAAACTTCTCTTTCCTAGATGTTATATGACAGTCCTGGATTTAAAAGATGCGTATTACCATCTGCCCATTCACCAGGATCATCAACAATTCCTCAGAATGGCGGTGCGCTTAAACGACCAGGTCAGACACTTTGTTTGCTGCAATGCCCTTTGGTCTATCTATGGCACCAAGGGTGTTTACTAAAGTCATGGCAGAAGTAATGGCCTATGTCAGGGAACAGGATACGTTAATTATACCCTACTTGGATGACTTCCTGGTAGTGGGGAATTCCTTTTGCCAGTGTAGTACTCGCCTAAATCATGTAATATCTTCCTTACAGGACTTGGGTTGGATAGTCAATATGGAAAAGTCAAGACTCGAACCATCAACAACTCAGACTTTCCTAGGTATTCTGCTGGATTCGGAAGTGCAACAATGTTTCCTTCCGGAAGAGAAAAAGCAGAGGATTGTGCACAAAGTCAGTACAGTAACAGAGAAGCCAGATCTGACTTTAAGAGACGCTATGTCCCTTCTGGGATCCCTAACGTCCTGCATACCAGCCGTCCAGTGGCCTCAATTCCACACTCGAGTGTTGCAGGCCCAAGTCTTGGATACAGAGAGGAGTCTTCAAGGGCAATTAGGCGGAAGACTCAGGCTGTCCACCGCCACTCTACACAGTCTGAGATGGTGGTTAAACATAAGACATTTAGGAAAAGGAGTACGCTGGAGTGTAGTACCAGACAACACGGTCACAACCGATGCCAGTCCAATAGGTTGGGGAGCTCACTTAGGAGATGTCTGGACTCAAGGGCAATGGTCTCTCTTAGAGGCTCATGAGTCCTCAAACTGGAAGGAGCTCACGGCAGTAAAGAAGGCCTTACTCGGGTTGCTTCCATCTCTGCAGGATTCACATGTAAGAGTCCAGACAGACAACACAACAGTAGTGGCGTATCTCAACCATCAAGGGGGTACAAGGTCAAGATCCCTAATGAACACCGCCACAGACATACTCGAAATAGAGAGCGAAAGTGGGCTTCGGCTATCAGCTGTCCACATTCGGGGAGAGCTCAACACAGAGGCAGATTACCTCAGCCGTCATTCTCTACGTCAGGGAGAATGGGTTCTAGATCGACGGGTGTTCAGACAGATAGTAGACATGTGGGGATGGCCCGTTATCGATCTATTCGCAACGAGAGAGAACAGGCAGACCAGGAAGTTCGCTTCTCTTCAGGTGGCGGACAAGCCCTGCATAATAGACTCCCTTCAAATACACTGGGATTTCCCTCTGGCTTACGCGTTCCCCCCCCCCCCAATGTGTCTGATCCCGATAGTCCTCAGGAAGATCAGGGAGGAGAGGGCGAGAGTGATCCTGATTGCCCCCTTTTGGCCCAGGAGGGCATGGTTCTCGTTACTCAGGGCAATGTCTGTGTCCGACCCCTGGGTACTGCCGACCAGCCCGGAGCTTTTCTCAGGGTCCGTTCAGTCACCCCAATGTGGAATCCCTGCATCTGACGGCGTGGAATTTGAGAGGGAGTTATTGAGGAGAAGAGGGTTTTCAGAGGCTCTCATATCTACCCTTTTAAATAGTCGGAAAGAAGTTACCACTAAAATTTATGCTAAAACTTGGAAAAAGTTCCTTGCCTTCTACCAAGATCCCTTTTCTGGCAAGGTTCCAATTCCGGCTATTCTGGAGTTTTTACAGAAAGGCCGAGAATTGGGTTTGGCGGTAAATACCCTTAGAGTCCAAGTATCGGCTTTGGGAGCGTTATAGAACGGTGATGTGGCGGGAAATAGATGGGTTTCCTGATTTATCAGGGCCACTGAACGTAGTAAACCAGTGTATATTCCTAGATTACCACCATGGGATTTAAATTTGGTTTTAGACGCCTTAACAGAACCCCCCCCCCCTTTGAGCCATTAGATTCTGTCTCCATAAAAAATTTAACCTTAAAAACAGCCTTCCTAGTAGCCCTGACCTCTGCTAGGAGAGTGAGTGACTTACAAGTTTTGTCGATAGATCCTCCTTATATAATGGTCTTTCAGGACAGGGTAGTATTAAAACCTGATCCAGCATACCTACCAAAAGTAGCTTCCAAATATCAGTCAGGAAATAATTTTACCATCTTTCTGTGACAATCCGAATTCAGCTGACGAGCAGAAATATCACATGTTAGATGTCAGAAGAACTCTATTAGAGTACCTACACAAAACAGAACCATGGAGGCAGAGTAGGGCTCTGTTTGTTTCCTTTCAGAATCCAAGGAAAGGGGCGAGTGTAACTAAAGCGTCTATTGCCAGATGGATAAGAGATGCCATATGTCTTGCTTATACTGCTAAAGGCCAGACACCACCAGTTGGCATCAGGGCCCACTCTACTCGAGCCATGGCCTCATCCTGGGCGGAAAGAGCGGACGTCTCCATAGACGTAATACGTAAGGCGGCAACGTGGTCATCTCCTTCCACCTTTTATAGACATTATCGCCTTTATCTTCAGAGGCCAATTTAGTTTTTGGCGGTACAGTACTTAGTGCTGTAGTCCCTCCCAGGTGACTGATCTTTGAAAATCTCTCGTAGGGGTGCTGTCGTGGCGATAGGAAAACCGGTTTTTACGTACCGTTAATAGGATTTTACGGAGCCACGACAGCACCCGCACATTCCCCCCCGTAGTTATTCACTGGTTTCTGCACCCTTTGGGGAAAGTGTGCTTATTAAAAATCACTCTTTAGAAGGTGATGGTATTTAGTAATGTTTAAGTATATATGTTTATGTACTAACTCAATGGCGGTGTCCCTTATACTCTGAAACACAAACTGGAGTGATGAGGGGGACCGCCCCTTTAAATTCTGTAGGTTCCTGTCCGGAAGGTGGGCGGAGCCCCTCTCTCGTAGGGGTGCTGTCGTGGCTCCGTAAAATCCTATTACCGGTACGTAAAAACCGTTTTTTGAGGAAAGAAAAATGATTTTTTATTTTCACGGCTCTGCGTTGTAAACGTCTGTGAAGCACTTGGGGGTTCAAAGTGCTCACCACATATCTAGATAATTTCATTTCGGGGTCTAGTTTCCGAAATGGGGTCACTTGTGGGGGGTTTCTACTGTTTAGTCACATCAGGGGCTCTGCAAACGCAACGTGACGCCCGTAGAGCATTCCATCAAAGTCTGTATTTACTCGGACTCCCATGACAGCACGACGAGAGAGGGGATCCGCCCATTAGGAACAGGAAACCTACAGATACAAAAGGGCGGTACCTCTCCCTTGCCTCAGTTGGTTTCCTGTTCCTGAGGGGACGGGTGCCTACAGACAGAAGCCCAGGCCGGCCGGCCGATTACGGTAGCGGGGGGGGGGGTCTCCTACCTCGGCCGGTGCGGAGATCCCTGGAGACGCCACGGTGGTCCTTGCTGGATTGCACGTCTGTGGCGTTCGCAGCAGGGAGCGGAGTCCGGAGGATTTCCTGCATCCAACAGCGTCGGCGCAGGTAAGTATTTCCCATTGGTGGCGCAGCGGTGCGGCATGGCTGCGGGTGCCGGGCTCAGATGTGTGGAGTGAGCTCCGGAGCGCTGCCGATCCGGCGTCCTGCACCGCTCTCAGCGTGTGCTGGAGAGTTTCCGGGTGCGGTGACGTGGGGGGGCAGAGTTTGGTAGCCGCTTCCGGGTCGCCGGACGTCTGCGCATGCGCGGACGATCCAAGATGGCGGCGCCCATCGCATCTGGACGCCGGTTCGTCCGACAGCCCTCCTGCCCTCCCTGCTGTGTCCGGAACCGATAGGGATAGCGCCGGCCCATCTGCTGACCGGATTCAAGGGGGATATAAGCAGGTTACAATGTCAGAACCCTGCTTTTGGTCGCAATTCGTCATGGAGAGTGGTGGTCAGCAGCAGCAGCTGTCAGACGAGATGTGTCAGAAGCCCAAAAAGGATAGAGGCGACCAGACCAGTCGAAAAAGCTCATCCGAGCAGGGATCCAGAGCTTCGACTAGGAAAGAACCCCCTCGGATTCCGGTACTTGACTTGGGCGCACGGGTAAGTGATCTACGTGGAAGTTCACTCTGTGACGCAGGCCCCTTATACTTTATCTTTCCAGGGGAAGTAGAGTCCGTGAGTACGGCAAGAGATAATTTTACCATCCTTCCTCCCTAATCCTGCTAACCCTAAGGAAGAGCTACTCCATACTTTAGACGTTAGGAGATGCCTGCTAGAATACATCTCCGTTACTGACACTTGGAAGAAAGATGATGCATTATTTTTATCTTTCCAAAATCCTAGAAAGGGTCTCCAAGGGTATCCAAGTACACACTAGCAAAGTGGATTAGGGAGGCGATCTCTCTGGCTTATACTGCAGGTGGGGGTCCGGCTCCGCAGAATCTGAGGGCACATTCCACCAGGGCCATGTCTACATCCTGGGCGGAAAAATCTGGAGTATCAATCGACCAGATATGTAAGGCGGCCACATGGTCTTCCCCGTCCACCTTCTTTAACCCCTCTGTGACCTTAGACGTACTATCCCGTCGAGGTGCCCTGGGCTTATCTGACCCTGGACGGGGTAGTACGTCATAGCCGATCGGCCGCGCTCACGGGGGGAGCGCGGCCGGGTGTCAGCTGCTTGTCGCAGCTGACATCCGGCACTATGTGCCAGGAGCGGTCACGGACCGCCCCCGGCACATTAACCCCTGGCACACCGCGATCAAAGATGATCGCGATGTGCCGGCGGTGCAGGGAAGCTTCCCGCAGGGAGGGGGCTCCCTGTGGGCTTCCCTGAGCCCCCCGCAGCAACGCGATGTGATCGCCTTGCTGCGAGGGTCTCACCTCCCTCCCTCCCTGCTCCAGGCCCGGATCCAAGATGGCCGCGGATCCGGGTCCTGCAGGGAGGGAGGTGGCTTCACAGAGCCTGCTCAGAGCAGGCACTGTGAAGGCTGCAGCGCTGCATGTCTGATCTGACAGAGTGCTGTGCACACTGTCAGATCACTGATCTGTGATGTCCCCCCCTGGGACAATGTAAAAAAGTAAAAAAAATGTTTTCCAAATGTGTGTGTAAAAAAAAAAAAAAAAAAAAAATCCAAAATAATGAAAAAAAAAAAAATATTATTCCCATAACTTTCTTCATCTAAATAAAAAAAAAAACCCAATAAAAGTACACATGTTTAGTAACGACCCGACCTATAAAACTGTCCCACTAGTTAACCCCTTCAGTAAACACCGTAAGAAAAAAAACGAGCAAAAAACAACGCTTTATTATCATACCGCCGAATAAGTGGAAAGTGGAATAACACGCGATCAAAAGGACAGATATAAATAACAATGATACCGCTGAAAACGTCATCTTGTCCCACAAAAAACGAGCCGCCATACAGCATCATTAGCAAAAAAATAAAAAAGTTATAGTCCTGAGAATAAAGCGATGCAAAAATAATTATTTTTTCTGTAAAATAGTTTTTATCGTATAAAAGCGCCAAAACATAAAAAAATGATATAAATGAGGTATCGCTGTAATCGTACTGACCCGAAGAATAAAACTGCTTTATCAATTTTACCAAACGCGGAACGGTATAAACGCCTCTCCCAATAGAAATTCATGAATAGCTGGTTTTTGGTCACTCTTCCTCACAAAAATCGGAATAAAAAGCGATCAAAAAATGTCACGTGCCCAAAAATGTTTTCAATAAAAACGTCAACTCGTCCCGCAAAAAACAAGACCTCACATGACTCTGTGGACCAAAATATGGAAAAATTATAGCTCTCAAAATGTATTGCAAAAAATATTTTTTGCAATAAAAAGCGTCTTTCAGTGTGTGACGGCTGCCAATCATAAAAATCCGCTAAAAAACCCGCTATAAAAGTAAATCAAACCCCCCCTTCATCACCCCATTAGTTAGGGAAAAATAAAAAAAATGTATTTATTTCCATTTTCCCATTAGGGCTAGGGTCAGGGTTGGGGCTAGGGTTAGGGCTAGGGCTACAGTTTGGGTTGGGGCTAAAGTTACAGTTAGGGTTTAGATTACATTTACAGTTGGGAATAGGGTTGGGATTAGGGTTAGGGGTGTGTCAGGGTTAGAGGTGTGGTTAGGGTTACCATTGGAATTGGGGTTAGGGGTGTGTTTAGATTAGGGTTTCAGTTATAATTGGGGGGGTTTCCACTGTTTTGGCACATCAGGGGCTCTCCAAACACGACATGGCGTCTGATCTCAATTCCAGCCAATTCTGCGTTGAAAAAGTAAAACAGTGCTCCTTCCCTTCCGAGCTCTCCCTTGTGCCCAAACAGGGGTTTACCCTCACATATGGGGTATCAGCGTACTCAGGACAAATAGGACAACAACTTTTGTGGTCCAATTTTTCCTGTTACCCTTGGGAAAATACAAAACTGGGGGCTAAAAAATAATTTTTGTGGGAAAACAAAAAGATTTTTTATTTTCACGGCTCTGCGTTATAAACTGTAGTGAAACACTTGGGGGTTCAAAGTTCTCACAACACATCTATATAAGTTCATTGAGGGGTCTAGTTTCCAATATGGGGTCACTTGTGGGGGGGTTTCTACTGTTTAGGTACATTAGGGGCTCTGCAAACGCAATGTGACGCCTGCAGACCAATCCATCGAAGTCTGCATTCCAAATGATGCTCCTTCCCTTCCGAGCCCTCCCATGCGCCCAAACGGTGGTTCCCCCCCACATATCGGGTATCAGCGTACTCAGGACAAATTGGACAACAACATTTAGGGTCCAATTTCTCCTGCTAACCTTGGAAAAATACAAAACTGGGGGCTAAAATATAATTTTTGTGGAAAAAAAATATTTTTTATTTGCACGGCTCTTCGTTATAAACTGTAGTGAAATACTTGGGGGTTCAAAGCTCACAACACATCAAGATGAGTTCCTTAGGGGGTCTACTTTCCAAAATGGTGTCACTTGTGGGGGGTTTCTACTGTTTAGGTACATTAGGGGCT
The DNA here is from genome assembly GCF_032444005.1 of Ranitomeya imitator. Lineage (NCBI taxonomy): Eukaryota > Metazoa > Chordata > Amphibia > Anura > Dendrobatidae > Ranitomeya > Ranitomeya imitator. The sequence continues at coordinate 23,958,589 of NC_091282.1, forward strand.
CTGCAAATGCAATGTGACGCCTGCAGACCAATCCATCTAAGTCTGCATTCCAAATGGCGCTCCTTCCCTTCCGAGCCCTCCCATGCGCCCAAACGGTGGTTCCCCCCCCACATATGGGGTATCAGCGTACTCAGAACAAATTGGACAACAACTTTTGGGGTCCAATTTCTCCTGTTACCCTAGGGAAAATACAAAACTAAGGGCTAAAAAATAAAAAATTTTTTCCCACAAATTGTTTTATTTTTATGGCTCTGCATTATAAACTTCTGTGAAGCCCTTGGTGGGTCAAAGTGCTCACCACACATCCAGATAAGTTCCTTAGGGGGTTTACTTTCCAAAATGGTGTCACTTGTGGGGGGTTTCAATGTTTAGGCACATCAGTGGCTCTCCAAACGCAACATGGCGTCCCATCTCAATTCCTGGACAACAACAACAAACTGGACAACAACATTTGTGGTCCAATTTCTCCTATTACCATTGGCAAAATAGGAAATTCCAGGCTAAAAAAATCATTTTTGAGGAAAGAAAAATTATTTTTTATTTTCATGGCTCTGCATTATAAACTTCTGTGAAGCACCTGGGGGTTTAACCCCTTCACCCCAAAGCCTGTTTTCACCTAAGTGACAGGGCCAATTTTTACAATTCTGACCACTGTCACTTTATGAGGTCATAACTCTGAAACGCTTCAACGGATCCTGGTGATTCTGACATTGTTTTCTCGTGACATACTGTACTTCATGATAGTGGTAAAACTTCTTCGATACGACTTGCATTTATTTGTGAAAAAAACAAAAATTTGTCGGAAATTATGAAAATTTGGCAATTTTCAAACTTAGTTTTTATGCCCTTAAATTAGAGAGTTATATCACATAATATAGTTAATAAACAACATTTCCCACATGTCTGCTTTACATCAGCACAATTTTGGAGACATAATTTTTTTTTGTTAGGACGTTATAAGGGTTAAAAGTTGACCAGCGATTTCTCATTTTTGCAACAAAATTTGCAAAACCATTTTTTTACGGACCACCTCACACTTGAAGTGACTTTGAGGGGTCTATATGACAGAAAATGCCCAAAAGTGACACCATTCTAAAAACTGCACCCCTCAAGGTACTCAAAACCACATTCAAAAAGTTTATTAACCCTTCAGGTGCTTCACCTCTATTGTTGGTAAAATATTTGAAGGGTTTCTGAGGGATGTTATTCTGGATTATCTCAATGAGAATAACTGTTTACTCCATATCAGCATGGGTTTATGAGAAATCGCTCCTGTCAAACCAATCTAATCAGTTTTTATGAAGAGGTAAGCTATAGACTGGACCACGGTGAGTCATTGGACGTGGTATATCTCGATTTTTCCAAAGCGTTTGATACCGTGCCGCACAAGAGGTTGGTACACAAAATGAGAATGCTTGGTCTGGGGGAAAATGTGTGTAAATGGGTTAGTAACTGGCTTAGTGATAGAAAGCAGAGGGTGGTTATAAATGGTATAGTCTCTAACTGGGTCGCTGTGACCAGTGGGGTACCGCAGGGGTCAGTATTGGGACCTGTTCTCTTCAACATATTCATTAATGATCTGGTAGAAGGTTTACACAGTAAAATATCGATATTTGCAGATGATACAAAACTATGTAAAGCAGTTAATACAAGAGAAGATAGTATTCTGCTACAGATGGATCTGGATAAGTTGGAAACTTGGGCTGAAAGGTGGCAGATGAGGTTTAACAATGATAAATGTAAGGTTATACACATGGGAAGAGGGAATCAATATCACCATTACACACTGAACGGGAAACCACTGGGTAAATCTGACAGGGAGAAGGACTTGGGGATCCTAGTTAATGATAAACTTACCTGGAGCAGCCAGTGCCAGGCAGCAGCTGCCAAGGCAAACAGGATCATGGGGTGCATTAAAAGAGGTCTGGATACACATGATGAGAGCATTATACTGCCTCTGTACAAATCCCTAGTTAGACCGCACATGGAGTACTGTGTCCAGTTTTGGGCACCGGTGCTCAGGAAGGATATAATGGAACTAGAGAGAGTACAAAGGAGGGCAACAAAATTAATAAAGGGGATGGGAGAACTACAATACCCAGATAGATTAGCGAAATTAGGATTATTTAGTCTAGAAAAAAGACGACTGAGGGGCGATCTAATAACCATGTATAAGTATATAAGGGGACAATACAAATATCTCGCTGAGGATCTGTTTATACCAAGGAAGGTGACGGGCACAAGGGGGCATTCTTTGCGTCTGGAGGAGAGAAGGTTTTTCCACCAACATAGAAGAGGATTCTTTACTGTTAGGGCAGTGAGAATCTGGAATTGCTTGCCTGAGGAGGTGGTGATGGCGAACTCAGTCGAGGGGTTCAAGAGAGGCCTGGATGTCTTCCTGGAGCAGAACAATATTGTATCATACAATTATTAGGTTCTGTAGAAGGACGTAGATCTGGGTATTTATTATGATGGAATATAGGCTGAACTGGATGGACAAATGTCTTTTTTCGGCCTTACTAACTATGTTACTATGTTCACAGGAATTTTTTGAATGTTTAAAAAAATTGAACATTTAACTTTTTTTTCACAAAATTTTTACTTCAGGTCCAATTTGTTTAATTTTACCAAGGGTAACAGGAGAAATTGGACCACAAAAGTCGTTGTACAATTTGTCCTGAGTACGCTGATACCCCATATGTGGGGGTAAACCACTGTTTGGGCACATGGCATAGCTCGGAAGGGAAGGGGCGCCATTTGACTTTTCAATGCGAGATTTGCTGGAATTGAGATCGGAGCCCATGTCACGATTGGAGAGCCCCTGATGTACCTAAACAGTAGAAACCCCCCACAAGTGACCCCATATTGGAATCTAGACCCCCCAAGGAACTTATCTAGATGTGTTGTGAGAGCTTTGAACCAACAAGTGTTTCACTACAGTTTATAACGCAGAGCGGTGAAAATAAAAATTTTTTTTTTCCACGAAAATGATATTTTATCCCCTATGTTTTTATTTTCCCAAGGGTAACAGGACAAATTGGACCCCAAAAGTTGTTGTCCAACTTGTCCTGAGAACGCTGATACCCCATATGTTAGGGGGGAACCACTGTTTGGGCACACAGGAAAACTCGGAAGGGAAGGAGCCCTGTTTTACTTTTTCAAAGCAGAATTGGCTGGAATTGAGATCGGACGCCATGTCGTGTTTGGAGAGCCCCTGATGTGCCTAAACAGTGGAAACCCCCAATTATAACTGAAACCCTAATCCAAACACAACCCTAACCCTAGCCCTAATGGGAAAATGGAAATAAATACATTTTTTTACATTTTATTATTTTTCCCTAACTAAGGGGGTGATGAAGGGGGGTTTGATTTACTTTTATAGTGTTTTTTTTTTTTTTGGCGGATTTTTATGATTGGCAGCCGTCACACACTAAAAGACTCTTTTTATTGCAAAAAATAGTTTTTACATCACCACATTTTGAGAGCTATAATTTATCCATATTTTGGCCCACAGAGTCATGAGGTCTTGTTTTTTGCGGGACGAGTTGACGTTTTTATTGGTAACATTTTCGGGCAGATTACATTTTTTGATCGCTTTTTATTCCGATTTTTGGGAGGCGGAATGAACAAAAACCAGCAATTCCTGAATTTCTTTTAGGGGGGGCGTTTATACCGTTCCACGTGTGGTAAAATGGATAAAGCAGTTTTATTCTTCAGGTCAGTACGATTACAGCGATACCTCATTTATGTAATTTTTTTATGTTTTGGCGCTTTTACACAATAAAAACTATTTTATATAAAAAAATAATTGTGTTTGCATCGCATTATTCTGAGAGCTATAACTTTTTTATTTTTCTGCTGATGATGCTGTATGGCGGCTTTTTTTTTTGCAGGACAAGATGACGTTTTCAGCGGTACCATGGTTATTTATATCTGTCGTTTTGATCGCGTGTTATTCCACTTTTTGTTCGCCTGTATGATAATAAAGCGTTGTTTTTTGCCTTGTTTTTTTTTTTTTTTTTTACGATGTTCACTGAAGGGGTTAACTAGTGTGATAGTTTTATAGAGCGGGTCGTTACGGACGCGGCGATACCAAATATGTGTGCATTTATTGTTGTTTTTTTTTTTTTTTTTTTTACATAAATAAATGGATTTATTGGGAAATGTTTTTTTTTTTTTTTTAATTTGGGGAGTTTTTTAACCCCTTCCCGACCTTTGACGCCACGTAGGCGTCATGAAAGTCGGTGCCATTCCGACCCATGACGCCTATGCGGCGTCATGGAAAGATCGCGTCCCTGCAGATCGGGTGAAAGGGTTAACTCCCATTTCACCCGATCTGCAGGGACAGGGGGAGTGGTAGTTTAGCCCAGGGGGGGTGGCTTCACCCCCTCGTGGCTACGATCGCTCTGATTGGCTGTTGAAAGTGAAACTGCCAATCAGAGCGATTTGTAATATTTCACCCATTATAACGGGTGAAATATTACAATCCAGCCATGGCCGATGCTGCAATATCATCGGCCATGGCTGGAAATACTAGTGTGCCCCCACCCCACCGATCGCCCCCCCAGCCCTCCGATCTGGCCGGTACACTGCTCCGGCTCCCCTCCGTCCAGTGCTCCGCTCCCCCCCGTGCTCGTGTCCGCTCCCCCCCCCGTGCTCCAATCACCCCCCCTGCACTCCGTTCCACCCCCCCGTGCTCCGTTCCACCCCCCCCGTGCTCCATTCCAGCCCCCCGTGCTCCGTTCCACGCCTCCCGCGCTCCGTTCCACCCCTCCCGCGCTCCGATTCCCCCCCCCGTGGTCCCCTCCCACCCTATCATACTTACCGATCCAGCCGTGGTCCCGTCCGTCTTCTCCCGGGCGCCGCCATCTTCCAAAATGGCGGGCGCATGCGCAGTGCGCCCGCCGAATCGGCCGGCAGATTCGTTCCAAAGTGCATTTTGATCACTGAGATATAATCTCTCAGTGATCAAAATAAAAAAAATAATAAATGACCCCCCCCTTTGTCACCCCCATAGGTAGGGACAATAAAAAAATAAAGAATTTTTTTTTTTCCACTAATGTTAGAATAGGGTTAGGGGTAGGGGTAGGGGTAGGGTTAGGGCTAGGGTTAGGGTTAGGAATGTGCACACGTATTCTGGTCCTCTGCGGATTTTTCCGCTGCGGATTTGATAAATCCGCAGTGCTAAACCGCTGCGGATTTATGGCGGATTTACCGCGTTTTTTTCTGCGCATTTCACTGCGGTTTTACAATTGCGATTTTCTATTGGAGCAGTTGTAAAACCGCTGCGGAATCCGCACAAAGAAGTGACATGCTGCGGAATGTAAACCGCTGCGTTTCCGTGCAGTTTTTCCGCAGCATGTGTACAGCGATTTTTGTTTCCCATAGGTTTACATTGAACTGTACACTCATGGGAAACTGCTGCGGATCCGCAGCGTTTTCCGCAGCGTGTGCACATACCTTTAGAATTAGGCTATGTGCACACGGTGCGGATTCGCAGCAGTGTTCCATCAGGTTTACAGTACCATGTAAACATATGAAAAACCAAATCCGCTGTGCCCATGGTGCGGAAAATACCGCGCGGGAACGCTGCGTTGTATTTTCCGCAGCATGTCAATTCTTTGTGCGGATTCCGCAGCGTTTTACACCTGTTCCTCAATAGGAATCCGCAGGTGAAATCCGCACAAAAAACACTGGAAATCCACGGTAAATCCGCAGGTAAAACACAGTGCCTTTTACCCGCAGATTTTTCAAAAATGGTGCGGAAATATCTCACACGAATCCGCAACGTGGGCACATAGCCTTAGGGTTAGGGTTGGAATTAGGGTTGTGGTTAGGGTTAGGGGTGTGTTGGGGTTAGTGTTGTGGTTAGGGGTGTGTTGGGGTTAGGGTTGTGATTAGGATTATGGCTACAGTTGGGATTAGGGTTAGGGGTTAGTGTTGGAGTTAGAATTGAGGGGTTTCCACTGTTTAGGCACATCAGGGGTCTCCAAACGCAACATGGCGCCACCATTGATTCCAGCCAATCTCGTATTCAAAAAGTCAAATGGTGCTCCCTCACTTCCGAGCCCTGACGTGTGCCCAAACAGTGGTTTACCCCCACATATGGGGTACCAGCATACTCAGGACAAACTGCGCAACAATTACTGGGGTCCAATTTCTCCTGTTACCCTTGTGAATCTAAAAAAATGCTTGCTAAAACATAATTTTTGAGGAAAGAAAAATGATTTTTTATTTTCACGGCTCTGCGTTGTAAACGTCTGTGAAGCACTTGGGGGTTCAAAGTGCTCACCACATATCTAGATAAGTTCCTTAGGGGGTCTAGTTTCTAAAATGGGGTCACTTGTGGGGGGTTTCTACTGTTTAGGCACACCAGGGGCTCTGCAAACGCAACGTGACACCCGCAGACCATTCCATCAAAGTCTGCATTTCAAAAGTCACTACTTCCCTTCTGAGCCCCGACGTGTGCCCAAACAGTGGTTTACCCCCACATATGGGGTATCAGCGTACTCAGGAGAAACTGGACAACAACTTTTGGGGTCAAATTTCTCCTGTTACCCTTGGGAAAACAAAAAAATTGCAGGCTAAAAGATCATTTTTGAGAAAATAATTTTTTTTTTTTTTATTTTCATGGCTCTGCGTTATAAACTTCTGTGAAGCACTTGGGGGTTCAAAGTCCTCACCACACATCTAGATTAGTTCCTTTGGGGGTCTAGTTTCTAAAATGGTGTCATTTCTGGGGGATCTCCAATGTTTAGGCACACAGGGGCTCTCCAAACGTGACATGGTGTCCGCTAATGATTGGAGCTAATTTTCCATTTAAAAAGCCAAATGGCGTGCCATCCCTTCCGAGCCCTGCCGTGCGCCCAAACAGTGGTTTACCCCCACATATGGGGTATCAGCGTACTCAGGACAAACTGGACAACAATATTTGGGGTCCAATTTCTCCTATTATCTTTGGCAAAATAGGAAATTCCAGGCTAAAAAATCATTTTTGAGGAAAGAAAAATTATTTTTTATTTTCATGGCTCTGCGTTATAAACTTCTGTGAAGCACCTGGGGGTTTAAAGTGCTCAATATGCATCTAGATAAGTTCCTTGGGGGGTCTAGTTTCCAAAATGGGGTCACTTGTGCGGGAGCTCCAATGTTTAGGCACACAGGGGCTCTCCAAACGAGACATGGTGTCCGCTAACAATTGGAGCTAATTTTCCATTCAAAAAGTCAAATGGCGCGCCTTCTCTTCCGAGCCCTGCCGAGTGCCCAAACAGTGGTTTACCCCCACATATGAGGTATCGGCGTACTCGGGAGAAATTGCCCAACAAATTTTATGATCCATTTTATCCTACTGCCCATGTGAAAATGAAAAAATTGAGGCGAAAAGAATTTTTTTGTGAAAAAAAATTACTTTTTCATTTTTACAGATCAATTTGTGAAGCACCTGAGGGTTTAAAGTGCTCACTAGGCATCTAAATTAGTTCCTTGGGGGGTCTAGTTTCCAAAATGGGGTCACTTGTGGGGGAGCGCCAATGTTTAGGCACACAGGAGCTATCCAAACGCGACATGGTGTCCGCTAACGATGGAAATAATTTTTCATTCAAAAAGTCAAATGGCGCTCCTTCCCTTCCGAGCCTTACCATGTGCCAAAACAGTGGTTTACCTCCACATATGAGGTATCGGCGTACTCGGGAGAAATTGCCCAACACATTTTAGGATCCATTTTATCCTGTTGCCCATGTGAAAATGAAAAAATTGAGGCTAAAAGAATTTTTTTGTGAAAAAAAAGTACTTTTTCATTTTTACGGATCAATTTGTGAAGCACCTGGGGGTTCAAAGTGCTCACTATGCATCTAGATAAGTTCCTTGGGGCGTCTAGTTTCCAAAATGGGGTCACTTGTGGGGGAGCTCCAATTTTTAGGCACACGGGGGCTCTCCAAACGTGACATGGTGTCCGCTAAAGAGTGGAGCCAATTTTTGATTCAAAAAGTCAAATGGCGCGCCTTCCCTTCCAAGCCCTGCCGTGCGCCAAAACAGTGGTTTACCCCCACATATGAGGTATCAGCGTACTCAGGACAAATTGGACAACAACTTTCTTGGTTCAGTTTCTCTTTTTACCATTGGGAAAATAAAAAAATTGTTGCTAAAAGATAATTTTTGTGACTAAAAAGTTAAATGTTCATTTTTTCCTTCCATGTTGCTTCTGCTGCTGTGAAGCACCTGAAGGGTTAATAAACTTCTTGAATGTGGTTTTGAGCACCTTGAGGGGTGCAGTTTTTAGAATGGTGTCACTTTTGGGTATTTTCAGCCATATAGACCCCTCAAACTGACTTCAAATGTGAGGTGGTCCCTAAAAAAAATGGTTTTGTAAATTTCGTTGTAAAAATGACAAATCGCTGGTCGAATTTTAACCCTTATAACTTCCTAACAAAAAAAAATTTTGTTTCCAAAATTGTGCTGATGTAAAGTAAACATGTGGGAAATGTTATTTATTAACTATTTTGTGTCACATATCTCTCTGGTTTAACAGAATAAAAATTCAAAATGTGAAAATTGCGAAATTTTCAAAATTTTCGCCAAATTTCCGTGTTTATCACAAATAAATGCAGAATTTATTGACCTAAATTTACCACTAACATGAAGCCCAATATGTCACGAAAAAACAATCTCAGAACCGCTAGGATCCGTTGAAGCGTTCCTGAGTTATTACCTCATAAAGGGACACTGGTCAGAATTGCAAAAAACGGCAAGGTCTTTAAGGTCAAAATAGGCTGGGTCTTGAAGGGGTTAAAATTTTTTTTTAACACATTCTATTTTTTTTTTTTTTTTACTTTCTAACATTGTCCCAGTGTGGGACATCTCTGTATTAGATCAGATTGTTGATCTGACACTGTGCATAGCACACTGTCAGATCAACGATCTGACAGGCAGTTTAGCTGGCTTTCCAGCGCCTGCTCTCAGCAGGCGCCGGCTAGCCAGGTCACTTTATGACCCGGAAGGAGTCCGGCGGCCATCTTGGATCCGGGGACTCCTTCCGGGTCACCGGAGCAACGCGATCTCATTGCGTTGCTCCGGTGGGAGAGCGCAGGGAGCCCCCGTCCCTGCGCAATCCCCCTCTATGCCGCTGTCACTACTGACAGCGGCATCAGAGGGGTTAAATGCCCGCGATCGGCGATAGCGCCGATCGTGGCCATTGCTGCGGGGTGTCAGCTGTCATATACAGCTGACACCCGCACCCGATCACCGCGGCGCTCTGCGCGAGACTGCGGTGATCGGTGCGCCGTACTAGTACTGCTGCTGGCACTAATGCAGTGCCGGCAGCGCAGTACTAGTACGGCGCATGGCGCGAAGGGGTTAAAGTGCTCAGTAGCATCTAGATAAATTCCTTGGGGGGGGTCTAGTTTCCAAAATGGGGTCACTTGTGGGGGAGCTCCATTGCATAGGCACACAGGGGCGCTCCAAATGCGACATGGTGTCCGCTAACAATTGGAGCTAATTTTGCATTTAAAAAGCCAAATGGCGTGCCTTCCCTTCTGAGCCCTGCCGTGTGCCCAAACAGTGGTTTACCCCCGCATATGAGGTATCAGCGTACTCAGGACAAATTGGACAACAACTTTTGTGGTTCAGTTTCTCTTTTTACCATTGGGAAAATAAAAAAATTGTTGCTGAAAGATCATTTTTGTGACTAAAAAGTTAAATGTTCATTTTTTCCTTCCATGTTGCTTCTGCTGCTGTGAAGCACCTGAAGGGTTAATAAACTTCTGGAATGTGGTTTTGTGCACCTTGAGGGGTGCAGTTTTTAGAATGGTGTCACTTTTGGGTATTTTCAGCCATATAGACCCCTCAAACTGACTTCAAATGTGAGGTGGTCCCTAAAAATGGTTTTGTAAATTTCGTTGTAAAAATGAGAAATCGCTGGTCAAATTTTAACCCTTATAACTTCCTAGCAAAAAAAAAAATGTTTCCAAAATTGTGCTGATGTAAAGTAGACGTGTGGGAAATGTTATTTATTAACTATTTTGTGTCACATAACTCTCTGGTTTAACAGAATAAAAATTCAAAATGTGAAAATTGCAAAATTTTCGCCAAATTTCCGTTTTTATCACAAATAAACACAGAATTTATTGACCTAAATTTACCACTAACATGAAGCCCAATATGTCACGAGAAAACAATCTCAGAACCGCTAGGATCCGTTGAAGCGTTCCTGAGTTATTACCTCATAAAGGGACACTGGTCAGAATTGCAAAAAACGGCAAGGTCTTTAACCCCTTCATGACCATGGGATTTTTAATTTTTCCGTGTTCGTTTTTCACTCCTCTCCTTCCCAGAGCCATAACTTTTTTATTTTTCCGTCAATTTGGCCATGTGAGGGCTTATTTTTTGCGGGATGAGTTGTACTTTTGAACGACATCATTGGTTTTAGCATGTCGTGTACTAGAAAACGGGAAAAAAATTCCAAGTGCGGTGAAATTGCAAAAAAAGTGCAATCCCACACTTGTTTTTTGTTTGGCTTTTTTGCGAGGCTCACTAAATGCTAAAACTGACTTGACATTATGATCCTCCAGGTCCGTACGAGTTCATAGACACCAAACATGACTAGGTTATTTTTTATCTAGGTGGTGAAAAAAAATTCCAAACTTTGCTAAAAAAAAAATTAAAAAAAAAAAAATTGCGCCATTTTCCGATACTCGTAGCGTCTCCATTTTTCGTGATCTGGGGTCGGTTGAGGGCTTATTTTTTGCGTGCCGAGATGACGTTTTTAATGATAGCATTTTGGTGCAGATACCTTCTTTTGATCGCCCGTTATTGCATTTTAATGCAATGTCGCGGCGACCTAAAAAACGTAATTCTGGCGTTTCGAATTTTTTTCTCGCTACGCCGTTTAGCGATCAGGTTATTGCTTTTTTTTTATTTGATAGATCGGGCGATTCTGAGCGCGGCGATACCAAATATGCGTAGATTTGATTTTTTTTTTTTTTTTTATTGATTTATTTTGATTGGGGCGAAAGGGGGGGTGATTTAAACTTTTTATATTTTTTTTATTTTTTTTCACTTTTTTTGTATTTTTTTTTTTTACTTTTGCCATGCTTCAATAGCCTCCATGGGAGGCTAGAAGCAGGCACAACGCGATCGGCTCTGCTACATAGCAGCGATCTGCTGATCGCTGCTATGTAGCAGAAATGGAGGTGTGCTGTGAGCGCCGACCACAGGGTGGCGCTCACAGCCACCGCTCATCAGTAACCATAGAGGTCTCAAGGACCTCTATGGTTACAATGGAGACGCATCGCCGACCCCCGATCATGTGACGGGGGTCGGCGATGACGTCATTTCCGGCCGCCCGGCCGGATGCGGTAGTTAAATGCCGCTGTCTGCTATTGACAGCGGCATTTAACTAGTTAATAGGTGCGGGCAGATCGCACCTATTGCGGGCACATGTCAGCTGTTCAAAACAGCTGACATGTCCCGGCTTTGATGCGGGCTCACCGCGGAGCCCTGCATCAAAGCGGGGCTTCTGACCTCGGACGTACTATCCCGTCCGAGGTCAGAAAGGGGTTAAGGTCAAAATAGGCTGGGTCATGAAGGGGTTAAATATTGTTTAAAAAAAAAATTACATAGTTTGTATGGAAAAATGACGCCATTTTCAGAGATTCGTAGCATTTTTTTTTTTTTTTGTGATCTGTGGCTGGGTGAGAGCTCAGTTGTGCGCTGAGCTGATGTTATTACCACTTTAATCGCCTCTTATTGTATTGTATTGCGATGTGGTCAAGACCAAAAAAAAAAAAATTCTGCCATTAAGTTTTTTTTCTTGCTAATGCTATTTACCGATCCCATTAATTTATTTTATATTTTGGTCAGAAATTTTTAAATGCAGCGATATCAAATGTTTTTATTTTGAATGGGGAAAAAAATGATTTGAACTTTTATATTTTTTTAATGTTTTAAAAAATTGACCAGATTTGACAGATGAGACCATCACCACCACCTTTCAGGCCTGATATACAGCATTCTATATTGCTGAATATCTGCCCACAATCTGACCTGCAAGACAAGAAAAAGACCTTTTATTATACTCGTGTGTTCGGTGGTCAGGTCTGAGGGGTGTCTCTGGTAAAGTACTGCTGTCAGGGCAGAGACGAGCACCTGCACAGGTGTGTGATGCCAGGGACCCTATGTGGATGACATAGGGACATGTCAGGAGGAGGACAGCATTGCTAGATAGGAGGCACAAATCCAAGACCAGGGAATGACCTCCCCGCAGGCAGGTATAATAAAAGGCCTTTTCTTGTCTTGGGGGCAGATACACCGCACTATAGAATGCTGTATATCAGGCCTAAAAGGCAGTGGGAGCTCATATCTGTCAAGCGTGGTGACAGGTTCTCTTTAACCCCTTCAGGACCGGACCTTTTTTCGGTTGCTCGTTTCTCGCTCCCCTCATTCCCAGAGCCATAACTTTTTTATTTTTCCGTCAATATGGCCATGTGAGGGCTTATTTTTTTTGTGGGACAAGTTGTACTTTTGAACGATATCATTGGTTTTCCCATATCGTGTACTAGAAAATGGGGGAAAAAAAAAAAATTCCAAGTGCGGTGAAATTGCAAAAAAAAGTGCAATCCCACACTTGTTTTCTTTGGCTTTTTTGCTAGGTTCACTAAATGCCAAAACTGAGCTGCCATTATGATTCTCCAGGTCATTACGAGTTCATAGACACCTAACAGGTCCATGTTCGTTTTTTTTTTATCTAAGTGGTGAAAAAAAATTCCAAACTTTGCTAAATTTGCACAATTTTCCGATACCCGTAGTGTCTCCATTTTTCGTGATCTGGGGTCGGGTGAGGGCTTATTTTTTGCGTGCAGAGCTGACGTTTTTAATGATACCGTTTTGGTGCAGATACGATCTTTGATTGCCCATTATTGCATTTTAATGCAATGTTGCGGCGACCAAAACAACCTAATTCTGCCGTTTTGACTCTATCCCAACCCCAGATCACGAAAAGGGTATGTGCCCACGCTGCGGATTTTCCTGCGGATTTTTCCGCAGCGGATTTTGAAAATCCGCAGTGCAAAATCACTGCGGTTTTCACTGCGGATTATCTTGCGGTTTCTTCTGCGGATTCTTCTGCGGTTTCCCACCAGCACTTTCCTATTGGTGCTGGTTGTAAACCGCTGCGGAATCCACACAAACAATTGACCAGCTGCGGAAAATAATCCGCAGCGTTTCCGCGCGGCTTTTTCCGCAGCATGTGCACAGCGTTTTTTTTTCCCCATAGGTTTACATGGTACTGTAAACTTTGGGAAAATTGCTGCGGATCCTCAGCGGTCAAATCCGCTGCGGATCCGCAGCAAAAAACGCAACGTGTGAACATAGTCTTGGGGTATGTGCACATGTTCAGGAATTTTTGCGCGTTTTTTCACGAAAAACGCTATAAAAAATGCATTAAAAACGCATACATTATGCATCCTATCATTTAGAATGCATTCCGCATTTTTTGTGCACATGATGCGTTTTTTCCGCAAAAAAAAACACGTTCCGGAAAAGAAGCATCATGTTCATTATTTTTGCGGATTTCCCATTATATTAAAGTGTCCAGAAAAAAAACGCATAAAATCCGCAAAAAAAACCCCGCACAAAATACGCGCAAAAAAAACAAAAAACGCATGCAGAATTCCTGCGGAAAACCTCAGGTTTATCTCAGGAAAATTCTGCATGCATTCCGGACGTGTGCACATACCCTAAATTTAAAAAAACCTAGACATGTTTGGTGTCTATGATCTTGTATTGGCCTGGTGAATCATAATGGTATGGTTTTAGCATTTAGTGAACATGGTAAAAAAAAAAATACAAAAAAACTGTTGTGGAATTGCACTTTTTTTTGCAGTTTCACCACACTTGGATTTTTTTTTTTCCCGTTTTTGAGTACATGATATGGTAAAACCAATGGTTTATTTAAAAAGTACAACTCATCCTGCAAAAACAAGCCCTCACATGGCCATATTGACAGAGAAATACTATAGCTATGGCTCTTGGAAGAAGTGCAGGGAAAAACATGTCGCGCTTGCGCCCAGACTGGTTGGTGTGGAGGTGTGGCCCCACTGAGCCACAGACCAGACTTCCCTGGAAGGGGCGTAACTAAGGCTACTTTCACACTGGCGTTTTTTTTTTAATACATCGCAATGCGTCGTTTAGGTGAGAAACGCATCCTGCAAAGTTGTTTGCAGGATGCGTTTTTGCCCCATAGAGTAACATTACGACGCATTGCGACGTATTGACACACGTCGCAACAGTCGTGCGACGGTTGCGCCGTGTTGTGGCAGTCCGCCTGGAGCAAAAAACGTTAAATGTAACGTTTTTTGCTGCCGACGGACCGCTTTTTCCGACCGCACATGCGCGGCCGGAACTCCGCCCCCACCTCCCCGCACCTCACAATGGGGCATCGGATGCACCGGAGAAATGCATCTGCTGCACCCGTTGTGCGGCGCATCAAACGCTAGCGTCGGTATCTCGGCCCGACGCAATGCGACGGGCCGAATCCGACGCTAGTGTGTAGCCTAAGTAGCTTCCTTGGTCTTCGCTGGAGCATCTGATGGTGAGGTCAGACTTGTGCAATCGGAAGCTACCAGGTACCACTCCAGGGTGGAGTCGGACTGTGGATGCTGATCCCACCGGGGAACAGAACATAGACAGGCAAACGGGCACGGCTGGCACTCTGGCAGGCGGGCACGGCTGGGACACAGGGAGGCGAACGGGTACAACAGACACTGGCAGGCGGGCACAGCTGGCTCTCTGGCAGGCAGGTACGGGTGGCTCTCTGGCAGGACAAGGCTGGTACACTGGAAGAACCGTGGCTCTGTGTCTGTGTGCAGGCATCGTCCGATGGGACTACAAATCGCATCGGGCTATGCCTGCTACAATGACAGTGATTGACACATTAGCCAATGATGGGACAGTGGTAGTCCCATCATCCGACTAATGTATTGAATGTAAAAAAAAAAAAATACATACATACTGCATGCATACTACATACATACTATATACATACTACACACATGCTGCGTACGTACTACACACATGCTGCGTACGTACTACACATGCTGCGTACGTACTACACACATGCTGCGTACGTACTACACACATGCTGCATACTACATACAGTGCCTACAAGTAGTATTCAACCCCCTGCAGATTTAGCAGGTTTAATAAGATGCAAATAAGTTGGAGCCTTCAAATTTCAAACAAGAGCAGGATTTATTAACAGATGCATAAATCTTACAAACCAAAAAGTTTTGTTGCTCAGTTAAATTTTTATAAATTTTAAACATAAAAGTGTGGGTCAATTATTATTCAACCCCTAGGTTTAATATTAATATTTTGTGGAATAACCTTTGTTTGCAATTACAGCTAATAATCGTCTTCTATAAGACCTGATCAGGCCGGCACAGGTCTCTGGAGTTATCTTGGCCCACTCCTCCATGCAGATCTTCTCCAAGTTATCTAGGTTCTTTGGGTGTCTCATGTGGACTTTAATCTTGAGCTCCTTCCACAAGTTTTCAATTGGGTTAAGGTCAGGAGACTGACTAGGCCACTGCAACACCTTGATATTTTGCCTCTTGAACCAGGCCTTGGTTTTCTTAGCTGTGTGCTTTGGGTCGTTGTCTTGTTGGAAGATGAAATGACGACCCATCTTAAGATCCTTGATGGAGGAGCGGAGGTTCTTGGCCAAAATCTCCAGGTAGGCCGTGCTATCCATCTTCCCATGGATGCGGACCAGATGGCCAGGCCCCTTGGCTGAGAAACAGCCCCACAGCATGATGCTGCCACCACCATGCTTGACTGTAGGGATGGTATTCTTGGGGTCGTATGCAGTGCCATCCAGTCTCCAAACGTCACGTGTGTGTGGTTGGCACCAAAGATCTCGATCTTGGTCTCATCAGACCAGAGAACCTAGAACCAGTCAGTCTCAGAGTCCTCCAAGTGATCATGAGCAAACTGTAGACGAGCCTTGACATGACGCTTTGAAAGTAAAGGTACCTTACGGGCTCGTCTGGAACGGAGACCATTGCGGTGGAGTACGTTACTTATGGTATTGACTGAAACCAATGTCCGCACTGCCATGAGATCTTCCCGGAGCTCCTTCCTTGTTGTCCTTGGGTTAGCCTTGACTCTTCGGACAAGCCTGGCCTCGGCACGGGAGGAAACTTTCAAAGGCTGTCCAGGCCGTGGAAGGCTAACAGTAGTTCCATAAGTCTTCCACTTCGGATGATGCTCCCAACAGTGGAGACAGGTAGGCCCAACTCCTTGGAAAGGGTTTTGTACCCCTTGCCAGCCTTGTGACCCTCCACGATCTTGTCTCTGGTGGCCGTGGAATGCTCCTTTGTCTTTCCCATGTTGACCATGTATGAGTGCTGTTCACAAGTTTGGGAAGGGTCTTAAATAGTCAGAAAAGGCTGGAAAAAGTGATAATTAATCTAAACATGTGAAGCTCATTGTTCTTTGTGCCTGAACTACTTAATACTTTAGGGGAACCAAACAATTCTGGTGGGTTGAGGGGTTGAATAATAAATGACCCTCTGAAAAGACTTTTCCCAATTTTAACCCCTTCATGACCGTGGGATTTTTCGTTTTTCCGTGTTCGTTTTTCGCTCCCCTCCTTCCCAGAGCCATAACTTTTTTATTTTTCCGTCAATTTGGCCATGTGAGGGCTTATTTTTTGCGGGAAGAGTTGTACTTTTGAATGACATCATTGGTTTTAGCATGTCGTGTACTAGAAAACAGGAAAAAAATTCCAAGTGCGGTGAAATTGCAAAAAAAGTGCAATCCCACACTTGTTTTTTGTTTGGCTTTTTTGCTAGGTTCACTAAATGCCAAAACTGACCTGACATTATGATTCTCCAGGTCAGTACGAGTTCATAGACACCAAACATGACTAGGTTATTTTTTATCTAAGTGGTGAGAAAAAATTCCAAACTTTGCTAAAAAAAAAAAAAAATTGCGCCATTTTCCGATACTCGTAGCGTCTCCATTTTTCATGATCTGGGGTCAGTTGAGGGCTTATTTTTTGCATGCCGAGATGACGTTTTTAATGATAGCATTTCGGTGCAGATACGTTCTTTTGATCGCCCGTTATTGCATTTTAATGCAATGTCGCGGCGACCAAAAAAAACGTAATTCTGGTTCGAATTTTTTTTCCCGCTACGCAGTTTAGCGATCAGGTTAATACTTTTTTTTAATTGATAGATCGGGCGATTCTGAGCGCGGCGATACCAAATATGCGTAGATTTGATTATTTTTTTTTATTGATTTATTTTGATTGGGGCGAAAGGGGGGTGATTTAAACTTTTTTATATTTTTATTTTTTTCACATTTTTTTTTAAACTTTTTTTTTTTTTACTTTTGCCATGCTTCAATAGCCTCCATGGAAGGCTAGAAGCAGGCACAACGCGATCGGCTCTGCTACATAGCAGCGATCAGCAGGTGTGCTGTGAGCGCCGACCACAGGGTGGCGCTCAGAGCCACCGGTCATCAGTAACCATAGAGGTCTCTAGGACCTCTATGGTTACAATGGAGACGCATCGCCGACCCCCGATCATGTGACGGGGGTCGGCGATGACGTCATTTCCGGCCGCCCGGCCGGAAGCGGTAGTTAAATGCCGCTGTCTGTGTTTGACAGCGGCATTTAACTAGTTAATAGGTGCGGGCAGATCGCGATTCTGCCCGCGCCTATTACGGGCACATGTCAGCTGTTCAAAACAGCTGACATGTCCCGGCTTTGATGCGGGCTCACCGCGGAGCCCTGCATCAAAGCAGGGGAGCCGACATCGGACGGTATAGTACGTCCGATGTCGGTAAGGGGTTAAAAAATAATAAACAAAGAAATAACATTCTTTTTTGCTGCAGTGCATTTCACACTTCCAGGCTGATCTACAGTCCAAATGTCACAATGCCAAGTTAATTCCAAATGTGTAAACCTGCTAAATCTGCAGGGGGTTGAATACTACTTGTAGGCACTGTACATACTACATAATACGACATGCCTGCGTATGACATGCCTGCGTACGACATGCCTACTACAAGAAGTTATTAATTCTCCACGGAGAATAAGTTAAATTATTGTACGTCTCTTTAATTTGGCATGTTACAGGAGCGTGGTCCGACCAGGTTATGTTCCTAATTTTTGCTGATTGTATATTTTGAAGGAGCCATTTATCCACTACTATTAGATCTACTAGATTGTGGCCCGATTCTAACGCATCGGGTATTCTAGAATATGCATGTCCCCGTAGTATATGGACAATGATGATTCCAGAATTAGCGGCAGACTGTGCCCGTCGCTGATTGGTCGAGGCAACCTTTATGACATCATTGTCGCCATGGCAACCATTATGACATCTACGTTGATACTGTGCCCGTCGCTGATTGGCCGAGGCCTAGCGGCCTCGACCAATCAGACGCGGGATTTCCAGGACGGACGGACGGACGGACAGAAAAACCCTTAGACAATTATATATATATAGATTCTTGAATATACTTTGTGTGGGTGGGAGTAATATGTATAATCCCTTTCAGAAGCATGAAGGACCCTCCACGTGTTATACAATTCTTCTGATATAAGACACTGGGACAACGCATGGGATTGGGACTTTTTCTTTGAGCACCAAGATTTGTCTATATTGGGAATCGGGACGATGTTAAAATCTCCACAGATTAGCAGGGATCCTTGTTTTATTTTGGATAATAAAGTGATTTGACCTGTATTGGGTGCATATATAGATGCAATTGTATACACTACAGGGCCGCATTATTCGAACAGTTACGATTCATGTGGAATAATGATGATGATCGGCACTGGATAGCAATTGAAAAACATTTGATGAGAACCTCCAATGTCTCAGCTTTTTACCATGCACATCAAACTATAGCCCCTAATAGAAACCTTAAAATGTCCCCAACAATAGACGCAGCTATGGAGAGTGTTGACTACATGCATACTACATACATACCGTAATCGAACAAAGTTCAGATCACCATGTCCGACATCCTTGGAGACTCTGAGCACGGAACCGCTGTGTCAGGGCGTAGAAACTCAAAGAGGAAATGAGGAATCCAGCACAACGAGGTAGTGGAAAAAACTTCTTTCTTTATTCACTTGAAAATATATAAAATATCAGCGGTTACAAAGGATAAAATGCGATATCAACGCGTTTCTGGTGACTAAGCACCCTTAATCATGATATCTAGTGTGTGGCTTGTCTTGCATTTCTATACTAAGATCCGGTGAGCACACCGGTACACTGATTAATTAACATATTTGCTAAACAGCGTGAAAACACAAAGTGAAAATACATACAGATTAAAACAAATACTTTGGCTGGAGAAAAATACAATATGGGCAATATATTTTTTTTCTTTCACAATATTGAGTAAGTAGCAGCAAAAAATATCCCATATATATGGAATTACATTTGATGTCGTCATTTTGTGAGAAAAGAAAAATACACCGTAGTAGTTAGCGCATGTAACGCATATAATATAAAGGCAAATCCAATGCCATCAATCAATTTATAAATGAAATTCTATAGAGATTTTAGCGATGATTGGTTGCGTTACATGTGGTTGTTTTGCACTATGGATACTAAAGGGTTAATATAAAAGGGGGACAGAGTGCCCTGTGTATATGATGTACTGGCAAAAAACCGCATAGACTAGAAATATATTTGAAACATATTTAAATTTTGTTTTTAGATTTTATTTTAAAATATACAGTTCATTATATATGATACTAGATGGTGGCCCGATTCTTTATTTTTTTTTTTTTTTAAAACACAAATTTTTTATTTGTTTACAAATTGTCGAGCATTACATCTTATTGACATTAAATTCTTAATTAACACAACGTTATGGGGATTAGGGAAGGGAAGAGGATAGGGGAAATGGTGACATTACAATAACTATCCAGTCACATTCTCTATATGCAAATCTGCAAAGTTATTTAAGAACGGTATTTAACCCCTTTCTGACATCAGACGTACTATCCCGTCGAGGTGGGCCCCTATGACCACCGACGGGATAGTACGTCATATGCGATCGGCAGCGCTCACGGGGGGAGCGCCGCCGATCACGGCCGGGTGTCAGCTGCCTATTGCAGCTGACATCCGGCACTGTGCCAGGAGCGGTCACGGACTGCCCCCGGCACATTAACCCCTGGCACACCGCGATCAAAGATGATCGCGATGTGCCGGCGGTATAGGGAAGCATCGCGCAGGGAGGGGGCTCCCTGCGTGCTTCCCTGAGCCCCCCGCAGCAACGCGATGTGATCGCATTGCTGCGAGGGTCTTGCCTCCCTCCCTCCCTGCTCCAGACCCGGATCCAAGATGGCCGCGGATCCGGGTCCTGCAGGGAGGGAGGTGGCTTCACAGAGCCTGCTCAGAGCAGGCACTGTGAAGCTTGCACTGCTGCATGTCAGATCAGTGATCTGACAGAGTGCTGTGCAAACTGTCAGATCACTGATCTGTGATGTCCCCCCCTGGGACAAAATAAAGTAAAAAAAAAAAAAAAAAATTCATAAATAATGAAGAAAAAAAATATTATTCCCATAAATACATTTCTTCATGTAAATAATAAAAAAACAATAAGTACACATATTTAGTATCGCCGCGTCCGTAAGGACCCAACCTATAAAACTGGCACACTAGTTAACCCCTTCAGTAAACGCCGTAAGAAAAAGAGGCAAAAAACACTTTATCATACCGCCGAACAAAAAGTGGAATAACACGCGATCAAAAAGACGGATATAAATAACCATGGTACTGCTGAAAACGTCATCTTGTCCCGCAAAAAACGAGCCGCCATACAGCATCATCAGCAAAAAAATAAAAAAGTTATAGTCCTGAGAATAAAGCGATGCAAAAATAATTATTTTTTCTGTAAAATAGTTTTTATCGTATAAAAGCGCCAAGACATAAAAAAAAGATATAAATGAGGTATCGCTGTAATCGTACTGACCCGAAGAATAAAACTTCTTTATCCATTTTACCAAACGCGGAACGGTATAAACGCCTCCCCCAAAAGAAATTCATGAATAGCTGGTTTTTGGTCATTCTTCCTCACAAAAATCGGATTAAAAAGCGATCAAAAAATGTCACGTGCTCGAAAATGTTACCAATAAAAACATCAACTCGTCCCACAAAAAAACAAGACCTCACATGACTCTGTGGACCAAAATATGGAAAAATTATAGCTCTCAAAATGTGGCAACGCAAAAAATATTTTTTGCAATAAAAAGCGTTTTTCAGTGTGTGACGGTTGCCAATCATAAAAATCCGCTAAAAAACCCACTATAAAAGTAAATCAAACCCCCCTTCATCACCCCCTTAGTTAGGGAAAAAATTTTTTTTATTTATTTCCATTTTCCCGTTATTGCTAGGGTTAGGGCTAGGGTTAGGTTTAGGGTTAGGGCTAGGTTTAGGGTTAGGGTTGGGGCTACAGTTAGGGTTGGGGCTACAGTTGGGGTTAGGGTTTAGATTACATTTACAGTTGGGAATAGGGGTGTCAGGGTTAGAGGTGTGGTTAGGGTTACCGTTGGGATTAGGGTTAGGGTTGTGTTTGGATTAGGGTTTCAGTTATAATTGGGGGGTTTCCACTGTTTAGGCACATCAGGGGCTCTCCAAACGCGACATGGAGTCCGATCTCAATTCCAGCCAATTCTGCGTTGAAAAAGTAAAACAGTGCTCCTTCCCTTCCGAGCTCTCCCTTGTGCCCAAACAGGGGTTTACCCCAACATATGGGGTATCAGCATACTCAGGACAAATAGGACAACATCTTTTGGGGTCCAATTTCTCCTGTTACCTTTGGGAAAATACAAAACTGGGGGCTAAAAGATAATTTTTGTGGGGAAAAAAGATTTTTTTATTTTCACGGCTCTGCGTTATAAACTGTAGTGAAACACTTGGGGGCTCAAAGTTCTCACAACACATCTAGATAAGTTCCCTGGGGGGTCTAGTTTCCAATATGGGGTCACTTGTGGGGGGTTTCTACTGTTTAGGTACATTAGGGGCTCTGCAAAACGCAATGTGACACCTGCAGACCATTCCATCTAAGTCTGTATTCCAAATGGCGCTCCTTCGCTTCCGAGCTCTGTCATGCGCCCAAACAGTGGTTTACCCCCACATATGTGGTATCGGTGTACTCAGGACAAATTGTACAACAACTTTTGGGGTCCATTTTCTCCTGTTACCCTTGGTAAAATAAAACAAATTGGAGCTGAAGTAAATTTTTTGTGGAAAAAAAAGTTAAATGTTTATTTTATTTAAATATTCCAAAAATTCCTGTGAAGCACCAGAAGGGTTAATAAACTTCTTGAATGTGGTTTTAAGCACCTTGAGGGGTGCAGTTTTTAGAATGGTGTCACACTTGGGTATTTTCTATCATATAGACCCCTCAAAATGACTTCAAATGTGATGTGGTCCCTAAAAAAAAATGGTGTTGTAAAAATGAGAAATTGCTGGTCAACTTTTAACCCTTATAACTCCCTAACAAAAAAAAATTTAGTTTCCAAAATTGTGCTGATGTAAAGTAGACATGTGGGAAATGTTACTTATTAAGTATTTTGCGTGACATATCTCTGTGATTTAATTGCATAAAAAATTCAAAGTTGGAAAATTGCGTAATTTTCGCCAAATTTCCGTTTTTTTTCACAAATAAACGCAGGTACTATCAAATAATTTTTACCACTATCATGAAGTACAATATGTCACGAGAAAACAATGTCAGAATCACCGGGATCCGTTGAAGCGTTCCACCACATAAAGGGACAGTGGTCAGAATTGTAAAAATTGGCCCGGTCATTAATGTGCAAACAACCCTTGGGGGTAAAGGGGTTAATTAATGCCACCTGATGCACCAGTGAAAATATGCTCTGTGACTTTAAGAGTCCCTCCTTCATAAATGAAACAAAATGGGTCTGCTTATGTCACCCACCACATGGCCAGCTAGGGGGGTTACATGTTACGATGACATTTCCCAGTGAATGCATTTGTAGTGGTTAAAAGCAATGTTAAAGTTGAAAAATGCTTCAAAAATGCAGCGTCTGAACTAAGCCCAAGTGAGGGAGGAAATTTTCGGTCTGGGGTTAAATATTTGGCCTTACAGACAAGTCATTAACCTGCAAAGGATGATGTACCCTGACATATTTCCAAGCAAAACCTGTTTTGGTTTCGTTTTAATGTGTTTGTTGCACCCGGAAAAATGGCATGAATCTCGGGAAAAAAAAAAGTTTACAGCTGTGAAGTAGGAGTCAGGAATGCATCCAGGGGCGATCCCCATGAGGTCCCTGTCTCATTTGAGCAGTGTTTCCATCATTTTCAGACGTTTTTAGACCTTAAAAGGACCCCCGGGGGATCGCGGTAAAAATACTCGGGTCTCCCATAGACTTGCATTGGGCCTGTTGTTCTGGCCGAGTACCCAAGTATTCCAATCTGCTCGACCCGAGCAACGAGCACCCGAGCATTTTAGTGCTCGCTCATCACTAAATATGAAGTATTTTCTATAACAATAATTAATAATAGAATTCTGTGACTATTCCATGGTGTTTCACAATTGAGAGGTGACAGTTCCAGTGTCATACATTACAAATTAACACATAGTTGAATTCCTACAAGAGGAGTTGAGGATTCTGCTCGAACATTTACAACTCAGAAGTAGTGATGAGCGAATATACTCGTTGCTCGGGTTTTCTCGAGCACGCTCGGGTGTCCTCCGAGTATTTGTAAGTGCTCGGAGATTTAGTTTTCATCCCCGCATCTGAATGATTTACAGCTACTAGCCAGCATAAGTACATGTGGGGGTTGCCTGGTTGCTAGGGAATCCCCACATGCAATCAAGCTGGCTAATAGCTGTAAATCATTCAGCTGCCGCGATGAAAACTAAATCTCCGAGCACTTACAAATACTCGGAGGTCACCCGAGCGTGCTCTGGAAATCTCGAGTAACGAGTATATTCGCTTATCACTACTCAGAAGTAAAATGTTGGACACAAAAGGTAATAAGTGTTTGTAGAATAAGGTCCGGCCACAATCTGTATATGGACTGAATTTTATCAGTTAACAAAATACATAGCTAAGTTTGATAAATGTGAAAAAAATATATAAGTAAACCTAGAAGTATTTTTATTTATTCTTTATTGTAATTAATAATAGGATGAAAAGTTATAACTAGGTACAGAATCAGTAGACACAATCATAGTCAGGAGTCAGCCGGGGTCAGATGCCAGGTGATCAGTAGAAGAATGAAGGTCCTTCTATACAGGTAATTAATAATAGGACAATTTTTTTTTTTTTTTGTAATTAATAATAGGATAGAAGGATAAAGGACAGAATCAGTAGACACAATCATAGTCAGGGAGTCAGCCGAAGGCCCTTCTATACAGGTAATTAATAGGATAGAAGGACAATTTTTTTTTTTTTTTGTAATTAACCCCTTTACCCCCAAGGGTGGTTTGCACGTTAATGACCGGGCCAATTTTTACAATTCTGACCACTGTCCCTTTATGAGGTTATAACTCTGGAACGCTTCAACGGATCCCAGTGAATCTGACAGTTTTCTCGTGACATATTGTACTTCATGACAATGGTAAAAATTCTTTGATAGTACCTGCGTTTATTTGTGAAAAAAACGGAAATTTGGCAAATTATGAAAATTTCGCAATTTTCCAACTTTGAATTTTTATGCAATTAAATCACAGATATGTCACACAAAATACTTAATAAGTAACATTTCCCACATGTCTACTTTACATCAGCACAATTTTGGAACCAAAACTTTTTTTTGTTAGGGAGTTATAAGGGTGAAAAGTTGACCAGCAATTTCTCATTTCTACAACACCATTTTTTTTTAGGGACCACATCTCATTTGAAGTCATTTTGAGGGGTCTATATGATAGAAAATACCCAAGTGTGACACCATTCTAAAAACTACACCCCTCAAGGTGCTTAAAACCACATTCAAGAAGTTTATTAACCCTTCTGGTGCTTCACAGGAATTTTTTGAATGTTTAAATAAAAATGAACATTTAACTTTTTTTCACAAAAAATTTAATTCAGCTCCAATTTGTTTTATTTTACCAAGGGTAACAGGAGAAAATGGACCGCATCATTGTTGTACAATTTGTCCTGAGTACGCCAATACCCCACATGTGGGGGTAAACCACTGTTTGGGCGCATGGCACAGCTCGGAAGCGAAGGAGCGCCATTTGACTTTTCAATGCAAAATTGACTGGAATTGAGATGGGACACCATGTTGCGTTTGGAGAGCCCCTGATGTGCCTAAACATTGAAACCCCCCACAAGTGACACCATTTTGGAAAGTAGACCCCCTAAGGAACTTATCTAGAGGTGTGGTGAGCTCTTTCACCCACCAAGTGCTTCACAAAAGTTTATAATGTAGAACCGTAAAAATAAAACATCATATTTTTTTCACAAAAATTATCTTTTCGCCCCCAATTTATTATTTTTCCAAGGGTAAGAGAAGAAATTGGACCCCAATAGTTGTTGTACAATTTGTCCTGAGTAAGCTGATACCACATATGTGGGGGTAAACCACTGTTTGGGCGGATGGGAGAGCTCGGAAGGGAAGGAGCGCCGTTTGACTTTTCAATGCAAAATTGACAGGAATTGAGATGGGATGCCATGTTGCGTTTGGAAAGCCAATGATGTGCCTAAACATTGAAACCCCCCACAAGTGACACCATTTTGGAAAGTAGACCCCCTAAGGAACTTATCTAGATGTGTGGTGAGCGCTTTGACCCACCAAGGGCTTCACAGAAGTTTATAATGGAGAGCCGTAAAAATAAAACAAACATTTTTTCCCACAAAAATTATTTTTTAGCCCCCAGTTTTGTATTTTCCCGAGGGTAACAAGAGAAATTGGACCCCAAAATTTGTTGTCCAATTTGTCCTGAGTGCGCTGATACCCCATATGTGGGGGGGAACCACTGTTTGGGCGCATGGGAGGGCTCGGAAGGGAAGGAGTGCCATTTGGAATGCAGACTTAGATGGAATGGTCTGCAGGCGTCACATTGCGTTTGCAGAACCTCTAATGTACCTAAACAGTAGAAACCCCCCACAAGTGACACCATATTGGAAACTAGACCCCCCCCCGGGAACTTATCTAGATGTGTTGTGAGAACTTTGAACCCCCAAGTGTTTCACTACAGTTTATAACGCAGAGCCGTAAAAATAAAATCTTTTTTTTCCCACAAATTATTTTTTAGCCCCCAGTTTTGTATTTTCCCAAGGGTAACAGGAGAAATTGGACCCCAACAGTTGTTGTCCTATTTGTCCTGAGTACGCGGATACCCCATATGTTGGGGTAAACCCCTGTTTGGGCACACGGGTGAGCTCGGAAGGAAAGAAGCACTGTTTTACTTTTTCAACGCAGAATTGGCTGGAATTGAGATCGGACGCCATGTCGCTTTTGGAGAGCCCCTGATGTGCCTAAACAGTGGAAACCCCCCCAATTATAACTGAAACCCTAATCCAAACACTCCCCTAACCCTAATTCCAACGGTAACCCTAACCACACCTCTAACCCTGACACACCCCTAACCCTAATCCCAACCCTATTCCCAACTGTAAATGTAATTTAAACCCTAACCCTAACTTTAGCCCCAACCCAAACTGTAGCCCTAGCCCTAACCCTAGCCCTAGCCCTAACCCTAGCCCTAATGGGAAAATGGAAATAAATAAATTTTTTTATTTTTCCCTAACTAAGGGGGTGATGAAGGGGGGTTAGATTTACTTTTATAGCGGGTTTTTTAGCGGATTTTTATGATTGGCAGCCGTCACACACTGAAAGACGCTTTTTATTGCAAAAAATATTTTTTGCGTTACCACATTTTGAGAGCTATAATTTTTCCATATTTTGGTCCACACAGTCATGTGAGGTCTTGTTTTTTGCGGGGCGAGTTGACGTTTTTATTGGTAACCTTTTCGGGCACGTGACATTTTTTGATCGCTTTTTATTCTGATTTTTGTGAGACAGAATGACCAAAAACCAGCTATTCATGAATTTCTTTTGGGGGAGGCGTTTATACCGTTCCGCGTTTGGTAAAATTGATAAAGCAGTTTTATTCTTCGGGTCAGTACGATTACAGCGATACCTCATTTATATCATTTTTTTATGTTTTGGCGCTTTTATACGATAAACTATTTTATAGAAAAAATAATTATTTTGGCATCGCTTTATTCTCAGGACTATAACTTTTTCATTTTTTTGCTGATGATGCTGTATGGTGGCTCGTTTTTTGCGGGACAAGATGACGCTTTCAGCGGTACCATGGTTACTTATATCTGTCTTTTTGATCGCGTGTTATTCCACTTTTTGTTCGGCGGTATGATAATAAAGCGTCGTTTTTTTGCCTCGTTTTTTTTTTCTTTTCTTAGTGTTTACTGAAGGGGTTAACTAGTGTGCCAGTTTTATAGGGCTAGTCGATACGGACGTGGCGATACTAAATATGTGTACTTTTATTGTTTTGTTTTTTTTTATTTAGATGAAGAAATGTATTTATGGGAATATTTTTTTTTTTTTTTTTTTTCTTCATTATTTAGGAATATTTTTTTTTTTTTTTTTTTACACATTTGGAAAAATTTTTTTTTACTTTTTTACTTTGTCCCAGGGGGGGACATCACAGATCAGTGATCTGACAGTTTGCACAGCACTCTTTCAGATCACTGATCTGACATGCAGCAGTGCAAGCTTCACAGTGCCTGCTCTGAGCAGGCTCTGTGAAGCCACCTCCCTCCCTGCAGGACCCGGATCCGCGGCCATCTTGGATCCGGGTCTGGAGCAGGGAGGGAGGGCGGCAAGACCCTCGCAGCAACGCGATTACATCGCGTTGCTGCGGGGGGCTCAGGGAAGCCCGCAGGGAGCCCCCTCCCTGCGCGGTGCTTCCCTGCACCGCCGGCACATCGCGATCATCTTTGATCGCGGTGTGCCGGGGGTTAATGTGCCGGGGGCGGTCTGTGACCGCTCCTGGCACATAGTGCCGGATGTCAGCTGCGATAGGCAGCTGACACCCGGCCGCGATCGGCGCCGCTCCCCCCGTGAGCCCTGCCGATCGCATATGACGTACTATTGCGTCCTTGGGAAGTAGGGCCCACTCCCCATGGACGCAATAGTACGTCTGATGGCAGAAAGGGGTTAATAATAGGTTAGAAGGATAAAGAACAGAATCAGTAGACACAATCATAGTCAGGAGTCAGCCGGGGTCAGATGCCAGGTGATCAGTAGAACAATGTGAAGGTCCTTCTATACAGGTAATTAATAATAGGATAGAAGGACAATTTTTTTTTTTTGTTGTAATTAATAATGGGATAGAAGGATAAGGGAGATAGAAGGATAAGGGAGGGATACCGAAACATGTCCGGGTGTAAATGTAAAGTCAGAAGGTCACAGGTAGATGGTGAAGGTACAAGTCCAGTAGTGATGGTGGATCTGCTGGACCTTCCTGTCTTTCAGATGGTTTTAGGGCAACAGGCGCAACAAGCAAATGCTCGAGCAGCCCTGGATAATCCGCGCCGGTGGGATGATAAGATCCGGCGGAAGACGGAACCTGTGAGAAGAGAAGTAAATATAATGTAAGTGATGGGACTCCATATGGCACCATACTACTGTGCGGTCACTGTGGCCGCACGGCAGAGGAATATTATCACACAGAGGTCAGGGATCATTGTCAGCCATCATACATGTGAGGCCAGGGATCATTGTCAGCCATCATACATGTGAGGACAGGGATCATTGTCAGCCATCATACATGTGAGGTCAGGGATCATTGTCAGCCATCATACATGTGAGGTCAGGGATCATTGTCAGCCATCATACATGTGAGGTCAGGGATCATTGTCAGCCATCATTCATGTGAGGTCAGGGATCATTGTCAGCCATCATACATGTGAGGTCAGGGATCATTGTCAGCCACAATACATGTGATAATCCAATCACTGACAGATGACATCTGCTCCACATGAATTATTCACAGACATCACCCAACATGGAGCTGATTCTCACACTTGCCTCGTCTCTTTTTCCCATTTTTTTCAATTTTCTGATTGTTCTTCTTCTTCACTCAGATTTATTGGAGATTTTCTTTCCTCCTGAGCTGGAAATTCTAATCAGAAAGTAAAAAAAAACCTCAGTAATGACGTATCCTAATGGGATCTGCTTTGTCTCCTGTATATGGTAGGATTGTTATAGTCCTGATATTCTGCCCTATTATGATATAATAGAAGATTAAGTCCTATATAATGTACATAATCCCATCTGAGGGGCATTAGATGTGTCATTGATCTAGACAGGGCCGCCATCAGGGCATTACAGCCATGACTGGCGTAAGGGGCCCGGTGAGCAGAGGGGGCCCGCATCGGGCCCCCTCTTACCTGCTCACCGGGCCCCTACCGGCAGCCGCAGGCTGAACCGGGCCCTTAGCGACGGCCGGCGCTGCAGCAGTACGCTATTGACATGCGGGCAGAAGGCTGGACACAGAGGGGGCAGAAGGCCTCTGGACACAGGGGGGCAGAAGGCCGCTGGACACAGGGGGGCAGTAAAGCTGGACACGGGGGGGGGGGGGGGGCAGTAAAGCTGGACACGGGGGGGGGGGGGGGGGTAGTAAAGCTGGGGGGGGGGTAGTAAAGCTGGACGGGGGGGGCAGTAAGGCTGGACACGGGGGGGGGGGGGGGGGGCAGTAAGGCTGGACACAGAGGGGGCAGTAAGGCTGGACACAGAGGGGGCAGTAAGGCTGGACACAGAGGGGGCAGTAAGGCTGGACACAGAGGGGGCAGTAAGGCTGGACACAGAGGGGGCAGTAAAGCTGGACACAGAGGGGGCAGTAAAGCTGGACACAGAGGGGGCAGTAAAGCTGGACACAGAGGGGGCAGTAAAGCTGGACACAGAGGGGGCAGTAAAGCTGGACACAGAGGGGGCAGTAAAGCTGGACACAGAGGGGGCAGTAAAGCTGGACACAGAGGGGGCAGTAAAGCTGGACACAGAGGGGGCAGTAAAGCTGGACACAGATGGGGCAGAATGGATACGATGGAGACAGATGGGGCAGGATGGGGAGATCATATGTAACATAGTAGCATAGTAACATAGTTAGTAAGGCCGAAAAAAGACATTTGTCCATCCAGTTCAGCCTATATTCCATCATAATAAATCCCCAGATCTACGTCCTTCTACAGAACCTAATAATTGTATGATACAATATTGTTCTGCTCCAGGAAGACATCCAGGCCTCTCTTGAACCCCTCGACTGAGTTCGCCATCACCACCTCCTCAGGCAAGCAATTCCAGATTCTCACTGCCCTAACAGTAAAGAATCCTCTTCTATGTTGGTGGAAAAACCTTCTCTCCTCCAGACGCAAAGAATGCCCCCTTGTGCCCGTCACCTTCCTTGGTATAAACAGATCCTCAGCGAGATATTTGTATTGTCCCCTTATATACTTATACATGGTTATTAGATCGCCCCTCAGTCGTCTTTTTTCTAGACTAAATAATCCTAATTTCGCTAATCTATCTGGGTATTGTAGTTCTCCCATCCCCTTTATTAATTTTGTTGCCCTCCTTTGTACTCTCTCTAGTTCCATTATATCCTTCCTGAGCACCGGTGCCCAAAACTGGACACAGTACTCCATGTGCGGTCTAACTAGGGATTTGTACAGAGGCAGTATAATGCTCTCATCATGTGTATCCAGACCTCTTTTAATGCACCCCATGATCCTGTTTACCTTGGCAGCTGCTGCCTGGCACTGGCTGCTCCAGGTAAGTTTATCATTAACTAGGATCCCCAAGTCCTTCTCCCTGTCAGATTTACCCAGTGGTTTCCCGTTCAGTGTGTAATGGTGATATTGATTCCCTCTTCCCATGTGTATAACCTTACATTTATCATTGCTAAACCTCATCTGCCACCTTTCAGCCCAAGTTTCCAACTTATCCAGATCCATCTGTAGCAGAATACTATCTTCTCTTGTATTAACTGCTTTACATAGTTTTGTATCATCTGCAAATATCGATATTTTACTGTGTAAACCTTCTACCAGATCATTAATGAATATGTTGAAGAGAACAGGTCCCAATACTGACCCCTTCGGTACCCCACTGGTCACAGCGACCCAGTTAGAGACTATACCATTTATAACCACCCTCTGCTTTCTATCACTAAGCCAGTTACTAACCCATTTACACACATTTTCCCCCAGACCAAGCATTCTCATTTTGTGTACCAACCTCTTGTGCGGCACGGTATCAAACGCTTTGGAAAAATCGAGATATACCACGTCCAATGACTCACCGTGGTCCAACCTATAGCTTACCTCTTCATAAAAACTGATTAGATTGGTTTGACAGGAGCGATTTCTCATAAACCCATGCTGATATGGAGTTAAACAGTTATTCTCATTGAGATAATCCAGAATAACATCCCTCAGAAACCCTTCAAATATTTTACCAACAATAGAGGTTAGACTTACTGGCCTATAATTTCCAGGTTCACTTTTAGAGCCCTTTTTGAATATTGGCACCACATTTGCTATGCGCCAGTCCTGCGGAACAGACCCTGTCGCTATAGAGTCACTAAAAATAAGAAATAATGGTTTATCTATTACATTACTTACCGTATATACTCGAGTATAAGCCGAGATTTTCAGCCCAAATTTTTGGGCTGAAAGTGCCCCCCTTGGCTTATACTCGAGTCACGGTAGCGGTGGGGTCGGCGGGTGAGGGCGCTGAGGTATACTTACCTAGTCCCAGCGATCCTCGCGCTGTCCCTGCCGTCCCACGGGCTTCGGCGCTGCAGTTTCTTCCTCTCTTCAGCGGTCACGTGGGACCGCTCATTACAGAAATGAATACGCGGCTCCACCTCCCATAGGGGCGGAGCCGCTTATTCATTTCTCTAATCAGCGGTGCCGGTGACCGCTGATAGAGAAAGAAGCTGCGGCACCGAAGACAGGAGGGGACAGCGCGAGGATCGCCAGGACTAGGTGAGTATAGCATATTCACCTGTCCTCGTTCCAGCCGCCGGGCGCCGATCCATCTTCCCGGCCGGCGCCTCCATCTTCCCGGCGTCTCTGCTCTCTGACTGTTCAGGCAGAGGGCGCGATGACGCATACAGTGTGCGCGGCGCCCTCTGCCTGATCAGTCAGAGCAGAGACGCCGGGAAGATGGAGGCGCCGGAACGAGACGCCGGGAGCTGCAATCAAGGGAGGTGAGTATGTGTTTTTTTTTCTTTATTGCGGCAGCGGCGGCACAAATTTATGTGGAACATCTATGGGGCACAGTGAACGGTGCAGAGCACCGTATATGGCACAGCACAGCTATGGGGCACAGTGAACGGTGCAGAGCACCGTATATGGCACAGCACAGCTATGGGGCACAGTGAACGGTGCAGAGCACCGTATATGGCACAGCACAGCTATGTATGGGGCACAGTGAACGGTGCAGAGCACCGTATATGGCACAGCACAGCTATGGGGCACAGTGAACGGTGCAGAGCACCGTATATGGCACAGCACAGCTATGGGGCACAGTGAACAGTGCAGAGCACCGTATATGGCACAGCACAGCTATGGGGCACAGTGAACGGTGCAGAGCACCGTATATGGCACAGCACAGCTATGTATGGGGCACAGTGAACGGTGCAGAGCACCGTATATGGCACAGCACAGCTATGGGGCACAGTGAACGGTGCAGAGCACCGTATATGGCACAGCACAGCTATGGGGCACAGTGAACGGTGCAGAGCACCGTATATGGCACAGCACAGCTATGTATGGGGCACAGTGAACGGTGCAGAGCACCGTATATGGCACAGCACAGCTATGGGGCACAGTGAACGGTGCAGAGCACCGTATATGGCACAGCACAGCTATGGGGCACAGTGAACGGTGCAGAGCACCGTATATGGCACAGCACAGCTATGGGGCACAGTGAACGGTGCAGAGCACCGTATATGGCACAGCACAGCTATGTATGGGGCACAGTGAACGGTGCAGAGCACCGTATATGGCACAGCACAGCTATGTATGGGGCACAGTGAACGGTGCAGAGCACCGTATATGGCACAGCACAGCTATGGGGCACAGTGAACGGTGCAGAGCACCGTATATGGCACAGCACAGCTATGTATGGGGCACAGTGAACGGTGCAGAGCACCGTATATGGCACAGCTATGGGGCACAGTGAACGGTGCAGAGCACCGTATATGGCACATCTATGGGGCACAATGAACGGTGCAGAGCACCGTATATGGCACAGCTAGGGGGCACAATGAACGGTGCAGAGCACTATATGGTTCACACCTATGGGGAAATATGAACGGTGCAGAGCACTATATGGCACAGCTATGGGGAAATAATGATCTATTTTTATTTTTGAAATTCACCGGTAAATGCTGCATTTCCACCCTAGGCTTATACTCGAGTCAATAAGTTTTCCCAGTTTTTTGTGGCAAAATTAGGGGGGTCGGCTTATACTCGGGTCGGCTTATACTCGAGTATATACGGTAGTTCTCTTAGTACTCGTGGGTGTATGCCATCCGGACCCGGAGATTTATCTATTTTAATCTTATTTAGCCGGTTTCGCACCTCTTCTTGGGTTAGATTGGTGACCCTTAATATAGGGTTTTCATTGTTTCTTGGGATTTCACCTAGCATTTCATTTTCCACCGTGAATACCGTGGAGAAGAAGGTGTTTAATATGTTAGCTTTTTCCTCGTCATCTACAACCATTCTTTCCTCACTATTTTTTAAGGGGCCTACATTTTCAGTTTTTATTCTTTTACTATTGATATAGTTGAAGAACAGTTTGGGATTAGTTTTACTCTCCTTAGCAATGTGCTTCTCTGTTTCCTTTTTGGCAGCTTTAATTAGTTTTTTAGATAAAGTATTTTTCTCCCTATAGTTTTTTAGAGCTTCAATGGTGCCATCCTGCTTTAGTAGTGCAAATGCTTTCTTTTTACTGTTAATTGCCTGTCTTACTTCTTTGTTTAGCCACATTGGGTTTTTCCTATTTCTAGTCCTTTTATTCCCACAAGGTATAAACCGCTTACACTGCCTATTTAGGATGTTCTTAAACATTTCCCATTTATTATCTGTATTCTCATTTCTGAGGATATTGTCCCAGTCTACCAGATTAAGGGCATCTCTAAGCTGTTCAAACTTTGCCTTCCTAAAGTTCAATGTTTTTGTGACTCCCTGACAAGTCCCCCTAGTGAAAGACAGGTGAAACTGCACAATATTGTGGTCGCTATTTCCTAGATGCCCGACCACCTGCAGATTTGTTATTCTGTCAGGTCTATTAGATAGTATTAGGTCTAAAAGTGCTGCTCCTCTGGTTGGATTCTGCACCAATTGTGAAAGATAATTTTTCTTGGTTATTAGCAGAAACCTGTTGCCTTTATGGGTTTCACAGGTTTCTGTTTCCCAGTTAATATTCGGGTAGTTAAAGTCCCCCATAACCAGGACCTCATTATGGGTTGCAGCTTCATCTATCTGCTTTAGAAGTAGACTTTCCATGCTTTCTGTTATATTTGGGGGTTTGTAACAGACCCCAATGAGAATTTTGTTACCATTTTTCCCTCCATGAATTTCAACCCATATGGACTCGACATCCTCATTCCCTTCGCTAATATCCTCCCTTAAAGTGGACTTTAGACAAGACTTTACATAGAGACAAACCCCTCCTCCTCTCCGATTTTTACGATCCTTTCTAAACAGACTGTAACCCTGTAAGTTAACTGCCCAGTCATAGCTTTCATCTAACCATGTCTCGGTTATTCCCACTATGTCAAAGTTACCTGTAGATATTTCTGCTTCTAGTTCTTCCATCTTGTTTGTCAGGCTTCTGGCGTTTGCGAGCATGCAGTTTAGAGGATTTTGTTTTGTTCCAATCTCCTCACTGTGGATTGTTTTAGAAATGTTCTTACCTCCCTTCTGAGTATGTTTTCCTGGGTCGTCTTTGTTCGAGTCTAATGTTTTTCTTCCCGTCCCCTCTTCTTCTAGTTTAACGCCCGCCTGATGAGTGTAGCGAGTCTTCTGGCGAATGTGTGTTTCCCAGGTTTGTTGAGGTGTAGTCCGTCTCTGGCGAGGAGTCCATCATACCAGTAATTCACACCGTGGTCCAGGAATCCAAATCCTTGTTGTCTGCACCATCGTCTTAGCCAGTTGTTTGCATCAAGGATCCTGTTCCATCTCCTGGTGCCATGCCCGTCTACTGGAAGGATAGAAGAAAAAACTACCTGTGCATCCAGTTCCTTTACTTTCTTCCCCAACTCTTCAAAGTCCTTGCAGATTGTCGGTAGGTCCTTCCTTGCCGTGTCATTGGTGCCAACATGTATCAGAAGAAATGGGTGGACGTCCTTGGAGCTGAAGAGCTTTGGTATCCTATCGGTCACATCCTTGATCATCGCACCTGGAAGGCAGCATACTTCTCTTGCAGTTATGTCCGGTCTGCAGATGGCTGCTTCTGTGCCTCTCAGTAGTGAGTCTCCCACCACCACCACTCTTCGTTGCTTCTTGGCTGTACTTTTTGCTGTCACTTGTTGCTGTGTGCCCTTTTCTTTTTTGCTTGCTGGTATTGCTTCATTCTTAGGTGTGCCATCTTCATCCTCTACAAAGATTTGATATCGGTTCTTCAGTTGTGTGGTTGGTGATTTCTCCATGGTCTTCTTGCTTCTTTTGGTCACATGCTTCCACTCATCTGCTTTTGGAGGTTCTCTGACACTTTTTGCACCTTCTGTGACCAGTAGAGATGCTTCTGTTCTGTCTAGAAAGTCTTCATTCTCTTTGATGAGTTTCAAAGTTGCTATTCTTTCTTCCAGACCTCGCACCTTTTCTTCTAAAAGGGCCACTAGTCTACACTTCTGACAGGTGAAATTGGATTCTTCTTCTGGTCGATCTGTGAACATGTAGCACATGCTGCAGCTCACCATGTAGGTTGTCACATCTGCCATGTTGCTCCTAGATCCTGCTGACTTGCTGTGTGTTTTCCTTCTTGTATAATCTACTCAGCCAAGCTCTCTTGCAATAATGTCCTACAGGCAAAAATTCCTTACGGCGCGCGGTTTGGTGATGCTTTCGAAGCAGCTGGTCCCGGCTGTACCCAACGATCTTCTAGCTTAGGGAGACTTCGCTTCTCCCAGAAGGCACCTGGAATATGCAAATTAGCCTCCTGAAGCTTGAATCCCTGGTTTGGTGATGCTTTCGAAGCAGCTGGTCCCGGCTGTACCCAACGATCTTCTAGCTTAGGGAGACTTCGCTTCTCCCAGAAGGCACCTGGAATATGCAAATTAGCCTCCTGAAGCTTGAATCCCTGGTTTGGTGATGCTTTCGAAGCAGCTGGTCCCGGCTGTACCCAACGATCTTCTAGCTTAGGGAGACTTCGCTTCTCCCAGAAGGCACCTGGAATATGCAAATTAGCCTCCTGAAGCTTGAATCCCTGGTTTGGTGATGCTTTCGAAGCAGCTGGTCCCGGCTGTACCCAACGATCTTCTAGCTTAGGGAGACTTCGCTTCTCCCAGAAGGCACCTGGAATATGCAAATTAGCCTCCTGAAGCTTGAATCCCTGGTTTGGTGATGCTTTCGAAGCAGCTGGTCCCGGCTGTACCCAACGATCTTCTAGCTTAGGGAGACTTCGCTTCTCCCAGAAGGCACCTGGAATATGCAAATTAGCCTCCTGAAGCTTGAATCCCTGGTTTCAAGGGGCAGGATGGGCAGGATGGGGAGATCATATGGGGCAGAATGGATACTCATGAGGGCAGGATGGGAGAACATATGGCTGGAGCCTGGAATGAGACACACGGGGGCTAGGATGGCGAATATTACCATAGGGGCTAATTAAGGGATATTATTATTGCAGTGATGTATTTATTTTATTTTTTGAGTATACTGTTTTAAATGGGGGGGCGGTCCTGTTACTGTGTAGAGTGATACTATGTTGCCTTCTTCATGTGGTGTAATGTAGAAGTTGGGAAAATGAAGTAATGTGTTCTACAAGCGGAACTCGAGATAACTGTTTTATTTCCTGCAGAGACGAGTCCTGGCTGGATAAAGTGATGGCGGTCTGTGCTGGATGAAAGATGAAGGACTTCACCTAGAGACGTCACTGGTGAGTCAGTGTTACCTATACACTTACACTATACACTGTTTTCTATGTACAGAGGTCCTGTGTACAATGTCACCAGTGATCACTGTATTATCTATACATTATATACAGAGCTCCTGTGTGTAATGTCACCAGTGATCACTGTATTACCTGTACACAGACACTGCTTACTAATTACAGATCTCCTGTGCATAATGGCACTGATGGTGATAGTATTGTGGGTGTTTTTTTTATTACTGATCAGTATTGTAGTATTCAGTCATTGTTGGTAATATGTGGTCTGGTCATGATGTGGTGGTAATATGTGGTCTGGTCATGGTGTAGCGGTATTTGTTCCTTGTATTTTATATTATTCGATCACTGTGGTGGTAATATGTCATCTGGTCATAGTGCTGTGGTATTTGTTCCTTGTATGTAGTATTATAGGTAATTTTAAAAATTGAAAAATAAATAAAAATATACCTAAATTGTATTGCATATTTTAACAAATATTTAGTAGGTTACAGTAGAGTAGGGCCCGGCCAAAAGTGTCTACCTTGTTGTGGTGGCGGCTTAAAAAATCTTTTGGCCAAAACAAAAGCTGCCGGCTATATGTGTGATCTGGTGATGGGAACTGTTAATGTGTGATAGGTGAGAAGTGGAGATTTTCCAAGAGAGAGCGGTGGGACTGTGGACAGTTCGTGGGGTGGAGCCTGGAGGCGGGGCTGGGGTGGAGCCTGGGCGGAGTTTCAAGGGGGCCCCGAAATTTCTAGTGGCAGCCCTGGATCTAGAGCAGTCAGCGCCCTGTGTGCCGCCATGTGGTGCTTCACTGATGAGCGATATTCTACTATAGGAGATTGTCACCTTATGATGATGGAGGTTGTTGGACGCTACAACGTATCTCACAGAATCCATGAAAGAAACTACAAAATTAGGGAACTAGAGGTACAGTATGAGCCCATGGGCAACATAATTGGGATCCATGAAACATGGATAACATAGGAGACCTATTACAGAAAAACCATGTGGATATATTTGAGCCATGATGTCAATATTCCCATTGTTGGTGCTGTAGACATGGACATACCTGATAGTGGGGACAAGGATTGCAAGATGGTAATAGCATCGTCGTCAGATACACGGACCGATTCTTTCTGCCTGTTTTGAAGAAGAAAAAAGAAAAACATGTAAATCACAAGAAAACACAGTAAAGGGGTTGTCTCACTAGAAGAACATTGACTAATAGGCCTAATAAGACATATGATTGCCATAGTGGGGAAGGTCTTCTGCTCAACTCTACCTTCTATAGATCGGAGCGGAATTAAGAATGTCTCGCATGTAATACTACATCTGTCCTACAGTGTAGGCAGCATGAAAAATGCATGACCGGTCACAGGTACGCAGATATGGGCTGTTATCACGAGCGGTTTCTGAAGCCTAATGCACAATGACCTCTAACCATGGAATGGTGGATTCTGCACTTGGTATTTATGTCCAGTGTTTGGTGTTGAGCTCCCAGTAATGACCCCATAATCTACTTACTTTTCTGAGACGTTTGTGCTGGATTTTGGTGCACACTCTGGAGGGGACTTGGGATCCTCCTCATCCTCTGAGTCCAGATGTTTCTTGATCTCAGAATGATCTACAAGACATAGGTAATGAATTGTTATTACAGGTTGTCAGTATAACACTTTAACGATTCATACATGAAACATGAAAAAAAGATCTATTACAGAAAAACCATGTGGATATATTTGAGCCTTGAAATCAACATTCCCATTGTTGGTGCTGTAGACATGGACATACCTGATAGTGGGGACGAGGATGGTAAGATGCTAATAGCATCGTCTGTCAGCTACAAAAACATTCTTTTTGCCTGTTTGGAAGACGAAAAACACATAAATCAGAAATTAAACAGTATAAAATTGTTTGCCTCACTATAAGAACACCAACTATAAGGCCTAATAGGACATATGACTGCCATAGTGGGAAAAGTCTTCTGCTCAAGACTAATTTTTATAGAGGAGAGTGGAAAACAAGTACCAAGAATATCTGGCAGGTTACACTACAGCAGCACTAAAAAAGCATAACCATCCACAATTATGGGCTGTTATCACCAGCAGTTACTAAGGCCAAAAGCACAATGACCTCTAACCATGGGATGGTGGATGCTGTATTTGATATTAAGGTATTTATGTCCTATATTTGGTGTTGTGCACATATATCAGCCTAGACCTAGCAATAATGACCCCATAATCTACTCACATTTCTGAGATATTTGTGCTGGATTCGTGGGTACAGTCTGGAGAAGACTTGGGATTCTCATTAATCTTTATCCGTGTAACGGTAGTACAGAGCTACACGAGGAAGCAATAAGATATACAATAATTGTGGGTCTACCTTCATAGGTCTTTTATATATATTTTGGATGTATTAACACATACTTACTTTAGAAAGCCTTTCAGAAGATGATGTAAAATTGTTGAAGACAAGGCTCTCATTGTCCTCACTTATGCCCTTCTCACCCTCTGAGACCAGATGTTTTTCCATATTAGACTGGTCTGCAAGATATAGGTAATGAAGTGTTATTAGAGGAAGTGTTATTAGAGGTTGTCAGTATAACACAGTCACCATTTATTAATGGGAACCAACTGTCACAAAATAAGGAAGACAAAGCAAACAGACACTTAGTCTAGATGACGTCTCCTTCTACTTACTGATAAATAGGCTTGTGTCCACATCTGATGCAAGGTGAGGAACGTATACCGGCTTTTGACTTAAGGGTATCAAAGTCTAAGTCACCAAGAGAGCTGTCACACAGACAGCTCTCCAGCGACCAACGATGCCGAGGTCCCCGGGTAACCAGGGTAAACATTGGGTTACTAAGCGCAGGGCCGCGCTTAGTAACCCGATGTTTACCCTTGTTACCAGCGTAAAAAAAAAAAAAACCGTACATACTTACATTCCGTTGTCTGTCCCTTGCCGTCTGCTTCCCGCACTGACTGACTGCCGGCCGTAAAGTGAAAGCACAGCACAGCAGTGACGTCACCGCTGTGCTTTGCTTTCACTTTACGGCCGGCAGCCAGTCAGTGCGGGAAGCAGACGGCAAGGGACCTGACGGACACCGGAATGTAAGTATGTACTGTTTGTTTTTGTTTTTTTTACATTTATGATGGTAACCAGGATAAACATCGGGTTACTAAGCGCAGCCCTGCGCTTAGTAACCCGATGTTTACCCTGGTTACAAGCGAACGCATCGATGGATCGGTGTCACACACACACCGATCCAGCGACGAAAGAAAGTTCCAAACGATCTGCTACGACGTACGATTCTCAGCAGGGTCCCTGATCGCTGCTGCGTGTCAGACACAGCGATATCGTATGGATATCGCTGGAACGTCACGGATCGTACCGTCGTAGCGACAAAAGTGCCACTGTGAGACGGTACCCTAAGAAATGGATGACCCTTGACCTGAAAAGCTCCTACTGGATAAAGGAGCTTTACTGACATCCTTACCATGAAACATAGGAAAATAAATATAAGTTTAACAAGGACTGACATATTGGATATACATCAAGTAAATATGGTCCTGAAAAGTATGACCAAAGAATGAGAGCGCAAACGCAACTCCACCTACATATTAAACCTACAAAAGAACCGGAGTATACTCTCATACGGTATAAATATAATAAAACAATATATATGTAAAGAGCCAACCAGTCTACGAATAATAATATTCAAAAGTGAAAATTTATTAGATATATAGCTCTTAATACAATACAAAAAAACGGCTGAAAAAAGCCCAAATGTTACAAAAACATGATAGGATGACGAGGGAGAACACACATATAAAAGCAACAACAGTCTGCCGAAAAAGGTCCATCCCTATGTATAGGTACATGAATGTGGGTTACAAACCGGCATCTCAAAAATACAAAAGGGGAAAAAAAATTGAGCACCCAGAGAACCTCTAAGTATGTGTAAACCCGAATTAGTGACACTAAGGTCGCTACATTCATAAAGCACCATATGCAAAATGCTTACCCATGTGGGAGAAGGACAGGGAGAGACCGCGGCAGGCTGAATGAAACGGCCCCAACGCGCGTTTCGCGACGATGGCTTCCTCAGGGGACCATAGTGTATATGCTGCCGGTGCCCGGTATAAATAGAACTATTAGACGCCGCCTTAATTACTAGAAAGGACGCCGCGCGAGGTACGGCGCATGCGCAGTGTTAATCCCCGCACCAGCGATCACATCCGGCCGTCCGGGCCACAGCGCGGGTCAAGGAAAGTATTTCCTCTGACGTCAGAGACCCGCGCCGGGTCCTAAGGACGCCTTTGGTGACGCTGGTGTATCCGGGAACACACCGCGCAAGCGCACAGCGCGGCAGCCATCTTACTTGCTGGACACAGTGTGGGCAAGCGTCCAAGGGCACCGGTTGATATAGAAACTGCGGGAATGCAAATAAAAACATGAATGATGGCAAGACACAATGACAAGGGGAACAGAAAGGGAGGTATGGGGCATACAGCGGGACAGGACATATCTCAAGAAGAATATTGAAACAAACACAGTAAAGCGTATAAAGTTGATGAGATATCAATTGTTCAAGTCCAAAATGTGTGTGTTCCAAATGATTTTTATTTTATTCGCAGTCCATATCCAGATAAATATTCGTTCTGTCACCAGTTGTCCAAGCCCCATCCATCCATAACAGTATAAGAAAGAAGATTAGACCCACAAGTCACTGAATAAAAATAAAAAGACATGAGACAAAATGATTAAAATGCAACAACCCAGCACACGGGAGAATATAAGCGACGTGAAAGATAACAAGTAGATTACCAAATGGTTCATGCCTCCACCTTTATGCTGTTTTGACAGAAATGGTTTCATTCAACTCAAAGGGGCAATGAAGGAGATGCAGCAGGAATAATGGTATGTATACCTTTAAAAATGTTCTCATCATAGAAAAGGGGAAAAGGACAGATGTTCATTAAGCCCGTGCGGTGACATCGTGCCCAAGGTGACAATCCAACGGCACTCCAACTGCGCCAGAATACGCTTACGGTCACCCCCTCTAATACCACAATACACCCGGTCTATGCTCCGCACCTTAAAAGAGGCGGGGTCACAGCCGTGGCGCAGCCTGAAGTGCCGAGGGATTGTCTTCAATTCAGCCAAATCCACCACATTTTTGGCAGCAACGATGTCACGCACGTGCTCTCTTGTCCTTACTCTAAGTTCACGAGACGTGAGTCCCACATAAATCAAGTTACAGGCACAGACGGCATAGTACACCACATGGGTAGTGCTACATGTGATGTAGTTAGTAATGCGGTACTCTTTATCCCCGCTGGCTGACGCAAAAGATGTTGCTCTTGTGCAATTACGGCAAGCCATACATGAACCGCATGGGAAAAAGCCCCACCTCTGCCTGGTTGGCCCAAAGGGGGTTGTCGGTGCCGCCACATAGTGACTTCTTGTCAAGATATATCTTTTAGGTTTCTACCCCTTCTTGCTGTTAGGAGGGGGTAATCAGGGATTAGTTTTTTCAAAGTTGGTTCGGTCTTGAGGATAGACCAGTGTTTAGATAAAATGTTCCGAATAGACCCCCACTGATCATTAAATGTCGTAATGAAGCGTATGGGTTGTTCCCCCCCCCCCTAGACCTATTTCCTGTAGTACCGAGAAGTTGTTCTCTAGGTGTTCTCTTGGCCCGCAGATAGCCTTGTTTAATATTCCTGTTGCTGTACCCCCTCTCCCGGAACCTGCTGGAGAGGTCACGAGCCTGGGCCTCAAACATTCCATCCAACGAACAAATCCTCTTCATACGTAGGAATTGTCCTATAGGGACAGCCCGTATTGTCGAGGATATATGTGCACTTGATGCATGTAAAAGTGCATTTACCGATGTTTCCTTGCGGAAAACATCGGTTTGTAACGTCCCTGAGTCATCAATCAGAATCTTAACATCCAAAAAATCAATTATTTTCGAAGCAATCTTATATGTAAGTTTTATATTGTATGGATTCTGATTGAGCTCATGGATGAAACGCCGAAGCCCAGGCTCGCCACCCTGCCAAATTAAAAGAACGTCATCGATATAACGATACCAGCACTGCGCCTGGGAGGCGGCGCATGCACCATCCCCAAAAACCTCTCTCTCCCAATACCCGAGAAAGAGGTTTGCGTACGATGGCGCACACGCCGCGCCCATCGCAGTGCCGCGCTGTTGTAAAAAATAACGATCCTTAAAGACAAAGAAATTATGTGTCAGTATAAACTCCAGCAGTTCCAGGACGAGGGAGCACAGCTCAGGATTCAAATTACTGGATTCCAGATAGAACCTTGCGGCCC
This sequence comes from Ranitomeya imitator, assembly GCF_032444005.1. Lineage (NCBI taxonomy): Eukaryota > Metazoa > Chordata > Amphibia > Anura > Dendrobatidae > Ranitomeya > Ranitomeya imitator. The sequence continues at coordinate 24,002,064 of NC_091282.1, forward strand.
TAATGCCATCTATGTGGCCTATGCTCGTGTACAACGACTCCACGTCGATTGTCGCAAGAAGCATATCTGGTTCCATTACCAGGCCATCCAGTTTCCTCAAGACGTCGGTAGTGTCTCTGACATAGGAGGGCAGCGTCTCTACCAGCGGATGAAGATAATACTCAATAAATTTGCAAGCTGGATCACACAGCCCTCCCATGCCAGAGACAATAGGACGCCCAGGAGGTATGATGGAATCTTTATGGACTTTTGGCAGGAGATACAGGGTCGGGATGACTGGAGCCCTAACACATAGTCCATCAAATATTTTTTTAGGAATAATCCCCTGTTGGAACGCCCTATCTAAAATCTCATACAAGAGTTTTGAAAAGGTCCACAATGGATTACCAGGCAAGGGTGTATATCCCTCTCTATCCCTAAGCTGCCGAAAGGCTTCCTTTTCGTCCATATCTGTCGGCCAGATCACCACGTTCCCCCCCCTTATCTGCAGCATTATTCCTGCTGCATCTCCTTCATTGCCCCTTTGAGTTGAATGAAACCATTTCTGTCAAAACAGCATAAAGGTGGAGGCATGAACCATTTGGTAATCTACTTGTTATCTTTCACGTCGCTTATATTCTCCCGTGTGCTGGGTTGTTGCATTTTAATCATTTTGTCTCATGTCTTTTTATTTTTATTCAGTGACTTGTGGGTCTAATCTTCTTTCTTATACTGTTATGGATGGATGGGGCTTGGACAACTGGTGACAGAACGAATATTTATCTGGGTATGGACTGCGAATAAAATAAAAATCATTTGGAACACACACATTTTGGACTTGAACAATTGATATCTCATCAACTTTATACGCTTTACTGTGTTTGTTTCAATATTCTTCTTGAGATATGTCCTGTCCCGCTGTATGCCCCATACCTCCCTTTCTGTTCCCCTTGTCATTGTGTCTTGCTATCATTCATGTTTTTATTTGCATTCCCGCAGTTTCTATATCAACCGGTGCCCTTGGACGCTTGCCCACACTGTGTCCAGCAAGTAAGATGGCTGCCGCGCTGTGCGCTTGCGCGGTGTGTTCCCGGATACACCAGCGTCACCAAAGGCGTCCTTAGGACCCGGTGCGGGTCTCTGACGTCAGAGGAAATACTTTCCTTGACCCGCGCTGTGGCCCGGACGGCCGGATGTGATCGCTGGTGCGGGGATTAACACTGCGCATGCGCCGTACCTCGCGCGGCGTCCTTTGTAGTAATTAAGGCGGCGTCTAATAGTTCTATTTATACCGGGCACCGGCAGCATATACACTATGGTCCCCTGAGGAAGCCATCGTCGCGAAACGCGCGTTGGGGCCGTTTCATTCAGCCTGCCGCGGTCTCTCCCTGTCCTTCTCCCACATGGGTAAGCATTTTGCATATGGTGCTTTATGAATGTAGTGACCTTAGTGTCACTAATTAGGGTTTACACATACTTAGAGGTTCTCTGGGTGCTCAATTTTTTTTCCCCTTTTGTATTTTTGAGATGCCGGTTTGTAACCCACATTCATGTACCTATATATAGGGATGGACCTTTTTCGGCAGACTGTTGTTGCTTTTATATGTGTGTTCTCCCTCGTCATCCTATCATGTTTTTGTAACATTTGGGCTTTTTTCAGCCGTTTTTTTGTATTGTATTAAGAGCTATATATCTAATAAATTTTCACTTTTGAATATTATTATTCGTAGACTGGTTGGCTCTTTACATATATATTGTTTTATTATATTTATACCGTATGAGAGTATACTCCGGTTCTTTTGTAGGTTTAATAGGAAAATAAATAGTACACCCTCACCTAAGAAGGTTCACGCTAAAGGCTCATTCCCGACATTGAAAGTTATCATCTACTCATCACTCTATTCCTAAAGGATCCATGGGGTCCCAGCAGTCAGACCACCACAAATCCACAAGTTATCACCTCTCCTATGTATCGATGAAAACATCTAATTTTGGCCATAAGTATAACCCTTTATGTTACGTAGATGAAAATCAATGTGAGGATAGAAAGAAGCAGATACAAGCTGAGCTCGCCTTAGCACTGATGATGGTGCCACAATGGGAAAACTGATGTAGTATATAGTCATCAATCCAATCTGCAAGATTGCTAATGTAGAGATTGACACCCTAAAATTAGAAGAAGAAAAAAGTTAAAACAGTATAAAATTGTTTGACTAGGACACTGCAACACCTTGATATTTTGCCTCTTGAACCAGGCCTTGGTTTTCTTGGCTGTGTGCTTTGGGTCGTTGTCTTGTTGGAAGATGAAATGACAACCCATCTTAAGATCCTTGATGGAGGAGCAGAGGTTCTTGGCCAAAATCTCCAGGTAGGCCGTGCTATCCATCTTCCCATGGATGCGGACCAGATGGCCAGGCCTCTTTGCTGAGTAACAGCCCCACAGCATGATGCTGCCACCACCATGCTTGACTGTAGGGATGGTATTCTTGGGGTCGTATGCAGTGCCATCCAGTCTCCAAACGTCACGTGTGTGGTTGGCACCAAAGATCTCGATCTTGGTCTCATCAGACCAGAGAACCTAGAACCAGTGAGTCTCGGAGTCCTCCAAGTGATCATGAGCAAACTGTAGACGAGCCTTGACATGACGCTTTGAAAGTAAAGGTACCTTACGGGCTCGTCTGGAACGGAGACCATTGCGGTGGAGTACGTTACTTATGGTATTGACTGAAACCAATGTCCGCACTGCCATGAGATCTTCCCGGAGCTCCTTCCTTGTTGTCCTTGGGTTAGCCTTGACTCTTCGGACAAGCCTGGCCTCGGCACGGGAGGAAACTTTCAAAGGCTGTCCAGGCCGTGGAAGGCTAACAGTAGTTCCATAAGTCTTCCACTTCCGGATGATGCTCCCAACAGTGGAGACAGGTAGGCCCAACTCCTTGGAAAGGGTTTTGTACCCCTTGCCAGCCTTGTGACCCTCCACGATCTTGTCTCTGATGGCCGTGGAATGCGCCTTTGTCTTTCCCATGTTGACCATGTTTGAGTGCTGTTCACAAGTTTGGGGAGGGTCTTAAATAGTCAGAAAAGGCTGGAAAAAGAGATAATTAATCCAAACATGTGAAGCTCATTGTTCTTTGTGCCTGAACTACTTCTTAATACTTTAGGGGAACCAAACAGAATTCTGGTGGGTTGAGGGGTTGAATAATAAATGACCCTCTGAAAAGACTTTTCCCAATTTTAACCCCTTCATGACCGTGGGATTTTTCGTTTTTCCGTGTTCGTTTTTCGCTCCCCTCCTTCCCAGAGCCATAACTTTTTTTATTTTTCCGTCAATTTGGCCATGTGAGGGCTTATTTTTTGCGGGACGAGTTGTACTTTTGAACGACATCATTGGTTTTAGCATGTCGTGTACTAGAAAACGGGGAAAAAATTCCAAGTGCGCTGAAATTGCAAAAAAAAGTGCAATCCCACACTTGTTTTTTGTTTGGCTTTTTTGCTAGGTTCACTAAATGCTAACAATGACCTGACATTATGATTCTCCAGGTCAGTACGAGTTCATAGACGCCTAACATGACTAGATTATTTTTTATCTAAGTGGTGAAAAAAAAGTCCAAACTTTGCTAAAAAAAAAAAAAAAAATTGCGCCATTTTCCGATACTCGTAGCGTCTCCATTTTTCATGATCTGGGGTTAGTTGAGGGCTTATTTTTTGCATACCGAGATAACGTTTTTAATGATAGCATTTCGGTGCAGATACGTTCTTTTGATCGCCCGTTATTGCATTTTAATGCAATGTCGCGGCGACCAAAAAAACGTAATTCTGGCGTTTCAAATTTTTTTCCCGCTACGCTGTTTAGTGATCAGGTTAATGGTTTTTTTTTTTAATAGATCGGGCGATTCTGAGCGCGGCGATACCAAATATGCGTAGATTTGATATTTTTTTATTGATTTATTTTGATTGGGGCGAAAGGGGGGTGATTTAAACTTTTATATTTTTTTTTTTTTTAACATTTTTTTTTCATTTTTTTTTTTTTTTACTTTTTCCATGCTTCAATAGCCTCCATGGGAGGCTAGAAGCAGGCACAACTCGATCGCCTCTACTACATAGCAGCGATCATTAGATCGCTGCTATGTAGCAGAATTGCAGGTGTGCTGTGAGCGCCGACCACAGGGTGGCGCTCACAGCTACCGGCGATCTGTAACCATAGAGGTCTCAAGGACCTCTATGGTTACAATGGAGACGCATGGCCGACCCCGGATCATGTGACGGGTGTCGGCGATGACGTCATTTCCGGCCGGCCGGATGGGGTAGTTAAATGCCGCTGTCTGCGTTTGACAGCGGCATTTAACTAGTTAATAGGCGCGGGCAGATCGCGATTCTGCCCGCGCCTATTACGGGCACATGTCAGCTGTTCAAAACAGCTGACATGTCCCGGCTTTGATGCGGGCTCACTGCGGAGCCCTGCATCAAAGCAGGGGAGCCGGCATTGGACGTACTATCCTGTCCGAGGTCAGAAAGAGGTTAATATAAATCCTATTCTCTAACACCACAGTGTCCTCTACACTTAGAACAGAGCCGTCCCATGGTTATATGGGGATAATACTGGACGGGTCACTCACACCCCATGATCTGGTGATACACAGACACCCCCATATCTCTATGATACTTACACCGGCGGATTCTTGGATCTCCGGGATCTTACAGATTCCACTGTCGGGATTCTCCAGCGCTGATGGTACTAAAATAATGATAAAGTGATGAGAAAATAAAATGTATTAGTCGATATCAGTCCTACATACATAATACCGTAATATAAGGGAGAAATGACAAGACGTCTGTAAATGGGAATAATACTCGTTATATGGGGACTCTACATATGAGAACGTTCAGCGCACCCACAGATAAAGGTAATGTAAGTGGTGGTGGACCCCCAATCACCACATGAATGAGGAGCCCCCACCCTCACTGCACATGTGAGTTATGGGAAGAGAGCTGAAGCATAGCAGCCATATGCAAATTATCCTGGAAGTGCACTGGGGGCGTGTCACTGCACTCAGATTCCTTCTTCCCCACCCCCAGTGCACTTCCATCCTGATTGTCATATGGCTTCTATGTTGCATTTCTCCTGACTGGCACATTGGATTTCAGCAAAGAAATACTTTTTATTAAGGGGGAACGTCCTACGCCGTCATCCCACCACTCCTATATGTATTATGTGCTGACAGGTCCCCATTACATGGAGTAGAGAGTAAATCCGCCATTATTCCCTGCTGTGTAATATCTGGATATAATGGGGGGAACGTCCTACGCCGTCATCCCACCACTCCTATATGTATCATGTGCTGACGGGTCCCATTACATGGAGTAGAGAGTAAATCCGCCATTATTCCCTGCTGTGTAATATCTGGAGATTCCTTGTAGATGGTCATGTGATCGGCTCACCTGCAATCAGATCGCTGCTCGGCCCCGGCTGACTCCTATTAGTCAGGGATTTCCGGGGTCACATTCTCCCTATATTCTTCGTCGCCTTCTCGTGTTTCCTAATAGATATAATAGAGATAATTAATCTGTGGAAGATTTCACTAAATCCCCAAATCCATCAATCAGGACGGACGGACGGACGAAACCAACATTTACTGATGCACCAATTGATGGCTCCTTACCGGCAGGGTCCAACTGGCCCACCAGAGAACTGGAGGATTCTCTGGGGGGCCCAGGCACTGAAACCTGCTGACATACAGGGCTGGCAGCTGCCTAGGGCCCCTGCTGCTCCAGGGGCCCCAGCCAGTGGCGTGTCTCTAATAGTGGCAGACTACACAGCTGCTATGGGACCCGTGAGTCAGGGGGACCCGCCTGATGGCAGAGAGCAGCAGGTGACAGGCAGCTGCAGTTAAAGCCTGTCCCCGCTGTAAAAGAGAAGTTAATCTTCTCTCAACCCCACACCCCCATGTGAATGGAGAGCAGTGAATATTCATTTCACTTTAATAGCAGGCAGTGGTAGCCGCAGGCTGAGGCTAACACTGCCCCCTATCATGGCTGGCAGACCAGGGCTCTCACTCCCCCAGGGGCCCCAGCCCAAGCAGCCGATATGGGGCCTGCAAGTCAGGGGGGCCTGATGCCAGCACTCCTCCCCAGTGTGCACCACATTCAACTGTATCGGCATCACAGATGAAAGCAATAATGGAGGCGAGAGCATCAGACGAAGATCCATCTCCCATCAATCCCCTCTGCCTCTGACACTGAAGGTGTGTGATGACGTCACTTCATGGCGTACCCGCTGTGTATCAGTGAGTGAGTCCTGGCGGCCATAATACTGTAGGATTGTGGGGTACATTATGTTCCATTTGAGGCTCAATTATACCCTAAGAGGGGAGCTGCATTATACCCTATGAGGGAGGGCTACATTATAACCTAAGAGAGAGGGCTACATTATCACCTATGAGGGGTGCTGCATTATACCTTAAGAGGGGGGCTGTATTATACCCTTTGAGGGGGGCTACATGTTACCCTATGAGGGGGGCTACATTATACTATATGAAGGGGCTTGCATTATACCCCATGAGAGGGGCTGCATTATACCCTATGAGGGAGGGCTACTTTAAACCCTATGAGGGGGGCTGCATTATACACTACGAGGGAGGGGCTGCATTAAACCCTATGAGAGAAGCCGCATTATACCCTATGAGGGGGGCTGCATTATACCTTATGGGGGGCACATCACAATCTATGAGGGGCGGCTGCATTATACCCTATGAGGGGGGCTGCATTTTACCCTATGACGGGGGCTGCATTTTACCCTAAGAGGGGGCTGCATTATACCCTATGATGGCGGCTGCATTATACCATAAGAGGGGTGCTGCATTATACCCTATGAGTGGGCTGCATTATAACCTATGAAGGGCCCGCATTATAACCTATGAGGGAGGGCTTCATTATACCCTATGAGAGGGGGCTGCATTATAACCTATGAGGGAGAGCTGTATTATATACCCTATGAGGGAGGGCTGCATTATACCATATGAAGGAGCCCTCATTATACCCTATGAGGGGGCTGCATTATACCATATGAGGGAGGGCTACATTATAACCTATGAGGGGGGCTGCACTATACCCTATGATGGAGGGCTGCAATGTACCCAATGAGGAAGGACTACATTATAACCTACGAGGGGGCTGCCTTATATCCTTCGAGGGAGGGCTACATTATACCCTATAAGGAAGGCTGCATTATATCCTATGAGGGAGGGCTGCACTATACCCTATGAGGGAGGGCTGCATTAAGCCCTGTGAGAGGGCTGCATTATAACCTATGAGGGGGTGCTGCATTATACCCTATGAGGGGGGCTGCATTATACCCTATGAGGGAGGGCTGCATTATACCCTATGAGGGGGGGGGCTGCATTGTATCCTGTGAAGGTTGCTGCATTATACCCTATGAAGGGTGCTGCATTATACCCTATGAGGGGGCTGCCCTATACTCTTGAGGGGGCTACATTATATTCTATGTGAGGCTGAAATATACTATATGAGGGAGGGCTGCATTATACCCTATGAGGAGGGCTGCATTGTATCCTATGAAGGTTGCAGCATTATACCACATGAATGAGCTGCATTATACTATATGAGGGGGGCTGCACTATACCCTATGAGGGAGCTACATTATATTCTAATGGGGGGCTGTATTATATTCTATGAGGGGGCTACATTATACCCTATGAGGGAGCTACATTATATTCTATTGGGGCTGCATTATATTCTATGAGGGGGCTACTGTTGTGAATTCTGCTCTTGTGGTCCCTCCGGTGGTTGTAGGTGGGAATGCAGTTGTCTCTGAGTCACAGTCCTGGCCAGGTGTATTTGATGATTACAATTCAGACTGGGTTATTTAGATGGGCTGGATCCTTTAGCCCTTGCCAGTTGTCATTTGTTTCTTGTGAAGTGATGGTTCACTTTCTGGTTTCTCCCGCCTGCTGCCAAATTCAGCAAAGATAAGTGTTTGGGTCTTTGAATCTGTTGCACACGGCTGTGTGCTTGTTTTTGTTTTATTCCTGCTCTGTTTGTAGGATTCACTGGAGTTGCAGATTTACGCCCCTACATCTATTAGTTAGATGTAGGGAGTTTTTGTTATTTCTGCTGTGGATGTTTTGAAGGGTTTTTTACTGACCGCACAGAACTCTGTTCTTTCCTGTCCTATCTAGCTAGTTCGGCCTCCTGTGCTAAATTCTGTTTTCTGCCTGTGTATGTTTTTTTCCTCTCAGACTCACCGCCAATATTTGTGGGGGGCTGTCTATCCTTTGGGGATTTTCTCTGAGGCAAGATAGTATTCCTCTTTCCATCTTTAGGGGTAATTAGTTCTCCGGCTGTGACGAGGTGTCTAGGTGTGTTAGGTACACTCCACGGCTACTTCTAGTTGCGGTGTTAAGTTCAGGATTGCGGTCAGTACAGTGGCCACGATCTCCAGTGATAGTTCTCATGCAGCTCCGAAGTCACCGGATCATAACAGGCTACATTATATTCTGTGAGGGGGCTGCATTATATTCTGTGAGGGGGCTGCATTATATTCTATGAGGGGTGCTGCATTATATTCTATGAGGGGGGCTGCATTATATTCTATGGGGGTGACACTGCCACTGACAGTCCGACACTGCTTACCTGGCGGTCCAACGAGCGGTCCGGAAGTTCTAGTACACGCAGGATTTTTTTCGACCAGTTCTGTAATATAAGCCAAGTCTCCAGATTGAGACTTTTTTTCAGCCTATAAAGAAGAAAAGAAACTAAAAAGAAAAATCTGAGATGATTGGCGGCCATTGTATGTGTCATCTGCTCCTCTCTGCAGATACACTAACTCCATACAGGATTTGGGGACTCGTCGTGTTTTATATTAGAGGAAAGAAGAAGCTTCTGTCCCACCATTATTATCTATGAGTATGGAGAAGTTGTGTGCGGAGCGTCTGTGTAACAACTCTTCTGGCATCACAGCATGGCCTCACATTTCTCACACAATCTTACCCACTGCTCCAGGCCATGATGTGGTTTCTGTTTCATGTCCGCTCCATGTTCTGTGTCTCTGCTCTGTGCATGCTTCATGGCTATGTGTATAGGGGGCTGGCGCCTGAACTCTCTGGTTCTTATAGGAATCAGGTGCATCTGTCTAATCAGTTCCTGACCAATTACCAAGAGGCCTCCTGTATATAGTGCAGCTCCACCCTGTGTTCTGGGCCTGTGCAATGTGTTTGCTCAGTTAGTGTTTAGCTTCTGAGTTTGCCAGGTCTTGCTCTGAGTTACTCCCTCGCTGGAGGCTTTTCTCTGTGCTATTGCCTTGATCTTGTTGTCCGCCCTCCAGGAGGCAGTATATCCTGGTCCCTGTGTCTTTGTCCCTGTGTCTTTGTCCTTGTGTCTTGTTCCTTTGCCTTGTCTGTACTTAGTCTTATCTCGGTCTCCTTGTCTGTGGCTTCCTTCCCTGCTGTGTCTTTCCTTGTGTTCTCAGTCTGCTTACACTCCGCACTCTTGCAGCTCTGCCTGCTCGGTATCTTAGTGGCTTTACCTCTGCTCCGCACTCCTGTGGTTCTGCTCCGTTCTACTCTGCTCCGCTCCCGTTGCTGCAGAAACCTCTTTCTGCAGTTCCTCTCTGCAATTCTTGCGGTTCCACTCTGCTTAGCTTCTGCAGTATCTCTTGCTGCAGCTTCTCTCCACATTCTTTGTGGCTCTGCTCAGCTTTTGTTGCTACGCTATCTCTTGCTGCTTTTCCACTCCTATCTGCAGTCTTGCACTCCTCTCCTGTGTGAACAGGTCCCTACCTGTTTCTTCATACCTCATTCCTTTCTGCTTGTTTCCTTTCCTGCACCTCCTGTATGAACAGGTCCCTACCTGTTCCTTCATATTTCATATCTGTTCCTGCACCTCCAGTGTGAACAGGTCCCTACCTGTTCCTCCAAATTACATATCTATTCCTGCACCTCCAGTGTGAACAGGCCCCTACCTGTTCCTCCAAACTACATATCTGTACCTGCACCTCCAGTGTGAACAGGCCCCTACCTGTTCCTCCAAACTACATATCTGTACCTGCACCTCCTGTGTGAACAGGTCCCTACCTGTTCCTTCACACTGGAGGTGCAGGAACAGATATGAAATATGAAGGAACAGGTAGGGGCCTCTTCACACTGGAGGTGCAGGTACAGATATGTAGTTTGGAGGAACAGGTAGGGACCTGTTCACACTGGAGGTGCAGGAACAGATATGAAATATGAACAGGTCCCTACCTGTTCCTCCAAACTACATATCTGTACCTGCACCTCCAGTGTGAACAGGCCCCTACCTGTTCCTTCATATACCACATCAACCAATCCTGTGTTCCTGCCGTTCCTGCCCTGCCTTCCAGTCCTGTGTTCTCTACAGTGCCTCCCAATCCTGTGTTCCTGCCAGTCCTGCTGTTCCTGCCCTGCCTTCCAGTCCTGTGTTCCTGCTGTCTTAGCCAGTCCTGTGTTCTCTGCCGTGTCTCTGCCAGCCTACTCGTCTGAGTTCCAGCCGTGCTCTTCTGCCAGTCCTGCCTAATGCCCGCACCAATCCTGGTGTTCCTGTCTCCCAAGTGGGATCAGCAGCCACAGCCAGACGCCACCCTGGAGTAGCACCTGGCAGCTGCCTGCTGCACAAGCCTGACCTCACCATCAGAGGCTCCAGTGAAAACCCAGGCAGCTGTCATAGTCACGCCCCTTCCAGGGTAGTCTGGTTTGTGGCACAGTGGGGCCACAAACCCCCTGAGCTCACGCCCACCAGTCAGGGCGTGAGCGTGACAGTTTGCACAGGCCATGGCCTCCGCTGTATCCCATGTCCTACCGCTCTCAGAGCATGATGAACTTTCTCTCTACCAGTATGAGCAAGCTGAAGAATTTGTTCCGCCCTGTGTCGTTCCAATTGAGGAGACCTCGGGCCAAATCATAGTTTCAAATGCTCTCTACAACCAACTTCTGGCCTATGAGGAAGAGCACAACCCAGCAGACCCACCTAGGTTCTATGGGGATCCAGAGGAATGCCAAAGCTTCCTGGAACAGTGCTTGCGCTACATCCTGCAGAATGCAGCTTGTTTTCCCTCTGACCAGATTAAGGTGGGCTACATCATGTCCTACCTAGCAGGAGATGCTTTATTATGGATTTGTCCCCTCTGGGAAGCAGGGGATCCTATCGTCATGAGTCTTGGGGCCTTCCTGGTGGCCTTCCGTAAAGTCTTTGACAAGCCTCGTCCTGCTGCTCCTGTGAAGTCTTCCCCATCTAGATCCGAGAGGCGCTCCAGACGGGCGAAACCCGTGAAGAAACCTCCACGTCAAGCCATGACCGTCTGTGATCCTCCAGTTCCTCTACCCGTTAAAGCAGCTACTCAAATAGAACCCAAAAAGACTGTCAAGAGTGGACTGGCAAAGCACCAGTCTAAGACCAGTCGTAAGAAGGGCTTACTATGTCGCTGCTGTTGTGAGGGACACCTGGATAGCCTCTGTCCAGGGGATCTAAAGCTCCAAAACCACGGGCCAGTAGGAGAGACTGCCCTTGGTGAGAATAATTCCCTTCCGCTAAAGTCTGTGTCTGTTCCGGTGCCTTGTGGGAGCTTCGGCCCTGCAGATATATTCAAGCTGCTAACCAGACGGAGTCTAAATGTGGTTCCTGTTCCACTACTCCAGAATCCTGTGAAGGTGTTTGGTGATGCTCGAGCCCTACTTATGAACAGTCCAGTGTTGAAGGGACAACTACAGCTCCAAATCGGAGCATTATATGCGGAGAAATTTGTTTTCCACTTGTTGACCAGTCCGCCCGTCGGTTGTTCTGAACCGGATACTCTGCTGCCCGTTCCGGCCCGAAGACCCAGCGTGGTTCTGCGTTTGGAACTATCAAGTCTCCAGAAGTTTCTTGTTCCTAAACTGCAAGGTCAATGTACAGTGTTGATATCTTCTCCACCTAATTAGCTGGCTATTGAGTCACAGTGTGCTGACCTCACTGAAGTAAAGGAAGCAGTGGTGTCCTCTCCGCACACCTCCAGTGACCAGTTCCCAGAAACATCCCTGTTGCTTAAAAAATTTTCTCTGAACTTTGGGAAGAAGATGCTTCCTGTAATGATGCCTTCAGATTCCATGTGGCAGGTGGATGAAGAAGTTGAAGCTGAAGCTCTTGCATCTCTGTTCTTCACCAGTCCGGAGGAAGAGATGGTCCAGTTTTGTCAGAGTAACAGGCTGATGGGGCTTCCTGAAAGTATGCCTTCTGCTTCCAAGTGGCTACTTGATATTAAGACAGAGACTTACTCATCCTCTAATCTAGTAGAGGAGGTCCAGTTTTTTCAGGGTACCAGGCTGAAGATGTTTCCTGTATGTATGCCTCCAGCTTCCATCTGGCTATTGGGTGAAGATTCCAAGACAGAAGTGTTCTCATCTCTGCTTCCCACCGGTCAAAAGGAGGAGGTACAATCTTCTTGTGATGATGGGCTTAAATTGGATCCAGTGAAGGTGTCTTCAGTGTTCAAAGTATCAGATTATGTTGTGGTCAAATCGCAAGCTTCCAAGTCCCTGCTTTCAGTGAACCAGGTGAAAGAAGTCCTGGTCCTTGCATCTTCTGTGTGGGAAGCTGATCTTACTGGACTCAAAGAGACTGGGCAACCTGAGATCTCTAATGTCTCAAGTACCTCATTCTACCAGAGGAATGTTGTGATGGCTCTGACTATGTGTGCTCCTATCCTTCTTCTACAAGTTATTCTGGCGGGCTTGAAGAAGAGGGGCCGTAAAGGGGGGGTACTGTAACAACTCTTCTGGCATTACGGCATGGCCTCACATCTCTCACACAATCTTGCCCACTGCTCCAGGCCATGATGTGGTTTCTGTTTCATGCCAGCTCCATGTTCTGTGTCTCTGCTCTGTGCATGCTTCATGGCTATGTGTATAGGGGGCTGGCGCCTGAACTCTCTGGTTCTTATAGGAATCAGGTGCATCTGTCTAATCAGTTCCTGACCAATTACCAAGAGGCCTCCTGTATATAGTGCAGCTCCACCCTGTGTTCTGGGCCTGTGCAATGTGTTTGCTCAGTTAGTGTTTAGCTTCTGAGTTTGCCAGGTCTTGCTCTGAGTTACTCCCTCGCTGGAGGCTTTTCTCTGTGCTATTTCCTTGATCTTGTTGTCCGCCCTCCAGGAGGCAGTATATCCTGGTCCTTGTGTCTTTGTCCCTGTGTCTTTGTCCTTGTGTCTTGTTCCTTTGCCTTGTCTGTACTTAGTCTTATCTCGGTCTCCTTGTCTGTGGCTTCCATCCCTGCTGTGTCTTTCCTTGTGTTCTCAGTCTGCTTACACTCCGCACTCTTGCAGCTCTGCCTGCTCTGTATCTTACTGGCTTTACCGCTGCTCCGCACTCCTGTGGTTCTGCTCCGTTCTACTCTGCTCCGCTCCCGTTGCTGCAGAAACCTCTTTCTGCAGTTCCTCTCTGCAATTCTTGCGGTTCCACTCTGCTTAGCTTCTGCAGTATCTCTTGCTGCAGCTTCTCTCCACATTCTTTGTAGCTCTGCTCAGCTTTTGTTGCTACGCTATCTCTTGCTGCTTTTCCACTCCTATCTGCAGTCTTGCACTCCTCTCCTGTGTGAACAGGTCCCTACCTGTTTCTTCATACCTCATTCCTTTCTGCTTGTTTCCTTTCCTGCACCTCCTGTGTGAATAGGTCCCTACCTGTTCCTTCATACCTCATTCCTTTCTGCTTGTTTCCTTTCCTGCACCTTCTGTGTGAACAGGACCCTACCTGTTCCTTCATATTTCATATCTGTTCCTGCACCTCCAGTGTGAACAGGTCCCTACCTGTTCCTTCATATACCACATCAACCAATCCTGTGTTCCTGCCAGCCCTGCCGTTCCTGCCCTGCCTTCCAGTCCTGTGTTCTCTACAGTGCCTCCCAATCCTGTGTTCCTGCCAGTCCTGCTGTTCCTGCCCTGCCTTCCAGTCCTGTGTTCCTGCTGTCTTAGCCAGTCCTGTGTTCTCTGCCGTGTCTCTGCCAGCCTACTCGTCTGAGTTCCAGCCGTGCTCTTCTGCCAGTCCTGCCTAATGCCCGCACCAATCCTGGTGTTCCTGTCTCCCAAGTGGGATCAGCAGCCACAGCCAGACACCACCCTGGAGTAGCACCTGGCAGCTGCCTGCTGCACAAGCCTGACCTCACCATCAGAGGCTCCAGTGAAAACCCAGGCAGCTGTCATAGTCACGCCCCTTCCAGGGTAGTCTGGTTTGTGGCACAGTGGGGCCACAAACCCCCTGAGCTCACGCCCACCAGTCAGTGCGTGAGCGTGACAGTCTGCCACTTACCTGCTGTAGTAAAGTCTTGATGTTGTAACATAAGTCCGTCAGATACTCTGACGTCAGTTGATTTTGTCGGTTTTTGGTCAGGCAATCCTTTATTAGCTGCACCACCAGCCGGTGAGTGAAGCAGAGGATGCCATCGGGTGGTAGAAGCACAATGTTAGGGCGCTGGAACATAAGAACCTCCAATAGCGCTTGTTCCTGAAAATCATTCAGATGTAATTCAGCCATAGTGAGAAATTGCAAATGCTCTCCGTCACTATAGAACCAAAAATGGCACCTGGAACCCTGCGCGGCTTCTATTTATAGGGGCTGTGATGTCATCATGGCCGAGCATCAGCAGTGATGTCATCATGGCCGAGCATCAGCAGTGATGTCATCATGGCCGAGCATCACCAGTGATGTCATCATGGCCGAGCATCACCAGTGATGTCATCATGGTCGAGCATCACCAGTGATGTCATCATGGCTGAGCATCAGGAGTGATGTCATCACGAATTCTTGTGATAGAATCTTCCAGCATCGGCTCTGCACAGATATTTGCTGCCGGCAATATTTCGGGTTCGCTCACACTTGTCTATCAATAATCCAGGATGTAATCTCAGGATGTAATAACTTTTCCTCCTTTATTATGTCCCAGCTAATTTACACTGATCTGATGTAGGGGACGATACGAGCCGACGCTCTGCAGACACGGATGTAATATAATGCGGATCCTCAATAAATCGGTGTCATTGTAAAGATACAGATTACATTTAATATAAATCCTATTCTCTAACACCACAGTGTCATCTACACTTAGAACAGAGCCGTCCCATGGTTATATGGGGATAATACTGGACGGGTCACTCACACCCCATGATCTGGTGATACACACTTACCGGCAGGGTCCAACTGGCCCACTAGAGAACTGGAGGATTCTGTGGGGGGCCCAGGCACTGAAACCTGCTGACATACAGGGCTGGTAGCTGCCTAGGGCCCCTGCTGCTCCAGGGGCCCCAGCCAGTGGCGTGTCTTTAATAGTGGCAGACTACACAGCTGCTATGGGGCCCGTGAGTCAGGGGGACCTGAGGGAGCTACATTATATTCTATGGGGGCTGCATTATATTCTATGAGGGGGCTACTGTTGTGAATCCTGTTCTTGTGGTCCCTCCGGTGGTTGTAGGTGGGAATGCAGTTGTCTCTGAGTCACAGTCCTGGCCAGGTGTATTTGATGATTACAATTCAGACTGGGTTATTTAGATGGGCTGGATCCTTTAGCCCTTGCCAGTTGTCATTTGTTTCTTGTGAAGTGATGGTTCACTTTCTGGTTTCTCCTGCCTGCTGCCAAATTCAGCAAAGATAAGTGTTTGGGTCTTTGAATCTGTTGCACACGGCTGTGTGCTTGTTTTTGTTTTATTCCTGCTCTGTTTGTAGGATTCACTGGAGTTGCAGATTTACGCCCCTACATCTATTAGTTAGATGTAGGGAGTTTTTGTTATTTCTGCTGTGGATGTTTTGAAGGGTTTTTTTACTGACCGCACAGAACTCTGTTCTTTCCTGTCCTATCTAGCTAGTTCGGCCTCCTGTGCTAAATTCTGTTTTCTGCCTGTGGATGTTTTTTCCTCTCCGACTCACCGCCAATATTTGTGGGGGGCTGTCTATCCTTTGGGGATTTTCTCAGAGGCAAGATAGTATTCCTCTTTCCATCTTTAGGGGTAATTAGTTCTCCGGCTGTGACGAGGTGTCTAGGTGTGTTAGGTACACTCCACGGCTACTTCTAGTTGCGGTGTTAAGTTCAGGATTGCGGTCAGTACAGTGGCCACGATCTCCAGTGATAGTTCTCATGCAGCTCCGAAGTCACCGGATCATAACAGGCTACATTATATTCTGTGAGGGGGCTGCATTATATTCTGTGAGGGGGCTGCATTATGTTCTATGAGAGTGGGCTGCATTATATTCTATGAGGGGTGCTGCATTATATTCTATGAGGGGGGCTACATTATATTCTATGGGGGTGACACTGCCACTGACAGTCCGACACTGCTTACCTGGCGGTCCAACGAGCGGTCCGGAAGTTCTAGTACACGCAGGATTTTTTTCGACCAGTTCTGTAATATAAGCCAAGTCTCCAGATTGAGACTTTTTTTCAGCCTATAAAGAAGAAAATAAACTAAAAAGAAAAATCTGAGATGATTGGCGGCCATTGTATGTGTCATCTGCTCCTCTCTGCAGATACACTAACTCCATACAGGATTTGGGGACTCGTCGTGTTTTATATTAGAGGAAAGAAGAAGCTTCTGTCCCACCATTATTATCTATGAGTATGGAGAAGTGTGCGGAGCGTCTCTGTAACAACTCTTCTGGCATCACGGCATGGCCTCACATCTCTCACACAATCTTACCCACTGCTCCAGGCCATGATGTGGTTTCTGTTTCATGCCAGCTCCATGTTCTGTGTCTCTGCTCTCTGCATGCTTCCTGGCTGTGTGTATAGGGGGCCGGCGCCTGAACTCTCTGGTTCTTATGGGAATCAGGTGCATCTGTCTAATCAGTTCCTGACCAATTACCAAGAGGCCTCCTGTATATAGTGCAGCTCCACCCTGTGGTCTGGGCCTGTGCAATGTGTTTGCTCAGTGAGTGTTTAGGTTCTGAGTTTGCCAGGTCTTGCTCTGAGTTACTCCCTCGCTGGAGGCTTTTCTCTGTGCTATTGCCTTGATCTTGTTGTCCGCCCTCCAGGAGGCAGTATATCCTGGTCCCTGTGTCTTTGTCCCTGTGTCTTTGTCCTTGTGTCTTGTTCCTTTGCCTTGTCTGTACTTAGTCTTATCTCGGTCTCCTTGTCTGTGGCTTCTTTCCCTGCTGTGTCTTTCCTTGTGTTCTCAGTCTGCTTACACTCTGCACTCTTGCAGCTCTGCCTGCTCTGTATCTTACTGGCTTTACCGCTGCTCCGCACTCCTGTAGTTCTGCTCCGTTCTACTCTGCTCCGCTCCCGTTGCTGCAGAAACCTCTTTCTGCAGTTCCTCTCTGCAATTCTTGCGGTTCCACTCTGCTTAGCTTCTGCAGTATCTCTTGCTGCTGCTTCTCTCCACATTCTTTGTGGCTCTGCTCAGCTTTTGTTGCTACGCTATCTCTTGCTGCTTTTCCACTCCTATCTGCAGTCTTGCACTCCTCTCCTGTATGAACAGGTCCCTACCTGTTCCTTCATATTTCATATCTGTTCCTGCACCTCCAGTGTGAACCGGTCCCTACCTGTTCCTCCAAACTACATATCTGTACCTGCACCTCCAGTGTGAACAGGCCCCTACCTGTTCCTCCATATACCACATCAACCAATCCTGTGTTCCTGCCCTGCCTTCCAGTCCTGTGTTCTCTACAGTGCCTCCCAATCCTGTGTTCCTGCCAGTCCTGCTGTTCCTGCCCTGCCTTCCAGTCCTGTGTTCCTGCTGTCTTAGCCAGTCCTGTGTTCTCTGCCGTGTCTCTGCCAGCCTACTCGTCTGAGTTCCAGCCGTGCTCTTCTGCCAGTCCTGCCTAATGCCCGCACCAATCCTGGTGTTCCTGTTTCCCAAGTGGGATCAGCAGCCACAGCCAGACACCACCCTGGAGTAGCACCTGGCAGCTGCCTGCTGCACAAGCCTGACCTCACCATCAGAGGCTCCAGTGAAAACCCAGGCAGCTGTCATAGTCACGCCCCTTCCAGGGTAGTCTGGTTTGTGGCCCAGTGGGGCCACAAACCCCCCGAGCTCACGCCCACCAGTCAGGGCGTGAGCGTGACAGTTTGCACAGGCCATGGCCTCCGCTGTATCCCATGTCCTACCGCTCTCAGAGCATGATGAACTTTCTCTCTACCAATATGAGCAAGCTGAAGAATTTGTTCCACCCTGTGTCGTTCCAATTGAGGAGACCTCGGGCCAAATCATAGTTTCAAATGCTCTCTACACCCAACTTCTGGCCTATGAGGAAGAGCACAACCCAGCAGACCCACCTAGGTTCTATGGGAATCCAGAGGAATGCCAAAGCTTCCTGGAACAGTGCTTGCGCTACATCCTGCAGAATGCAGCTTGTTTTCCCTCTGACCAGATTAAGGTGGGCTACATCATGTCCTACCTAGCAGGAGATGCTTTATTATGGATTTGTCCCCTCTGGGAAGCAGGGGATCCTATCGTCATGAGTCTTGGGGCCTTCCTGGTGGCCTTCCGTAAAGTCTTTAACAAGCCTCGTCCTGCTGCTCCTGTGAAGTCTTCCCCATCTAGATCCGAGAGGCGCTCCAGATGGGCGAAACCCGTGAAGAAACCTCCACGTCAAGCCATGACCGTCTGTGATCCTCCAGTTCCTCTACCCGTTAAAGCAGCTACTCAAATAGAACCCAAAAAGACTGTCAAGAATGGACTGGCAAAGCACCAGTCTAAGACCAGTCGTAAGAAGGGCTTACTATGTCGCTGCTGTTGTGAGGGACACCTGGATAGCCTCTGTCCAGGGGATCTAAAGCTCCAAAACCTCGGGCCAGTAGGAGAGACTGCCCTTGGTGAGAATAATTCCCTTCCGCTAAAGTCTGTGTCTGTTCCGGTGCCTTGTGGGAGCTTCGGCCCTGCAGATATATTCAAGCTGCTATCCAGACGGAGTCTAAATGTGGTTCCTGTTCCACTACTCCAGAATCCTGTGAAGGTGTTTGGTGATGCTCGAGCCCTACTTATGAACAGTCCAGTGTTGAAGGGACAACTACAGCTCCAAATCGGAGTATTATATGCGGAGAAATTTGTTTTCCACTTGTTGACCAGTCCGCCCGTCGGTTGTTCTGAACCGGATACTCTGCTGCCCGTTCCGGCCCGAAGACCCAGCGTGGTTCTGCGTTTGGAACTATCAAGTCTCCAGAAGTTTCTTGTTCCTAAACTGCAAGGTCAATGTACAGTGTTGATATCTTCTCCACCTAATTAGCTGGCTATTGAGTCACAGTGTGCTGACCTCACTGAAGTAAAGGAAGCAGTGGCGTCCTCTCCGCACACCTCCAGTGACCAGTTCCCAGAAACATCCCTGTTGCTTAAAAAATTTTCTCTGAACTTTGGGAAGAAGATGCTTCCTGTAATGATGCCTTCAGATTCCATGTGGCAGGTGGATGAAGAAATTGAAACTGAAGCTCTTGCATCTCTGTTCTTCACCAGTCCGGAGGAAGAGATGGTCCAGTTTTGTCAGAGTAACAGGCTGATGGGCTTCCTGAAAGTATGCCTTCTGCTTCCAAGTGGCTACTTGATATTAAGACAGAGACTTACTCATCCTCTAATCTAGTAGAGGAGGTCCAGTTTTTTCAGGGTACCAGGCTGAAGATGTTTCCTGTATGTATGCCTCCAGCTTCCATCTGGCTATTGGGTGAAGATTCCAAGACAGAAGTGTTCTCATCTCTGCTTCCCACCGGTCTAAAGGAGGAGGTACAATCTTCTTGTGATGATGGGCTTAAATTGGATCCAGTGAAGGTGTCTTCAGTGTTCAAAGTATCAGATTATGTTGTGGTCAAATCGCAAGCTTCCAAGTCCCTGCTTTCAGTGAACCAGGTGAAAGAAGTCCTGGTCCTTGCATCTTCTGTGTGGGAAGCTGATCTTACTGGACTCAAAGAGACTGGGCAACCTGAGATAATAATAATAATTTTATTTATATAGATCTCTAATGTCTCAAGTACCTCATTCTACCAGAGGAATGTTGTGATGGCTCTGACTATGTGTGCTCCTATCCTTCTTCTACAAGTTATTCTGGCGGGCTTGAAGAAGAGGGGCCGTAAAGGGGGGGTACTGTAACAACTCTTCTGGCATTACGGCATGGCCTCACATCTCTCACACACTTACCCACTGCTCCAGGCCATGATGTGGTTTCTGTTTCATGCCAGCTCCATGTTCTGTGTCTCTGCTCTGTGCATGCTTCATGGCTATGTGTATAGGGGGCCGGCGCCTGAACTCTCTGGTTCTTATAGGAATCAGGTGCATCTGTCTAATCAGTTCCTGACCAATTACCAAGAGGCCTCCTGTATATAGGGCAGCTCCACCCAGTGGTCTGGGCCTGTGCAATGTGTTTGCTCAGTTAGTGTTTAGCTTCTGAGTTTGCCAGGTCTTGCTCTGAGTTACTCCCTCGCTGGAGGCTTTTCTCTGTGCTATTGCCTTGATCTTGTTGTCCGCCCTCCAGGAGGCAGTATATCCTGGTCCCTGTGTCTTTGTCCCTGTGTCTTTGTCCTTGTGTCTTGTTCCTTTGCCTTGTCTGTACTTAGTCTTATCTCGGTCTCCTTGTCTGTGGCTTCCTTCCCTGCTGTGTCTTTCCTTGTGTTCTCAGTCTTCTTACACTCCGCACTCTTGCAGCTCTGCCTGCTCTGTATCTTACTGGCTTTACCGCTGCTCCGCACTCCTGTAGTTCTGCTCCGTTCTACTCTGCTCCGCTCCCGTTGCTGCAGAAACCTCTTTCTGCAGTTCCTCTCTGCAATTCTTGCGGTTCCACTCTGCTTAGCTTCTGCAGTATCTCTTGCTGCTGCTTCTCTCCACATTCTTTGTGGCTCTGCTCAGCTTTTGTTGCTACGCTATCTCTTGCTGCTTTTCCACTCCTATCTGCAGTCTTGCACTCCTCTCCTGTGTGAACAGGTCCCTACCTGTTTCTTCATACCTCATTCCTTTCTGCTTGTTTCCTTTCCTGCACCTCCTGTATGAACAGGTCCCTACCTGTTCCTTCATATTTCATATCTGTTCCTGCACCTCCAGTGTGAACAGGTCCCTACCTGTTCCTCCAAATTACATATCTGTACCTGCACCTCCAGTGTGAAGAGGTCCCTACCTGTTCCTCCAAACTACATATCTGTACCTGCACCTCCAGTGTGAACAGGCCCCTACCTGTTCCTCCATATACCACATCAACCAATCCTGTGTTCCTGCCCTGCCTTCCAGTCCTGTGTTCTCTACAGTGCCTCCCAATCCTGTGTTCCTGCCAGTCCTGCTGGTCCTGCCCTGCCTTCCAGTCCTGTGTTCCTGCTGTCTTAGCCAGTCCTGTGTTCCCTGCCGTGTCTCTGCCAGCCTACTCGTCTGAGTTCCAGCTGTGCTCTTCTGCCAGTCCTGCCTAATGCCCGCACCAATCCTGGTGTTCCTGTCTCCCAAGTGGGATCAGCAGCCACAGCCAGACACCACCCTGGAGTAGCACCTGGCAGCTGCCTGCTGCACAAGCCTGACCTCACCATCAGAGGCTCCAGTGAAAACCCAGGCAGCTGTCATAGTCACGCCCCTTCCAGGGTAGTCTGGTTTGTGGCACAGTGGGGCCACAAACCCCCCCGAGCTCACGCCCACCAGTCTGCCACTTACGTGCTGTAGTAAAGACTTGATCTTGTAACATAAATCCGTCAGATACTCTGACGTCAGTGGATTTTGTCGGTTTTTGGTCAGGCAATCGTTTACTAGCTGCACCACCAGCCGGTGAGTGAAGCAGAGGATGCCATCGGGTGGTAGAAGCGCAATGTTAGGGCGATGGAAGATAAGAACCTCCAATAGCGCTTGTTCCTGAAAATCATTCAAATGTAATTCAGCCATAGTGAGAAATTGCAAATGCTCTCCGTCACTATAGAACCAAAAATGGCACCCGGAACCCTGCGCGGCTTCTATTTATAGGGGCTGTGATGTCATCATGGCCGAGCATCACCAGTGATGTCATCATGGCCGAGCATCACCAGTGATGTCATCATGGCCGAGCATCACCAGTGATGTCATCATGGCCGAGCATCACCAGTGATGTCATCATGGCCGAGCATCACCAGTGATGTCATCATGGCCGAGCATCACCAGTGATGTCATCATGGCCGAGCATCACCAGTGATGTCATCATGGCCGAGCATCACCAGTGATGTCATCATGGCCGAGCATCACCAGTGATGTCATCATGGCTGAGCATCACCAGTGATGTCATCACGGATTCTTGTGATAGAATCTTCCAGCATCGGCTCTGCACAGATAGTTGCTGCCGGCAATATTTCGGATTCGCTCACACTTGTCTATCAATAATCCAGGATGTAATCTCAGGATGTAATAACTTTTCCTCCTTTATTATGTCCCAGCTAATTTACACTGATCTGATGTAGGGGACGATACGAGCCGACGCTCTGCAGACACGGATGTAATATAAAGCGGATCCTCCATAAATCGGTGTCATTGTAAAGATACAGATTACATTTAATATAAATCCTATTCTCTAACACCACAGTGTCATCTACACTTAGAGCAAAGCCGTCCCGTGGTTATATGGGGATAATACTGGACGGGTCACTCACACCCCATTATCTGGTGATACACACTTACCGGCAGGGTCCAACTGGCCCACCAGAGAACTGGAGGATTCTCTGGGGGGGGGCCCAGGCACTGAAACCTGCTGACATACAGGGCTGGCAGCTGCCTAGGGCCCTTGCTGCTCCAGGGGCCCCAGCAAGTGGCGTGTCTCTAATAGTGGCAGACTACACAGCTGCTATGGGGCCCGTGAGTCAGGGGGACCCGAGGGAGCTACATTATATTCTATGGGGGCTGCATTATATTCTATGAGGGGGCTACTGTTGTGAATCCTGCTCTTGTGGTCCCTCCGGTGGTTGTAGGTGGGAATGCAGTTGTCTCTGAGTCACAGTCCTGGCCAGGTGTATTTGATGATTACAATTCAGACTGGGTTATTTAGATGGGCTGGATCCTTTAGCCCTTGCCAGTTGTCATTTGTTTCTTGTGAAGTGATGGTTCACTATCTGGTTTCTCCTGCCTGCTGCCAAATTCAGCAAAGATAAGTGTTTGGGTCTTTGAATCTGTTGCACACGGCTGTGTGCTTGTTTTTGTTTTATTCCTGCTCTGTTTGTAGGATTCACTGGAGTTGCAGATTTACGCCCCTACATCTATTAGTTAGATGTAGGGAGTTTTTGTTATTTCTGCTGTGGATGTTTTGAAGGGTTTTTTACTGACCGCACAGAACTCTGTTCTTTCCTGTCCTATCTAGCTAGTTCGGCCTCCTGTGCTAAATTCTGTTTTCTGCCTGTGTATGTTTTTTCCTCTCCGACTCACCGCCAATATTTGTGGGGGGCTGTCTATCCTTTGGGGATTTTCTCTGAGGCAAGATAGTATTCCTCTTTCCATCTTTAGGGGTAATTAGTTCTCCGGCTGTGACGAGGTGTCTAGGTGTGTTAGGTACACTCCACGGCTACTTCTAGTTGCGGTGTTAAGTTCAGGATTGCGGTCAGTACAGTGGCCACGATCTCCAGTGATAGTTCTCATGCAGCTCCGAAGTCACCGGATCATAACAGGCTACATTATATTCTATGGGGGCTGCATTATATTCTGTGAGGGGGCTGCATTATGTTCTATGAGAGTGGGCTGCATTAAATTCTATGAGGGGTGCTGCATTATATTCTATGAGGGGGGCTACATTATATTCTATGGGGGTGCTCCAGTCCGACACTGCTTACCTGGCGGTCCAACGAGCGGTCCGGAAGTTCTAGTACACGCAGGATTTTTTTTCGACCAGTTCTGTAATATAAGCCAAGTCTCCAGATTGAGACTTTTTTCAGCCTATAAAGAAGAAAATAAACTAAAAAGAAAAATCTGAGATGATTGGCGGCCATTGTATGTGTCATCTGCTCCTCTCTGCAGATACACTAACTCCATACAGGATTTGGGGACTCGTCGTGTTTTATATTAGAGGAAAGAAGAAGCTTCTGTCCCACCATTATTATCTATGAGTATGGAGAAGTGTGCGGAGCGTCTCTGTAACAACTCTTCTGGCATCACGGCATGGCCTCACATCTCTCACACAATCTTACCCACTGCTCCAGGCCATGATGTGGTTTCTGTTTCATGCCAGCTCCATGTTCTGTGTCTCTGCTCTCTGCATGCTTCCTGGCTGTGTGTATAGGGGGCCGGCGCCTGAACTCTCTGGTTCTTATAGGAATCAGGTGCATCTGTCTAATCAGTTCCTGACCAATTACCAAGAGGCCTCCTGTATATAGTGCAGCTCCACCCTGTGGTCTGGGCCTGTGCAATGTGTTTGCTCAGTGAGTGTTTAGGTTCTGAGTTTGCCAGGTCTTGCTCTGAGTTACTCCCTCGCTGGAGGCTTTTCTCTGTGCTATTGCCTTGATCTTGTTGTCCGCCCTCCAGGAGGTAGTATATCCTGGTCCCTGTGTCTTTGTCCCTGTGTCTTTTGTCCTTGTGTCTTGTTCCTTTGCCTTGTCTGTACTTAGTCTTATCTCGGTCTCCTTGTCTGTGGCTTCTTTCCCTGCTGTGTCTTTCCTTGTGTTCTCAGTCTGCTTACACTCCGCACTCTTGCAGCTCTGCCTGCTCTGTATCTTACTGGCTTTACCGCTGCTCCGCACTCCTGTAGTTCTGCTCCGTTCTACTCTGCTCCGCTCCCGTTGCTGCAGAAACCTCTTTCTGCAGTTCCTCTCTGCAATTCTTGCGGTTCCACTCTGCTTAGCTTCTGCAGTATCTCTTGCTGCAGCTTCTCTCCACATTCTTTGTGGCTCTGCTCAGCTTTTGTTGCTACGCTATCTCTTGCTGCTTTTCCACTCCTATCTGCAGTCTTGCACTCCTCTCCTGTGTGAACAGGTCCCTACCTGTTTCTTCATACCTCATTCCTTTCTGCTTGTTTCCTTTCCTGCACCTCCTGTATGAACAGGTCCCTACCTGTTCCTTCATATTTCATATCTGTTCCTGCACCTCCAGTGTGAACAGGTCCCTACCTGTTCCTCCAAATTACATATCTGTACCTGCACCTCCAGTGTGAACAGGCCCCTACCTGTTCCTCCATATACCACATCAACCAATCCTGTGTTCCTGCCCTGCCTTCCAGTCCTGTGTTCCTGCTGTCTTAGCCAATCCTGTGTTCTCTGCCGTGTCTCTGCCAGCCTACTCGTCTGAGTTCCAGCTGTGCTCTTCTGCCAGTCCTGCCTAATGCCCGCACCAATCCTGGTGTTCCTGTCTCCCAAGTGGGATCAGCAGCCACAGCCAGACACCACCCTGGAGTAGCACCTGGCAGCTGCCTGCTGCACAAGCCTGACCTCACCATCAGAGGCTCCAGTGAAAACCCAGGCAGCTGTCATAGTCACGCCCCTTCCAGGGTAGTCTGGTTTGTGGCACAGTGGGGCCACAAACCCCCCCGAGCTCACGCCCACCAGTCTGCCACTTACGTGCTGTAGTAAAGTCTTGATCTTGTAACATAAATCCGTCAGATACTCTGACGTCAGTGGATTTTGTCGGTTTTTGGTCAGGCAATCCTTTACTAGCTGCACCACCAGCCGGTGAGTGAAGCAGAGGATGCCATCAGGTGGTAGAAGCGCAACGTTAGGGCGATGGAAGATAAGAACCTCCAATAGCGCTTGTTCCTGAAAATCATTCAAATGTAATTCAGCCATAGTGAGAAATTGCAAATGCTCTCCGTCACTATAGAACCAAAAATGGCACCCGGAACCCTGCGCGGCTTCTATTTATAGGGGCTGTGATGTCATCATGGCCGAGCATCACCAGTGATGTCATCATGGCCGAGCATCACCAGTGATGTCATCATGGCCGAGCATCACCAGTGATGTCATCATGGCCGAGCATCACCAGTGATGTCATCATGGCCGAGCATCACCAGTGATGTCATCATGGCCGAGCATCACCAGTGATGTCATCATGGCCGAGCATCACCAGTGATGTCATCATGGCCGAGCATCACCAGTGATGTCATCATGGCCGAGCATCACCAGTGATGTCATCATGGCCGAGCATCACCAGTGATGTCATCATGGCCGAGCATCACCAGTGATGTCATCATGGCCGAGCATCACCAGTGATGTCATCATGGCTGAGCATCACCAGTGATGTCATCACGGATTCTTGTGATAGAATCTTCCAGCATCGGCTCTGCACAGATAGTTGCTGCCGGCAATATTTCGGATTCGCTCACACTTGTCTATCAATAATCCAGGATGTAATCTCAGGATGTAATAACTTTTCCTCCTTTATTATGTCCCAGCTAATTTACACTGATCTGATGTAGGGGACGATACGAGCCGACGCTCTGCAGACACGGATGTAATATAAAGCGGATCCTCCATAAATCGGTGTCATTGTAAAGATACAGATTACATTTAATATAAATCCTATTCTCTAACACCACAGTGTCATCTACACTTAGAGCAGAGCCGTCCCATGGTTATATGGGGATAATACTGGACGGGTCACTCACACCCCATTATCTGGTGATACACACTTACCGGCAGGGTCCAACTGGCCCACCAGAGAACTGGAGGATTCTCTGGGGGGGGGCCCAGGCACTGAAACCTGCTGACATACAGGGCTGGCAGCTGCCTAGGGCCCTTGCTGCTCCAGGGGCCCCAGCAAGTGGCGTGTCTCTAATAGTGGCAGACTACACAGCTGCTATGGGGCCCGTGAGTCAGGGGGACCCGAGGGAGCTACATTATATTCTATGGGGGCTGCATTATATTCTATGAGGGGGCTACTGTTGTGAATCCTGCTCTTGTGGTCCCTCCGGTGGTTGTAGGTGGGAATGCAGTTGTCTCTGAGTCACAGTCCTGGCCAGGTGTATTTGATGATTACAATTCAGACTGGGTTATTTAGATGGGCTGGATCCTTTAGCCCTTGCCAGTTGTCATTTGTTTCTTGTGAAGTGATGGTTCACTATCTGGTTTCTCCTGCCTGCTGCCAAATTCAGCAAAGATAAGTGTTTGGGTCTTTGAATCTGTTGCACACGGCTGTGTGCTTGTTTTTGTTTTATTCCTGCTCTGTTTGTAGGATTCACTGGAGTTGCAGATTTACGCCCCTACATCTATTAGTTAGATGTAGGGAGTTTTTGTTATTTCTGCTGTGGATGTTTTGAAGGGTTTTTTACTGACCGCACAGAACTCTGTTCTTTCCTGTCCTATCTAGCTAGTTCGGCCTCCTGTGCTAAATTCTGTTTTCTGCCTGTGTATGTTTTTTCCTCTCCGACTCACCGCCAATATTTGTGGGGGGCTGTCTATCCTTTGGGGATTTTCTCTGAGGCAAGATAGTATTCCTCTTTCCATCTTTAGGGGTAATTAGTTCTCCGGCTGTGACGAGGTGTCTAGGTGTGTTAGGTACACTCCACGGCTACTTCTAGTTGCGGTGTTAAGTTCAGGATTGCGGTCAGTACAGTGGCCACGATCTCCAGTGATAGTTCTCATGCAGCTCCAAAGTCACCGGATCATAACAGGCTACATTATATTCTATGGGGGCTGCATTATATTCTGTGAGGGGGCTGCATTATGTTCTATGAGAGTGGGCTGCATTAAATTCTATGAGGGGTGCTGCATTATATTCTATGGGGGTGCTCCAGTCCGACACTGCTTACCTGGCGGTCCAACGAGCGGTCCGGAAGTTCTAGTACACGCAGGATTTTTTTCGACCAGTTCTGTAATATAAGCCAAGTCTCCAGATTGAGACTTTTTTTCAGCCTATAAAGAAGAAAATAAACTAAAAAGAAAAATCTGAGATGATTGGCGGCCATTGTATGTGTCATCTGCTCCTCTCTGCAGATACACTAACTCCATACAGGATTTGGGGACTCGTCGTGTTTTATATTAGAGGAAAGAAGAAGCTTCTGTCCCACCATTATTATCTATGAGTATGGAGAAGTGTGCGGAGCGTCTCTGTAACAACTCTTCTGGCATCACGGCATGGCCTCACATCTCTCACACAATCTTACCCACTGCTCCAGGCCATGATGTGGTTTCTGTTTCATGCCAGCTCCATGTTCTGTGTCTCTGCTCTCTGCATGCTTCCTGGCTGTGTGTATAGGGGGCCGGCGCCTGAACTCTCTGGTTCTTATAGGAATCAGGTGCATCTGTCTAATCAGTTCCTGACCAATTACCAAGAGGCCTCCTGTATATAGTGCAGCTCCTTCTGTGGTCTGGGCCTGTGCAATGTGTTTGCTCAGTGAGTGTTTAGGTTCTGAGTTTGCCAGGTCTTGCTCTGAGTTACTCCCTCGCTGGAGGCTTTTCTCTGTGCTATTGCCTTGATCTTGTTGTCCGCCCTCCAGGAGGCAGTATATCCTGGTCCCTGTGTCTTTGTCCCTGTGTCTTTGTCCTTGTGTCTTGTTCCTTTGCCTTGTCTGTACTTAGTCTTATCTCGGTCTCCTTGTCTGTGGCTTCTTTCCCTGCTGTGTCTTTCCTTGTGTTCTCAGTCTGCTTACACTCCGCACTCTTGCAGCTCTGCCTGCTCTGTAGCTTACTGGCTTTACCGCTGCTCCGCACTCCTGTAGTTCTGCTCCGTTCTACTCTGCTCCGCTCCCGTTGCTGCAGAAACCTCTTTCTGCAGTTCCTCTCTGCAATTCTTGCGGTTCCACTCTGCTTAGCTTCTGCAGTATCTCTTGCTGCAGCTTCTCTCCACATTCTTTGTGGCTCTGCTCAGCTTTTGTTGCTACGCTATCTCTTGCTGCTTTTCCACTCCTATCTGCAGTCTTGCACTCCTCTCCTGTGTGAACAGGTCCCTACCTGTTTCTTCATACCTCATTCCTTTCTGCTTGTTTCCTTTCCTGCACCTCCTGTATGAACAGGTCCCTACCTGTTCCTTCATATTTCATATCTGTTCCTGCACCTCCAGTGTGAACAGGTCCCTACCTGTTCCTCCAAATTACATATCTGTACCTGCACCTCCAGTGTGAACAGGTCCCTACCTGTTCCTCCAAACTACATATCTGTACCTGCACCTCCAGTGTGAACAGGCCCCTACCTGTTCCTCCATATACCACATCCACCAATCCTGTGTTCCTGCCCTGCCTTCCAGTCCTGTGTTCTCTACAGTGCCTCCCAATCCTGTGTTCCTGCCAGTCCTGCTGTTCCTGCCCTGCCTTCCAGTCCTGTGTTCCTGCTGTCTTAGCCAGTCCTGTGTTCTCTGCCGTGTCTCTGCCAGCCTACTCGTCTGAGTTCCAGCCGTGCTCTTCTGCCAGTCCTGCCTAATGCCCGCACCAATCCTGGTGTTCCTGTTTCCCAAGTGGGATCAGCAGCCACAGCCAGACACCACCCTGGAGTAGCACCTGGCAGCTGCCTGCTGCACAAGCCTGACCTCACCATCAGAGGCTCCAGTGAAAACCCAGGCAGCTGTCATAGTCACGCCCCTTCCAGGGTAGTCTGGTTTGTGGCCCAGTGGGGCCACAAACCCCCCGAGCTCACGCCCACCAGTCAGGGCGTGAGCGTGACAGTTTGCACAGGCCATGGCCTCCGCTGTATCCCATGTCCTACCGCTCTCAGAGCATGATGAACTTTCTCTCTACCAATATGAGCAAGCTGAAGAATTTGTTCCACCCTGTGTCGTTCCAATTGAGGAGACCTCGGGCCAAATCATAGTTTCAAATGCTCTCTACAACCAACTTCTGGCCTATGAGGAAGAGCACAACCCAGCAGACCCACCTAGGTTCTATGGGAATCCAGAGGAATGCCAAAGCTTCCTGGAACAGTGCTTGCGCTACATCCTGCAGAATGCAGCTTGTTTTCCCTCTGACCAGATTAAGGTGGGCTACATCATGTTCTACCTAGCAGGAGATGCTTTATTATGGATTTGTCCCCTCTGGGAAGCAGGGGATCCTATCGTCATGAGTCTTGGGGCCTTCCTGGTGGCCTTCCGTAAAGTCTTTAACAAGCCTCGTCCTGCTGCTCCTGTGAAGTCTTCCCCATCTAGATCCGAGAGGCGCTCCAGATGGGCGAAACCCGTGAAGAAACCTCCACGTCAAGCCATGACCGTCTGTGATCCTCCAGTTCCTCTACCCGTTAAAGCAGCTACTCAAATAGAACCCAAAAAGACTGTCAAGAATGGACTGGCAAAGCACCAGTCTAAGACCAGTCGTAAGAAGGTCTTACTATGTCGCTGCTGTTGTGAGGGACACCTGGATAGCCTCTGTCCAGGGGATCTAAAGCTCCAAAACCTCGGGCCAGTAGGAGAGACTGCCCTTGGTGAGAATAATTCCCTTCCGCTAAAGTCTGTGTCTGTTCCGGTGCCTTGTGGGAGCTTCGGCCCTGCAGATATATTCAAGCTGCTATCCAGACGGAGTCTAAATGTGGTTCCTGTTCCACTACTCCAGAATCCTGTGAAGGTGTTTGGTGATGCTCGAGCCCTACTTATGAACAGTCCAGTGTTGAAGGGACAACTACAGCTCCAAATCGGAGCATTATATGCGGAGAAATTTGTTTTCCACTTGTTGACCAGTCCGCCCGTCGGTTGTTCCGAACCGGATACTCTGCTGCCCGTTCCGGCCCGAAGACCCAGCGTGGTTCTGCGTTTGGAACTATCAAGTCTCCAGAAGTTTCTTGTTCCTAAACTGCAAGGTCAATGTACAGTGTTGATATCTTCTCCACCTAATTAGCTGGCTATTGAGTCACAGTGTGCTGACCTCACTGAAGTAAAGGAAGCAGTGGCGTCCTCTCCGCACACCTCCAGTGACCAGTTCCCAGAAACATCCCTGTTGCTTAAAAAATTTTCTCTGAACTTTGGGAAGAAGATGCTTCCTGTAATGATGCCTTCAGATTCCATGTGGCAGGTGGATGAAGAAATTGAAACTGAAGCTCTTGCATCTCTGTTCTTCACCAGTCCGGAGGAAGAGATGGTCCAGTTTTGTCAGAGTAACAGGCTGATGGGGCTTCCTGAAAGTATGCCTTCTGCTTCCAAGTGGCTACTTGATATTAAGACAGAGACTTACTCATCCTCTAATCTAGTAGAGGAGGTCCAGTTTTTTCAGGGTACCAGGCTGAAGATGTTTCCTGTATGTATGCCTCCAGCTTCCATCTGGCTATTGGGTGAAGATTCCAAGACAGAAGTGTTCTCATCTCTGCTTCCCACCGGTCTAAAGGAGGAGGTACAATCTTCTTGTGATGATGGGCTTAAATTGGATCCAGTGAAGGTGTCTTCAGTGTTCAAAGTATCAGATTATGTTGTGGTCAAATCGCAAGCTTCCAAGTCCCTGCTTTCAGTGAACCAGGTGAAAGAAGTCCTGGTCCTTGCATCTTCTGTGTGGGAAGCTGATCTTACTGGACTCAAAGAGACTGGGCAACCTGAGATCTCTAATGTCTCAAGTACCTCATTCTACCAGAGGAATGTTGTGATGGCTCTGACTATGTGTGCTCCTATCCTTCTTCTACAAGTTATTCTGGCGGGCTTGAAGAAGAGGGGCCGTAAAGGGGGGGTACTGTAACAACTCTTCTGGCATTACGGCATGGCCTCACATCTCTCACACACTTACCCACTGCTCCAGGCCATGATGTGGTTTCTGTTTCATGCCAGCTCCATGTTCTGTGTCTCTGCTCTGTGCATGCTTCATGGCTATGTGTATAGGGGGCCGGCGCCTGAACTCTCTGGTTCTTATAGGAATCAAGTGCATCTGTCTAATCAGTTCCTGACCAATTACCAAGAGGCCTCCTGTATATAGTGCAGCTCCACCCAGTGGTCTGGGCCTGTGCAATGTGTTTGCTCAGTTAGTGTTTAGCTTCTGAGTTTGCCAGGTCTTGCTCTGAGTTACTCCCTCGCTGGAGGCTTTTCTCTGTGCTATTGCCTTGATCTTGTTGTCCGCCCTCCAGGAGGCAGTATATCCTGGTCCCTGTGTCTTTGTCCCTGTGTCTTTTTCCTTGTGTCTTGTTCCTTTGCCTTGTCTGTACTTAGTCTTATCTCGGTCTCCTTGTCTGTGGCTTCCTTCCCTGCTGTGTCTTTCCTTGTGTTCTCAGTCTGCTTACACTCCGCACTCTTGCAGCTCTGCCTGCTCTGTATCTTACTGGCTTTACCGCTGCTCCGCACTCCTGTAGTTCTGCTCCGTTCTACTCTGCTCCGCTCCCGTTGCTGCAGAAACCTCTTTCTGCAGTTCCTCTCTGCAATTCTTGCGGTTCCACTCTGCTTAGCTTCTGCAGTATCTCTTGCTGCAGCTTCTCTCCACATTCTTTGTGGCTCTGCTCAGCTTTTGTTGCTACGCTATCTCTTGCTGCTTTTCCACTCCTATCTGCAGTCTTGCACTCCTCTCCTGTGTGAACAGGTCCCTACCTGTTTCTTCATACCTCATTCCTTTCTGCTTGTTTCCTTTCCTGCACCTCCTGTATGAACAGGTCCCTACCTGTTCCTTCATATTTCATATCTGTTCCTGCACCTCCAGTGTGAACAGGTCCCTACCTGTTCCTCCAAATTACATATCTGTACCTGCACCTCCAGTGTGAACAGGCCCCTACCTGTTCCTCCATATACCACATCAACCAATCCTGTGTTCCTGCCCTGCCTTCCAGTCCTGTGTTCTCTACAGTGCCTCCCAATCCTGTGTTCCTGCCAGTCCTGCTGTTCCTGCCCTGCCTTCCAGTCCTGTGTTCCTGCTGTCTTAGCCAGTCCTGTGTTCTCTGCCGTGTCTCTGCCAGCCTACTCGTCTGAGTTCCAGCTGTGCTCTTCTGCCAGTCCTGCCTAATGCCCGCACCAATCCTGGTGTTCCTGTCTCCCAAGTGGGATCAGCAGCCACAGCCAGACACCACCCTGGAGTAGCACCTGGCAGCTGCCTGCTGCACAAGCCTGACCTCACCATCAGAGGCTCCAGTGAAAACCCAGGCAGCTGTCATAGTCACGCCCCTTCCAGGGTAGTCTGGTTTGTGGCACAGTGGGGCCACAAACCCCCCCGAGCTCACGCCCACCAGTCTACCACTTACGTGCTGTAGTAAAGTCTTGATCTTGTAACATAAATCCGTCAGATACTCTGACGTCAGTGGATTTTGTCGGTTTTTGGTCAGGCAATCCTTTACTAGCTGCACCACCAGCCGGTGAGTGAAGCAGAGGATGCCATCGGGTGGTAGAAGCGCAATGTTAGGGCGATGGAAGATAAGAACCTCCAATAGCGCTTGTTCCTGAAAATCATTCAAATGTAATTCAGCCATAGTGAGAAATTGCAAATGCTCTCCGTCACTATAGAACCAAAAATGGCACCCGGAACCCTGCGCGGCTTCTATTTATAGGGGCTGTGATGTCATCATGGCCGAGCATCACCAGTGATGTCATCATGGCCGAGCATCACCAGTGATGTCATCATGGCCGAGCATCACCAGTGATGTCATCATGGCCGAGCATCACCAGTGATGTCATCATGGCCGAGCATCACCAGTGATGTCATCGTGGCCGAGCATCACCAGTGATATCGTGGCCGAGCATCACCAGTGATGTCATCGTGGCCGAGCATCACCAGTGATGTCATCGTGGCCGAGCATCACCAGTGATGTCATCGTGGCTGAGCATCACCAGTGATGTCATCACGGATTCTTGTGATAGGATCTTCCAGCATCGGCTCTGCACAGATAGTTGCTGCCGGCAATATTTCGGATTCGCTCACACTTGTCTATCAATAATCCAGGATGTAATCTCAGGATGTAATAACTTTTCCTCCTTTATTATGTCCCAGCTAATTTACACTGATCTGATGTAGGGGACGATACGAGCCGACGCTCTGCAGACACGGATGTAATATAAAGCGGATCCTCCATAAATCGGTGTCATTGTAAAGATACAGATTACATTTAATATAAATCCTATTCTCTAACACCACAGTGTCATCTACACTTAGAGCAGAGCCGTCCCATGGTTATATGGGGATAATACTGGACGGGTCACTCACACCCCATTATCTGGTGATACACACTTACCGGCAGGGTCCAACTGGCCCACCAGAGAACTGGAGGATTCTCTGGGGGGGGCCCAGGCACTGAAACCTGCTGACATACAGGGCTGGCAGCTGCCTAGGGCCCTTGCTGCTCCAGGGGCCCCAGCAAGTGGCGTGTCTCTAATAGTGGCAGACTACACAGCTGCTATGGGGCCCGTGAGTCAGGGGGACCCGAGGGAGCTACATTATATTCTATGGGGGCTGCATTATATTCTATGAGGGGGCTACTGTTGTGAATCCTGCTCTTGTGGTACCTCCGGTGGTTGTAGGTGGGAATGCAGTTGTCTCTGAGTCACAGTCCTGGCCAGGTGTATTTGATGATTACAATTCAGACTGGGTTATTTAGATGGGCTGGATCCTTTAGCCCTTGCCAGTTGTCATTTGTTTCTTGTGAAGTGATGGTTCACTATCTGGTTTCTCCTGCCTGCTGCCAAATTCAGCAAAGATAAGTGTTTGGGTCTTTGAATCTGTTGCACACGGCTGTGTGCTTGTTTTTGTTTTATTCCTGCTCTGTTTGTAGGATTCACTGGAGTTGCAGATTTACGCCCCTACATCTATTAGTTAGATGTAGGGAGTTTTTGTTATTTCTGCTGTGGATGTTTTGAAGGGTTTTTTACTGACCGCACAGAACTCTGTTCTTTCCTGTCCTATCTAGCTAGTTCGGCCTCCTGTGCTAAATTCTGTTTTCTGCCTGTGTATGTTTTTTCCTCTCCGACTCACCGCCAATATTTGTGGGGGGCTGTCTATCCTTTGGGGATTTTCTCTGAGGCAAGATGGTATTCCTCTTTCCATCTTTAGGGGTAATTAGTTCTCCGGCTGTGACGAGGTGTCTAGGTGTGTTAGGTACACTCCACGGCTACTTCTAGTTGCGGTGTTAAGTTCAGGATTGCGGTCAGTACAGTGGCCACGATCTCCAGTGATAGTTCTCATGCAGCTCCGACGTCACCGGATCATTACAGGCTACATTATATTCTATGGGGGCTGCATTATATTCTGTGAGGGGGCTGCATTATGTTCTATGAGAGTGGGCTGCATTAAATTCTATGAGGGGTGCTGCATTATATTCTATGAGGGGGGCTACATTATATTCTATGGGGGTGCTCCAGTCCGACACTGCTTACCTGGCGGTCCAACGAGCGGTCCGGAAGTTCTAGTACACGCAGGATTTTTTTCGACCAGTTCTGTAATATAAGCCAAGTCTCCAGATTGAGACTTTTTTTCAGCCTATAAAGAAGAAAATAAACTAAAAAGAAAAATCTGAGATGATTGGCGGCCATTGTATGTGTCATCTGCTCCTCTCTGCAGATACACTAACTCCATACAGGATTTGGGGACTCGTCGTGTTTTATATTAGAGGAAAGAAGAAGCTTCTGTCCCACCATTATTATCTATGAGTATGGAGAAGTGTGCGGAGCGTCTCTGTAACAACTCTTCTGGCATCACGGCATGGCCTCACATCTCTCACAATCTTACCCACTGCTCCAGGCCATGATGTGGTTTCTGTTTCATGCCAGCTCCATGTTCTGTGTCTCTGCTCTCTGCATGCTTCCTGGCTGTGTGTATAGGGGGCCGGCGCCTGAACTCTCTGGTTCTTATAGGAATCAGGTGCATCTGTCTAATCAGTTCCTGACCAATTACCAAGAGGCCTCCTGTATATAGTGCAGCTCCACCCTGTGGTCTGGGCCTGTGCAATGTGTTTGCTCAGTGAGTGTTTAGGTTCTGAGTTTGCCAGGTCTTGCTCTGAGTTACTCCCTCGCTGGAGGCTTTTCTCTGTGCTATTGCCTTGATCTTGTTGTCCGCCCTCCAGGAGGCAGTATATCCTGGTCCCTGTGTCTTTGTCCCTGTGTCTTTGTCCTTGTGTCTTGTTCCTTTGCCTTGTCTGTACTTAGTCTTATCTCGGTCTCCTTGTCTGTGGCTTCTTTCCCTGCTGTGTCTTTCCTTGTGTTCTCAGTCTGCTTACACTCCGCACTCTTGCAGCTCTGCCTGCTCTGTATCTTACTGGCTTTACCGCTGCTCCGCACTCCTGTAGTTCTGCTCCGTTCTACTCTGCTCCGCTCCCGTTGCTGCAGAAACCTCTTTCTGCAGTTCCTCTCTGCAATTCTTGCGGTTCCACTCTGCTTAGCTTCTGCAGTATCTCTTGCTGCAGCTTCTCTCCACATTCTTTGTGGCTCTGCTCAGCTTTTGTTGCTACGCTATCTCTTGCTGCTTTTCCACTCCTATCTGCAGTCTTGCACTCCTCTCCTGTGTGAACAGGTCCCTACCTGTTTCTTCATACCTCATTCCTTTCTGCTTGTTTCCTTTCCTGCACCTCCTGTATGAACAGGTCCCTACCTGTTCCTTCATATTTCATATCTGTTCCTGCACCTCCAGTGTGAACAGGTCCCTACCTGTTCCTCCAAATTACATATCTGTACCTGCACCTCCAGTGTGAACAGGTCCCTACCTGTTCCTCCAAACTACATATCTGTACCTGCACCTCCAGTGTGAACAGGCCCCTACCTGTTCCTCCATATACCACATCAACCAATCCTGTGTTCCTGCCCTGCCTTCCAGTCCTGTGTTCTCTAC
This sequence comes from Ranitomeya imitator, assembly GCF_032444005.1. Lineage (NCBI taxonomy): Eukaryota > Metazoa > Chordata > Amphibia > Anura > Dendrobatidae > Ranitomeya > Ranitomeya imitator. The sequence goes on from NC_091282.1 coordinate 24,038,546, forward strand.
AGTGCCTCCCAATCCTGTGTTCCTGCCAGTCCTGCTGTTCCTGCCCTGCCTTCCAGTCCTGTGTTCCTGCTGTCTTAGCCAGTCCTGTGTTCTCTGCCGTGTCTCTGCCAGCCTACTCGTCTGAGTTCCAGCCGTGCTCTTCTGCCAGTCCTGCCTAATGCCCGCACCAATCCTGGTGTTCCTGTTTCCCAAGTGGGATCAGCAGCCACAGCCAGACACCACCCTGGAGTAGCACCTGGCAGCTGCCTGCTGCACAAGCCTGACCTCACCATCAGAGGCTCCAGTGAAAACCCAGGCAGCTGTCATAGTCACGCCCCTTCCAGGGTAGTCTGGTTTGTGGCCCAGTGGGGCCACAAACCCCCCGAGCTCACGCCCACCAGTCAGGGCGTGAGCGTGACAGTTTGCACAGGCCATGGCCTCCGCTGTATCCCATGTCCTACCGCTCTCAGAGCATGATGAACTTTCTCTCTACCAATATGAGCAAGCTGAAGAATTTGTTCCACCCTGTGTCGTTCCAATTGAGGAGACCTCGGGCCAAATCATAGTTTCAAATGCTCTCTACAACCAACTTCTGGCCTATGAGGAAGAGCACAACCCAGCAGACCCACCTAGGTTCTATGGGAATCCAGAGGAATGCCAAAGCTTCCTGGAACAGTGCTTGCGCTACATCCTGCAGAATGCAGCTTGTTTTCCCTCTGACCAGATTAAGGTGGGCTACATCATGTCCTACCTAGCAGGAGATGCTTTATTATGGATTTGTCCCCTCTGGGAAGCAGGGGATCCTATCGTCATGAGTCTTGGGGCCTTCCTGGTGGCCTTCCGTAAAGTCTTTAACAAGCCTCGTCCTGCTGCTCCTGTGAAGTCTTCCCCATCTAGATCCGAGAGGCGCTCCAGATGGGCGAAACCCGTGAAGAAACCTCCACGTCAAGCCATGACCATCTGTGATCCTCCAGTTCCTCTACCCGTTAAAGCAGCTACTCAAATAGAACCCAAAAAGACTGTCAAGAATGGACTGGCAAAGCACCAGTCTAAGACCAGTCGTAAGAAGGTCTTACTATGTCGCTGCTGTTGTGAGGGACACCTGGATAGCCTCTGTCCAGGGGATCTAAAGCTCCAAAACCTCGGGCCAGTAGGAGAGACTGCCCTTGGTGAGAATAATTCCCTTCCGCTAAAGTCTGTGTCTGTTCCGGTGCCTTGTGGGAGCTTCGGCCCTGCAGATATATTCAAGCTGCTATCCAGACGGAGTCTAAATGTGGTTCCTGTTCCACTACTCCAGAATCCTGTGAAGGTGTTTGGTGATGCTCGAGCCCTACTTATGAACAGTCCAGTGTTGAAGGGACAACTACAGCTCCAAATCGGAGCATTATATGCGGAGAAATTTGTTTTCCACTTGTTGACCAGTCCGCCCGTCGGTTGTTCCGAACCGGATACTCTGCTGCCCGTTCCGGCCCGAAGACCCAGCGTGGTTCTGCGTTTGGAACTATCAAGTCTCCAGAAGTTTCTTGTTCCTAAACTGCAAGGTCAATGTACAGTGTTGATATCTTCTCCACCTAATTAGCTGGCTATTGAGTCACAGTGTGCTGACCTCACTGAAGTAAAGGAATCAGTGGCGTCCTCTCCGCACACCTCCAGTGACCAGTTCCCAGAAACATCCCTGTTGCTTAAAAAAATTTCTCTGAACTTTGGGAAGAAGATGCTTCCTGTAATGATGCCTTCAGATTCCATGTGGCAGGTGGATGAAGAAATTGAAACTGAAGCTCTTGCATCTCTGTTCTTCACCAGTCCGGAGGAAGAGATGGTCCAGTTTTGTCAGAGTAACAGGCTGATGGGCTTCCTGAAAGTATGCCTTCTGCTTCCAAGTGGCTACTTGATATTAAGACAGAGACTTACTCATCCTCTAATCTAGTAGAGGAGGTCCAGTTTTTTCAGGGTACCAGGCTGAAGATGTTTCCTGTATGTATGCCTCCAGCTTCCATCTGGCTATTGGGTGAAGATTCCAAGACAGAAGTGTTCTCATCTCTGCTTCCCACCGGTCTAAAGGAGGAGGTACAATCTTCTTGTGATGATGGGCTTAAATTGGATCCAGTGAAGGTGTCTTCAGTGTTCAAAGTATCAGATTATGTTGTGGTCAAATCGCAAGCTTCCAAGTCCCTGCTTTCAGTGAACCAGGTGAAAGAAGTCCTGGTCCTTGCATCTTCTGTGTGGGAAGCTGATCTTACTGGACTCAAAGAGACTGGGCAACCTGAGATCTCTAATGTCTCAAGTACCTCATTCTACCAGAGGAATGTTGTGATGGCTCTGACTATGTGTGCTCCTATCCTTCTTCTACAAGTTATTCTGGCGGGCTTGAAGAAGAGGGGCCGTAAAGGGGGGGTACTGTAACAACTCTTCTGGCATTACGGCATGGCCTCACATCTCTCACACACTTACCCACTGCTCCAGGCCATGATGTGGTTTCTGTTTCATGCCAGCTCCATGTTCTGTGTCTCTGCTCTGTGCATGCTTCATGGCTATGTGTATAGGGGGCCGGCGCCTGAACTCTCTGGTTCTTATAGGAATCAGGTGCATCTGTCTAATCAGTTCCTGACCAATTACCAAGAGGCCTCCTGTATATAGTGCAGCTCCACCCAGTGGTCTGGGCCTGTGCAATGTGTTTGCTCAGTTAGTGTTTAGCTTCTGAGTTTGCCAGGTCTTGCTCTGAGTTACTCCCTCGCTGGAGGCTTTTCTCTGTGCTATTGCCTTGATCTTGTTGTCCGCCCTCCAGGAGGCAGTATATCCTGGTCCCTGTGTCTTTGTCCCTGTGTCTTTGTCCTTGTGTCTTGTTCCTTTGCCTTGTCTGTACTTAGTCTTATCTCGGTCTCCTTGTCTGTGGCTTCCTTCCCTGCTGTGTCTTTCCTTGTGTTCTCAGTCTGCTTACACTCCGCACTCTTGCAGCTCTGCCTGCTCTGTATCTTACTGGCTTTACCGCTGCTCCGCACTCCTGTAGTTCTGCTCCGTTCTACTCTGCTCCGCTCCCGTTGCTGCAGAAACCTCTTTCTGCAGTTCCTCTCTGCAATTCTTGCGGTTCCACTCTGCTTAGCTTCTGCAGTATCTCTTGCTGCAGCTTCTCTCCACATTCTTTGTGGCTCTGCTCAGCTTTTGTTGCTACGCTATCTCTTGCTGCTTTTCCACTCCTATCTGCAGTCTTGCACTCCTCTCCTGTGTGAACAGGTCCCTACCTGTTTCTTCATACCTCATTCCTTTCTGCTTGTTTCCTTTCCTGCACCTCCTGTATGAACAGGTCCCTACCTGTTCCTTCATATTTCATATCTGTTCCTGCACCTCCAGTGTGAACAGGTCCCTACCTGTTCCTCCAAATTACATATCTGTACCTGCACCTCCAGTGTGAACAGGCCCCTACCTGTTCCTCCATATACCATATCAACCAATCCTGTGTTCCTGCCCTGCCTTCCAGTCCTGTGTTCTCTACAGTGCCTCCCAATCCTGTGTTCCTGCCAGTCCTGCTGTTCCTGCCCTGCCTTCCAGTCCTGTGTTCCTGCTGTCTTAGCCAGTCCTGTGTTCTCTGCCGTGTCTCTGCCAGCCTACTCGTCTGAGTTCCAGCTGTGCTCTTCTGCCAGTCCTGCCTAATGCCCGCACCAATCCTGGTGTTCCTGTCTCCCAAGTGGGATCAGCAGCCACAGCCAGACACCACCCTGGAGTAGCACCTGGCAGCTGCCTGCTGCACAAGCCTGACCTCACCATCAGAGGCTCCAGTGAAAACCCAGGCAGCTGTCATAGTCACGCCCCTTCCAGGGTAGTCTGGTTTGTGGCACAGTGGGGCCACAAACCCCCCCCGAGCTCACGCCCACCAGTCTGCCACTTACGTGCTGTAGTAAAGTCTTGATCTTGTCACATAAATCCGTCAGATACTCTGACGTCAGTGGATTTTGTCGGTTTTTGGTCAGGCAATCCTTTACTAGCTGCACCACCAGCCGGTGAGTGAAGCAGAGGATGCCATCGGGTGGTAGAAGCGCAATGTTAGGGCGATGGAAGATAAGAACCTCCAATAGCGCTTGTTCCTGAAAATCATTCAAATGTAATTCAGCATAGTGAGAAATTGCAAATGCTCTCCGTCACTATAGAACCAAAAATGGCACCTGGAACTCTGCGCGGCTTCTATTTATAGGGGCTGTGATGTCATCATGGCCGAGCATCACCAGTGATGTCATCATGGCCGAGCATCACCAGTGATGTCATCATGGCCGAGCATCACCAGTGATGTCATCATGGCCGAGCATCACCAGTGATGTCATCGTGGCCGAGCATCACCAGTGATGTCATCGTGGCCGAGCATCACCAGTGATGTCATCGTGGCCGAGCATCACCAGTGATGTCATCATGGCTGAGCATCACCAGTGATGTCATCACGGATTCTTGTGATAGGATCTTCCAGCATCGGCTCTGCACAGATAGTTGCTGCCGGCAATATTTCGGATTCGCTCACACTTGTCTATCAATAATCCAGGATGTAATCTCAGGATGTAATAACTTTTCCTCCTTTATTATGTCCCAGCTAATTTACACTGATCTGATGTAGGGGACGATACGAGCCGACGCTCTGCAGACACGGATGTAATATAAAGCGGATCCTCCATAAATCGGTGTCGTTGTAAAGATACAGATTACATTTAATATAAATCCTATTCTCTAACACCACAGTGTCATCTACACTTAGAGCAGAGCCGTCCCATGGTTATATGGGGATAATACTGGACGGGTCACTCACACCCCATTATCTGGTGATACACACTTACCGGCAGGGTCCAACTGGCCCACCAGAGAACTGGAGGATTCTCTGGGGGGGGCCCAGGCACTGAAACCTGCTGACATACAGGGCTGGCAGCTGCCTAGGGCCCTTGCTGCTCCAGGGGCCCCAGCAAGTGGCGTGTCTCTAATAGTGGCAGACTACACAGCTGCTATGGGGCCCGTGAGTCAGGGGGACCCGAGGGAGCTACATTATATTCTATGGGGGCTGCATTATATTCTATGAGGGGGCTACTGTTGTGAATCCTGCTCTTGTGGTCCCTCCGGTGGTTGTAGGTGGGAATGCAGTTGTCTCTGAGTCACAGTCCTGGCCAGGTGTATTTGATGATTACAATTCAGACTGGGTTATTTAGATGGGCTGGATCCTTTAGCCCTTGCCAGTTGTCATTTGTTTCTTGTGAAGTGATGGTTCACTATCTGGTTTCTCCTGCCTGCTGCCAAATTCAGCAAAGATAAGTGTTTGGGTCTTTGAATCTGTTGCACACGGCTGTGTGCTTGTTTTTGTTTTATTCCTGCTCTGTTTGTAGGATTCACTGGAGTTGCAGATTTACGCCCCTACATCTATTAGTTAGATGTAGGGAGTTTTTGTTATTTCTGCTGTGGATGTTTTGAAGGGTTTTTTACTGACCGCACAGAACTCTGTTCTTTCCTGTCCTATCTAGCTAGTTCGGCCTCCTGTGCTAAATTCTGTTTTCTGCCTGTGTATGTTTTTTCCTCTCCGACTCACCGCCAATATTTGTGGGGGGCTGTCTATCCTTTGGGGATTTTCTCTGAGGCAAGATAGTATTCCTCTTTCCATCTTTAGGGGTAATTAGTTCTCCGGCTGTGACGAGGTGTCTAGGTGTGTTAGGTACACTCCACGGCTACTTCTAGTTGCGGTGTTAAGTTCAGGATTGCGGTCAGTACAGTGGCCACGATCTCCAGTGATAGTTCTCATGCAGCTCCGAAGTCACCGGATCATAACAGGCTACATTATATTCTATGGGGGCTGCATTATATTCTGTGAGGGGGCTGCATTATGTTCTATGAGAGTGGGCTGCATTAAATTCTATGAGGGGTGCTGCATTATATTCTATGAGGGGGGCTACATTATATTCTATGGGGGTGCTCCAGTCCGACACTGCTTACCTGGCGGTCCAACGAGCGGTCCGGAAGTTCTAGTACACGCAGGATTTTTTTCGACCAGTTCTGTAATATAAGCCAAGTCTCCAGATTGAGACTTTTTTTCAGCCTATAAAGAAGAAAATAAACTAAAAAGAAAAATCTGAGATGATTGGCGGCCATTGTATGTGTCATCTGCTCCTCTCTGCAGATACACTAACTCCATACAGGATTTGGGGACTCGTCGTGTTTTATATTAGAGGAAAGAAGAAGCTTCTGTCCCACCATTATTATCTATGAGTATGGAGAAGTGTGCGGAGCGTCTCTGTAACAACTCTTCTGGCATCACGGCATGGCCTCACATCTCTCACACAATCTTACCCACTGCTCCAGGCCATGATGTGGTTTCTGTTTCATGCCAGCTCCATGTTCTGTGTCTCTGCTCTCTGCATGCTTCCTGGCTGTGTGTATAGGGGGCCGGCGCCTGAACTCTCTGGTTCTTATAGGAATCAGGTGCATCTGTCTAATCAGTTCCTGACCAATTACCAAGAGGCCTCCTGTATATAGTGCAGCTCCACCCTGTGGTCTGGGCCTGTGCAATGTGTTTGCTCAGTGAGTGTTTAGGTTCTGAGTTTGCCAGGTCTTGCTCTGAGTTACTCCCTCGCTGGAGGCTTTTCTCTGTGCTATTGCCTTGATCTTGTTGTCCGCCCTCCAGGAGGCAGTATATCCTGGTCCCTGTGTCTTTGTCCCTGTGTCTTTGTCCTTGTGTCTTGTTCCTTTGCCTTGTCTGTACTTAGTCTTATCTCGGTCTCCTTGTCTGTGGCTTCTTTCCCTGCTGTGTCTTTCCTTGTGTTCTCAGTCTGCTTACACTCCGCACTCTTGCAGCTCTGCCTGCTCTGTATCTTACTGGCTTTACCGCTGCTCCGCACTCCTGTAGTTCTGCTCCGTTCTACTCTGCTCCGCTCCCGTTGCTGCAGAAACCTCTTTCTGCAGTTCCTCTCTGCAATTCTTGCGGTTCCACTCTGCTTAGCTTCTGCAGTATCTCTTGCTGCAGCTTCTCTCCACATTCTTTGTGGCTCTGCTCAGCTTTTGTTGCTACGCTATCTCTTGCTGCTTTTCCACTCCTATCTGCAGTCTTGCACTCCTCTCCTGTGTGAACAGGTCCCTACCTGTTTCTTCATACCTCATTCCTTTCTGCTTGTTTCCTTTCCTGCACCTCCTGTATGAACAGGTCCCTACCTGTTCCTTCATATTTCATATCTGTTCCTGCACCTCCAGTGTGAACAGGTCCCTACCTGTTCCTCCAAATTACATATCTGTACCTGCACCTCCAGTGTGAACAGGTCCCTACCTGTTCCTCCAAACTACATATCTGTACCTGCACCTCCAGTGTGAACAGGCCCCTACCTGTTCCTCCATATACCACATCAACCAATCCTGTGTTCCTGCCCTGCCTTCCAGTCCTGTGTTCTCTACAGTGCCTCCCAATCCTGTGTTCCTGCCAGTCCTGCTGTTCCTGCCCTGCCTTCCAGTCCTGTGTTCCTGCTGTCTTAGCCAGTCCTGTGTTCTCTGCCGTGTCTCTGCCAGCCTACTCGTCTGAGTTCCAGCCGTGCTCTTCTGCCAGTCCTGCCTAATGCCCGCACCAATCCTGGTGTTCCTGTTTCCCAAGTGGGATCAGCAGCCACAGCCAGACACCACCCTGGAGTAGCACCTGGCAGCTGCCTGCTGCACAAGCCTGACCTCACCATCAGAGGCTCCAGTGAAAACCCAGGCAGCTGTCATAGTCACGCCCCTTCCAGGGTAGTCTGGTTTGTGGCCCAGTGGGGCCACAAACCCCCCGAGCTCACGCCCACCAGTCAGGGCGTGAGCGTGACAGTTTGCACAGGCCATGGCCTCCGCTGTATCCCATGTCCTACCGCTCTCAGAGCATGATGAACTTTCTCTCTACCAATATGAGCAAGCTGAAGAATTTGTTCCACCCTGTGTCGTTCCAATTGAGGAGACCTCGGGCCAAATCATAGTTTCAAATGCTCTCTACAACCAACTTCTGGCCTATGAGGAAGAGCACAACCCAGCAGACCCACCTAGGTTCTATGGGAATCCAGAGGAATGCCAAAGCTTCCTGGAACAGTGCTTGCGCTACATCCTGCAGAATGCAGCTTGTTTTCCCTCTGACCAGATTAAGGTGGGCTACATCATGTCCTACCTAGCAGGAGATGCTTTATTATGGATTTGTCCCCTCTGGGAAGCAGGGGATCCTATCGTCATGAGTCTTGGGGCCTTCCTGGTGGCCTTCCGTAAAGTCTTTGACAAGCCTCGTCCTGCTGCTCCTGTGAAGTCTTCCCCATCTAGATCCGAGAGGCGCTCCAGATGGGCGAAACCCGTGAAGAAACCTCCACGTCAAGCCATGACCGTCTGTGATCCTCCAGTTCCTCTACCCGTTAAAGCAGCTACTCAAATAGAACCCAAAAAGACTGTCAAGAATGGACTGGCAAAGCACCAGTCTAAGACCAGTCGTAAGAAGGTCTTACTATGTCGCTGCTGTTGTGAGGGACACCTGGATAGCCTCTGTCCAGGGGATCTAAAGCTCCAAAACCTCGGGCCAGTAGGAGAGACTGCCCTTGGTGAGAATAATTCCCTTCCGCTAAAGTCTGTGTCTGTTCCGGTGCCTTGTGGGAGCTTCGGCCCTGCAGATATATTCAAGCTGCTATCCAGACGGAGTCTAAATGTGGTTCCTGTTCCACTACTCCAGAATCCTGTGAAGGTGTTTGGTGATGCTCGAGCCCTACTTATGAACAGTCCAGTGTTGAAGGGACAACTACAGCTCCAAATCGGAGCATTATATGCGGAGAAATTTGTTTTCCACTTGTTGACCAGTCCGCCCGTCGGTTGTTCCGAACCGGATACTCTGCTGCCCGTTCCGGCCCGAAGACCCAGCGTGGTTCTGCGTTTGGAACTATCAAGTCTCCAGAAGTTTCTTGTTCCTAAACTGCAAGGTCAATGTACAGTGTTGATATCTTCTCCACCTAATTAGCTGGCTATTGAGTCACAGTGTGCTGACCTCACTGAAGTAAAGGAATCAGTGGCGTCCTCTCCGCACACCTCCAGTGACCAGTTCCCAGAAACATCCCTGTTGCTTAAAAAAATTTCTCTGAACTTTGGGAAGAAGATGCTTCCTGTAATGATGCCTTCAGATTCCATGTGGCAGGTGGATGAAGAAATTGAAACTGAAGCTCTTGCATCTCTGTTCTTCACCAGTCCGGAGGAAGAGATGGTCCAGTTTTGTCAGAGTAACAGGCTGATGGGCTTCCTGAAAGTATGCCTTCTGCTTCCAAGTGGCTACTTGATATTAAGACAGAGACTTACTCATCCTCTAATCTAGTAGAGGAGGTCCAGTTTTTTCAGGGTACCAGGCTGAAGATGTTTCCTGTATGTATGCCTCCAGCTTCCATCTGGCTATTGGGTGAAGATTCCAAGACAGAAGTGTTCTCATCTCTGCTTCCCACCGGTCTAAAGGAGGAGGTACAATCTTCTTGTGATGATGGGCTTAAATTGGATCCAGTGAAGGTGTCTTCAGTGTTCAAAGTATCAGATTATGTTGTGGTCAAATCGCAAGCTTCCAAGTCCCTGCTTTCAGTGAACCAGGTGAAAGAAGTCCTGGTCCTTGCATCTTCTGTGTGGGAAGCTGATCTTACTGGACTCAAAGAGACTGGGCAACCTGAGATCTCTAATGTCTCAAGTACCTCATTCTACCAGAGGAATGTTGTGATGGCTCTGACTATGTGTGCTCCTATCCTTCTTCTACAAGTTATTCTGGCGGGCTTGAAGAAGAGGGGCCGTAAAGGGGGGGTACTGTAACAACTCTTCTGGCATTACGGCATGGCCTCACATCTCTCACACACTTACCCACTGCTCCAGGCCATGATGTGGTTTCTGTTTCATGCCAGCTCCATGTTCTGTGTCTCTGCTCTGTGCATGCTTCATGGCTATGTGTATAGGGGGCCGGCGCCTGAACTCTCTGGTTCTTATAGGAATCAGGTGCATCTGTCTAATCAGTTCCTGACCAATTACCAAGAGGCCTCCTGTATATAGTGCAGCTCCACCCAGTGGTCTGGGCCTGTGCAATGTGTTTGCTCAGTTAGTGTTTAGCTTCTGAGTTTGCCAGGTCTTGCTCTGAGTTACTCCCTCGCTGGAGGCTTTTCTCTGTGCTATTGCCTTGATCTTGTTGTCCGCCCTCCAGGAGGCAGTATATCCTGGTCCCTGTGTCTTTGTCCCTGTGTCTTTGTCCTTGTGTCTTGTTCCTTTGCCTTGTCTGTACTTAGTCTTATCTCGGTCTCCTTGTCTGTGGCTTCCTTCCCTGCTGTGTCTTTCCTTGTGTTCTCAGTCTGCTTACACTCCGCACTCTTGCAGCTCTGCCTGCTCTGTATCTTACTGGCTTTACCGCTGCTCCGCACTCCTGTAGTTCTGCTCCGTTCTACTCTGCTCCGCTCCCGTTGCTGCAGAAACCTCTTTCTGCAGTTCCTCTCTGCAATTCTTGCGGTTCCACTCTGCTTAGCTTCTGCAGTATCTCTTGCTGCAGCTTCTCTCCACATTCTTTGTGGCTCTGCTCAGCTTTTGTTGCTACGCTATCTCTTGCTGCTTTTCCACTCCTATCTGCAGTCTTGCACTCCTCTCCTGTGTGAACAGGTCCCTACCTGTTTCTTCATACCTCATTCCTTTCTGCTTGTTTCCTTTCCTGCACCTCCTGTATGAACAGGTCCCTACCTGTTCCTTCATATTTCATATCTGTTCCTGCACCTCCAGTGTGAACAGGTCCCTACCTGTTCCTCCAAATTACATATCTGTACCTGCACCTCCAGTGTGAACAGGCCCCTACCTGTTCCTCCATATACCATATCAACCAATCCTGTGTTCCTGCCCTGCCTTCCAGTCCTGTGTTCTCTACAGTGCCTCCCAATCCTGTGTTCCTGCCAGTCCTGCTGTTCCTGCCCTGCCTTCCAGTCCTGTGTTCCTGCTGTCTTAGCCAGTCCTGTGTTCTCTGCCGTGTCTCTGCCAGCCTACTCGTCTGAGTTCCAGCTGTGCTCTTCTGCCAGTCCTGCCTAATGCCCGCACCAATCCTGGTGTTCCTGTCTCCCAAGTGGGATCAGCAGCCACAGCCAGACACCACCCTGGAGTAGCACCTGGCAGCTGCCTGCTGCACAAGCCTGACCTCACCATCAGAGGCTCCAGTGAAAACCCAGGCAGCTGTCATAGTCACGCCCCTTCCAGGGTAGTCTGGTTTGTGGCACAGTGGGGCCACAAACCCCCCCGAGCTCACGCCCACCAGTCTGCCACTTACGTGCTGTAGTAAAGTCTTGATCTTGTCACATAAATCCGTCAGATACTCTGACGTCAGTGGATTTTGTCGGTTTTTGGTCAGGCAATCCTTTACTAGCTGCACCACCAGCCGGTGAGTGAAGCAGAGGATGCCATCGGGTGGTAGAAGCGCAATGTTAGGGCGATGGAAGATAAGAACCTCCAATAGCGCTTGTTCCTGAAAATCATTCAAATGTAATTCAGCCATAGTGAGAAATTGCAAATGCTCTCCGTCACTATAGAACCAAAAATGGCACCCGGAACCCTGCGCGGCTTCTATTTATAGGGGCTGTGATGTCATCATGGCCGAGCATCACCAGTGATGTCATCATGGCCGAGCATCACCAGTGATGTCATCATGGCCGAGCATCACCAGTGATGTCATCATGGCCGAGCATCACCAGTGATGTCATCATGGCCGAGCATCACCAGTGATGTCATCGTGGCCGAGCATCACCAGTGATGTCATCGTGGCCGAGCATCACCAGTGATGTCATCGTGGCTGAGCATCACCAGTGATGTCATCACGGATTCTTGTGATAGGATCTTCCAGCATCGGCTCTGCACAGATAGTTGCTGCCGGCAATATTTCGGATTCGCTCACACTTGTCTATCAATAATCCAGGATGTAATCTCAGGATGTAATAACTTTTCCTCCTTTATTATGTCCCAGCTAATTTACACTGATCTGATGTAGGGGACGATACGAGCCGACGCTCTGCAGACACGGATGTAATATAAAGCGGATCCTCCATAAATCGGTGTCATTGTAAAGATACAGATTACATTTAATATAAATCCTATTCTCTAACACCACAGTGTCATCTACACTTAGAGCAGAGCCGTCCCATGGTTATATGGGGATAATACTGGACGGGTCACTCACACCCCATTATCTGGTGATACACACTTACCGGCAGGGTCCAACTGGCCCACCAGAGAACTGGAGGATTCTCTGGGGGGGGCCCAGGCACTGAAACCTGCTGACATACAGGGCTGGCAGCTGCCTAGGGCCCTTGCTGCTCCAGGGGCCCCAGCAAGTGGCGTGTCTCTAATAGTGGCAGACTACACAGCTGCTATGGGGCCCGTGAGTCAGGGGGACCCGAGGGAGCTACATTATATTCTATGGGGGCTGCATTATATTCTATGAGGGGGCTACTGTTGTGAATCCTGCTCTTGTGGTCCCTCCGGTGGTTGTAGGTGGGAATGCAGTTGTCTCTGAGTCACAGTCCTGGCCAGGTGTATTTGATGATTACAATTCAGACTGGGTTATTTAGATGGGCTGGATCCTTTAGCCCTTGCCAGTTGTCATTTGTTTCTTGTGAAGTGATGGTTCACTATCTGGTTTCTCCTGCCTGCTGCCAAATTCAGCAAAGATAAGTGTTTGGGTCTTTGAATCTGTTGCACACGGCTGTGTGCTTGTTTTTGTTTTATTCCTGCTCTGTTTGTAGGATTCACTGGAGTTGCAGATTTACGCCCCTACATCTATTAGTTAGATGTAGGGAGTTTTTGTTATTTCTGCTGTGGATGTTTTGAAGGGTTTTTTACTGACCGCACAGAACTCTGTTCTTTCCTGTCCTATCTAGCTAGTTCGGCCTCCTGTGCTAAATTCTGTTTTCTGCCTGTGTATGTTTTTTCCTCTCCGACTCACCGCCAATATTTGTGGGGGGCTGTCTATCCTTTGGGGATTTTCTCTGAGGCAAGATAGTATTCCTCTTTCCATCTTTAGGGGTAATTAGTTCTCCGGCTGTGACGAGGTGTCTAGGTGTGTTAGGTACACTCCACGGCTACTTCTAGTTGCGGTGTTAAGTTCAGGATTGCGGTCAGTACAGTGGCCACGATCTCCAGTGATAGTTCTCATGCAGCTCCGAAGTCACCGGATCATAACAGGCTACATTATATTCTATGGGGGCTGCATTATATTCTGTGAGGGGGCTGCATTATGTTCTATGAGAGTGGGCTGCATTAAATTCTATGAGGGGTGCTGCATTATATTCTATGAGGGGGGCTACATTATATTCTATGGGGGTGCTCCAGTCCGACACTGCTTACCTGGCGGTCCAACGAGCGGTCCGGAAGTTCTAGTACACGCAGGATTTTTTTCGACCAGTTCTGTAATATAAGCCAAGTCTCCAGATTGAGACTTTTTTTCAGCCTATAAAGAAGAAAATAAACTAAAAAGAAAAATCTGAGATGATTGGCGGCCATTGTATGTGTCATCTGCTCCTCTCTGCAGATACACTAACTCCATACAGGATTTGGGGACTCGTCGTGTTTTATATTAGAGGAAAGAAGAAGCTTCTGTCCCACCATTATTATCTATGAGTATGGAGAAGTGTGCGGAGCGTCTCTGTAACAACTCTTCTGGCATCACGGCATGGCCTCACATCTCTCACACAATCTTACCCACTGCTCCAGGCCATGATGTGGTTTCTGTTTCATGCCAGCTCCATGTTCTGTGTCTCTGCTCTCTGCATGCTTCCTGGCTGTGTGTATAGGGGGCCGGCGCCTGAACTCTCTGGTTCTTATAGGAATCAGGTGCATCTGTCTAATCAGTTCCTGACCAATTACCAAGAGGCCTCCTGTATATAGTGCAGCTCCACCCAGTGGTCTGGGCCTGTGCAATGTGTTTGCTCAGTGAGTGTTTAGGTTCTGAGTTTGCCAGGTCTTGCTCTGAGTTACTCCCTCGCTGGAGGCTTTTCTCTGTGCTATTGCCTTGATCTTGTTGTCCGCCCTCCAGGAGGCAGTATATCCTGGTCCCTGTGTCTTTGTCCCTGTGTCTTTGTCCTTGTGTCTTGTTCCTTTGCCTTGTCTGTACTTAGTCTTATCTCGGTCTCCTTGTCTGTGGCTTCTTTCCCTGCTGTGTCTTTCCTTGTGTTCTCAGTCTGCTTACACTCCGCACTCTTGCAGCTCTGCCTGCTCTGTATCTTACTGGCTTTACCGCTGCTCCGCACTCCTGTAGTTCTGCTCCGTTCTACTCTGCTCCGCTCCCGTTGCTGCAGAAACCTCTTTCTGCAGTTCCTCTCTGCAATTCTTGCGGTTCCACTCTGCTTAGCTTCTGCAGTATCTCTTGCTGCAGCTTCTCTCCACATTCTTTGTGGCTCTGCTCAGCTTTTGTTGCTACGCTATCTCTTGCTGCTTTTCCACTCCTATCTGCAGTCTTGCACTCCTCTCCTGTGTGAACAGGTCCCTACCTGTTTCTTCATACCTCATTCCTTTCTGCTTGTTTCCTTTCCTGCACCTCCTGTATGAACAGGTCCCTACCTGTTCCTTCATATTTCATATCTGTTCCTGCACCTCCAGTGTGAACAGGTCCCTACCTGTTCCTCCAAATTACATATCTGTACCTGCACCTCCAGTGTGAACAGGTCCCTACCTGTTCCTCCAAACTACATATCTGTACCTGCACCTCCAGTGTGAACAGGCCCCTACCTGTTCCTCCATATACCACATCAACCAATCCTGTGTTCCTGCCCTGCCTTCCAGTCCTGTGTTCTCTACAGTGCCTCCCAATCCTGTGTTCCTGCCAGTCCTGCTGTTCCTGCCCTGCCTTCCAGTCCTGTGTTCCTGCTGTCTTAGCCAGTCCTGTGTTCTCTGCCGTGTCTCTGCCAGCCTACTCGTCTGAGTTCCAGCCGTGCTCTTCTGCCAGTCCTGCCTAATGCCCGCACCAATCCTGGTGTTCCTGTTTCCCAAGTGGGATCAGCAGCCACAGCCAGACACCACCCTGGAGTAGCACCTGGCAGCTGCCTGCTGCACAAGCCTGACCTCACCATCAGAGGCTCCAGTGAAAACCCAGGCAGCTGTCATAGTCACGCCCCTTCCAGGGTAGTCTGGTTTGTGGCCCAGTGGGGCCACAAACCCCCCGAGCTCACGCCCACCAGTCCGGGCGTGAGCGTGACCGTTTGCACAGGCCATGGCCTCCGCTGTATCCCATGTCCTACCGCTCTCAGAGCATGATGAACTTTCTCTCTACCAATATGAGCAAGCTGAAGAATTTGTTCCACCCTGTGTCGTTCCAATTGAGGAGACCTCGGGCCAAATCATAGTTTCAAATGCTCTCTACAACCAACTTCTGGCCTATGAGGAAGAGCACAACCCAGCAGACCCACCTAGGTTCTATGGGAATCCAGAGGAATGCCAAAGCTTCCTGGAACAGTGCTTGCGCTACATCCTGCAGAATGCAGCTTGTTTTCCCTCTGACCAGATTAAGGTGTCCTACCTAGCAGGAGATGCTTTATTATGGATTTGTCCCCTCTGGGAAGCAGGGGATCCTATCGTCATGAGTCTTGGGGCCTTCCTGGTGGCCTTCCGTAAAGTCTTTGACAAGCCTCGTCCTGCTGCTCCTGTGAAGTCTTCCCCATCTAGATCCGAGAGGCGCTCCAGATGGGCGAAACCCGTGAAGAAACCTCCACGTCAAGCCATGACCGTCTGTGATCCTCCAGTTCCTCTACCCGTTAAAGCAGCTACTCAAATAGAACCCAAAAAGACTGTCAAGAATGGACTGGCAAAGCACCAGTCTAAGACCAGTCGTAAGAAGGGCTTACTATGTCACTGCTGTTGTGAGGGACACCTGGATAGCCTCTGTCCAGGGGATCTAAAGCTCCAAAACCTCGGGCCAGTAGGAGAGACTGCCCTTGGTGAGAATAATTCCCTTCCGCTAAAGTCTGTGTCTGTTCCGGTGCCTTGTGGGAGCTTCGGCCCTGCAGATATATTCAAGCTGCTATCCAGACGGAGTCTAAATGTGGTTCCTGTTCCACTACTCCAGAATCCTGTGAAGGTGTTTGGTGATGCTCGAGCCCTACTTATGAACAGTCCAGTGTTGAAGGGACAACTACAGCTCCAAATCGGAGCATTATATGCGGAGAAATTTGTTTTCCACTTGTTGACCAGTCCGCCCGTCGGTTGTTCTGAACCGGATACTCTGCTGCCCGTTCCGGCCCGAAGACCCAGCGTGGTTCTGCGTTTGGAACTATCAAGTCTCCAGAAGTTTCTTGTTCCTAAACTGCAAGGTCAATGTACAGTGTTGATATCTTCTCCACCTAATTAGCTGGCTATTGAGTCACAGTGTGCTGACCTCACTGAAGTAAAGGAAGCAGTGGCGTCCTCTCCGCACACCTCCAGTGACCAGTTCCCAGAAACATCCCTGTTGCTTAAAAAATTTTCTCTGAACTTTGGGAAGAAGATGCTTCCTGTAATGATGCCTTCAGATTCCATGTGGCAGGTGGATGAAGAAATTGAAACTGAAGCTCTTGCATCTCTGTTCTTCACCAGTCCGGAGGAAGAGATGGTCCAGTTTTGTCAGAGTAACAGGCTGATGGGGCTTCCTGAAAGTATGCCTTCTGCTTCCAAGTGGCTACTTGATATTAAGACAGAGACTTACTCATCCTCTAATCTAGTAGAGGAGGTCCAGTTTTTTCAGGGTACCAGGCTGAAGATGTTTCCTGTATGTATGCCTCCAGCTTCCATCTGGCTATTGGGTGAAGATTCCAAGACAGAAGTGTTCTCATCTCTGCTTCCCACCGGTCTAAAGGAGGAGGTACAATCTTCTTGTGATGATGGGCTTAAATTGGATCCAGTGAAGGTGTCTTCAGTGTTCAAAGTATCAGATTATGTTGTGGTCAAATCGCAAGCTTCCAAGTCCCTGCTTTCAGTGAACCAGGTGAAAGAAGTCCTGGTCCTTGCATCTTCTGTGTGGGAAGCTGATCTTACTGGACTCAAAGAGACTGGGCAACCTGAGATCTCTAATGTCTCAAGTACCTCATTCTACCAGAGGAATGTTGTGATGGCTCTGACTATGTGTGCTCCTATCCTTCTTCTACAAGTTATTCTGGCGGGCTTGAAGAAGAGGGGCCGTAAAGGGGGGGTACTGTAACAACTCTTCTGGCATTACGGCATGGCCTCACATCTCTCACACAATCTTACCCACTGCTCCAGGCCATGATGTGGTTTCTGTTTCATGCCAGCTCCATGTTCTGTGTCTCTGCTCTGTGCATGCTTCATGGCTATGTGTATAGGGGGCCGGCGCCTGAACTCTCTGGTTCTTATAGGAATCAGGTGCATCTGTCTAATCAGTTCCTGACCAATTACCAAGAGGCCTCCTGTATATAGTGCAGCTCCACCCAGTGGTCTGGGCCTGTGCAATGTGTTTGCTCAGTTAGTGTTTAGCTTCTGAGTTTGCCAGGTCTTGCTCTGAGTTACTCCCTCGCTGGAGGCTTTTCTCTGTGCTATTGCCTTGATCTTGTTGTCCGCCCTCCAGGAGGCAGTATATCCTGGTCCCTGTGTCTTTGTCCCTGTGTCTTTGTCCTTGTGTCTTGTTCCTTTGCCTTGTCTGTACTTAGTCTTATCTCGGTCTCCTTGTCTGTGGCTTCCTTCCCTGCTGTGTCTTTCCTTGTGTTCTCAGTCTGCTTACACTCCGCACTCTTGCAGCTCTGCCTGCTCTGTATCTTACTGGCTTTACCGCTGCTCCGCACTCCTGTAGTTCTGCTCCGTTCTACTCTGCTCCGCTCCCGTTGCTGCAGAAACCTCTTTCTGCAGTTCCTCTCTGCAATTCTTGCGGTTCCACTCTGCTTAGCTTCTGCAGTATCTCTTGCTGCAGCTTCTCTCCACATTCTTTGTGGCTCTGCTCAGCTTTTGTTGCTACGCTATCTCTTGCTGCTTTTCCACTCCTATCTGCAGTCTTGCACTCCTCTCCTGTGTGAACAGGTCCCTACCTGTTTCTTCATACCTCATTCCTTTCTGCTTGTTTCCTTTCCTGCACCTCCTGTATGAACAGGTCCCTACCTGTTCCTTCATATTTCATATCTGTTCCTGCACCTCCAGTGTGAACAGGTCCCTACCTGTTCCTCCAAACTACATATCTGTACCTGCACCTCCAGTGTGAACAGGCCCCTACCTGTTCCTCCATATACCACATCAACCAATCCTGTGTTCCTGCCCTGCCTTCCAGTCCTGTGTTCTCTACAGTGCCTCCCAATCCTGTGTTCCTGCCAGTCCTGCTGTTCCTGCCCTGCCTTCCAGTCCTGTGTTCCTGCTGTCTTAGCCAGTCCTGTGTTCTCTGCCGTGTCTCTGCCAGCCTACTCGTCTGAGTTCCAGCCGTGCTCTTCTGCCAGTCCTGCCTAATGCCCGCACCAATCCTGGTGTTCCTGTTTCCCAAGTGGGATCAGCAGCCACAGCCAGACACCACCCTGGAGTAGCACCTGGCAGCTGCCTGCTGCACAAGCCTGACCTCACCATCAGAGGCTCCAGTGAAAACCCAGGCAGCTGTCATAGTCACGCCCCTTCCAGGGTAGTCTGGTTTGTGGCCCAGTGGGGCCACAAACCCCCCGAGCTCACGCCCACCAGTCAGGGCGTGAGCGTGACAGTTTGCACAGGCCATGGCCTCCGCTGTATCCCATGTCCTACCGCTCTCAGAGCATGATGAACTTTCTCTCTACCAATATGAGCAAGCTGAAGAATTTGTTCCACCCTGTGTCGTTCCAATTGAGGAGACCTCGGGCCAAATCATAGTTTCAAATGCTCTCTACAACCAACTTCTGGCCTATGAGGAAGAGCACAACCCAGCAGACCCACCTAGGTTCTATGGGAATCCAGAGGAATGCCAAAGCTTCCTGGAACAGTGCTTGCGCTACATCCTGCAGAATGCAGCTTGTTTTCCCTCTGACCAGATTAAGATGGGCTACATCATGTCCTACCTAGCAAGAGATGCTTTATTATGCATTTGTCCCCTCTGGGAAGCAGGGGATCCTATCGTCATGAGTCTTGGGGCCTTCCTGGTGGCCTTCCGTAAAGTCTTTGACAAGCCTCGTCCTGCTGCTCCTGTGAAGTCTTCCCCATCTAGATCCGAGAGGCGCTCCAGATGGGCGAAACCCGTGAAGAAACCTCCACGTCAAGCCATGACCGTCTGTGATCCTCCAGTTCCTCTACCCGTTAAAGCAGCTACTCAAATAGAACCCAAAAAGACTGTCAAGAATGGACTGGCAAAGCACCAGTCTAAGACCAGTCGTAAGAAGGGCTTACTATGTCACTGCTGTTGTGAGGGACACCTGGATAGCCTCTGTCCAGGGGATCTAAAGCTCCAAAACCTCGGGCCAGTAGGAGAGACTGCCCTTGGTGAGAATAATTCCGTTCCGCTAAAGTCTGTCTGTTCCGGTGCCTTGTGGGAGCTTCGGCCCTGCAGATATATTCAAGCTGCTATCCAGACGGAGTCTAAATGTGGTTCCTGTTCCACTACTCCAGAATCCTGTGAAGGTGTTTGGTGATGCTCGAGCCCTACTTATGAACAGTCCAGTGTTGAAGGGACAGCTACAGCTCCAAATCGGAGCATTATATGCGGAGAAATTTGTTTTCCACTTGTTGACCAGTCCGCCCGTCGGTTGTTCTGAACCGGATACTCTGCTGCCCGTTCCGGCCCGAAGACCCAGCGTGGTTCTGCGTTTGGAACTATCAAGTCTCCAGAAGTTTCTTGTTCCTAAACTGCAAGGTCAATGTACAGTGTTGATATCTTCTCCACCTAATTAGCTGGCTATTGAGTCACAGTGTGCTGACCTCACTGAAGTAAAGGAAGCAGTGGCGTCCTCTCCGCACACCTCCAGTGACCAGTTCCCAGAAACATCCCTGTTGCTTAAAAAATTTTCTCTCAACTTTGGGAAGAAGATGCTTCCTGTAATGATGCCTTCAGATTCCATGTGGCAGGTGGATTAAGAAATTGAAACTGAAGCTCTTGCATCTCTGTTCTTCACCAGTCCGGAGGAAGAGATGGTCCAGTTTTGTCAGAGTAACAGGCTGATGGGGCTTCCTGAAAGTATGCCTTCTGCTTCCAAGTGGCTACTTGATATTAAGACAGAGACTTACTCATCCTCTAATCTAGTAGAGGAGGTCCAGTTTTTTCAGGGTACCAGGCTGAAGATGTTTCCTGTATGTATGCCTCCAGCTTCCATCTGGCTATTGGGTGAAGATTCCAAGACAGAAGTGTTCTCATCTCTGCTTCCCACCGGTCTAAAGGAGGAGGTACAATCTTCTTGTGATGATGGGCTTAAATTGGATCCAGTGAAGGTGTCTTCAGTGTTCAAAGTATCAGATTATGTTGTGGTCAAATCGCAAGCTTCCAAGTCCCTGCTTTCAGTGAACCAGGTGAAAGAAGTCCTGGTCCTTGCATCTTCTGTGTGGGAAGCTGATCTTACTGGACTCAAAGAGACTGGGCAACCTGAGATCTCTAATGTCTCAAGTACCTCATTCTACCAGAGGAATGTTGTGATGGCTCTGACTGTGTGCTCCTATCCTTCTTCTACAAGTTATTCTGGCGGGCTTGAAGAAGAGGGGCCGTAAAGGGGGGGTACTGTAACAACTCTTCTGGCATTACGGCATGGCCTCACATCTCTCACACAATCTTACCCACTGCTCCAGGCCATGATGTGGTTTCTGTTTCATGCCAGCTCCATGTTCTGTGTCTCTGCTCTGTGCATGCTTCATGGCTATGTGTATAGGGGACCGGCGCCTGAACTCTCTGGTTCTTATAGGAATCAGGTGCATCTGTCTAATCAGTTCCTGACCAATTACCAAGAGGCCTCCTGTATATAGTGCAGCTCCACCCAGTGGTCTGGGCCTGTGCAATGTGTTTGCTCAGTTAGTGTTTAGCTTCTGAGTTTGCCAGGTCTTGCTCTGAGTTACTCCCTCGCTGGAGGCTTTTCTCTGTGCTATTGCCTTGATCTTGTTGTCCGCCCTCCAGGAGGCAGTATATCCTGGTCCCTGTGTCTTTGTCCCTGTGTCTTTGTCCTTGTGTCTTGTTCCTTTGCCTTGTCTGTACTTAGTCTTATCTCGGTCTCCTTGTCTGTGGCTTCCTTCCCTGCTGTGTCTTTCCTTGTGTTCTCAGTCTGCTTACACTCCGCACTCTTGCAGCTCTGCCTGCTCTGTATCTTACTGGCTTTACCGCTGCTCCGCACTCCTGTAGTTCTGCTCCGTTCTACTCTGCTCCGCTCCCGTTGCTGCAGAAACCTCTTTCTGCAGTTCCTCTCTGCAATTCTTGCGGTTCCACTCTGCTTAGCTTCTGCAGTATCTCTTGCTGCAGCTTCTCTCCACATTCTTTGTGGCTCTGCTCAGCTTTTGTTGCTACGCTATCTCTTGCTGCTTTTCCACTCCTATCTGCAGTCTTGCACTCCTCTCCTGTGTGAACAGGTCCCTACCTGTTTCTTCATACCTCATTCCTTTCTGCTTGTTTCCTTTCCTGCACCTCCTGTATGAACAGGTCCCTACCTGTTCCTTCATAATTCATATCTGTTCCTGCACCTCCAGTGTGAACAGGTCCCTACCTGTTCCTCCATATACCACATCAACCAATCCTGTGTTCCTGCCCTGCCTTCCAGTCCTGTGTTCTCTACAGTGCCTCCCAATCCTGTGTTCCTGCCAGTCCTGCTGTTCCTGCCCTGCCTTCCAGTCCTGTGTTCCTGCTGTCTTAGCCAGTCCTGTGTTCTCTGCCGTGTCTCTGCCAGCCTACTCGTCTGAGTTCCAGCTGTGCTCTTCTGCCAGTCCTGCCTAATGCCCGCACCAATCCTGGTGTTCCTGTCTCCCAAGTGGGATCAGCAGCCACAGCCAGACACCACCCTGGAGTAGCACCTGGCAGCTGCCTGCTGCACAAGCCTGACCTCACCATCAGAGGCTCCAGTGAAAACCCAGGCAGCTGTCATAGTCACGCCCCTTCCAGGGTAGTCTGGTTTGTGGCACAGTGGGGCCACAAACCCCCCCGAGCTCACGCCCACCAGTCTGCCACTTACGTGCTGTAGTAAAGTCTTGATCTTGTAACATAAATCCGTCAGATACTCTGACGTCAGTGGATTTTGTCGGTTTTTGGTCAGGCAATCCTTTACTAGCTGCACCACCAGCCTGTGAGTGAAGCAGAGGATGCCATCGGGTGGTAGAAGCGCAATGTTAGGGCGATGGAAGATAAGAACCTCCAATAGCGCTTGTTCCTGAAAATCATTCAAATGTAATTCAGCCATAGTGAGAAATTGCAAATGCTCTCCGTCACTATAGAACCAAAAATGGCACCCGGAACCCTGCGCGGCTTCTATTTATAGGGGCTGTGATGTCATCATGGCCGAGCATCACCAGTGATGTCATCATGGCCGAGCATCACCAGTGATGTCATCATGGCCGAGCATCACCAGTGATGTCATCATGGCCGAGCATCACCAGTGATGTCATCATGGCCGAGCATCACCAGTGATGTCATCATGGCCGAGCATCACCAGTGATGTCATCATGGCCGAGCATCACCAGTGATGTCATCATGGCCGAGCATCACCAGTGATGTCATCATGGCTGAGCATCACCAGTGATGTCATCATGGCTGAGCATCACCAGTGATGTCATCACGGATTCTTGTGATAGAATCTTCCAGCATCGGCTCTGCACAGATAGTTGCTGCCGGCAATATTTCGGATTCGCTCACACTTGTCTATCAATAATCCAGGATGTAATCTCAGGATGTAATAACTTTTCCTCCTTTATTATGTCCCAGCTAATTTACACTGATCTGATGTAGGGGACGATACGAGCCGACGCTCTGCAGACACGGATGTAATATAAAGCGGATCCTCCATAAATCGGTGTCATTGTAAAGATACAGATTACATTTAATATAAATCCTATTCTCTAACACCACAGTGTCATCTACACTTAGAGCAGAGCCGTCCCATGGTTATATGGGGATAATACTGGACGGGTCACTCACACCCCATTATCTGGTGATACACACTTACCGGCAGGGTCCAACTGGCCCACCAGAGAACTGGAGGATTCTCTGGGGGGGGGCCCAGGCACTGAAACCTGCTGACATACAGGGCTGGCAGCTGCCTAGGGCCCTTGCTGCTCCAGGGGCCCCAGCAAGTGGCGTGTCTCTAATAGTGGCAGACTACACAGCTGCTATGGGGCCCGTGAGTCAGGGGGACCCGAGGGAGCTACATTATATTCTATGGGGGCTGCATTATATTCTATGAGGGGGCTACTGTTGTGAATCCTGCTCTTGTGGTCCCTCCGGTGGTTGTAGGTGGGAATGCAGTTGTCTCTGAGTCACAGTCCTGGCCAGGTGTATTTGATGATTACAATTTAGATTGGGTTATTTAGATGGACTGGATCCTTTAGCCCTTGCCAGTTGTCATTTGTTTCTTGTGAAGTGATGGTTCACTATCTGGTTTCTCCTGCCTGCTGCCAAATTCAGCAAAGATAAGTGTTTGGGTCTTTGAATCTGTTGCACACGGCTGTGTGCTTGTTTTTGTTTTATTCCTGCTCTGTTTGTAGGATTCACTGGAGTTGCAGATTTACGCCCCTACATCTATTAGTTAGATGTAGGGAGTTTTTGTTATTTCTGCTGTGGATGTTTTGAAGGGTTTTTTACTGACCGCACAGAACTGTTCTTTCCTGTCCTATCTAGCTAGTTCGGCCTCCTGTGCTAAATTCTGTTTTCTGCCTGTGTATGTTTTTTCCTCTCCGACTCACCGCCAATATTTGTGGGGGGCTGTCTATCCTTTGGGGATTTTCTCTGAGGCAAGATAGTATTCCTCTTTCCATCTTTAGGGGTAATTAGTTCTCCGGCTGTGACGAGGTGTCTAGGTGTGTTAGGTACACTCCACGGCTACTTCTAGTTGCGGTGTTAAGTTCAGGATTGCGGTCAGTACAGTGGCCACGATCTCCAGTGATAGTTCTCATGCAGCTCCGAAGTCACCGGATCATAACAGGCTACATTATATTCTATGGGGGCTGCATTATATTCTGTGAGGGGGCTGCATTATGTTCTATGAGAGTGGGCTGCATTAAATTCTATGAGGGGTGCTGCATTATATTCTATGAGGGGGGCTACATTATATTCTATGGGGGTGCTCCAGTCCGACACTGCTTACCTGGCGGTCCAACGAGCGGTCCGGAAGTTCTAGTACACGCAGGATTTTTTTCGACCAGTTCTGTAATATAAGCCAAGTCTCCAGATTGAGACTTTTTTTCAGCCTATAAAGAAGAAAATAAACTAAAAAGAAAAATCTGAGATGATTGGCGGCCATTGTATGTGTCATCTGCTCCTCTCTGCAGATACACTAACTCCATACAGGATTTGGGGACTCGTCGTGTTTTATATTAGAGGAAAGAAGAAGCTTCTGTCCCACCATTATTATCTATGAGTATGGAGAAGTGTGCGGAGCGTCTCTGTAACAACTCTTCTGGCATCACGGCATGGCCTCACATCTCTCACACAATCTTACCCACTGCTCCAGGCCATGATGTGGTTTCTGTTTCATGCCAGCTCCATGTTCTGTGTCTCTGCTCTCTGCATGCTTCCTGGCTGTGTGTATAGGGGGCCGGCGCCTGAACTCTCTGGTTCTTATAGGAATCAGGTGCATCTGTCTAATCAGTTCCTGACCAATTACCAAGAGGCCTCCTGTATATAGTGCAGCTCCACCCTGTGGTCTGGGCCTGTGCAATGTGTTTGCTCAGTGAGTGTTTAGGTTCTGAGTTTGCCAGGTCTTGCTCTGAGTTACTCCCTCGCTGGAGGCTTTTCTCTGTGCTATTGCCTTGATCTTGTTGTCCGCCCTCCAGGAGGCAGTATATCCTGGTCCCTGTGTCTTTGTCCCTGTGTCTTTGTCCTTGTGTCTTGTTCCTTTGCCTTGTCTGTACTTAGTCTTATCTCGGTCTCCTTGTCTGTGGCTTCTTTCCCTGCTGTGTCTTTCCTTGTGTTCTCAGTCTGCTTACACTCCGCACTCTTGCAGCTCTGCCTGCTCTGTATCTTACTGGCTTTACCGCTGCTCCGCACTCCTGTAGTTCTGCTCCGTTCTACTCTGCTCCGCTCCCGTTGCTGCAGAAACCTCTTTCTGCAGTTCCTCTCTGCAATTCTTGCGGTTCCACTCTGCTTAGCTTCTGCAGTATCTCTTGCTGCAGCTTCTCTCCACATTCTTTGTGGCTCTGCTCAGCTTTTGTTGCTACGCTATCTCTTGCTGCTTTTCCACTCCTATCTGCAGTCTTGCACTCCTCTCCTGTGTGAACAGGTCCCTACCTGTTTCTTCATACCTCATTCCTTTCTGCTTGTTTCCTTTCCTGCACCTCCTGTATGAACAGGTCCCTACCTGTTCCTTCATATTTCATATCTGTTCCTGCACCTCCAGTGTGAACAGGTCCCTACCTGTTCCTCCAAATTACATATCTGTACCTGCACCTCCAGTGTGAACAGGTCCCTACCTGTTCCTCCAAACTACATATCTGTACCTGCACCTCCAGTGTGAACAGGCCCCTACCTGTTCCTCCATATACCACATCAACCAATCCTGTGTTCCTGCCCTGCCTTCCAGTCCTGTGTTCTCTACAGTGCCTCCCAATCCTGTGTTCCTGCCAGTCCTGCTGTTCCTGCCCTGCCTTCCAGTCCTGTGTTCCTGCTGTCTTAGCCAGTCCTGTGTTCTCTGCCGTGTCTCTGCCAGCCTACTCGTCTGAGTTCCAGCCGTGCTCTTCTGCCAGTCCTGCCTAATGCCCGCACCAATCCTGGTGTTCCTGTTTCCCAAGTGGGATCAGCAGCCACAGCCAGACACCACCCTGGAGTAGCACCTGGCAGCTGCCTGCTGCACAAGCCTGACCTCACCATCAGAGGCTCCAGTGAAAAAACCCAGGCAGCTGTCATAGTCACGCCCCTTCCAGGGTAGTCTGGTTTGTGGCCCAGTGGGGCCACAAACCCCCCGAGCTCACGCCCACCAGTCAGGGCGTGAGCGTGACAGTTTGCACAGGCCATGGCCTCCGCTGTATCCCATGTCCTACCGCTCTCAGAGCATGATGAACTTTCTCTCTACCAATATGAGCAAGCTGAAGAATTTGTTCCACCCTGTGTCGTTCCAATTGAGGAGACCTCGGGCCAAATCATAGTTTCAAATGCTCTCTACAACCAACTTCTGGCCTATGAGGAAGAGCACAACCCAGCAGACCCACCTAGGTTCTATGGGAATCCAGAGGAATGCCAAAGCTTCCTGGAACAGTGCTTGCGCTACATCCTGCAGAATGCAGCTTGTTTTCCCTCTGACCAGATTAAGGTGTCCTACCTAGCAGGAGATGCTTTATTATGGATTTGTCCCCTCTGGGAAGCAGGGGATCCTATCGTCATGAGTCTTGGGGCCTTCCTGGTGGCCTTCCGTAAAGTCTTTAACAAGCCTCGTCCTGCTGCTCCTGTGAAGTCTTCCCCATCTAGATCCGAGAGGCGCTCCAGATGGGCGAAACCCGTGAAGAAACCTCCACGTCAAGCCATGACCGTCTGTGATCCTCCAGTTCCTCTACCCGTTAAAGCAGCTACTCAAATAGAACCCAAAAAGACTGTCAAGAATGGACTGGCAAAGCACCAGTCTAAGACCAGTCGTAAGAAGGGCTTACTATGTCACTGCTGTTGTGAGGGACACCTGGATAGCCTCTGTCCAGGGGATCTAAAGCTCCAAAACCTCGGGCCAGTAGGAGAGACTGCCCTTGGTGAGAATAATTCCCTTCCGCTAAAGTCTGTGTCTGTTCCGGTGCCTTGTGGGAGCTTCGGCCCTGCAGATATATTCAAGCTGCTATCCAGACGGAGTCTAAATGTGGTTCCTGTTCCACTACTCCAGAATCCTGTGAAGGTGTTTGGTGATGCTCGAGCCCTACTTATGAACAGTCCAGTGTTGAAGGGACAACTACAGCTCCAAATCGGAGCATTATATGCGGAGAAATTTGTTTTCCACTTGTTGACCAGTCCGCCCGTCGGTTGTTCCGAACCGGATACTCTGCTGCCCGTTCCGGCCCGAAGACCCAGCGTGGTTCTGCGTTTGGAACTATCAAGTCTCCAGAAGTTTCTTGTTCCTAAACTGCAAGGTCAATGTACAGTGTTGATATCTTCTCCACCTAATTAGCTGGCTATTGAGTCACAGTGTGCTGACCTCACTGAAGTAAAGGAAGCAGTGGCGTCCTCTCCGCACACCTCCAGTGACCAGTTCCCAGAAACATCCCTGTTGCTTAAAAAATTTTCTCTGAACTTTGGGAAGAAGATGCTTCCTGTAATGATGCCTTCAGATTCCATGTGGCAGGTGGATGAAGAAATTGAAACTGAAGCTCTTGCATCTCTGTTCTTCACCAGTCCGGAGGAAGAGATGGTCCAGTTTTGTCAGAGTAACAGGCTGATGGGGCTTCCTGAAAGTATGCCTTCTGCTTCCAAGTGGCTACTTGATATTAAGACAGAGACTTACTCATCCTCTAATCTAGTAGAGGAGGTCCAGTTTTTTCAGGGTACCAGGCTGAAGATGTTTCCTGTATGTATGCCTCCAGCTTCCATCTGGCTATTGGGTGAAGATTCCAAGACAGAAGTGTTCTCATCTCTGCTTCCCACCGGTCTAAAGGAGGAGGTACAATCTTCTTGTGATGATGGGCTTAAATTGGATCCAGTGAAGGTGTCTTCAGTGTTCAAAGTATCAGATTATGTTGTGGTCAAATCGCAAGCTTCCAAGTCCCTGCTTTCAGTGAACCAGGTGAAAGAAGTCCTGGTCCTTGCATCTTCTGTGTGGGAAGCTGATCTTACTGGACTCAAAGAGACTGGGCAACCTGAGATCTCTAATGTCTCAAGTACCTCATTCTACCAGAGGAATGTTGTGATGGCTCTGACTATGTGTGCTCCTATCCTTCTTCTACAAGTTATTCTGGCGGGCTTGAAGAAGAGGGGCCGTAAAGGGGGGGTACTGTAACAACTCTTCTGGCATTACGGCATGGCCTCACATCTCTCACACACTTACCCACTGCTCCAGGCCATGATGTGGTTTCTGTTTCATGCCAGCTCCATGTTCTGTGTCTCTGCTCTGTGCATGCTTCATGGCTATGTGTATAGGGGGCCGGCGCCTGAACTCTCTGGTTCTTATAGGAATCAGGTGCATCTGTCTAATCAGTTCCTGACCAATTACCAAGAGGCCTCCTGTATATAGTGCAGCTCCACCCAGTGGTCTGGGCCTGTGCAATGTGTTTGCTCAGTTAGTGTTTAGCTTCTGAGTTTGCCAGGTCTTGCTCTGAGTTACTCCCTCGCTGGAGGCTTTTCTCTGTGCTATTGCCTTGATCTTGTTGTCCGCCCTCCAGGAGGCAGTATATCCTGGTCCCTGTGTCTTTGTCCCTGTGTCTTTGTCCTTGTGTCTTGTTCCTTTGCCTTGTCTGTACTTAGTCTTATCTCGGTCTCCTTGTCTGTGGCTTCCTTCCCTGCTGTGTCTTTCCTTGTGTTCTCAGTCTGCTTACACTCCGCACTCTTGCAGCTCTGCCTGCTCTGTATCTTACTGGCTTTACCGCTGCTCCGCACTCCTGTAGTTCTGCTCCGTTCTACTCTGCTCCGCTCCCGTTGCTGCAGAAACCTCTTTCTGCAGTTCCTCTCTGCAATTCTTGCGGTTCCACTCTGCTTAGCTTCTGCAGTATCTCTTGCTGCAGCTTCTCTCCACATTCTTTGTGGCTCTGCTCAGCTTTTGTTGCTACGCTATCTCTTGCTGCTTTTCCACTCCTATCTGCAGTCTTGCACTCCTCTCCTGTGTGAACAGGTCCCTACCTGTTTCTTCATACCTCATTCCTTTCTGCTTGTTTCCTTTCCTGCACCTCCTGTATGAACAGGTCCCTACCTGTTCCTTCATAATTCATATCTGTTCCTGCACCTCCAGTGTGAACAGGTCCCTACCTGTTCCTCCATATACCACATCAACCAATCCTGTGTTCCTGCCCTGCCTTCCAGTCCTGTGTTCTCTACAGTGCCTCCCAATCCTGTGTTCCTGCCAGTCCTGCTGTTCCTGCCCTGCCTTCCAGTCCTGTGTTCCTGCTGTCTTAGCCAGTCCTGTGTTCTCTGCCGTGTCTCTGCCAGCCTACTCGTCTGAGTTCCAGCTGTGCTCTTCTGCCAGTCCTGCCTAATGCCCGCACCAATCCTGGTGTTCCTGTCTCCCAAGTGGGATCAGCAGCCACAGCCAGACACCACCCTGGAGTAGCACCTGGCAGCTGCCTGCTGCACAAGCCTGACCTCACCATCAGAGGCTCCAGTGAAAACCCAGGCAGCTGTCATAGTCACGCCCCTTCCAGGGTAGTCTGGTTTGTGGCACAGTGGGGCCACAAACCCCCCCGAGCTCACGCCCACCAGTCTGCCACTTACGTGCTGTAGTAAAGTCTTGATCTTGTAACATAAATCCGTCAGATACTCTGACGTCAGTGGATTTTGTCGGTTTTTGGTCAGGCAATCCTTTACTAGCTGCACCACCAGCCTGTGAGTGAAGCAGAGGATGCCATCGGGTGGTAGAAGCGCAATGTTAGGGCGATGGAAGATAAGAACCTCCAATAGCGCTTGTTCCTGAAAATCATTCAAATGTAATTCAGCCATAGTGAGAAATTGCAAATGCTCTCCGTCACTATAGAACCAAAAATGGCACCCGGAACCCTGCGCGGCTTCTATTTATAGGGGCTGTGATGTCATCATGGCCGAGCATCACCAGTGATGTCATCATGGCCGAGCATCACCAGTGATGTCATCATGGCCGAGCATCACCAGTGATGTCATCATGGCCGAGCATCACCAGTGATGTCATCATGGCCGAGCATCACCAGTGATGTCATCATGGCCGAGCATCACCAGTGATGTCATCATGGCCGAGCATCACCAGTGATGTCATCATGGCCGAGCATCACCAGTGATGTCATCATGGCCGAGCATCACCAGTGATGTCATCATGGCTGAGCATCACCAGTGATGTCATCACGGATTCTTGTGATAGAATCTTCCAGCATCGGCTCTGCACAGATAGTTGCTGCCGGCAATATTTCGGATTCGCTCACACTTGTCTATCAATAATCCAGGATGTAATCTCAGGATGTAATAACTTTTCCTCCTTTATTATGTCCCAGCTAATTTACACTGATCTGATGTAGGGGACGATACGAGCCGACGCTCTGCAGACACGGATGTAATATAAAGCGGATCCTCCATAAATCGGTGTCATTGTAAAGATACAGATTACATTTAATATAAATCCTATTCTCTAACACCACAGTGTCATCTACACTTAGAGCAGAGCCGTCCCATGGTTATATGGGGATAATACTGGACGGGTCACTCACACCCCATTATCTGGTGATACACACTTACCGGCAGGGTCCAACTGGCCCACCAGAGAACTGGAGGATTCTCTGGGGGGGGCCCAGGCACTGAAACCTGCTGACATACAGGGCTGGCAGCTGCCTAGGGCCCTTGCTGCTCCAGGGGCCCCAGCAAGTGGCGTGTCTCTAATAGTGGCAGACTACACAGCTGCTATGGGGCCCGTGAGTCAGGGGGACCCGAGGGAGCTACATTATATTCTATGGGGGCTGCATTATATTCTATGAGGGGGCTACTGTTGTGAATCCTGCTCTTGTGGTCCCTCCGGTGGTTGTAGGTGGGAATGCAGTTGTCTCTGAGTCACAGTCCTGGCCAGGTGTATTTGATGATTACAATTCAGACTGGGTTATTTAGATGGACTGGATCCTTTAGCCCTTGCCAGTTGTCATTTGTTTCTTGTGAAGTGATGGTTCACTATCTGGTTTCTCCTGCCTGCTGCCAAATTCAGCAAAGATAAGTGTTTGGGTCTTTGAATCTGTTGCACACGGCTGTGTGCTTGTTTTTGTTTTATTCCTGCTCTGTTTGTAGGATTCACTGGAGTAGCAGATTTACGCCCCTACATCTATTAGTTAGATGTAGGGAGTTTTTGTTATTTCTGCTGTGGATGTTTTGAAGGGTTTTTTACTGACCGCACAGAACTCTGTTCTTTCCTGTCCTATCTAGCTAGTTCGGCCTCCTGTGCTAAATTCTGTTTTCTGCCTGTGTATGTTTTTTCCTCTCCGACTCACCGCCAATATTTGTGGGGGGCTGTCTATCCTTTGGGGATTTTCTCTGAGGCAAGATAGTATTCCTCTTTCCATCTTTAGGGGTAATTAGTTCTCCGGCTGTGACGAGGTGTCTAGGTGTGTTAGGTACACTCCACGGCTACTTCTAGTTGCGGTGTTAAGTTCAGGATTGCGGTCAGTACAGTGGCCACGATCTCCAGTGATAGTTCTCATGCAGCTCCGAAGTCACCGGATCATAACAGGCTACATTATATTCTATGGGGGCTGCATTATATTCTGTGAGGGGGCTGCATTATGTTCTATGAGAGTGGGCTGCATTAAATTCTATGAGGGGTGCTGCATTATATTCTATGAGGGGGGCTACATTATATTCTATGGGGGTGCTCCAGTCCGACACTGCTTACCTGGCGGTCCAACAAGCGGTCCGGAAGTTCTAGTACACGCAGGATTTTTTTCGACCAGTTCTGTAATATAAGCCAAGTCTCCAGATTGAGACTTTTTTTCAGCCTATAAAGAAGAAAAGAAACTAAAAAGAAAAATCTGAGATGATTGGCGGCCATTGTATGTGTCATCTGCTCCTCTCTGCAGATACACTAACTCCATACAGGATTTGGGGACTCGTCGTGTTTTATATTAGAGGAAAGAAGAAGCTTCTGTCCCACCATTATTATCTATGAGTATGGAGAAGTGTGCGGAGCGTCTCTGTAACAACTCTTCTGGCATCACGGCATGGCCTCACATCTCTCACACAATCTTACCCACTGCTCCAGGCCATGATGTGGTTTCTGTTTCATGCCAGCTCCATGTTCTGTGTCTCTGCTCTCTGCATGCTTCCTGGCTGTGTGTATAGGGGGCCGGCGCCTGAACTCTCTGGTTCTTATAGGAATCAGGTGCATCTGTCTAATCAGTTCCTGACCAATTACCAAGAGGCCTCCTGTATATAGTGCAGCTCCACCCTGTGGTCTGGGCCTGTGCAATGTGTTTGCTCAGTGAGTGTTTAGGTTCTGAGTTTGCCAGGTCTTGCTCTGAGTTACTCCCTCGCTGGAGGCTTTTCTCTGTGCTATTGCCTTGATCTTGTTGTCCGCCCTCCAGGAGGCAGTATATCCTGGTCCCTGTGTCTTTGTCCCTGTGTCTTTGTCCTTGTGTCTTGTTCCTTTGCCTTGTCTGTACTTAGTCTTATCTCGGTCTCCTTGTCTGTGGCTTCTTTCCCTGCTGTGTCTTTCCTTGTGTTCTCAGTCTGCTTACACTCCGCACTCTTGCAGCTCTGCCTGCTCTGTATCTTACTGGCTTTACCGCTGCTCCGCACTCCTGTAGTTCTGCTCCGTTCTACTCTGCTCCGCTCCCGTTGCTGCAGAAACCTCTTTCTGCAGTTCCTCTCTGCAATTCTTGCGGTTCCACTCTGCTTAGCTTCTGCAGTATCTCTTGCTGCAGCTTCTCTCCACATTCTTTGTGGCTCTGCTCAGCTTTTGTTGCTACGCTATCTCTTGCTGCTTTTCCACTCCTATCTGCAGTCTTGCACTCCTCTCCTGTGTGAACAGGTCCCTACCTGTTTCTTCATATTTCATATCTGTTCCTGCACCTCCAGTGTGAACAGGTCCCTACCTGTTCCTCCAAATTACATATCTGTACCTGCACCTCCAGTGTGAACAGGTCCCTACCTGTTCCTCCAAACTACATATCTGTACCTGCACCTCCAGTGTGAACAGGCCCCTACCTGTTCCTCCATATACCACATCAACCAATCCTGTGTTCCTGCCCTGCCTTCCAGTCCTGTGTTCTCTACAGTGCCTCCCAATCCTGTGTTCCTGCCAGTCCTGCTGTTCCTGCCCTGCCTTCCAGTCTTGTGTTCCTGCTGTCTTAGCCAGTCCTGTGTTCTCTGCCGTGTCTCTGCCAGCCTACTCGTCTGAGTTCCAGCCGTGCTCTTCTGCCAGTCCTGCCTAATGCCCGCACCAATCCTGGTGTTCCTGTTTCCCAAGTGGGATCAGCAGCCACAGCCAGACACCACCCTGGAGTAGCACCTGGCAGCTGCCTGCTGCACAAGCCTGACCTCACCATCAGAGGCTCCAGTGAAAACCCAGGCAGCTGTCATAGTCACGCCCCTTCCAGGGTAGTCTGGTTTGTGGCCCAGTGGGGCCACAAACCCCCCGAGCTCACGCCCACCAGTCAGGGCGTGAGCGTGACAGTTTGCACAGGCCATGGCCTCCGCTGTATCCCATGTCCTACCGCTCTCAGAGCATGATGAACTTTCTCTCTACCAATATGAGCAAGCTGAAGAATTTGTTCCACCCTGTGTCGTTCCAATTGAAGAGACCTCGGGCCAAATCATAGTTTCAAATGCTCTCTACAACCAACTTCTGGCCTATGAGGAAGAGCACAACCCAGCAGACCCACCTAGGTTCTATGGGAATCCAGAGGAATGCCAAAGCTTCCTGGAACAGTGCTTGCGCTACATCCTGCAGAATGCAGCTTGTTTTCCCTCTGACCTGATTAAGGTGGGCTACATCATGTCCTACCTAGCAGGAGATGCTTTATTATGGATTTGTCCCCTCTGGGAAGCAGGGGATCCTATCGTCATGAGTCTTGGGGCCTTCCTGGTGGCCTTCCGTAAAGTCTTTGACAAGCCTCGTCCTGCTGCTCCTGTGAAGTCTTCCCCATCTAGATCCGAGAGGCGCTCCAGATGGGCGAAACCCGTGAAGAAACCTCCACGTCAAGCCATGACCGTCTGTGATCCTCCAGTTCCTCTACCCGTTAAAGCAGCTACTCAAATAGAACCCAAAAAGACTGTCAAGAATGGACTGGCAAAGCACCAGTCTAAGACCAGTCGTAAGAAGGGCTTACTATGTCACTGCTGTTGTGAGGGACACCTGGATAGCCTCTGTCCAGGGGATCTAAAGCTCCAAAACCTCGGGCCAGTAGGAGAGACTGCCCTTGGTGAGAATAATTCCCTTCCGCTAAAGTCTGTGTCTGTTCCGGTGCCTTGTGGGAGCTTCGGCCCTGCAGATATATTCAAGCTGCTATCCAGACGGAGTCTAAATGTGGTTCCTGTTCCACTACTCCAGAATCCTGTGAAGGTGTTTGGTGATGCTCGAGCCCTACTTATGAACAGTCCAGTGTTGAAGGGACAACTACAGCTCCAAATCGGAGCATTATATGCGGAGAAATTTGTTTTCCACTTGTTGACCAGTCCGCCCGTCGGTTGTTCTGAACCGGATACTCTGCTGCCCGTTCCGGCCCGAAGACCCAGCGTGGTTCTGCGTTTGGAACTATCAAGTCTCCAGAAGTTTCTTGTTCCTAAACTGCAAGGTCAATGTACAGTGTTGATATCTTCTCCACCTAATTAGCTGGCTATTGAGTCACAGTGTGCTGACCTCACTGAAGTAAAGGAAGCAGTGGCGTCCTCTCCGCACACCTCCAGTGACCAGTTCCCAGAAACATCCCTGTTGCTTAAAAAATTTTCTCTGAACTTTGGGAAGAAGATGCTTCCTGTAATGATGCCTTCAGATTCCATGTGGCAGGTGGATGAAGAAATTGAAACTGAAGCTCTTGCATCTCTGTTCTTCACCAGTCCGGAGGAAGAGATGGTCCAGTTTTGTCAGAGTAACAGGCTGATGGGGCTTCCTGAAAGTATGCCTTCTGCTTCCAAGTGGCTACTTGATATTAAGACAGAGACTTACTCATCCTCTAATCTAGTAGAGGAGGTCCAGTTTTTTCAGGGTACCAGGCTGAAGATGTTTCCTGTATGTATGCCTCCAGCTTCCATCTGGCTATTGGGTGAAGATTCCAAGACAGAAGTGTTCTCATCTCTGCTTCCCACCGGTCTAAAGGAGGAGGTACAATCTTCTTGTGATGATGGGCTTAAATTGGATCCAGTGAAGGTGTCTTCAGTGTTCAAAGTATCAGATTATGTTGTGGTCAAATCGCAAGCTTCCAAGTCCCTGCTTTCAGTGAACCAGGTGAAAGAAGTCCTGGTCCTTGCATCTTCTGTGTGGGAAGCTGATCTTACTGGACTCAAAGAGACTGGGCAACCTGAGATCTCTAATGTCTCAAGTACCTCATTCTACCAGAGGAATGTTGTGATGGCTCTGACTATGTGTGCTCCTATCCTTCTTCTACAAGTTATTCTGGCGGGCTTGAAGAAGAGGGGCCGTAAAGGGGGGGTACTGTAACAACTCTTCTGGCATTACGGCATGGCCTCACATCTCTCACACAATCTTACCCACTGCTCCAGGCCATGATGTGGTTTCTGTTTCATGCCAGCTCCATGTTCTGTGTCTCTGCTCTGTGCATGCTTCATGGCTATGTGTATAGGGGGCCGGCGCCTGAACTCTCTGGTTCTTATAGGAATCAGGTGCATCTGTCTAATCAGTTCCTGACCAATTACCAAGAGGCCTCCTGTATATAGTGCAGCTCCACCCAGTGGTCTGGGCCTGTGCAATGTGTTTGCTCAGTTAGTGTTTAGCTTCTGAGTTTGCCAGGTCTTGCTCTGAGTTACTCCCTCGCTGGAGGCTTTTCTCTGTGCTATTGCCTTGATCTTGTTGTCCGCCCTCCAGGAGGCAGTATATCCTGGTCCCTGTGTCTTTGTCCCTGTGTCTTTGTCCTTGTGTCTTGTTCCTTTGCCTTGTCTGTACTTAGTCTTATCTCGGTCTCCTTGTCTGTGGCTTCCTTCCCTGCTGTGTCTTTCCTTGTGTTCTCAGTCTGCTTACACTCCGCACTCTTGCAGCTCTGCCTGCTCTGTATCTTACTGGCTTTACCGCTGCTCCGCACTCCTGTAGTTCTGCTCCGTTCTACTCTGCTCCGCTCCCGTTGCTGCAGAAACCTCTTTCTGCAGTTCCTCTCTGCAATTCTTGCGGTTCCACTCTGCTTAGCTTCTGCAGTATCTCTTGCTGCAGCTTCTCTCCACATTCTTTGTGGCTCTGCTCAGCTTTTGTTGCTACGCTATCTCTTGCTGCTTTTCCACTCCTATCTGCAGTCTTGCACTCCTCTCCTGTGTGAACAGGTCCCTACCTGTTTCTTCATACCTCATTCCTTTCTGCTTGTTTCCTTTCCTGCACCTCCTGTATGAACAGGTCCCTACCTGTTCCTTCATATTTCATATCTGTTCCTGCACCTCCAGTGTGAACAGGTCCCTACCTGTTCCTCCAAATTACATATCTGTACCTGTACCTCCAGTGTGAACAGGCCCCTACCTGTTCCTCCATATACCACATCAACCAATCCTGTGTTCCTGCCCTGCCTTCCAGTCCTGTGTTCTCTACAGTGCCTCCCAATCCTGTGTTCCTGCCAGTCCTGCTGTTCCTGCCCTGCCTTCCAGTCCTGTGTTCCTGCTGTCTTAGCCAGTCCTGTGTTCTCTGCCGTGTCTCTGCCAGCCTACTCGTCTGAGTTCCAGCTGTGCTCTTCTGCCAGTCCTGCCTAATGCCCGCACCAATCCTGGTGTTCCTGTCTCCCAAGTGGGATCAGCAGCCACAGCCAGACACCACCCTGGAGTAGCACCTGGCAGCTGCCTGCTGCACAAGCCTGACCTCACCATCAGAGGCTCCAGTGAAAACCCAGGCAGCTGTCATAGTCACGCCCCTTCCAGGGTAGTCTGGTTTGTGGCACAGTGGGGCCACAAACCCCCCCGAGCTCACGCCCACCAGTCTGCCACTTACGTGCTGTAGTAAAGTCTTGATCTTGTCACATAAATCCGTCAGATACTCTGACGTCAGTGGATTTTGTCGGTTTTTGGTCAGGCAATCCTTTACTAGCTGCACCACCAGCCGGTGAGTGAAGCAGAGGATGCCATCGGGTGGTAGAAGCGCAATGTTAGGGCGATGGAAGATAAGAACCTCCAATAGCGCTTGTTCCTGAAAATCATTCAAATGTAATTCAGCCATAGTGAGAAATTGCAAATGCTCTCCGTCACTATAGAACCAAAAATGGCACCCGGAACCCTGCGCGGCTTCTATTTATAGGGGCTGTGATGTCATCATGGCCGAGCATCACCAGTGATGTCATCATGGCCGAGCATCACCAGTGATGTCATCATGGCCGAGCATCACCAGTGATGTCATCATGGCCGAGCATCACCAGTGATGTCATCATGGCCGAGCATCACCAGTGATGTCATCGTGGCCGAGCATCACCAGTGATGTCATCGTGGCCGAGCATCACCAGTGATGTCATCGTGGCCGAGCATCACCAGTGATGTCATCGTGGCCGAGCATCACCAGTGATGTCATCATGGCTGAGCATCACCAGTGATGTCATCACGGATTCTTGTGATAGGATCTTCCAGCATCGGCTCTGCACAGATAGTTGCTGCCGGCAATATTTCGGATTCGCTCACACTTGTCTATCAATAATCCAGGATGTAATCTCAGGATGTAATAACTTTTCCTCCTTTATTATGTCCCAGCTAATTTACACTGATCTGATGTAGGGGACGATACGAGCCGACGCTCTGCAGACACGGATGTAATATAAAGCGGATCCTCCATAAATCGGTGTCATTGTAAAGATACAGATTACATTTAATATAAATCCTATTCTCTAACACCACAGTGTCATCTACACTTAGAGCAGAGCCGTCCCATGGTTATATGGGGATAATACTGGACGGGTCACTCACACCCCATTATCTGGTGATACACACTTACCGGCAGGGTCCAACTGGCCCACCAGAGAACTGGAGGATTCTCTGGGGGGGGCCCAGGCACTGAAACCTGCTGACATACAGGGCTGGCAGCTGCCTAGGGCCCTTGCTGCTCCAGGGGCCCCAGCAAGTGGCGTGTCTCTAATAGTGGCAGACTACACAGCTGCTATGGGGCCCGTGAGTCAGGGGGACCCGAGGGAGCTACATTATATTCTATGGGGGCTGCATTATATTCTATGAGGGGGCTACTGTTGTGAATCCTGCTCTTGTGGTACCTCCGGTGGTTGTAGGTGGGAATGCAGTTGTCTCTGAGTCACAGTCCTGGCCAGGTGTATTTGATGATTACAATTCAGACTGGGTTATTTAGATGGGCTGGATCCTTTAGCCCTTGCCAGTTGTCATTTGTTTCTTGTGAAGTGATGGTTCACTATCTGGTTTCTCCTGCCTGCTGCCAAATTCAGCAAAGATAAGTGTTTGGGTCTTTGAATCTGTTGCACACGGCTGTGTGCTTGTTTTTGTTTTATTCCTGCTCTGTTTGTAGGATTCACTGGAGTTGCAGATTTACGCCCCTACATCTATTAGTTAGATGTAGGGAGTTTTTGTTATTTCTGCTGTGGATGTTTTGAAGGGTTTTTTACTGACCGCACAGAACTCTGTTCTTTCCTGTCCTATCTAGCTAGTTCGGCCTCCTGTGCTAAATTCTGTTTTCTGCCTGTGTATGTTTTTTCCTCTCCGACTCACCGCCAATATTTGTGGGGGGCTGTCTATCCTTTGGGGATTTTCTCTGAGGCAAGATAGTATTCCTCTTTCCATCTTTAGGGGTAATTAGTTCTCCGGCTGTGACGAGGTGTCTAGGTGTGTTAGGTACACTCCACGGCTACTTCTAGTTGCGGTGTTAAGTTCAGGATTGCGGTCAGTACAGTGGCCACGATCTCCAGTGATAGTTCTCATGCAGCTCCGAAGTCACCGGATCATAACAGGCTACATTATATTCTATGGGGGCTGCATTATATTCTGTGAGGGGGCTGCATTATGTTCTATGAGAGTGGGCTGCATTAAATTCTATGAGGGGTGCTGCATTATATTCTATGAGGGGGGCTACATTATATTCTATGGGGGTGCTCCAGTCCGACACTGCTTACCTGGCGGTCCAACGAGCGGTCCGGAAGTTCTAGTACACGCAGGATTTTTTTCGACCAGTTCTGTAATATAAGCCAAGTCTCCAGATTGAGACTTTTTTTCAGCCTATAAAGAAGAAAATAAACTAAAAAGAAAAATCTGAGATGATTGGCGGCCATTGTATGTGTCATCTGCTCCTCTCTGCAGATACACTAACTCCATACAGGATTTGGGGACTCGTCGTGTTTTATATTAGAGGAAAGAAGAAGCTTCTGTCCCACCATTATTATCTATGAGTATGGAGAAGTGTGCGGAGCGTCTCTGTAACAACTCTTCTGGCATCACGGCATGGCCTCACATCTCTCACACAATCTTACCCACTGCTCCAGGCCATGATGTGGTTTCTGTTTCATGCCAGCTCCATGTTCTGTGTCTCTGCTCTCTGCATGCTTCCTGGCTGTGTGTATAGGGGGCCGGCGCCTGAACTCTCTGGTTCTTATAGGAATCAGGTGCATCTGTCTAATCAGTTCCTGACCAATTACCAAGAGGCCTCCTGTATATAGTGCAGCTCCACCCTGTGGTCTGGGCCTGTGCAATGTGTTTGCTCAGTGAGTGTTTAGGTTCTGAGTTTGCCAGGTCTTGCTCTGAGTTACTCCCTCGCTGGAGGCTTTTCTCTGTGCTATTGCCTTGATCTTGTTGTCCGCCCTCCAGGAGGCAGTATATCCTGGTCCCTGTGTCTTTGTCCCTGTGTCTTTGTCCTTGTGTCTTGTTCCTTTGCCTTGTCTGTACTTAGTCTTATCTCGGTCTCCTTGTCTGTGGCTTCTTTCCCTGCTGTGTCTTTCCTTGTGTTCTCAGTCTGCTTACACTCCGCACTCTTGCAGCTCTGCCTGCTCTGTATCTTACTGGCTTTACCGCTGCTCCGCACTCCTGTAGTTCTGCTCCGTTCTACTCTGCTCCGCTCCCGTTGCTGCAGAAACCTCTTTCTGCAGTTCCTCTCTGCAATTCTTGCGGTTCCACTCTGCTTAGCTTCTGCAGTATCTCTTGCTGCAGCTTCTCTCCACATTCTTTGTGGCTCTGCTCAGCTTTTGTTGCTACGCTATCTCTTGCTGCTTTTCCACTCCTATCTGCAGTCTTGCACTCCTCTCCTGTGTGAACAGGTCCCTACCTGTTTCTTCATACCTCATTCCTTTCTGCTTGTTTCCTTTCCTGCACCTCCTGTATGAACAGGTCCCTACCTGTTCCTTCATATTTCATATCTGTTCCTGCACCTCCAGTGTGAACAGGTCCCTACCTGTTCCTCCAAATTACATATCTGTACCTGCACCTCCAGTGTGAACAGGTCCCTACCTGTTCCTCCAAACTACATATCTGTACCTGCACCTCCAGTGTGAACAGGCCCCTACCTGTTCCTCCATATACCACATCAACCAATCCTGTGTTCCTGCCCTGCCTTCCAGTCCTGTGTTCTCTACAGTGCCTCCCAATCCTGTGTTCCTGCCAGTCCTGCTGTTCCTGCCCTGCCTTCCAGTCCTGTGTTCCTGCTGTCTTAGCCAGTCCTGTGTTCTCTGCCGTGTCTCTGCCAGCCTACTCGTCTGAGTTCCAGCCGTGCTCTTCTGCCAGTCCTGCCTAATGCCCGCACCAATCCTGGTGTTCCTGTTTCCCAAGTGGGATCAGCAGCCACAGCCAGACACCACCCTGGAGTAGCACCTGGCAGCTGCCTGCTGCACAAGCCTGACCTCACCATCAGAGGCTCCAGTGAAAACCCAGGCAGCTGTCATAGTCACGCCCCTTCCAGGGTAGTCTGGTTTGTGGCCCAGTGGGGCCACAAACCCCCCGAGCTCACGCCCACCAGTCAGGGCGTGAGCGTGACAGTTTGCACAGGCCATGGCCTCCGCTGTATCCCATGTCCTACCGCTCTCAGAGCATGATGAACTTTCTCTCTACCAATATGAGCAAGCTGAAGAATTTGTTCCACCCTGTGTCGTTCCAATTGAGGAGACCTCGGGCCAAATCATAGTTTCAAATGCTCTCTACAACCAACTTCTGGCCTATGAGGAAGAGCACAACCCAGCAGACCCACCTAGGTTCTATGGGAATCCAGAGGAATGCCAAAGCTTCCTGGAACAGTGCTTGCGCTACATCCTGCAGAATGCAGCTTGTTTTCCCTCTGACCAGATTAAGGTGTCCTACCTAGCAGGAGATGCTTTATTATGGATTTGTCCCCTCTGGGAAGCAGGGGATCCTATCGTCATGAGTCTTGGGGCCTTCCTGGTGGCCTTCCGTAAAGTCTTTAACAAGCCTCGTCCTGCTGCTCCTGTGAAGTCTTCCCCATCTAGATCCGAGAGGCGCTCCAGATGGGCGAAACCCGTGAAGAAACCTCCACGTCAAGCCATGACCGTCTGTGATCCTCCAGTTCCTCTACCCGTTAAAGCAGCTACTCAAATAGAACCCAAAAAGACTGTCAAGAATGGACTGGCAAAGCACCAGTCTAAGACCAGTCGTAAGAAGGTCTTACTATGTCGCTGCTGTTGTGAGGGACACCTGGATAGCCTCTGTCCAGGGGATCTAAAGCTCCAAAACCTCGGGCCAGTAGGAGAGACTGCCCTTGGTGAGAATAATTCCCTTCCGCTAAAGTCTGTGTCTGTTCCGGTGCCTTGTGGGAGCTTCGGCCCTGCAGATATATTCAAGCTGCTATCCAGACGGAGTCTAAATGTGGTTCCTGTTCCACTACTCCAGAATCCTGTGAAGGTGTTTGGTGATGCTCGAGCCCTACTTATGAACAGTCCAGTGTTGAAGGGACAACTACAGCTCCAAATCGGAGCATTATATGCGGAGAAATTTGTTTTCCACTTGTTGACCAGTCCGCCCGTCGGTTGTTCCGAACCGGATACTCTGCTGCCCGTTCCGGCCCGAAGACCCAGCGTGGTTCTGCGTTTGGAACTATCAAGTCTCCAGAAGTTTCTTGTTCCTAAACTGCAAGGTCAATGTACAGTGTTGATATCTTCTCCACCTAATTAGCTGGCTATTGAGTCACAGTGTGCTGACCTCACTGAAGTAAAGGAAGCAGTGGCGTCCTCTCCGCACACCTCCAGTGACCAGTTCCCAGAAACATCCCTGTTGCTTAAAAAATTTTCTCTGAACTTTGGGAAGAAGATGCTTCCTGTAATGATGCCTTCAGATTCCATGTGGCAGGTGGATGAAGAAATTGAAACTGAAGCTCTTGCATCTCTGTTCTTCACCAGTCCGGAGGAAGAGATGGTCCAGTTTTGTCAGAGTAACAGGCTGATGGGGCTTCCTGAAAGTATGCCTTCTGCTTCCAAGTGGCTACTTGATATTAAGACAGAGACTTACTCATCCTCTAATCTAGTAGAGGAGGTCCAGTTTTTTCAGGGTACCAGGCTGAAGATGTTTCCTGTATGTATGCCTCCAGCTTCCATCTGGCTATTGGGTGAAGATTCCAAGACAGAAGTGTTCTCATCTCTGCTTCCCACCGGTCTAAAGGAGGAGGTACAATCTTCTTGTGATGATGGGCTTAAATTGGATCCAGTGAAGGTGTCTTCAGTGTTCAAAGTATCAGATTATGTTGTGGTCAAATCGCAAGCTTCCAAGTCCCTGCTTTCAGTGAACCAGGTGAAAGAAGTCCTGGTCCTTGCATCTTCTGTGTGGGAAGCTGATCTTACTGGACTCAAAGAGACTGGGCAACCTGAGATCTCTAATGTCTCAAGTACCTCATTCTACCAGAGGAATGTTGTGATGGCTCTGACTATGTGTGCTCCTATCCTTCTTCTACAAGTTATTCTGGCGGGCTTGAAGAAGAGGGGCCGTAAAGGGGGGGTACTGTAACAACTCTTCTGGCATTACGGCATGGCCTCACATCTCTCACACACTTACCCACTGCTCCAGGCCATGATGTGGTTTCTGTTTCATGCCAGCTCCATGTTCTGTGTCTCTGCTCTGTGCATGCTTCATGGCTATGTGTATAGGGGGCCGGCGCCTGAACTCTCTGGTTCTTATAGGAATCAGGTGCATCTGTCTAATCAGTTCCTGACCAATTACCAAGAGGCCTCCTGTATATAGTGCAGCTCCACCCAGTGGTCTGGGCCTGTGCAATGTGTTTGCTCAGTTAGTGTTTAGCTTCTGAGTTTGCCAGGTCTTGCTCTGAGTTACTCCCTCGCTGGAGGCTTTTCTCTGTGCTATTGCCTTGATCTTGTTGTCCGCCCTCCAGGAGGCAGTATATCCTGGTCCCTGTGTCTTTGTCCCTGTGTCTTTGTCCTTGTGTCTTGTTCCTTTGCCTTGTCTGTACTTAGTCTTATCTCGGTCTCCTTGTCTGTGGCTTCCTTCCCTGCTGTGTCTTTCCTTGTGTTCTCAGTC
Organism: Ranitomeya imitator; assembly: GCF_032444005.1. Taxonomy (NCBI): domain Eukaryota; kingdom Metazoa; phylum Chordata; class Amphibia; order Anura; family Dendrobatidae; genus Ranitomeya; species Ranitomeya imitator. The sequence continues at coordinate 24,081,783 of NC_091282.1, forward strand.
TGCTTACACTCCGCACTCTTGCAGCTCTGCCTGCTCTGTATCTTACTGGCTTTACCGCTGCTCCGCACTCCTGTAGTTCTGCTCCGTTCTACTCTGCTCCGCTCCCGTTGCTGCAGAAACCTCTTTCTGCAGTTCCTCTCTGCAATTCTTGCGGTTCCACTCTGCTTAGCTTCTGCAGTATCTCTTGCTGCAGCTTCTCTCCACATTCTTTGTGGCTCTGCTCAGCTTTTGTTGCTACGCTATCTCTTGCTGCTTTTCCACTCCTATCTGCAGTCTTGCACTCCTCTCCTGTGTGAACAGGTCCCTACCTGTTTCTTCATACCTCATTCCTTTCTGCTTGTTTCCTTTCCTGCACCTCCTGTATGAACAGGTCCCTACCTGTTCCTTCATAATTCATATCTGTTCCTGCACCTCCAGTGTGAACAGGTCCCTACCTGTTCCTCCATATACCACATCAACCAATCCTGTGTTCCTGCCCTGCCTTCCAGTCCTGTGTTCTCTACAGTGCCTCCCAATCCTGTGTTCCTGCCAGTCCTGCTGTTCCTGCCCTGCCTTCCAGTCCTGTGTTCCTGCTGTCTTAGCCAGTCCTGTGTTCTCTGCCGTGTCTCTGCCAGCCTACTCGTCTGAGTTCCAGCTGTGCTCTTCTGCCAGTCCTGCCTAATGCCCGCACCAATCCTGGTGTTCCTGTCTCCCAAGTGGGATCAGCAGCCACAGCCAGACACCACCCTGGAGTAGCACCTGGCAGCTGCCTGCTGCACAAGCCTGACCTCACCATCAGAGGCTCCAGTGAAAACCCAGGCAGCTGTCATAGTCACGCCCCTTCCAGGGTAGTCTGGTTTGTGGCACAGTGGGGCCACAAACCCCCCCGAGCTCACGCCCACCAGTCTGCCACTTACGTGCTGTAGTAAAGTCTTGATCTTGTAACATAAATCCGTCAGATACTCTGACGTCAGTGGATTTTGTCGGTTTTTGGTCAGGCAATCCTTTACTAGCTGCACCACCAGCCTGTGAGTGAAGCAGAGGATGCCATCGGGTGGTAGAAGCGCAATGTTAGGGCGATGGAAGATAAGAACCTCCAATAGCGCTTGTTCCTGAAAATCATTCAAATGTAATTCAGCCATAGTGAGAAATTGCAAATGCTCTCCGTCACTATAGAACCAAAAATGGCACCCGGAACCCTGCGCGGCTTCTATTTATAGGGGCTGTGATGTCATCATGGCCGAGCATCACCAGTGATGTCATCATGGCCGAGCATCACCAGTGATGTCATCATGGCCGAGCATCACCAGTGATGTCATCATGGCCGAGCATCACCAGTGATGTCATCATGGCCGAGCATCACCAGTGATGTCATCATGGCCGAGCATCACCAGTGATGTCATCATGGCCGAGCATCACCAGTGATGTCATCATGGCCGAGCATCACCAGTGATGTCATCATGGCCGAGCATCACCAGTGATGTCATCATGGCTGAGCATCACCAGTGATGTCATCACGGATTCTTGTGATAGAATCTTCCAGCATCGGCTCTGCACAGATAGTTGCTGCCGGCAATATTTCGGATTCGCTCACACTTGTCTATCAATAATCCAGGATGTAATCTCAGGATGTAATAACTTTTCCTCCTTTATTATGTCCCAGCTAATTTACACTGATCTGATGTAGGGGACGATACGAGCCGACGCTCTGCAGACACGGATGTAATATAAAGCGGATCCTCCATAAATCGGTGTCATTGTAAAGATACAGATTACATTTAATATAAATCCTATTCTCTAACACCACAGTGTCATCTACACTTAGAGCAGAGCCGTCCCATGGTTATATGGGGATAATACTGGACGGGTCACTCACACCCCATTATCTGGTGATACACACTTACCGGCAGGGTCCAACTGGCCCACCAGAGAACTGGAGGATTCTCTGGGGGGGGCCCAGGCACTGAAACCTGCTGACATACAGGGCTGGCAGCTGCCTAGGGCCCTTGCTGCTCCAGGGGCCCCAGCAAGTGGCGTGTCTCTAATAGTGGCAGACTACACAGCTGCTATGGGGCCCGTGAGTCAGGGGGACCCGAGGGAGCTACATTATATTCTATGGGGGCTGCATTATATTCTATGAGGGGGCTACTGTTGTGAATCCTGCTCTTGTGGTCCCTCCGGTGGTTGTAGGTGGGAATGCAGTTGTCTCTGAGTCACAGTCCTGGCCAGGTGTATTTGATGATTACAATTCAGACTGGGTTATTTAGATGGACTGGATCCTTTAGCCCTTGCCAGTTGTCATTTGTTTCTTGTGAAGTGATGGTTCACTATCTGGTTTCTCCTGCCTGCTGCCAAATTCAGCAAAGATAAGTGTTTGGGTCTTTGAATCTGTTGCACACGGCTGTGTGCTTGTTTTTGTTTTATTCCTGCTCTGTTTGTAGGATTCACTGGAGTAGCAGATTTACGCCCCTACATCTATTAGTTAGATGTAGGGAGTTTTTGTTATTTCTGCTGTGGATGTTTTGAAGGGTTTTTTACTGACCGCACAGAACTCTGTTCTTTCCTGTCCTATCTAGCTAGTTCGGCCTCCTGTGCTAAATTCTGTTTTCTGCCTGTGTATGTTTTTTCCTCTCCGACTCACCGCCAATATTTGTGGGGGGCTGTCTATCCTTTGGGGATTTTCTCTGAGGCAAGATAGTATTCCTCTTTCCATCTTTAGGGGTAATTAGTTCTCCGGCTGTGACGAGGTGTCTAGGTGTGTTAGGTACACTCCACGGCTACTTCTAGTTGCGGTGTTAAGTTCAGGATTGCGGTCAGTACAGTGGCCACGATCTCCAGTGATAGTTCTCATGCAGCTCCGAAGTCACCGGATCATAACAGGCTACATTATATTCTATGGGGGCTGCATTATATTCTGTGAGGGGGCTGCATTATGTTCTATGAGAGTGGGCTGCATTAAATTCTATGAGGGGTGCTGCATTATATTCTATGAGGGGGGCTACATTATATTCTATGGGGGTGCTCCAGTCCGACACTGCTTACCTGGCGGTCCAACAAGCGGTCCGGAAGTTCTAGTACACGCAGGATTTTTTTCGACCAGTTCTGTAATATAAGCCAAGTCTCCAGATTGAGACTTTTTTTCAGCCTATAAAGAAGAAAAGAAACTAAAAAGAAAAATCTGAGATGATTGGCGGCCATTGTATGTGTCATCTGCTCCTCTCTGCAGATACACTAACTCCATACAGGATTTGGGGACTCGTCGTGTTTTATATTAGAGGAAAGAAGAAGCTTCTGTCCCACCATTATTATCTATGAGTATGGAGAAGTGTGCGGAGCGTCTCTGTAACAACTCTTCTGGCATCACGGCATGGCCTCACATCTCTCACACAATCTTACCCACTGCTCCAGGCCATGATGTGGTTTCTGTTTCATGCCAGCTCCATGTTCTGTGTCTCTGCTCTCTGCATGCTTCCTGGCTGTGTGTATAGGGGGCCGGCGCCTGAACTCTCTGGTTCTTATAGGAATCAGGTGCATCTGTCTAATCAGTTCCTGACCAATTACCAAGAGGCCTCCTGTATATAGTGCAGCTCCACCCTGTGGTCTGGGCCTGTGCAATGTGTTTGCTCAGTGAGTGTTTAGGTTCTGAGTTTGCCAGGTCTTGCTCTGAGTTACTCCCTCGCTGGAGGCTTTTCTCTGTGCTATTGCCTTGATCTTGTTGTCCGCCCTCCAGGAGGCAGTATATCCTGGTCCCTGTGTCTTTGTCCCTGTGTCTTTGTCCTTGTGTCTTGTTCCTTTGCCTTGTCTGTACTTAGTCTTATCTCGGTCTCCTTGTCTGTGGCTTCTTTCCCTGCTGTGTCTTTCCTTGTGTTCTCAGTCTGCTTACACTCCGCACTCTTGCAGCTCTGCCTGCTCTGTATCTTACTGGCTTTACCGCTGCTCCGCACTCCTGTAGTTCTGCTCCGTTCTACTCTGCTCCGCTCCCGTTGCTGCAGAAACCTCTTTCTGCAGTTCCTCTCTGCAATTCTTGCGGTTCCACTCTGCTTAGCTTCTGCAGTATCTCTTGCTGCAGCTTCTCTCCACATTCTTTGTGGCTCTGCTCAGCTTTTGTTGCTACGCTATCTCTTGCTGCTTTTCCACTCCTATCTGCAGTCTTGCACTCCTCTCCTGTGTGAACAGGTCCCTACCTGTTTCTTCATATTTCATATCTGTTCCTGCACCTCCAGTGTGAACAGGTCCCTACCTGTTCCTCCAAATTACATATCTGTACCTGCACCTCCAGTGTGAACAGGTCCCTACCTGTTCCTCCAAACTACATATCTGTACCTGCACCTCCAGTGTGAACAGGCCCCTACCTGTTCCTCCATATACCACATCAACCAATCCTGTGTTCCTGCCCTGCCTTCCAGTCCTGTGTTCTCTACAGTGCCTCCCAATCCTGTGTTCCTGCCAGTCCTGCTGTTCCTGCCCTGCCTTCCAGTCTTGTGTTCCTGCTGTCTTAGCCAGTCCTGTGTTCTCTGCCGTGTCTCTGCCAGCCTACTCGTCTGAGTTCCAGCCGTGCTCTTCTGCCAGTCCTGCCTAATGCCCGCACCAATCCTGGTGTTCCTGTTTCCCAAGTGGGATCAGCAGCCACAGCCAGACACCACCCTGGAGTAGCACCTGGCAGCTGCCTGCTGCACAAGCCTGACCTCACCATCAGAGGCTCCAGTGAAAACCCAGGCAGCTGTCATAGTCACGCCCCTTCCAGGGTAGTCTGGTTTGTGGCCCAGTGGGGCCACAAACCCCCCGAGCTCACGCCCACCAGTCAGGGCGTGAGCGTGACAGTTTGCACAGGCCATGGCCTCCGCTGTATCCCATGTCCTACCGCTCTCAGAGCATGATGAACTTTCTCTCTACCAATATGAGCAAGCTGAAGAATTTGTTCCACCCTGTGTCGTTCCAATTGAAGAGACCTCGGGCCAAATCATAGTTTCAAATGCTCTCTACAACCAACTTCTGGCCTATGAGGAAGAGCACAACCCAGCAGACCCACCTAGGTTCTATGGGAATCCAGAGGAATGCCAAAGCTTCCTGGAACAGTGCTTGCGCTACATCCTGCAGAATGCAGCTTGTTTTCCCTCTGACCTGATTAAGGTGGGCTACATCATGTCCTACCTAGCAGGAGATGCTTTATTATGGATTTGTCCCCTCTGGGAAGCAGGGGATCCTATCGTCATGAGTCTTGGGGCCTTCCTGGTGGCCTTCCGTAAAGTCTTTGACAAGCCTCGTCCTGCTGCTCCTGTGAAGTCTTCCCCATCTAGATCCGAGAGGCGCTCCAGATGGGCGAAACCCGTGAAGAAACCTCCACGTCAAGCCATGACCGTCTGTGATCCTCCAGTTCCTCTACCCGTTAAAGCAGCTACTCAAATAGAACCCAAAAAGACTGTCAAGAATGGACTGGCAAAGCACCAGTCTAAGACCAGTCGTAAGAAGGGCTTACTATGTCACTGCTGTTGTGAGGGACACCTGGATAGCCTCTGTCCAGGGGATCTAAAGCTCCAAAACCTCGGGCCAGTAGGAGAGACTGCCCTTGGTGAGAATAATTCCCTTCCGCTAAAGTCTGTGTCTGTTCCGGTGCCTTGTGGGAGCTTCGGCCCTGCAGATATATTCAAGCTGCTATCCAGACGGAGTCTAAATGTGGTTCCTGTTCCACTACTCCAGAATCCTGTGAAGGTGTTTGGTGATGCTCGAGCCCTACTTATGAACAGTCCAGTGTTGAAGGGACAACTACAGCTCCAAATCGGAGCATTATATGCGGAGAAATTTGTTTTCCACTTGTTGACCAGTCCGCCCGTCGGTTGTTCTGAACCGGATACTCTGCTGCCCGTTCCGGCCCGAAGACCCAGCGTGGTTCTGCGTTTGGAACTATCAAGTCTCCAGAAGTTTCTTGTTCCTAAACTGCAAGGTCAATGTACAGTGTTGATATCTTCTCCACCTAATTAGCTGGCTATTGAGTCACAGTGTGCTGACCTCACTGAAGTAAAGGAAGCAGTGGCGTCCTCTCCGCACACCTCCAGTGACCAGTTCCCAGAAACATCCCTGTTGCTTAAAAAATTTTCTCTGAACTTTGGGAAGAAGATGCTTCCTGTAATGATGCCTTCAGATTCCATGTGGCAGGTGGATGAAGAAATTGAAACTGAAGCTCTTGCATCTCTGTTCTTCACCAGTCCGGAGGAAGAGATGGTCCAGTTTTGTCAGAGTAACAGGCTGATGGGGCTTCCTGAAAGTATGCCTTCTGCTTCCAAGTGGCTACTTGATATTAAGACAGAGACTTACTCATCCTCTAATCTAGTAGAGGAGGTCCAGTTTTTTCAGGGTACCAGGCTGAAGATGTTTCCTGTATGTATGCCTCCAGCTTCCATCTGGCTATTGGGTGAAGATTCCAAGACAGAAGTGTTCTCATCTCTGCTTCCCACCGGTCTAAAGGAGGAGGTACAATCTTCTTGTGATGATGGGCTTAAATTGGATCCAGTGAAGGTGTCTTCAGTGTTCAAAGTATCAGATTATGTTGTGGTCAAATCGCAAGCTTCCAAGTCCCTGCTTTCAGTGAACCAGGTGAAAGAAGTCCTGGTCCTTGCATCTTCTGTGTGGGAAGCTGATCTTACTGGACTCAAAGAGACTGGGCAACCTGAGATCTCTAATGTCTCAAGTACCTCATTCTACCAGAGGAATGTTGTGATGGCTCTGACTATGTGTGCTCCTATCCTTCTTCTACAAGTTATTCTGGCGGGCTTGAAGAAGAGGGGCCGTAAAGGGGGGGTACTGTAACAACTCTTCTGGCATTACGGCATGGCCTCACATCTCTCACACAATCTTACCCACTGCTCCAGGCCATGATGTGGTTTCTGTTTCATGCCAGCTCCATGTTCTGTGTCTCTGCTCTGTGCATGCTTCATGGCTATGTGTATAGGGGGCCGGCGCCTGAACTCTCTGGTTCTTATAGGAATCAGGTGCATCTGTCTAATCAGTTCCTGACCAATTACCAAGAGGCCTCCTGTATATAGTGCAGCTCCACCCAGTGGTCTGGGCCTGTGCAATGTGTTTGCTCAGTTAGTGTTTAGCTTCTGAGTTTGCCAGGTCTTGCTCTGAGTTACTCCCTCGCTGGAGGCTTTTCTCTGTGCTATTGCCTTGATCTTGTTGTCCGCCCTCCAGGAGGCAGTATATCCTGGTCCCTGTGTCTTTGTCCCTGTGTCTTTGTCCTTGTGTCTTGTTCCTTTGCCTTGTCTGTACTTAGTCTTATCTCGGTCTCCTTGTCTGTGGCTTCCTTCCCTGCTGTGTCTTTCCTTGTGTTCTCAGTCTGCTTACACTCCGCACTCTTGCAGCTCTGCCTGCTCTGTATCTTACTGGCTTTACCGCTGCTCCGCACTCCTGTAGTTCTGCTCCGTTCTACTCTGCTCCGCTCCCGTTGCTGCAGAAACCTCTTTCTGCAGTTCCTCTCTGCAATTCTTGCGGTTCCACTCTGCTTAGCTTCTGCAGTATCTCTTGCTGCAGCTTCTCTCCACATTCTTTGTGGCTCTGCTCAGCTTTTGTTGCTACGCTATCTCTTGCTGCTTTTCCACTCCTATCTGCAGTCTTGCACTCCTCTCCTGTGTGAACAGGTCCCTACCTGTTTCTTCATACCTCATTCCTTTCTGCTTGTTTCCTTTCCTGCACCTCCTGTATGAACAGGTCCCTACCTGTTCCTTCATATTTCATATCTGTTCCTGCACCTCCAGTGTGAACAGGTCCCTACCTGTTCCTCCAAATTACATATCTGTACCTGTACCTCCAGTGTGAACAGGCCCCTACCTGTTCCTCCATATACCACATCAACCAATCCTGTGTTCCTGCCCTGCCTTCCAGTCCTGTGTTCTCTACAGTGCCTCCCAATCCTGTGTTCCTGCCAGTCCTGCTGTTCCTGCCCTGCCTTCCAGTCCTGTGTTCCTGCTGTCTTAGCCAGTCCTGTGTTCTCTGCCGTGTCTCTGCCAGCCTACTCGTCTGAGTTCCAGCTGTGCTCTTCTGCCAGTCCTGCCTAATGCCCGCACCAATCCTGGTGTTCCTGTCTCCCAAGTGGGATCAGCAGCCACAGCCAGACACCACCCTGGAGTAGCACCTGGCAGCTGCCTGCTGCACAAGCCTGACCTCACCATCAGAGGCTCCAGTGAAAACCCAGGCAGCTGTCATAGTCACGCCCCTTCCAGGGTAGTCTGGTTTGTGGCACAGTGGGGCCACAAACCCCCCCGAGCTCACGCCCACCAGTCTGCCACTTACGTGCTGTAGTAAAGTCTTGATCTTGTAACATAAATCCGTCAGATACTCTGACGTCAGTGGATTTTGTCGGTTTTTGGTCAGGCAATCCTTTACTAGCTGCACCACCAGCCGGTGAGTGAAGCAGAGGATGCCATCGGGTGGTAGAAGCGCAATGTTAGGGCGATGGAAGATAAGAACCTCCAATAGCGCTTGTTCCTGAAAATCATTCAAATGTAATTCAGCCATAGTGAGAAATTGCAAATGCTCTCCGTCACTATAGAACCAAAAATGGCACCCGGAACCCTGCGCGGCTTCTATTTATAGGGGCTGTGATGTCATCATGGCCGAGCATCACCAGTGATGTCATCATGGCCGAGCATCACCAGTGATGTCATCATGGCCGAGCATCACCAGTGATGTCATCATGGCCGAGCATCACCAGTGATGTCATCATGGCCGAGCATCACCAGTGATGTCATCATGGCCGAGCATCACCAGTGATGTCATCATGGCCGAGCATCACCAGTGATGTCATCATGGCCGAGCATCACCAGTGATGTCATCATGGCCGAGCATCACCAGTGATGTCATCATGGCCGAGCATCACCAGTGATGTCATCATGGCCGAGCATCACCAGTGATGTCATCATGGCTGAGCATCACCAGTGATGTCATCATGGCTGAGCATCACCAGTGATGTCATCACGGATTCTTGTGATAGAATCTTCCAGCATCGGCTCTGCACAGATAGTTGCTGCCGGCAATATTTCGGATTCGCTCACACTTGTCTATCAATAATCCAGGATGTAATCTCAGGATGTAATAACTTTTCCTCCTTTATTATGTCCCAGCTAATTTACACTGATCTGATGTAGGGGACGATACGAGCCGACGCTCTGCAGACACGGATGTAATATAAAGCGGATCCTCCATAAATCGGTGTCATTGTAAAGATACAGATTACATTTAATATAAATCCTATTCTCTAACACCACAGTGTCATCTACACTTAGAGCAGAGCCGTCCCATGGTTATATGGGGATAATACTGGACGGGTCACTCACACCCCATTATCTGGTGATACACACTTACCGGCAGGGTCCAACTGGCCCACCAGAGAACTGGAGGATTCTCTGGGGGGGGGCCCAGGCACTGAAACCTGCTGACATACAGGGCTGGCAGCTGCCTAGGGCCCTTGCTGCTCCAGGGGCCCCAGCAAGTGGCGTGTCTCTAATAGTGGCAGACTACACAGCTGCTATGGGGCCCGTGAGTCAGGGGGACCCGAGGGAGCTACATTATATTCTATGGGGGCTGCATTATATTCTATGAGGGGGCTACTGTTGTGAATCCTGCTCTTGTGGTCCCTCCGGTGGTTGTAGGTGGGAATGCAGTTGTCTCTGAGTCACAGTCCTGGCCAGGTGTATTTGATGATTACAATTCAGACTGGGTTATTTAGATGGACTGGATCCTTTAGCCCTTGCCAGTTGTCATTTGTTTCTTGTGAAGTGATGGTTCACTATCTGGTTTCTCCTGCCTGCTGCCAAATTCAGCAAAGATAAGTGTTTGGGTCTTTGAATCTGTTGCACACGGCTGTGTGCTTGTTTTTGTTTTATTCCTGCTCTGTTTGTAGGATTCACTGGAGTTGCAGATTTACGCCCCTACATCTATTAGTTAGATGTAGGGAGTTTTTGTTATTTCTGCTGTGGATGTTTTGAAGGGTTTTTTACTGACCGCACAGAACTCTGTTCTTTCCTGTCCTATCTAGCTAGTTCGGCCTCCTGTGCTAAATTCTGTTTTCTGCCTGTGTATGTTTTTTCCTCTCCGACTCACCGCCAATATTTGTGGGGGGCTGTCTATCCTTTGGGGATTTTCTCTGAGGCAAGATAGTATTCCTCTTTCCATCTTTAGGGGTAATTAGTTCTCCGGCTGTGACGAGGTGTCTAGGTGTGTTAGGTACACTCCACGGCTACTTCTAGTTGCGGTGTTAAGTTCAGGATTGCGGTCAGTACAGTGGCCACGATCTCCAGTGATAGTTCTCATGCAGCTCCAAAGTCACCGGATCATAACAGGCTACATTATATTCTATGGGGGCTGCATTATATTCTGTGAGGGGGCTGCATTATGTTCTATGAGAGTGGGCTGCATTAAATTCTATGAGGGGTGCTGCATTATATTCTATGAGGGGGGCTACATTATATTCTATGGGGGTGCTCCAGTCCGATACTGCTTACCTGGCGGTCCAACGAGCGGTCCGGAAGTTCTAGTACACGCAGGATTTTTTTCGACCAGTTCTGTAATATAAGCCAAGTCTCCAGATTGAGACTTTTTTTCAGCCTATAAAGAAGAAAATAAACTAAAAAGAAAAATCTGAGATGATTGGCGGCCATTGTATGAGTCATCTGCTCCTCTCTGCAGATACACTAACTCCATACAGGATTTGGGGACTCGTCGTGTTTTATATTAGAGGAAAGAAGAAGCTTCTGTCCCACCATTATTATCTATGAGTATGGAGAAGTGTGCGGAGCGTCTCTGTAACAACTCTTCTGGCATCACGGCATGGCCTCACATCTCTCACACAATCTTACCCACTGCTCCAGGCCATGATGTGGTTTCTGTTTCATGCCAGCTCCATGTTCTGTGTCTCTGCTCTCTGCATGCTTCCTGGCTGTGTGTATAGGGGGCCGGCGCCTGAACTCTCTGGTTCTTATAGGAATCAGGTGCATCTGTCTAATCAGTTCCTGACCAATTACCAAGAGGCCTCCTGTATATAGTGCAGCTCCACCCTGTGGTCTGGGCCTGTGCAATGTGTTTGCTCAGTGAGTGTTTAGGTTCTGAGTTTGCCAGGTCTTGCTCTGAGTTACTCCCTCGCTGGAGGCTTTTCTCTGTGCTATTGCCTTGATCTTGTTGTCCGCCCTCCAGGAGGCAGTATATCCTGGTCCCTGTGTCTTTGTCCCTGTGTCTTTGTCCTTGTGTCTTGTTCCTTTGCCTTGTCTGTACTTAGTCTTATCTCGGTCTCCTTGTCTGTGGCTTCTTTCCCTGCTGTGTCTTTCCTTGTGTTCTCAGTCTGCTTACACTCCGCACTCTTGCAGCTCTGCCTGCTCTGTATCTTACTGGCTTTACCGCTGCTCCGCACTCCTGTAGTTCTGCTCCGTTCTACTCTGCTCCGCTCCCGTTGCTGCAGAAACCTCTTTCTGCAGTTCCTCTCTGCAATTCTTGCGGTTCCACTCTGCTTAGCTTCTGCAGTATCTCTTGCTGCAGCTTCTCTCCACATTCTTTGTGGCTCTGCTCAGCTTTTGTTGCTACGCTATCTCTTGCTGCTTTTCCACTCCTATCTGCAGTCTTGCACTCCTCTCCTGTGTGAACAGGTCCCTACCTGTTTCTTCATACCTCATTCCTTTCTGCTTGTTTCCTTTCCTGCACCTCCTGTATGAACAGGTCCCTACCTGTTCCTTCATATTTCATATCTGTTCCTGCACCTCCAGTGTGAACAGGTCCCTACCTGTTCCTCCAAATTACATATCTGTACCTGCACCTCCAGTGTGAACAGGCCCCTACCTGTTCCTCCATATACCATATCAACCAATCCTGTGTTCCTGCCCTGCCTTCCAGTCCTGTGTTCTCTACAGTGCCTCCCAATCCTGTGTTCCTGCCAGTCCTGCTGTTCCTGCCCTGCCTTCCAGTCCTGTGTTCCTGCTGTCTTAGCCAGTCCTGTGTTCTCTGCCGTGTCTCTGCCAGCCTACTCGTCTGAGTTCCAGCTGTGCTCTTCTGCCAGTCCTGCCTAATGCCCGCACCAATCCTGGTGTTCCTGTCTCCCAAGTGGGATCAGCAGCCACAGCCAGACACCACCCTGGAGTAGCACCTGGCAGCTGCCTGCTGCACAAGCCTGACCTCACCATCAGAGGCTCCAGTGAAAACCCAGGCAGCTGTCATAGTCACGCCCCTTCCAGGGTAGTCTGGTTTGTGGCACAGTGGGGCCACAAACCCCCCCGAGCTCACGCCCACCAGTCTGCCACTTACGTGCTGTAGTAAAGTCTTGATCTTGTCACATAAATCCGTCAGATACTCTGACGTCAGTGGATTTTGTCGGTTTTTGGTCAGGCAATCCTTTACTAGCTGCACCACCAGCCGGTGAGTGAAGCAGAGGATGCCATCGGGTGGTAGAAGCGCAATGTTAGGGCGATGGAAGATAAGAACCTCCAATAGCGCTTGTTCCTGAAAATCATTCAAATGTAATTCAGCCATAGTGAGAAATTGCAAATGCTCTCCGTCACTATAGAACCAAAAATGGCACCCGGAACCCTGCGCGGCTTCTATTTATAGGGGCTGTGATGTCATCATGGCCGAGCATCACCAGTGATGTCATCATGGCCGAGCATCACCAGTGATGTCATCATGGCCGAGCATCACCAGTGATGTCATCATGGCCGAGCATCACCAGTGATGTCATCATGGCCGAGCATCACCAGTGATGTCATCGTGGCCGAGCATCACCAGTGATGTCATCGTGGCCGAGCATCACCAGTGATGTCATCGTGGCCGAGCATCACCAGTGATGTCATCATGGCTGAGCATCACCAGTGATGTCATCACGGATTCTTGTGATAGGATCTTCCAGCATCGGCTCTGCACAGATAGTTGCTGCCGGCAATATTTCGGATTCGCTCACACTTGTCTATCAATAATCCAGGATGTAATCTCAGGATGTAATAACTTTTCCTCCTTTATTATGTCCCAGCTAATTTACACTGATCTGATGTAGGGGACGATACGAGCCGACGCTCTGCAGACACGGATGTAATATAAAGCGGATCCTCCATAAATCGGTGTCATTGTAAAGATACAGATTACATTTAATATAAATCCTATTCTCTAACACCACAGTGTCATCTACACTTAGAGCAGAGCCGTCCCATGGTTATATGGGGATAATACTGGACGGGTCACTCACACCCCATTATCTGGTGATACACACTTACCGGCAGGGTCCAACTGGCCCACCAGAGAACTGGAGGATTCTCTGGGGGGGGCCCAGGCACTGAAACCTGCTGACATACAGGGCTGGCAGCTGCCTAGGGCCCTTGCTGCTCCAGGGGCCCCAGCAAGTGGCGTGTCTCTAATAGTGGCAGACTACACAGCTGCTATGGGGCCCGTGAGTCAGGGGGACCCGAGGGAGCTACATTATATTCTATGGGGGCTGCATTATATTCTATGAGGGGGCTACTGTTGTGAATCCTGCTCTTGTGGTACCTCCGGTGGTTGTAGGTGGGAATGCAGTTGTCTCTGAGTCACAGTCCTGGCCAGGTGTATTTGATGATTACAATTCAGACTGGGTTATTTAGATGGGCTGGATCCTTTAGCCCTTGCCAGTTGTCATTTGTTTCTTGTGAAGTGATGGTTCACTATCTGGTTTCTCCTGCCTGCTGCCAAATTCAGCAAAGATAAGTGTTTGGGTCTTTGAATCTGTTGCACACGGCTGTGTGCTTGTTTTTGTTTTATTCCTGCTCTGTTTGTAGGATTCACTGGAGTTGCAGATTTACGCCCCTACATCTATTAGTTAGATGTAGGGAGTTTTTGTTATTTCTGCTGTGGATGTTTTGAAGGGTTTTTTACTGACCGCACAGAACTCTGTTCTTTCCTGTCCTATCTAGCTAGTTCGGCCTCCTGTGCTAAATTCTGTTTTCTGCCTGTGTATGTTTTTTCCTCTCCGACTCACCGCCAATATTTGTGGGGGGCTGTCTATCCTTTGGGGATTTTCTCTGAGGCAAGATAGTATTCCTCTTTCCATCTTTAGGGGTAATTAGTTCTCCGGCTGTGACGAGGTGTCTAGGTGTGTTAGGTACACTCCACGGCTACTTCTAGTTGCGGTGTTAAGTTCAGGATTGCGGTCAGTACAGTGGCCACGATCTCCAGTGATAGTTCTCATGCAGCTCCGAAGTCACCGGATCATAACAGGCTACATTATATTCTATGGGGGCTGCATTATATTCTGTGAGGGGGCTGCATTATGTTCTATGAGAGTGGGCTGCATTAAATTCTATGAGGGGTGCTGCATTATATTCTATGAGGGGGGCTACATTATATTCTATGGGGGTGCTCCAGTCCGACACTGCTTACCTGGCGGTCCAACGAGCGGTCCGGAAGTTCTAGTACACGCAGGATTTTTTTCGACCAGTTCTGTAATATAAGCCAAGTCTCCAGATTGAGACTTTTTTTCAGCCTATAAAGAAGAAAATAAACTAAAAAGAAAAATCTGAGATGATTGGCGGCCATTGTATGTGTCATCTGCTCCTCTCTGCAGATACACTAACTCCATACAGGATTTGGGGACTCGTCGTGTTTTATATTAGAGGAAAGAAGAAGCTTCTGTCCCACCATTATTATCTATGAGTATGGAGAAGTGTGCGGAGCGTCTCTGTAACAACTCTTCTGGCATCACGGCATGGCCTCACATCTCTCACACAATCTTACCCACTGCTCCAGGCCATGATGTGGTTTCTGTTTCATGCCAGCTCCATGTTCTGTGTCTCTGCTCTCTGCATGCTTCCTGGCTGTGTGTATAGGGGGCCGGCGCCTGAACTCTCTGGTTCTTATAGGAATCAGGTGCATCTGTCTAATCAGTTCCTGACCAATTACCAAGAGGCCTCCTGTATATAGTGCAGCTCCACCCTGTGGTCTGGGCCTGTGCAATGTGTTTGCTCAGTGAGTGTTTAGGTTCTGAGTTTGCCAGGTCTTGCTCTGAGTTACTCCCTCGCTGGAGGCTTTTCTCTGTGCTATTGCCTTGATCTTGTTGTCCGCCCTCCAGGAGGCAGTATATCCTGGTCCCTGTGTCTTTGTCCCTGTGTCTTTGTCCTTGTGTCTTGTTCCTTTGCCTTGTCTGTACTTAGTCTTATCTCGGTCTCCTTGTCTGTGGCTTCTTTCCCTGCTGTGTCTTTCCTTGTGTTCTCAGTCTGCTTACACTCCGCACTCTTGCAGCTCTGCCTGCTCTGTATCTTACTGGCTTTACCGCTGCTCCGCACTCCTGTAGTTCTGCTCCGTTCTACTCTGCTCCGCTCCCGTTGCTGCAGAAACCTCTTTCTGCAGTTCCTCTCTGCAATTCTTGCGGTTCCACTCTGCTTAGCTTCTGCAGTATCTCTTGCTGCAGCTTCTCTCCACATTCTTTGTGGCTCTGCTCAGCTTTTGTTGCTACGCTATCTCTTGCTGCTTTTCCACTCCTATCTGCAGTCTTGCACTCCTCTCCTGTGTGAACAGGTCCCTACCTGTTTCTTCATACCTCATTCCTTTCTGCTTGTTTCCTTTCCTGCACCTCCTGTATGAACAGGTCCCTACCTGTTCCTTCATATTTCATATCTGTTCCTGCACCTCCAGTGTGAACAGGTCCCTACCTGTTCCTCCAAATTACATATCTGTACCTGCACCTCCAGTGTGAACAGGTCCCTACCTGTTCCTCCAAACTACATATCTGTACCTGCACCTCCAGTGTGAACAGGCCCCTACCTGTTCCTCCATATACCACATCAACCAATCCTGTGTTCCTGCCCTGCCTTCCAGTCCTGTGTTCTCTACAGTGCCTCCCAATCCTGTGTTCCTGCCAGTCCTGCTGTTCCTGCCCTGCCTTCCAGTCCTGTGTTCCTGCTGTCTTAGCCAGTCCTGTGTTCTCTGCCGTGTCTCTGCCAGCCTACTCGTCTGAGTTCCAGCCGTGCTCTTCTGCCAGTCCTGCCTAATGCCCGCACCAATCCTGGTGTTCCTGTTTCCCAAGTGGGATCAGCAGCCACAGCCAGACACCACCCTGGAGTAGCACCTGGCAGCTGCCTGCTGCACAAGCCTGACCTCACCATCAGAGGCTCCAGTGAAAACCCAGGCAGCTGTCATAGTCACGCCCCTTCCAGGGTAGTCTGGTTTGTGGCCCAGTGGGGCCACAAACCCCCCGAGCTCACGCCCACCAGTCAGGGCGTGAGCGTGACAGTTTGCACAGGCCATGGCCTCCGCTGTATCCCATGTCCTACCGCTCTCAGAGCATGATGAACTTTCTCTCTACCAATATGAGCAAGCTGAAGAATTTGTTCCACCCTGTGTCGTTCCAATTGAGGAGACCTCGGGCCAAATCATAGTTTCAAATGCTCTCTACAACCAACTTCTGGCCTATGAGGAAGAGCACAACCCAGCAGACCCACCTAGGTTCTATGGGAATCCAGAGGAATGCCAAAGCTTCCTGGAACAGTGCTTGCGCTACATCCTGCAGAATGCAGCTTGTTTTCCCTCTGACCAGATTAAGGTGTCCTACCTAGCAGGAGATGCTTTATTATGGATTTGTCCCCTCTGGGAAGCAGGGGATCCTATCGTCATGAGTCTTGGGGCCTTCCTGGTGGCCTTCCGTAAAGTCTTTAACAAGCCTCGTCCTGCTGCTCCTGTGAAGTCTTCCCCATCTAGATCCGAGAGGCGCTCCAGATGGGCGAAACCCGTGAAGAAACCTCCACGTCAAGCCATGACCGTCTGTGATCCTCCAGTTCCTCTACCCGTTAAAGCAGCTACTCAAATAGAACCCAAAAAGACTGTCAAGAATGGACTGGCAAAGCACCAGTCTAAGACCAGTCGTAAGAAGGTCTTACTATGTCGCTGCTGTTGTGAGGGACACCTGGATAGCCTCTGTCCAGGGGATCTAAAGCTCCAAAACCTCGGGCCAGTAGGAGAGACTGCCCTTGGTGAGAATAATTCCCTTCCGCTAAAGTCTGTGTCTGTTCCGGTGCCTTGTGGGAGCTTCGGCCCTGCAGATATATTCAAGCTGCTATCCAGACGGAGTCTAAATGTGGTTCCTGTTCCACTACTCCAGAATCCTGTGAAGGTGTTTGGTGATGCTCGAGCCCTACTTATGAACAGTCCAGTGTTGAAGGGACAACTACAGCTCCAAATCGGAGCATTATATGCGGAGAAATTTGTTTTCCACTTGTTGACCAGTCCGCCCGTCGGTTGTTCCGAACCGGATACTCTGCTGCCCGTTCCGGCCCGAAGACCCAGCGTGGTTCTGCGTTTGGAACTATCAAGTCTCCAGAAGTTTCTTGTTCCTAAACTGCAAGGTCAATGTACAGTGTTGATATCTTCTCCACCTAATTAGCTGGCTATTGAGTCACAGTGTGCTGACCTCACTGAAGTAAAGGAAGCAGTGGCGTCCTCTCCGCACACCTCCAGTGACCAGTTCCCAGAAACATCCCTGTTGCTTAAAAAATTTTCTCTGAACTTTGGGAAGAAGATGCTTCCTGTAATGATGCCTTCAGATTCCATGTGGCAGGTGGATGAAGAAATTGAAACTGAAGCTCTTGCATCTCTGTTCTTCACCAGTCCGGAGGAAGAGATGGTCCAGTTTTGTCAGAGTAACAGGCTGATGGGGCTTCCTGAAAGTATGCCTTCTGCTTCCAAGTGGCTACTTGATATTAAGACAGAGACTTACTCATCCTCTAATCTAGTAGAGGAGGTCCAGTTTTTTCAGGGTACCAGGCTGAAGATGTTTCCTGTATGTATGCCTCCAGCTTCCATCTGGCTATTGGGTGAAGATTCCAAGACAGAAGTGTTCTCATCTCTGCTTCCCACCGGTCTAAAGGAGGAGGTACAATCTTCTTGTGATGATGGGCTTAAATTGGATCCAGTGAAGGTGTCTTCAGTGTTCAAAGTATCAGATTATGTTGTGGTCAAATCGCAAGCTTCCAAGTCCCTGCTTTCAGTGAACCAGGTGAAAGAAGTCCTGGTCCTTGCATCTTCTGTGTGGGAAGCTGATCTTACTGGACTCAAAGAGACTGGGCAACCTGAGATCTCTAATGTCTCAAGTACCTCATTCTACCAGAGGAATGTTGTGATGGCTCTGACTATGTGTGCTCCTATCCTTCTTCTACAAGTTATTCTGGCGGGCTTGAAGAAGAGGGGCCGTAAAGGGGGGGTACTGTAACAACTCTTCTGGCATTACGGCATGGCCTCACATCTCTCACACACTTACCCACTGCTCCAGGCCATGATGTGGTTTCTGTTTCATGCCAGCTCCATGTTCTGTGTCTCTGCTCTGTGCATGCTTCATGGCTATGTGTATAGGGGGCCGGCGCCTGAACTCTCTGGTTCTTATAGGAATCAGGTGCATCTGTCTAATCAGTTCCTGACCAATTACCAAGAGGCCTCCTGTATATAGTGCAGCTCCACCCAGTGGTCTGGGCCTGTGCAATGTGTTTGCTCAGTTAGTGTTTAGCTTCTGAGTTTGCCAGGTCTTGCTCTGAGTTACTCCCTCGCTGGAGGCTTTTCTCTGTGCTATTGCCTTGATCTTGTTGTCCGCCCTCCAGGAGGCAGTATATCCTGGTCCCTGTGTCTTTGTCCCTGTGTCTTTGTCCTTGTGTCTTGTTCCTTTGCCTTGTCTGTACTTAGTCTTATCTCGGTCTCCTTGTCTGTGGCTTCCTTCCCTGCTGTGTCTTTCCTTGTGTTCTCAGTCTGCTTACACTCCGCACTCTTGCAGCTCTGCCTGCTCTGTATCTTACTGGCTTTACCGCTGCTCCGCACTCCTGTAGTTCTGCTCCGTTCTACTCTGCTCCGCTCCCGTTGCTGCAGAAACCTCTTTCTGCAGTTCCTCTCTGCAATTCTTGCGGTTCCACTCTGCTTAGCTTCTGCAGTATCTCTTGCTGCAGCTTCTCTCCACATTCTTTGTGGCTCTGCTCAGCTTTTGTTGCTACGCTATCTCTTGCTGCTTTTCCACTCCTATCTGCAGTCTTGCACTCCTCTCCTGTGTGAACAGGTCCCTACCTGTTTCTTCATACCTCATTCCTTTCTGCTTGTTTCCTTTCCTGCACCTCCTGTATGAACAGGTCCCTACCTGTTCCTTCATAATTCATATCTGTTCCTGCACCTCCAGTGTGAACAGGTCCCTACCTGTTCCTCCATATACCACATCAACCAATCCTGTGTTCCTGCCCTGCCTTCCAGTCCTGTGTTCTCTACAGTGCCTCCCAATCCTGTGTTCCTGCCAGTCCTGCTGTTCCTGCCCTGCCTTCCAGTCCTGTGTTCCTGCTGTCTTAGCCAGTCCTGTGTTCTCTGCCGTGTCTCTGCCAGCCTACTCGTCTGAGTTCCAGCTGTGCTCTTCTGCCAGTCCTGCCTAATGCCCGCACCAATCCTGGTGTTCCTGTCTCCCAAGTGGGATCAGCAGCCACAGCCAGACACCACCCTGGAGTAGCACCTGGCAGCTGCCTGCTGCACAAGCCTGACCTCACCATCAGAGGCTCCAGTGAAAACCCAGGCAGCTGTCATAGTCACGCCCCTTCCAGGGTAGTCTGGTTTGTGGCACAGTGGGGCCACAAACCCCCCCGAGCTCACGCCCACCAGTCTGCCACTTACGTGCTGTAGTAAAGTCTTGATCTTGTAACATAAATCCGTCAGATACTCTGACGTCAGTGGATTTTGTCGGTTTTTGGTCAGGCAATCCTTTACTAGCTGCACCACCAGCCTGTGAGTGAAGCAGAGGATGCCATCGGGTGGTAGAAGCGCAATGTTAGGGCGATGGAAGATAAGAACCTCCAATAGCGCTTGTTCCTGAAAATCATTCAAATGTAATTCAGCCATAGTGAGAAATTGCAAATGCTCTCCGTCACTATAGAACCAAAAATGGCACCCGGAACCCTGCGCGGCTTCTATTTATAGGGGCTGTGATGTCATCATGGCCGAGCATCACCAGTGATGTCATCATGGCCGAGCATCACCAGTGATGTCATCATGGCCGAGCATCACCAGTGATGTCATCATGGCCGAGCATCACCAGTGATGTCATCATGGCCGAGCATCACCAGTGATGTCATCATGGCCGAGCATCACCAGTGATGTCATCATGGCCGAGCATCACCAGTGATGTCATCATGGCCGAGCATCACCAGTGATGTCATCATGGCCGAGCATCACCAGTGATGTCATCATGGCTGAGCATCACCAGTGATGTCATCACGGATTCTTGTGATAGAATCTTCCAGCATCGGCTCTGCACAGATAGTTGCTGCCGGCAATATTTCGGATTCGCTCACACTTGTCTATCAATAATCCAGGATGTAATCTCAGGATGTAATAACTTTTCCTCCTTTATTATGTCCCAGCTAATTTACACTGATCTGATGTAGGGGACGATACGAGCCGACGCTCTGCAGACACGGATGTAATATAAAGCGGATCCTCCATAAATCGGTGTCATTGTAAAGATACAGATTACATTTAATATAAATCCTATTCTCTAACACCACAGTGTCATCTACACTTAGAGCAGAGCCGTCCCATGGTTATATGGGGATAATACTGGACGGGTCACTCACACCCCATTATCTGGTGATACACACTTACCGGCAGGGTCCAACTGGCCCACCAGAGAACTGGAGGATTCTCTGGGGGGGGGCCCAGGCACTGAAACCTGCTGACATACAGGGCTGGCAGCTGCCTAGGGCCCTTGCTGCTCCAGGGGCCCCAGCAAGTGGCGTGTCTCTAATAGTGGCAGACTACACAGCTGCTATGGGGCCCGTGAGTCAGGGGGACCCGAGGGAGCTACATTATATTCTATGGGGGCTGCATTATATTCTATGAGGGGGCTACTGTTGTGAATCCTGCTCTTGTGGTCCCTCCGGTGGTTGTAGGTGGGAATGCAGTTGTCTCTGAGTCACAGTCCTGGCCAGGTGTATTTGATGATTACAATTTAGATTGGGTTATTTAGATGGACTGGATCCTTTAGCCCTTGCCAGTTGTCATTTGTTTCTTGTGAAGTGATGGTTCACTATCTGGTTTCTCCTGCCTGCTGCCAAATTCAGCAAAGATAAGTGTTTGGGTCTTTGAATCTGTTGCACACGGCTGTGTGCTTGTTTTTGTTTTATTCCTGCTCTGTTTGTAGGATTCACTGAAGTTGCAGATTTACGCCCCTACATCTATTAGTTAGATGTAGGGAGTTTTTGTTATTTCTGCTGTGGATGTTTTGAAGGGTTTTTTACTGACCGCACAGAACTCTGTTCTTTCCTGTCCTATCTAGCTAGTTCGGCCTCCTGTGCTAAATTCTGTTTTCTGCCTGTGTATGTTTTTTCCTCTCCGACTCACCGCCAATATTTGTGGGGGGCTGTCTATCCTTTGGGGATTTTCTCTGAGGCAAGATAGTATTCCTCTTTCCATCTTTAGGGGTAATTAGTTCTCCGGCTGTGACGAGGTGTCTAGGTGTGTTAGGTACACTCCACGGCTACTTCTAGTTGCGGTGTTAAGTTCAGGATTGCGGTCAGTACAGTGGCCACGATCTCCAGTGATAGTTCTCATGCAGCTCCGAAGTCACCGGATCATAACAGGCTACATTATATTCTATGGGGGCTGCATTATATTCTGTGAGGGGGCTGCATTATGTTCTATGAGAGTGGGCTGCATTAAATTCTATGAGGGGTGCTGCATTATATTCTATGAGGGGGGCTACATTATATTCTATGGGGGTGCTCCAGTCCGACACTGCTTACCTGGCGGTCCAACGAGCGGTCCGGAAGTTCTAGTACACGCAGGATTTTTTTCGACCAGTTCTGTAATATAAGCCAAGTCTCCAGATTGAGACTTTTTTTCAGCCTATAAAGAAGAAAATAAACTAAAAAGAAAAATCTGAGATGATTGGCGGCCATTGTATGTGTCATCTGCTCCTCTCTGCAGATACACTAACTCCATACAGGATTTGGGGACTCGTCGTGTTTTATATTAGAGGAAAGAAGAAGCTTCTGTCCCACCATTATTATCTATGAGTATGGAGAAGTGTGCGGAGCGTCTCTGTAACAACTCTTCTGGCATCACGGCATGGCCTCACATCTCTCACACAATCTTACCCACTGCTCCAGGCCATGATGTGGTTTCTGTTTCATGCCAGCTCCATGTTCTGTGTCTCTGCTCTGTGCATGCTTCATGGCTATGTGTATAGGGGGCCGGCGCCTGAACTCTCTGGTTCTTATAGGAATCAGGTGCATCTGTCTAATCAGTTCCTGACCAATTACCAAGAGGCCTCCTGTATATAGTGCAGCTCCACCCAGTGGTCTGGGCCTGTGCAATGTGTTTGCTCAGTTAGTGTTTAGCTTCTGAGTTTGCCAGGTCTTGCTCTGAGTTACTCCCTCGCTGGAGGCTTTTCTCTGTGCTATTGCCTTGATCTTGTTGTCCGCCCTCCAGGAGGCAGTATATCCTGGTCCCTGTGTCTTTGTCCCTGTGTCTTTGTCCTTGTGTCTTGTTCCTTTGCCTTGTCTGTACTTAGTCTTATCTCGGTCTCCTTGTCTGTGGCTTCCTTCCCTGCTGTGTCTTTCCTTGTGTTCTCAGTCTGCTTACACTCTGCACTCTTGCAGCTCTGCCTGCTCTGTATCTTACTGGCTTTACCGCTGCTCCGCACTCCTGTAGTTCTGCTCCGTTCTACTCTGCTCCGCTCCCGTTGCTGCAGAAACCTCTTTCTGCAGTTCCTCTCTGCAATTCTTGCGGTTCCACTCTGCTTAGCTTCTGCAGTATCTCTTGCTGCAGCTTCTCTCCACATTCTTTGTGGCTCTGCTCAGCTTTTGTTGCTACGCTATCTCTTGCTGCTTTTCCACTCCTATCTGCAGTCTTGCACTCCTCTCCTGTGTGAACAGGTCCCTACCTGTTTCTTCATACCTCATTCCTTTCTGCTTGTTTCCTTTCCTGCACCTCCTGTATGAACAGGTCCCTACCTGTTCCTTCATATTTCATATCTGTTCCTGCACCTCCAGTGTGAACAGGTCCCTACCTGTTCCTCCAAACTACATATCTGTACCTGCACCTCCAGTGTGAACAGGCCCCTACCTGTTCCTCCATATACCACATCAACCAATCCTGTGTTCCTGCCCTGCCTTCCAGTCCTGTGTTCTCTACAGTGCCTCCCAATCCTGTGTTCCTGCCAGTCCTGCTGTTCCTGCCCTGCCTTCCAGTCCTGTGTTCCTGCTGTCTTAGCCAGTCCTGTGTTCTCTGCCGTGTCTCTGCCAGCCTACTCGTCTGAGTTCCAGCCGTGCTCTTCTGCCAGTCCTGCCTAATGCCCGCACCAATCCTGGTGTTCCTGTTTCCCAAGTGGGATCAGCAGCCACAGCCAGACACCACCCTGGAGTAGCACCTGGCAGCTGCCTGCTGCACAAGCCTGACCTCACCATCAGAGGCTCCAGTGAAAACCCAGGCAGCTGTCATAGTCACGCCCCTTCCAGGGTAGTCTGGTTTGTGGCCCAGTGGGGCCACAAACCCCCCGAGCTCACGCCCACCAGTCAGGGCGTGAGCGTGACAGTTTGCACAGGCCATGGCCTCCGCTGTATCCCATGTCCTACCGCTCTCAGAGCATGATGAACTTTCTCTCTACCAATATGAGCAAGCTGAAGAATTTGTTCCACCCTGTGTCGTTCCAATTGAGGAGACCTCGGGCCAAATCATAGTTTCAAATGCTCTCTACAACCAACTTCTGGCCTATGAGGAAGAGCACAACCCAGCAGACCCACCTAGGTTCTATGGGAATCCAGAGGAATGCCAAAGCTTCCTGGAACAGTGCTTGCGCTACATCCTGCAGAATGCAGCTTGTTTTCCCTCTGACCAGATTAAGATGGGCTACATCATGTCCTACCTAGCAGGAGATGCTTTATTATGGATTTGTCCCCTCTGGGAAGCAGGGGATCCTATCGTCATGAGTCTTGGGGCCTTCCTGGTGGCCTTCCGTAAAGTCTTTGACAAGCCTCGTCCTGCTGCTCCTGTGAAGTCTTCCCCATCTAGATCCGAGAGGCGCTCCAGATGGGCGAAACCCGTGAAGAAACCTCCACGTCAAGCCATGACCGTCTGTGATCCTCCAGTTCCTCTACCCGTTAAAGCAGCTACTCAAATAGAACCCAAAAAGACTGTCAAGAATGGACTGGCAAAGCACCAGTCTAAGACCAGTCGTAAGAAGGGCTTACTATGTCACTGCTGTTGTGAGGGACACCTGGATAGCCTCTGTCCAGGGGATCTAAAGCTCCAAAACCTCGGGCCAGTAGGAGAGACTGCCCTTGGTGAGAATAATTCCCTTCCGCTAAAGTCTGTGTCTGTTCCGGTGCCTTGTGGGAGCTTCGGCCCTGCAGATATATTCAAGCTGCTATCCAGACGGAGTCTAAATGTGGTTCCTGTTCCACTACTCCAGAATCCTGTGAAGGTGTTTGGTGATGCTCGAGCCCTACTTATGAACAGTCCAGTGTTGAAGGGACAACTACAGCTCCAAATCGGAGCATTATATGCGGAGAAATTTGTTTTCCACTTGTTGACCAGTCCGCCCGTCGGTTGTTCTGAACCGGATACTCTGCTGCCCGTTCCGGCCCGAAGACCCAGCGTGGTTCTGCGTTTGGAACTATCAAGTCTCCAGAAGTTTCTTGTTCCTAAACTGCAAGGTCAATGTACAGTGTTGATATCTTCTCCACCTAATTAGCTGGCTATTGAGTCACAGTGTGCTGACCTCACTGAAGTAAAGGAAGCAGTGGCGTCCTCTCCGCACACCTCCAGTGACCAGTTCCCAGAAACATCCCTGTTGCTTAAAAAATTTTCTCTGAACTTTGGGAAGAAGATGCTTCCTGTAATGATGCCTTCAGATTCCATGTGGCAGGTGGATGAAGAAATTGAAACTGAAGCTCTTGCATCTCTGTTCTTCACCAGTCCGGAGGAAGAGATGGTCCAGTTTTGTCAGAGTAACAGGCTGATGGGGCTTCCTGAAAGTATGCCTTCTGCTTCCAAGTGGCTACTTGATATTAAGACAGAGACTTACTCATCCTCTAATCTAGTAGAGGAGGTCCAGTTTTTTCAGGGTACCAGGCTGAAGATGTTTCCTGTATGTATGCCTCCAGCTTCCATCTGGCTATTGGGTGAAGATTCCAAGACAGAAGTGTTCTCATCTCTGCTTCCCACCGGTCTAAAGGAGGAGGTACAATCTTCTTGTGATGATGGGCTTAAATTGGATCCAGTGAAGGTGTCTTCAGTGTTCAAAGTATCAGATTATGTTGTGGTCAAATCGCAAGCTTCCAAGTCCCTGCTTTCAGTGAACCAGGTGAAAGAAGTCCTGGTCCTTGCATCTTCTGTGTGGGAAGCTGATCTTACTGGACTCAAAGAGACTGGGCAACCTGAGATCTCTAATGTCTCAAGTACCTCATTCTACCAGAGGAATGTTGTGATGGCTCTGACTATGTGTGCTCCTATCCTTCTTCTACAAGTTATTCTGGCGGGCTTGAAGAAGAGGGGCCGTAAAGGGGGGGTACTGTAACAACTCTTCTGGCATTACGGCATGGCCTCACATCTCTCACACAATCTTACCCACTGCTCCAGGCCATGATGTGGTTTCTGTTTCATGCCAGCTCCATGTTCTGTGTCTCTGCTCTGTGCATGCTTCATGGCTATGTGTATAGGGGGCCGGCGCCTGAACTCTCTGGTTCTTATAGGAATCAGGTGCATCTGTCTAATCAGTTCCTGACCAATTACCAAGAGGCCTCCTGTATATAGTGCAGCTCCACCCAGTGGTCTGGGCCTGTGCAATGTGTTTGCTCAGTTAGTGTTTAGCTTCTGAGTTTGCCAGGTCTTGCTCTGAGTTACTCCCTCGCTGGAGGCTTTTCTCTGTGCTATTGCCTTGATCTTGTTGTCCGCCCTCCAGGAGGCAGTATATCCTGGTCCCTGTGTCTTTGTCCCTGTGTCTTTGTCCTTGTGTCTTGTTCCTTTGCCTTGTCTGTACTTAGTCTTATCTCGGTCTCCTTGTCTGTGGCTTCCTTCCCTGCTGTGTCTTTCCTTGTGTTCTCAGTCTGCTTACACTCTGCACTCTTGCAGCTCTGCCTGCTCTGTATCTTACTGGCTTTACCGCTGCTCCGCACTCCTGTAGTTCTGCTCCGTTCTACTCTGCTCCGCTCCCGTTGCTGCAGAAACCTCTTTCTGCAGTTCCTCTCTGCAATTCTTGCGGTTCCACTCTGCTTAGCTTCTGCAGTATCTCTTGCTGCAGCTTCTCTCCACATTCTTTGTGGCTCTGCTCAGCTTTTGTTGCTACGCTATCTCTTGCTGCTTTTCCACTCCTATCTGCAGTCTTGCACTCCTCTCCTGTGTGAACAGGTCCCTACCTGTTTCTTCATACCTCATTCCTTTCTGCTTGTTTCCTTTCCTGCACCTCCTGTATGAACAGGTCCCTACCTGTTCCTTCATATTTCATATCTGTTCCTGCACCTCCAGTGTGAACAGGTCCCTACCTGTTCCTCCAAACTACATATCTGTACCTGCACCTCCAGTGTGAACAGGCCCCTACCTGTTCCTCCATATACCACATCAACCAATCCTGTGTTCCTGCCCTGCCTTCCAGTCCTGTGTTCTCTACAGTGCCTCCCAATCCTGTGTTCCTGCCAGTCCTGCTGTTCCTGCCCTGCCTTCCAGTCCTGTGTTCCTGCTGTCTTAGCCAGTCCTGTGTTCTCTGCCGTGTCTCTGCCAGCCTACTCGTCTGAGTTCCAGCCGTGCTCTTCTGCCAGTCCTGCCTAATGCCCGCACCAATCCTGGTGTTCCTGTTTCCCAAGTGGGATCAGCAGCCACAGCCAGACACCACCCTGGAGTAGCACCTGGCAGCTGCCTGCTGCACAAGCCTGACCTCACCATCAGAGGCTCCAGTGAAAACCCAGGCAGCTGTCATAGTCACGCCCCTTCCAGGGTAGTCTGGTTTGTGGCACAGTGGGGCCACAAACCCCCCCCGAGCTCACGCCCACCAGTCTGCCACTTACGTGCTGTAGTAAAGTCTTGATCTTGTAACATAAATCCGTCAGATACTCTGACGTCAGTGGATTTTGTCGGTTTTTGGTCAGGCAATCCTTTACTAGCTGCACCACCAGCCGGTGAGTGAAGCAGAGGATGCCATCGGGTGGTAGAAGCGCAATGTTAGGGCGATGGAAGATAAGAACCTCCAATAGCGCTTGTTCCTGAAAATCATTCAAATGTAATTCAGCCATAGTGAGAAATTGCAAATGCTCTCCGTCACTATAGAACCAAAAATGGCACCCGGAACCCTGCGCGGCTTCTATTTATAGGGGCTGTGATGTCATCATGGCCGAGCATCACCAGTGATGTCATCATGGCCGAGCATCACCAGTGATGTCATCATGGCCGAGCATCACCAGTGATGTCATCATGGCCGAGCATCACCAGTGATGTCATCATGGCCGAGCATCACCAGTGATGTCATCATGGCCGAGCATCACCAGTGATGTCATCATGGCCGAGCATCACCAGTGATGTCATCATGGCCGAGCATCACCAGTGATGTCATCATGGCCGAGCATCACCAGTGATGTCATCATGGCCGAGCATCACCAGTGATGTCATCGTGGCCGAGCATCACCAGTGATGTCATCGTGGCCGAGCATCACCAGTGATGTCATCGTGGCCGAGCATCACCAGTGATGTCATCGTGGCTGAGCATCACCAGTGATGTCATCACGGATTCTTGTGATAGGATCTTCCAGCATCGGCTCTGCACAGATAGTTGCTGCCGGCAATATTTCGGATTCGCTCACACTTGTCTATCAATAATCCAGGATGTAATCTCAGGATGTAATAACTTTTCCTCCTTTATTATGTCCCAGCTAATTTACACTGATCTGATGTAGGGGACGATACGAGCCGACGCTCTGCAGACACGGATGTAATATAAAGCGGATCCTCCATAAATCGGTGTCATTGTAAAGATACAGATTACATTTAATATAAATCCTATTCTCTAACACCACAGTGTCATCTACACTTAGAGCAGAGCCGTCCCATGGTTATATGGGGATAATACTGGACGGGTCACTCACACCCCATTATCTGGTGATACACACTTACCGGCAGGGTCCAACTGGCCCACCAGAGAACTGGAGGATTCTCTGGGGGGGGCCCAGGCACTGAAACCTGCTGACATACAGGGCTGGCAGCTGCCTAGGGCCCTTGCTGCTCCAGGGGCCCCAGCAAGTGGCGTGTCTCTAATAGTGGCAGACTACACAGCTGCTATGGGGCCCGTGAGTCAGGGGGACCCGAGGGAGCTACATTATATTCTATGGGGGCTGCATTATATTCTATGAGGGGGCTACTGTTGTGAATCCTGCTCTTGTGGTCCCTCCGGTGGTTGTAGGTGGGAATGCAGTTGTCTCTGAGTCACAGTCCTGGCCAGGTGTATTTGATGATTACAATTTAGATTGGGTTATTTAGATGGACTGGATCCTTTAGCCCTTGCCAGTTGTCATTTGTTTCTTGTGAAGTGATGGTTCACTATCTGGTTTCTCCTGCCTGCTGCCAAATTCAGCAAAGATAAGTGTTTGGGTCTTTGAATCTGTTGCACACGGCTGTGTGCTTGTTTTTGTTTTATTCCTGCTCTGTTTGTAGGATTCACTGGAGTTGCAGATTTACGCCCCTACATCTATTAGTTAGATGTAGGGAGTTTTTGTTATTTCTGCTGTGGATGTTTTGAAGGGTTTTTTACTGACCGCACAGAACTCTGTTCTTTCCTGTCCTATCTAGCTAGTTCGGCCTCCTGTGCTAAATTCTGTTTTCTGCCTGTGTATGTTTTTTCCTCTCCGACTCACCGCCAATATTTGTGGGGGGCTGTCTATCCTTTGGGGATTTTCTCTGAGGCAAGATAGTATTCCTCTTTCCATCTTTAGGGGTAATTAGTTCTCCGGCTGTGACGAGGTGTCTAGGTGTGTTAGGTACACTCCACGGCTACTTCTAGTTGCGGTGTTAAGTTCAGGATTGCGGTCAGTACAGTGGCCACGATCTCCAGTGATAGTTCTCATGCAGCTCCGAAGTCACCGGATCATAACAGGCTACATTATATTCTATGGGGGCTGCATTATATTCTGTGAGGGGGCTGCATTATGTTCTATGAGAGTGGGCTGCATTAAATTCTATGAGGGGTGCTGCATTATATTCTATGAGGGGGGCTACATTATATTCTATGGGGGTGCTCCAGTCCGACACTGCTTACCTGGCGGTCCAACGAGCGGTCCGGAAGTTCTAGTACACGCAGGATTTTTTTCGACCAGTTCTGTAATATAAGCCAAGTCTCCAGATTGAGACTTTTTTTCAGCCTATAAAGAAGAAAATAAACTAAAAAGAAACATCTGAGATGATTGGCGGCCATTGTATGTGTCATCTGCTCCTCTCTGCAGATACACTAACTCCATACAGGATTTGGGGACTCGTCGTGTTTTATATTAGAGGAAAGAAGAAGCTTCTGTCCCACCATTATTATCTATGAGTATGGAGAAGTGTGCGGAGCGTCTCTGTAACAACTCTTCTGGCATCACGGCATGGCCTCACATCTCTCACACAATCTTACCCACTGCTCCAGGCCATGATGTGGTTTCTGTTTCATGCCAGCTCCATGTTCTGTGTCTCTGCTCTGTGCATGCTTCATGGCTATGTGTATAGGGGGCCGGCGCCTGAACTCTCTGGTTCTTATAGGAATCAGGTGCATCTGTCTAATCAGTTCCTGACCAATTACCAAGAGGCCTCCTGTATATAGTGCAGCTCCACCCAGTGGTCTGGGCCTGTGCAATGTGTTTGCTCAGTTAGTGTTTAGCTTCTGAGTTTGCCAGGTCTTGCTCTGAGTTACTCCCTCGCTGGAGGCTTTTCTCTGTGCTATTGCCTTGATCTTGTTGTCCGCCCTCCAGGAGGCAGTATATCCTGGTCCCTGTGTCTTTGTCCCTGTGTCTTTGTCCTTGTGTCTTGTTCCTTTGCCTTGTCTGTACTTAGTCTTATCTCGGTCTCCTTGTCTGTGGCTTCCTTCCCTGCTGTGTCTTTCCTTGTGTTCTCAGTCTGCTTACACTCTGCACTCTTGCAGCTCTGCCTGCTCTGTATCTTACTGGCTTTACCGCTGCTCCGCACTCCTGTAGTTCTGCTCCGTTCTACTCTGCTCCGCTCCCGTTGCTGCAGAAACCTCTTTCTGCAGTTCCTCTCTGCAATTCTTGCGGTTCCACTCTGCTTAGCTTCTGCAGTATCTCTTGCTGCAGCTTCTCTCCACATTCTTTGTGGCTCTGCTCAGCTTTTGTTGCTACGCTATCTCTTGCTGCTTTTCCACTCCTATCTGCAGTCTTGCACTCCTCTCCTGTGTGAACAGGTCCCTACCTGTTTCTTCATACCTCATTCCTTTCTGCTTGTTTCCTTTCCTGCACCTCCTGTATGAACAGGTCCCTACCTGTTCCTTCATATTTCATATCTGTTCCTGCACCTCCAGTGTGAACAGGTCCCTACCTGTTCCTCCAAACTACATATCTGTACCTGCACCTCCAGTGTGAACAGGCCCCTACCTGTTCCTCCATATACCACATCAACCAATCCTGTGTTCCTGCCCTGCCTTCCAGTCCTGTGTTCTCTACAGTGCCTCCCAATCCTGTGTTCCTGCCAGTCCTGCTGTTCCTGCCCTGCCTTCCAGTCCTGTGTTCCTGCTGTCTTAGCCAGTCCTGTGTTCTCTGCCGTGTCTCTGCCAGCCTACTCGTCTGAGTTCCAGCCGTGCTCTTCTGCCAGTCCTGCCTAATGCCCGCACCAATCCTGGTGTTCCTGTTTCCCAAGTGGGATCAGCAGCCACAGCCAGACACCACCCTGGAGTAGCACCTGGCAGCTGCCTGCTGCACAAGCCTGACCTCACCATCAGAGGCTCCAGTGAAAACCCAGGCAGCTGTCATAGTCACGCCCCTTCCAGGGTAGTCTGGTTTGTGGCCCAGTGGGGCCACAAACCCCCCGAGCTCACGCCCACCAGTCAGGGCGTGAGCGTGACAGTTTGCACAGGCCATGGCCTCCGCTGTATCCCATGTCCTACCGCTCTCAGAGCATGATGAACTTTCTCTCTACCAATATGAGCAAGCTGAAGAATTTGTTCCACCCTGTGTCGTTCCAATTGAGGAGACCTCGGGCCAAATCATAGTTTCAAATGCTCTCTACAACCAACTTCTGGCCTATGAGGAAGAGCACAACCCAGCAGACCCACCTAGGTTCTATGGGAATCCAGAGGAATGCCAAAGCTTCCTGGAACAGTGCTTGCGCTACATCCTGCAGAATGCAGCTTGTTTTCCCTCTGACCAGATTAAGATGGGCTACATCATGTCCTACCTAGCAGGAGATGCTTTATTATGGATTTGTCCCCTCTGGGAAGCAGGGGATCCTATCGTCATGAGTCTTGGGGCCTTCCTGGTGGCCTTCCGTAAAGTCTTTGACAAGCCTCGTCCTGCTGCTCCTGTGAAGTCTTCCCCATCTAGATCCGAGAGGCGCTCCAGATGGGCGAAACCCGTGAAGAAACCTCCACGTCAAGCCATGACCGTCTGTGATCCTCCAGTTCCTCTACCCGTTAAAGCAGCTACTCAAATAGAACCCAAAAAGACTGTCAAGAATGGACTGGCAAAGCACCAGTCTAAGACCAGTCGTAAGAAGGGCTTACTATGTCACTGCTGTTGTGAGGGACACCTGGATAGCCTCTGTCCAGGGGATCTAAAGCTCCAAAACCTCGGGCCAGTAGGAGAGACTGCCCTTGGTGAGAATAATTCCCTTCCGCTAAAGTCTGTGTCTGTTCCGGTGCCTTGTGGGAGCTTCGGCCCTGCAGATATATTCAAGCTGCTATCCAGACGGAGTCTAAATGTGGTTCCTGTTCCACTACTCCAGAATCCTGTGAAGGTGTTTGGTGATGCTCGAGCCCTACTTATGAACAGTCCAGTGTTGAAGGGACAACTACAGCTCCAAATCGGAGCATTATATGCGGAGAAATTTGTTTTCCACTTGTTGACCAGTCCGCCCGTCGGTTGTTCTGAACCGGATACTCTGCTGCCCGTTCCGGCCCGAAGACCCAGCGTGGTTCTGCGTTTGGAACTATCAAGTCTCCAGAAGTTTCTTGTTCCTAAACTGCAAGGTCAATGTACAGTGTTGATATCTTCTCCACCTAATTAGCTGGCTATTGAGTCACAGTGTGCTGACCTCACTGAAGTAAAGGAAGCAGTGGCGTCCTCTCCGCACACCTCCAGTGACCAGTTCCCAGAAACATCCCTGTTGCTTAAAAAATTTTCTCTGAACTTTGGGAAGAAGATGCTTCCTGTAATGATGCCTTCAGATTCCATGTGGCAGGTGGATGAAGAAATTGAAACTGAAGCTCTTGCATCTCTGTTCTTCACCAGTCCGGAGGAAGAGATGGTCCAGTTTTGTCAGAGTAACAGGCTGATGGGGCTTCCTGAAAGTATGCCTTCTGCTTCCAAGTGGCTACTTGATATTAAGACAGAGACTTACTCATCCTCTAATCTAGTAGAGGAGGTCCAGTTTTTTCAGGGTACCAGGCTGAAGATGTTTCCTGTATGTATGCCTCCAGCTTCCATCTGGCTATTGGGTGAAGATTCCAAGACAGAAGTGTTCTCATCTCTGCTTCCCACCGGTCTAAAGGAGGAGGTACAATCTTCTTGTGATGATGGGCTTAAATTGGATCCAGTGAAGGTGTCTTCAGTGTTCAAAGTATCAGATTATGTTGTGGTCAAATCGCAAGCTTCCAAGTCCCTGCTTTCAGTGAACCAGGTGAAAGAAGTCCTGGTCCTTGCATCTTCTGTGTGGGAAGCTGATCTTACTGGACTCAAAGAGACTGGGCAACCTGAGATCTCTAATGTCTCAAGTACCTCATTCTACCAGAGGAATGTTGTGATGGCTCTGACTATGTGTGCTCCTATCCTTCTTCTACAAGTTATTCTGGCGGGCTTGAAGAAGAGGGGCCGTAAAGGGGGGGTACTGTAACAACTCTTCTGGCATTACGGCATGGCCTCACATCTCTCACACAATCTTACCCACTGCTCCAGGCCATGATGTGGTTTCTGTTTCATGCCAGCTCCATGTTCTGTGTCTCTGCTCTGTGCATGCTTCATGGCTATGTGTATAGGGGGCCGGCGCCTGAACTCTCTGGTTCTTATAGGAATCAGGTGCATCTGTCTAATCAGTTCCTGACCAATTACCAAGAGGCCTCCTGTATATAGTGCAGCTCCACCCAGTGGTCTGGGCCTGTGCAATGTGTTTGCTCAGTTAGTGTTTAGCTTCTGAGTTTGCCAGGTCTTGCTCTGAGTTACTCCCTCGCTGGAGGCTTTTCTCTGTGCTATTGCCTTGATCTTGTTGTCCGCCCTCCAGGAGGCAGTATATCCTGGTCCCTGTGTCTTTGTCCCTGTGTCTTTGTCCTTGTGTCTTGTTCCTTTGCCTTGTCTGTACTTAGTCTTATCTCGGTCTCCTTGTCTGTGGCTTCCTTCCCTGCTGTGTCTTTCCTTGTGTTCTCAGTCTGCTTACACTCTGCACTCTTGCAGCTCTGCCTGCTCTGTATCTTACTGGCTTTACCGCTGCTCCGCACTCCTGTAGTTCTGCTCCGTTCTACTCTGCTCCGCTCCCGTTGCTGCAGAAACCTCTTTCTGCAGTTCCTCTCTGCAATTCTTGCGGTTCCACTCTGCTTAGCTTCTGCAGTATCTCTTGCTGCAGCTTCTCTCCACATTCTTTGTGGCTCTGCTCAGCTTTTGTTGCTACGCTATCTCTTGCTGCTTTTCCACTCCTATCTGCAGTCTTGCACTCCTCTCCTGTGTGAACAGGTCCCTACCTGTTTCTTCATACCTCATTCCTTTCTGCTTGTTTCCTTTCCTGCACCTCCTGTATGAACAGGTCCCTACCTGTTCCTTCATATTTCATATCTGTTCCTGCACCTCCAGTGTGAACAGGTCCCTACCTGTTCCTCCAAACTACATATCTGTACCTGCACCTCCAGTGTGAACAGGCCCCTACCTGTTCCTCCATATACCACATCAACCAATCCTGTGTTCCTGCCCTGCCTTCCAGTCCTGTGTTCTCTACAGTGCCTCCCAATCCTGTGTTCCTGCCAGTCCTGCTGTTCCTGCCCTGCCTTCCAGTCCTGTGTTCCTGCTGTCTTAGCCAGTCCTGTGTTCTCTGCCGTGTCTCTGCCAGCCTACTCGTCTGAGTTCCAGCCGTGCTCTTCTGCCAGTCCTGCCTAATGCCCGCACCAATCCTGGTGTTCCTGTTTCCCAAGTGGGATCAGCAGCCACAGCCAGACACCACCCTGGAGTAGCACCTGGCAGCTGCCTGCTGCACAAGCCTGACCTCACCATCAGAGGCTCCAGTGAAAACCCAGGCAGCTGTCATAGTCACGCCCCTTCCAGGGTAGTCTGGTTTGTGGCACAGTGGGGCCACAAACCCCCCCCGAGCTCACGCCCACCAGTCTGCCACTTACGTGCTGTAGTAAAGTCTTGATCTTGTAACATAAATCCGTCAGATACTCTGACGTCAGTGGATTTTGTCGGTTTTTGGTCAGGCAATCCTTTACTAGCTGCACCACCAGCCGGTGAGTGAAGCAGAGGATGCCATCGGGTGGTAGAAGCGCAATGTTAGGGCGATGGAAGATAAGAACCTCCAATAGCGCTTGTTCCTGAAAATCATTCAAATGTAATTCAGCCATAGTGAGAAATTGCAAATGCTCTCCGTCACTATAGAACCAAAAATGGCACCCGGAACCCTGCGCGGCTTCTATTTATAGGGGCTGTGATGTCATCATGGCCGAGCATCACCAGTGATGTCATCATGGCCGAGCATCACCAGTGATGTCATCATGGCCGAGCATCACCAGTGATGTCATCATGGCCGAGCATCACCAGTGATGTCATCATGGCCGAGCATCACCAGTGATGTCATCATGGCCGAGCATCACCAGTGATGTCATCATGGCCGAGCATCACCAGTGATGTCATCATGGCCGAGCATCACCAGTGATGTCATCATGGCCGAGCATCACCAGTGATGTCATCATGGCCGAGCATCACCAGTGATGTCATCGTGGCCGAGCATCACCAGTGATGTCATCGTGGCCGAGCATCACCAGTGATGTCATCGTGGCTGAGCATCACCAGTGATGTCATCACGGATTCTTGTGATAGGATCTTCCAGCATCGGCTCTGCACAGATAGTTGCTGCCGGCAATATTTCGGATTCGCTCACACTTGTCTATCAATAATCCAGGATGTAATCTCAGGATGTAATAACTTTTCCTCCTTTATTATGTCCCAGCTAATTTACACTGATCTGATGTAGGGGACGATACGAGCCGACGCTCTGCAGACACGGATGTAATATAAAGCGGATCCTCCATAAATCGGTGTCATTGTAAAGATACAGATTACATTTAATATAAATCCTATTCTCTAACACCACAGTGTCATCTACACTTAGAGCAGAGCCGTCCCATGGTTATATGGGGATAATACTGGACGGGTCACTCACACCCCATTATCTGGTGATACACACTTACCGGCAGGGTCCAACTGGCCCACCAGAGAACTGGAGGATTCTCTGGGGGGGGCCCAGGCACTGAAACCTGCTGACATACAGGGCTGGCAGCTGCCTAGGGCCCTTGCTGCTCCAGGGGCCCCAGCAAGTGGCGTGTCTCTAATAGTGGCAGACTACACAGCTGCTATGGGGCCCGTGAGTCAGGGGGACCCGAGGGAGCTACATTATATTCTATGGGGGCTGCATTATATTCTATGAGGGGGCTACTGTTGTGAATCCTGCTCTTGTGGTCCCTCCGGTGGTTGTAGGTGGGAATGCAGTTGTCTCTGAGTCACAGTCCTGGCCAGGTGTATTTGATGATTACAATTTAGATTGGGTTATTTAGATGGACTGGATCCTTTAGCCCTTGCCAGTTGTCATTTGTTTCTTGTGAAGTGATGGTTCACTATCTGGTTTCTCCTGCCTGCTGCCAAATTCAGCAAAGATAAGTGTTTGGGTCTTTGAATCTGTTGCACACGGCTGTGTGCTTGTTTTTGTTTTATTCCTGCTCTGTTTGTAGGATTCACTGGAGTTGCAGATTTACGCCCCTACATCTATTAGTTAGATGTAGGGAGTTTTTGTTATTTCTGCTGTGGATGTTTTGAAGGGTTTTTTACTGACCGCACAGAACTCTGTTCTTTCCTGTCCTATCTAGCTAGTTCGGCCTCCTGTGCTAAATTCTGTTTTCTGCCTGTGTATGTTTTTTCCTCTCCGACTCACCGCCAATATTTGTGGGGGGCTGTCTATCCTTTGGGGATTTTCTCTGAGGCAAGATAGTATTCCTCTTTCCATCTTTAGGGGTAATTAGTTCTCCGGCTGTGACGAGGTGTCTAGGTGTGTTAGGTACACTCCACGGCTACTTCTAGTTGCGGTGTTAAGTTCAGGATTGCGGTCAGTACAGTGGCCACGATCTCCAGTGATAGTTCTCATGCAGCTCCGAAGTCACCGGATCATAACAGGCTACATTATATTCTATGGGGGCTGCATTATATTCTGTGAGGGGGCTGCATTATGTTCTATGAGAGTGGGCTGCATTAAATTCTATGAGGGGTGCTGCATTATATTCTATGAGGGGGGCTACATTATATTCTATGGGGGTGCTCCAGTCCGACACTGCTTACCTGGCGGTCCAACGAGCGGTCCGGAAGTTCTAGTACACGCAGGATTTTTTTCGACCAGTTCTGTAATATAAGCCAAGTCTCCAGATTGAGACTTTTTTTCAGCCTATAAAGAAGAAAATAAACTAAAAAGAAAAATCTGAGATGATTGGCGGCCATTGTATGTGTCATCTGCTCCTCTCTGCAGATACACTAACTCCATACAGGATTTGGGGACTCGTCGTGTTTTATATTAGAGGAAAGAAGAAGCTTCTGTCCCACCATTATTATCTATGAGTATGGAGAAGTGTGCGGAGCGTCTCTGTAACAACTCTTCTGGCATCACGGCATGGCCTCACATCTCTCACACAATCTTACCCACTGCTCCAGGCCATGATGTGGTTTCTGTTTCATGCCAGCTCCATGTTCTGTGTCTCTGCTCTGTGCATGCTTCATGGCTATGTGTATAGGGGGCCGGCGCCTGAACTCTCTGGTTCTTATAGGAATCAGGTGCATCTGTCTAATCAGTTCCTGACCAATTACCAAGAGGCCTCCTGTATATAGTGCAGCTCCACCCAGTGGTCTGGGCCTGTGCAATGTGTTTGCTCAGTTAGTGTTTAGCTTCTGAGTTTGCCAGGTCTTGCTCTGAGTTACTCCCTCGCTGGAGGCTTTTCTCTGTGCTATTGCCTTGATCTTGTTGTCCGCCCTCCAGGAGGCAGTATATCCTGGTCCCTGTGTCTTTGTCCCTGTGTCTTTGTCCTTGTGTCTTGTTCCTTTGCCTTGTCTGTACTTAGTCTTATCTCGGTCTCCTTGTCTGTGGCTTCCTTCCCTGCTGTGTCTTTCCTTGTGTTCTCAGTCTGCTTACACTCTGCACTCTTGCAGCTCTGCCTGCTCTGTATCTTACTGGCTTTACCGCTGCTCCGCACTCCTGTAGTTCTGCTCCGTTCTACTCTGCTCCGCTCCCGTTGCTGCAG
This sequence comes from Ranitomeya imitator, assembly GCF_032444005.1. NCBI lineage: Eukaryota > Metazoa > Chordata > Amphibia > Anura > Dendrobatidae > Ranitomeya > Ranitomeya imitator. The sequence continues at coordinate 24,119,425 of NC_091282.1, forward strand.
AAACCTCTTTCTGCAGTTCCTCTCTGCAATTCTTGCGGTTCCACTCTGCTTAGCTTCTGCAGTATCTCTTGCTGCAGCTTCTCTCCACATTCTTTGTGGCTCTGCTCAGCTTTTGTTGCTACGCTATCTCTTGCTGCTTTTCCACTCCTATCTGCAGTCTTGCACTCCTCTCCTGTGTGAACAGGTCCCTACCTGTTTCTTCATACCTCATTCCTTTCTGCTTGTTTCCTTTCCTGCACCTCCTGTATGAACAGGTCCCTACCTGTTCCTTCATATTTCATATCTGTTCCTGCACCTCCAGTGTGAACAGGTCCCTACCTGTTCCTCCAAACTACATATCTGTACCTGCACCTCCAGTGTGAACAGGCCCCTACCTGTTCCTCCATATACCACATCAACCAATCCTGTGTTCCTGCCCTGCCTTCCAGTCCTGTGTTCTCTACAGTGCCTCCCAATCCTGTGTTCCTGCCAGTCCTGCTGTTCCTGCCCTGCCTTCCAGTCCTGTGTTCCTGCTGTCTTAGCCAGTCCTGTGTTCTCTGCCGTGTCTCTGCCAGCCTACTCGTCTGAGTTCCAGCCGTGCTCTTCTGCCAGTCCTGCCTAATGCCCGCACCAATCCTGGTGTTCCTGTTTCCCAAGTGGGATCAGCAGCCACAGCCAGACACCACCCTGGAGTAGCACCTGGCAGCTGCCTGCTGCACAAGCCTGACCTCACCATCAGAGGCTCCAGTGAAAACCCAGGCAGCTGTCATAGTCACGCCCCTTCCAGGGTAGTCTGGTTTGTGGCCCAGTGGGGCCACAAACCCCCCGAGCTCACGCCCACCAGTCAGGGCGTGAGCGTGACAGTTTGCACAGGCCATGGCCTCCGCTGTATCCCATGTCCTACCGCTCTCAGAGCATGATGAACTTTCTCTCTACCAATATGAGCAAGCTGAAGAATTTGTTCCACCCTGTGTCGTTCCAATTGAGGAGACCTCGGGCCAAATCATAGTTTCAAATGCTCTCTACAACCAACTTCTGGCCTATGAGGAAGAGCACAACCCAGCAGACCCACCTAGGTTCTATGGGAATCCAGAGGAATGCCAAAGCTTCCTGGAACAGTGCTTGCGCTACATCCTGCAGAATGCAGCTTGTTTTCCCTCTGACCAGATTAAGATGGGCTACATCATGTCCTACCTAGCAGGAGATGCTTTATTATGGATTTGTCCCCTCTGGGAAGCAGGGGATCCTATCGTCATGAGTCTTGGGGCCTTCCTGGTGGCCTTCCGTAAAGTCTTTGACAAGCCTCGTCCTGCTGCTCCTGTGAAGTCTTCCCCATCTAGATCCGAGAGGCGCTCCAGATGGGCGAAACCCGTGAAGAAACCTCCACGTCAAGCCATGACCGTCTGTGATCCTCCAGTTCCTCTACCCGTTAAAGCAGCTACTCAAATAGAACCCAAAAAGACTGTCAAGAATGGACTGGCAAAGCACCAGTCTAAGACCAGTCGTAAGAAGGGCTTACTATGTCACTGCTGTTGTGAGGGACACCTGGATAGCCTCTGTCCAGGGGATCTAAAGCTCCAAAACCTCGGGCCAGTAGGAGAGACTGCCCTTGGTGAGAATAATTCCCTTCCGCTAAAGTCTGTGTCTGTTCCGGTGCCTTGTGGGAGCTTCGGCCCTGCAGATATATTCAAGCTGCTATCCAGACGGAGTCTAAATGTGGTTCCTGTTCCACTACTCCAGAATCCTGTGAAGGTGTTTGGTGATGCTCGAGCCCTACTTATGAACAGTCCAGTGTTGAAGGGACAACTACAGCTCCAAATCGGAGCATTATATGCGGAGAAATTTGTTTTCCACTTGTTGACCAGTCCGCCCGTCGGTTGTTCTGAACCGGATACTCTGCTGCCCGTTCCGGCCCGAAGACCCAGCGTGGTTCTGCGTTTGGAACTATCAAGTCTCCAGAAGTTTCTTGTTCCTAAACTGCAAGGTCAATGTACAGTGTTGATATCTTCTCCACCTAATTAGCTGGCTATTGAGTCACAGTGTGCTGACCTCACTGAAGTAAAGGAAGCAGTGGCGTCCTCTCCGCACACCTCCAGTGACCAGTTCCCAGAAACATCCCTGTTGCTTAAAAAATTTTCTCTGAACTTTGGGAAGAAGATGCTTCCTGTAATGATGCCTTCAGATTCCATGTGGCAGGTGGATGAAGAAATTGAAACTGAAGCTCTTGCATCTCTGTTCTTCACCAGTCCGGAGGAAGAGATGGTCCAGTTTTGTCAGAGTAACAGGCTGATGGGGCTTCCTGAAAGTATGCCTTCTGCTTCCAAGTGGCTACTTGATATTAAGACAGAGACTTACTCATCCTCTAATCTAGTAGAGGAGGTCCAGTTTTTTCAGGGTACCAGGCTGAAGATGTTTCCTGTATGTATGCCTCCAGCTTCCATCTGGCTATTGGGTGAAGATTCCAAGACAGAAGTGTTCTCATCTCTGCTTCCCACCGGTCTAAAGGAGGAGGTACAATCTTCTTGTGATGATGGGCTTAAATTGGATCCAGTGAAGGTGTCTTCAGTGTTCAAAGTATCAGATTATGTTGTGGTCAAATCGCAAGCTTCCAAGTCCCTGCTTTCAGTGAACCAGGTGAAAGAAGTCCTGGTCCTTGCATCTTCTGTGTGGGAAGCTGATCTTACTGGACTCAAAGAGACTGGGCAACCTGAGATCTCTAATGTCTCAAGTACCTCATTCTACCAGAGGAATGTTGTGATGGCTCTGACTATGTGTGCTCCTATCCTTCTTCTACAAGTTATTCTGGCGGGCTTGAAGAAGAGGGGCCGTAAAGGGGGGGTACTGTAACAACTCTTCTGGCATTACGGCATGGCCTCACATCTCTCACACAATCTTACCCACTGCTCCAGGCCATGATGTGGTTTCTGTTTCATGCCAGCTCCATGTTCTGTGTCTCTGCTCTGTGCATGCTTCATGGCTATGTGTATAGGGGGCCGGCGCCTGAACTCTCTGGTTCTTATAGGAATCAGGTGCATCTGTCTAATCAGTTCCTGACCAATTACCAAGAGGCCTCCTGTATATAGTGCAGCTCCACCCAGTGGTCTGGGCCTGTGCAATGTGTTTGCTCAGTTAGTGTTTAGCTTCTGAGTTTGCCAGGTCTTGCTCTGAGTTACTCCCTCGCTGGAGGCTTTTCTCTGTGCTATTGCCTTGATCTTGTTGTCCGCCCTCCAGGAGGCAGTATATCCTGGTCCCTGTGTCTTTGTCCCTGTGTCTTTGTCCTTGTGTCTTGTTCCTTTGCCTTGTCTGTACTTAGTCTTATCTCGGTCTCCTTGTCTGTGGCTTCCTTCCCTGCTGTGTCTTTCCTTGTGTTCTCAGTCTGCTTACACTCCGCACTCTTGCAGCTCTGCCTGCTCTGTATCTTACTGGCTTTACCGCTGCTCCGCACTCCTGTAGTTCTGCTCCGTTCTACTCTGCTCCGCTCCCGTTGCTGCAGAAACCTCTTTCTGCAGTTCCTCTCTGCAATTCTTGCGGTTCCACTCTGCTTAGCTTCTGCAGTATCTCTTGCTGCAGCTTCTCTCCACATTCTTTGTGGCTCTGCTCAGCTTTTGTTGCTACGCTATCTCTTGCTGCTTTTCCACTCCTATCTGCAGTCTTGCACTCCTCTCCTGTGTGAACAGGTCCCTACCTGTTTCTTCATACCTCATTCCTTTCTGCTTGTTTCCTTTCCTGCACCTCCTGTATGAACAGGTCCCTACCTGTTCCTTCATATTTCATATCTGTTCCTGCACCTCCAGTGTGAACAGGTCCCTACCTGTTCCTCCAAATTACATATCTGTACCTGTACCTCCAGTGTGAACAGGCCCCTACCTGTTCCTCCATATACCACATCAACCAATCCTGTGTTCCTGCCCTGCCTTCCAGTCCTGTGTTCTCTACAGTGCCTCCCAATCCTGTGTTCCTGCCAGTCCTGCTGTTCCTGCCCTGCCTTCCAGTCCTGTGTTCCTGCTGTCTTAGCCAGTCCTGTGTTCTCTGCCGTGTCTCTGCCAGCCTACTCGTCTGAGTTCCAGCTGTGCTCTTCTGCCAGTCCTGCCTAATGCCCGCACCAATCCTGGTGTTCCTGTCTCCCAAGTGGGATCAGCAGCCACAGCCAGACACCACCCTGGAGTAGCACCTGGCAGCTGCCTGCTGCACAAGCCTGACCTCACCATCAGAGGCTCCAGTGAAAACCCAGGCAGCTGTCATAGTCACGCCCCTTCCAGGGTAGTCTGGTTTGTGGCACAGTGGGGCCACAAACCCCCCCGAGCTCACGCCCACCAGTCTGCCACTTACGTGCTGTAGTAAAGTCTTGATCTTGTAACATAAATCCGTCAGATACTCTGACGTCAGTGGATTTTGTCGGTTTTTGGTCAGGCAATCCTTTACTAGCTGCACCACCAGCCGGTGAGTGAAGCAGAGGATGCCATCGGGTGGTAGAAGCGCAATGTTAGGGCGATGGAAGATAAGAACCTCCAATAGCGCTTGTTCCTGAAAATCATTCAAATGTAATTCAGCCATAGTGAGAAATTGCAAATGCTCTCCGTCACTATAGAACCAAAAATGGCACCCGGAACCCTGCGCGGCTTCTATTTATAGGGGCTGTGATGTCATCATGGCCGAGCATCACCAGTGATGTCATCATGGCCGAGCATCACCAGTGATGTCATCATGGCCGAGCATCACCAGTGATGTCATCATGGCCGAGCATCACCAGTGATGTCATCATGGCCGAGCATCACCAGTGATGTCATCATGGCCGAGCATCACCAGTGATGTCATCATGGCCGAGCATCACCAGTGATGTCATCATGGCCGAGCATCACCAGTGATGTCATCATGGCCGAGCATCACCAGTGATGTCATCATGGCCGAGCATCACCAGTGATGTCATCATGGCTGAGCATCACCAGTGATGTCATCATGGCTGAGCATCACCAGTGATGTCATCACGGATTCTTGTGATAGAATCTTCCAGCATCGGCTCTGCACAGATAGTTGCTGCCGGCAATATTTCGGATTCGCTCACACTTGTCTATCAATAATCCAGGATGTAATCTCAGGATGTAATAACTTTTCCTCCTTTATTATGTCCCAGCTAATTTACACTGATCTGATGTAGGGGACGATACGAGCCGACGCTCTGCAGACACGGATGTAATATAAAGCGGATCCTCCATAAATCGGTGTCATTGTAAAGATACAGATTACATTTAATATAAATCCTATTCTCTAACACCACAGTGTCATCTACACTTAGAGCAGAGCCGTCCCATGGTTATATGGGGATAATACTGGACGGGTCACTCACACCCCATTATCTGGTGATACACACTTACCGGCAGGGTCCAACTGGCCCACCAGAGAACTGGAGGATTCTCTGGGGGGGGGCCCAGGCACTGAAACCTGCTGACATACAGGGCTGGCAGCTGCCTAGGGCCCTTGCTGCTCCAGGGGCCCCAGCAAGTGGCGTGTCTCTAATAGTGGCAGACTACACAGCTGCTATGGGGCCCGTGAGTCAGGGGGACCCGAGGGAGCTACATTATATTCTATGGGGGCTGCATTATATTCTATGAGGGGGCTACTGTTGTGAATCCTGCTCTTGTGGTCCCTCCGGTGGTTGTAGGTGGGAATGCAGTTGTCTCTGAGTCACAGTCCTGGCCAGGTGTATTTGATGATTACAATTCAGACTGGGTTATTTAGATGGACTGGATCCTTTAGCCCTTGCCAGTTGTCATTTGTTTCTTGTGAAGTGATGGTTCACTATCTGGTTTCTCCTGCCTGCTGCCAAATTCAGCAAAGATAAGTGTTTGGGTCTTTGAATCTGTTGCACACGGCTGTGTGCTTGTTTTTGTTTTATTCCTGCTCTGTTTGTAGGATTCACTGGAGTTGCAGATTTACGCCCCTACATCTATTAGTTAGATGTAGGGAGTTTTTGTTATTTCTGCTGTGGATGTTTTGAAGGGTTTTTTACTGACCGCACAGAACTCTGTTCTTTCCTGTCCTATCTAGCTAGTTCGGCCTCCTGTGCTAAATTCTGTTTTCTGCCTGTGTATGTTTTTTCCTCTCCGACTCACCGCCAATATTTGTGGGGGGCTGTCTATCCTTTGGGGATTTTCTCTGAGGCAAGATAGTATTCCTCTTTCCATCTTTAGGGGTAATTAGTTCTCCGGCTGTGACGAGGTGTCTAGGTGTGTTAGGTACACTCCACGGCTACTTCTAGTTGCGGTGTTAAGTTCAGGATTGCGGTCAGTACAGTGGCCACGATCTCCAGTGATAGTTCTCATGCAGCTCCAAAGTCACCGGATCATAACAGGCTACATTATATTCTATGGGGGCTGCATTATATTCTGTGAGGGGGCTGCATTATGTTCTATGAGAGTGGGCTGCATTAAATTCTATGAGGGGTGCTGCATTATATTCTATGAGGGGGGCTACATTATATTCTATGGGGGTGCTCCAGTCCGATACTGCTTACCTGGCGGTCCAACGAGCGGTCCGGAAGTTCTAGTACACGCAGGATTTTTTTCGACCAGTTCTGTAATATAAGCCAAGTCTCCAGATTGAGACTTTTTTTCAGCCTATAAAGAAGAAAATAAACTAAAAAGAAAAATCTGAGATGATTGGCGGCCATTGTATGAGTCATCTGCTCCTCTCTGCAGATACACTAACTCCATACAGGATTTGGGGACTCGTCGTGTTTTATATTAGAGGAAAGAAGAAGCTTCTGTCCCACCATTATTATCTATGAGTATGGAGAAGTGTGCGGAGCGTCTCTGTAACAACTCTTCTGGCATCACGGCATGGCCTCACATCTCTCACACAATCTTACCCACTGCTCCAGGCCATGATGTGGTTTCTGTTTCATGCCAGCTCCATGTTCTGTGTCTCTGCTCTCTGCATGCTTCCTGGCTGTGTGTATAGGGGGCCGGCGCCTGAACTCTCTGGTTCTTATAGGAATCAGGTGCATCTGTCTAATCAGTTCCTGACCAATTACCAAGAGGCCTCCTGTATATAGTGCAGCTCCACCCTGTGGTCTGGGCCTGTGCAATGTGTTTGCTCAGTGAGTGTTTAGGTTCTGAGTTTGCCAGGTCTTGCTCTGAGTTACTCCCTCGCTGGAGGCTTTTCTCTGTGCTATTGCCTTGATCTTGTTGTCCGCCCTCCAGGAGGCAGTATATCCTGGTCCCTGTGTCTTTGTCCCTGTGTCTTTGTCCTTGTGTCTTGTTCCTTTGCCTTGTCTGTACTTAGTCTTATCTCGGTCTCCTTGTCTGTGGCTTCTTTCCCTGCTGTGTCTTTCCTTGTGTTCTCAGTCTGCTTACACTCCGCACTCTTGCAGCTCTGCCTGCTCTGTATCTTACTGGCTTTACCGCTGCTCCGCACTCCTGTAGTTCTGCTCCGTTCTACTCTGCTCCGCTCCCGTTGCTGCAGAAACCTCTTTCTGCAGTTCCTCTCTGCAATTCTTGCGGTTCCACTCTGCTTAGCTTCTGCAGTATCTCTTGCTGCAGCTTCTCTCCACATTCTTTGTGGCTCTGCTCAGCTTTTGTTGCTACGCTATCTCTTGCTGCTTTTCCACTCCTATCTGCAGTCTTGCACTCCTCTCCTGTGTGAACAGGTCCCTACCTGTTTCTTCATACCTCATTCCTTTCTGCTTGTTTCCTTTCCTGCACCTCCTGTATGAACAGGTCCCTACCTGTTCCTTCATATTTCATATCTGTTCCTGCACCTCCAGTGTGAACAGGTCCCTACCTGTTCCTCCAAATTACATATCTGTACCTGCACCTCCAGTGTGAACAGGCCCCTACCTGTTCCTCCATATACCATATCAACCAATCCTGTGTTCCTGCCCTGCCTTCCAGTCCTGTGTTCTCTACAGTGCCTCCCAATCCTGTGTTCCTGCCAGTCCTGCTGTTCCTGCCCTGCCTTCCAGTCCTGTGTTCCTGCTGTCTTAGCCAGTCCTGTGTTCTCTGCCGTGTCTCTGCCAGCCTACTCGTCTGAGTTCCAGCTGTGCTCTTCTGCCAGTCCTGCCTAATGCCCGCACCAATCCTGGTGTTCCTGTCTCCCAAGTGGGATCAGCAGCCACAGCCAGACACCACCCTGGAGTAGCACCTGGCAGCTGCCTGCTGCACAAGCCTGACCTCACCATCAGAGGCTCCAGTGAAAACCCAGGCAGCTGTCATAGTCACGCCCCTTCCAGGGTAGTCTGGTTTGTGGCACAGTGGGGCCACAAACCCCCCCGAGCTCACGCCCACCAGTCTGCCACTTACGTGCTGTAGTAAAGTCTTGATCTTGTCACATAAATCCGTCAGATACTCTGACGTCAGTGGATTTTGTCGGTTTTTGGTCAGGCAATCCTTTACTAGCTGCACCACCAGCCGGTGAGTGAAGCAGAGGATGCCATCGGGTGGTAGAAGCGCAATGTTAGGGCGATGGAAGATAAGAACCTCCAATAGCGCTTGTTCCTGAAAATCATTCAAATGTAATTCAGCCATAGTGAGAAATTGCAAATGCTCTCCGTCACTATAGAACCAAAAATGGCACCCGGAACCCTGCGCGGCTTCTATTTATAGGGGCTGTGATGTCATCATGGCCGAGCATCACCAGTGATGTCATCATGGCCGAGCATCACCAGTGATGTCATCATGGCCGAGCATCACCAGTGATGTCATCATGGCCGAGCATCACCAGTGATGTCATCATGGCCGAGCATCACCAGTGATGTCATCGTGGCCGAGCATCACCAGTGATGTCATCGTGGCCGAGCATCACCAGTGATGTCATCGTGGCCGAGCATCACCAGTGATGTCATCATGGCTGAGCATCACCAGTGATGTCATCACGGATTCTTGTGATAGGATCTTCCAGCATCGGCTCTGCACAGATAGTTGCTGCCGGCAATATTTCGGATTCGCTCACACTTGTCTATCAATAATCCAGGATGTAATCTCAGGATGTAATAACTTTTCCTCCTTTATTATGTCCCAGCTAATTTACACTGATCTGATGTAGGGGACGATACGAGCCGACGCTCTGCAGACACGGATGTAATATAAAGCGGATCCTCCATAAATCGGTGTCATTGTAAAGATACAGATTACATTTAATATAAATCCTATTCTCTAACACCACAGTGTCATCTACACTTAGAGCAGAGCCGTCCCATGGTTATATGGGGATAATACTGGACGGGTCACTCACACCCCATTATCTGGTGATACACACTTACCGGCAGGGTCCAACTGGCCCACCAGAGAACTGGAGGATTCTCTGGGGGGGGCCCAGGCACTGAAACCTGCTGACATACAGGGCTGGCAGCTGCCTAGGGCCCTTGCTGCTCCAGGGGCCCCAGCAAGTGGCGTGTCTCTAATAGTGGCAGACTACACAGCTGCTATGGGGCCCGTGAGTCAGGGGGACCCGAGGGAGCTACATTATATTCTATGGGGGCTGCATTATATTCTATGAGGGGGCTACTGTTGTGAATCCTGCTCTTGTGGTACCTCCGGTGGTTGTAGGTGGGAATGCAGTTGTCTCTGAGTCACAGTCCTGGCCAGGTGTATTTGATGATTACAATTCAGACTGGGTTATTTAGATGGGCTGGATCCTTTAGCCCTTGCCAGTTGTCATTTGTTTCTTGTGAAGTGATGGTTCACTATCTGGTTTCTCCTGCCTGCTGCCAAATTCAGCAAAGATAAGTGTTTGGGTCTTTGAATCTGTTGCACACGGCTGTGTGCTTGTTTTTGTTTTATTCCTGCTCTGTTTGTAGGATTCACTGGAGTTGCAGATTTACGCCCCTACATCTATTAGTTAGATGTAGGGAGTTTTTGTTATTTCTGCTGTGGATGTTTTGAAGGGTTTTTTACTGACCGCACAGAACTCTGTTCTTTCCTGTCCTATCTAGCTAGTTCGGCCTCCTGTGCTAAATTCTGTTTTCTGCCTGTGTATGTTTTTTCCTCTCCGACTCACCGCCAATATTTGTGGGGGGCTGTCTATCCTTTGGGGATTTTCTCTGAGGCAAGATAGTATTCCTCTTTCCATCTTTAGGGGTAATTAGTTCTCCGGCTGTGACGAGGTGTCTAGGTGTGTTAGGTACACTCCACGGCTACTTCTAGTTGCGGTGTTAAGTTCAGGATTGCGGTCAGTACAGTGGCCACGATCTCCAGTGATAGTTCTCATGCAGCTCCGAAGTCACCGGATCATAACAGGCTACATTATATTCTATGGGGGCTGCATTATATTCTGTGAGGGGGCTGCATTATGTTCTATGAGAGTGGGCTGCATTAAATTCTATGAGGGGTGCTGCATTATATTCTATGAGGGGGGCTACATTATATTCTATGGGGGTGCTCCAGTCCGACACTGCTTACCTGGCGGTCCAACGAGCGGTCCGGAAGTTCTAGTACACGCAGGATTTTTTTCGACCAGTTCTGTAATATAAGCCAAGTCTCCAGATTGAGACTTTTTTTCAGCCTATAAAGAAGAAAATAAACTAAAAAGAAAAATCTGAGATGATTGGCGGCCATTGTATGTGTCATCTGCTCCTCTCTGCAGATACACTAACTCCATACAGGATTTGGGGACTCGTCGTGTTTTATATTAGAGGAAAGAAGAAGCTTCTGTCCCACCATTATTATCTATGAGTATGGAGAAGTGTGCGGAGCGTCTCTGTAACAACTCTTCTGGCATCACGGCATGGCCTCACATCTCTCACACAATCTTACCCACTGCTCCAGGCCATGATGTGGTTTCTGTTTCATGCCAGCTCCATGTTCTGTGTCTCTGCTCTCTGCATGCTTCCTGGCTGTGTGTATAGGGGGCCGGCGCCTGAACTCTCTGGTTCTTATAGGAATCAGGTGCATCTGTCTAATCAGTTCCTGACCAATTACCAAGAGGCCTCCTGTATATAGTGCAGCTCCACCCTGTGGTCTGGGCCTGTGCAATGTGTTTGCTCAGTGAGTGTTTAGGTTCTGAGTTTGCCAGGTCTTGCTCTGAGTTACTCCCTCGCTGGAGGCTTTTCTCTGTGCTATTGCCTTGATCTTGTTGTCCGCCCTCCAGGAGGCAGTATATCCTGGTCCCTGTGTCTTTGTCCCTGTGTCTTTGTCCTTGTGTCTTGTTCCTTTGCCTTGTCTGTACTTAGTCTTATCTCGGTCTCCTTGTCTGTGGCTTCTTTCCCTGCTGTGTCTTTCCTTGTGTTCTCAGTCTGCTTACACTCCGCACTCTTGCAGCTCTGCCTGCTCTGTATCTTACTGGCTTTACCGCTGCTCCGCACTCCTGTAGTTCTGCTCCGTTCTACTCTGCTCCGCTCCCGTTGCTGCAGAAACCTCTTTCTGCAGTTCCTCTCTGCAATTCTTGCGGTTCCACTCTGCTTAGCTTCTGCAGTATCTCTTGCTGCAGCTTCTCTCCACATTCTTTGTGGCTCTGCTCAGCTTTTGTTGCTACGCTATCTCTTGCTGCTTTTCCACTCCTATCTGCAGTCTTGCACTCCTCTCCTGTGTGAACAGGTCCCTACCTGTTTCTTCATACCTCATTCCTTTCTGCTTGTTTCCTTTCCTGCACCTCCTGTATGAACAGGTCCCTACCTGTTCCTTCATATTTCATATCTGTTCCTGCACCTCCAGTGTGAACAGGTCCCTACCTGTTCCTCCAAATTACATATCTGTACCTGCACCTCCAGTGTGAACAGGTCCCTACCTGTTCCTCCAAACTACATATCTGTACCTGCACCTCCAGTGTGAACAGGCCCCTACCTGTTCCTCCATATACCACATCAACCAATCCTGTGTTCCTGCCCTGCCTTCCAGTCCTGTGTTCTCTACAGTGCCTCCCAATCCTGTGTTCCTGCCAGTCCTGCTGTTCCTGCCCTGCCTTCCAGTCCTGTGTTCCTGCTGTCTTAGCCAGTCCTGTGTTCTCTGCCGTGTCTCTGCCAGCCTACTCGTCTGAGTTCCAGCCGTGCTCTTCTGCCAGTCCTGCCTAATGCCCGCACCAATCCTGGTGTTCCTGTTTCCCAAGTGGGATCAGCAGCCACAGCCAGACACCACCCTGGAGTAGCACCTGGCAGCTGCCTGCTGCACAAGCCTGACCTCACCATCAGAGGCTCCAGTGAAAACCCAGGCAGCTGTCATAGTCACGCCCCTTCCAGGGTAGTCTGGTTTGTGGCCCAGTGGGGCCACAAACCCCCCGAGCTCACGCCCACCAGTCAGGGCGTGAGCGTGACAGTTTGCACAGGCCATGGCCTCCGCTGTATCCCATGTCCTACCGCTCTCAGAGCATGATGAACTTTCTCTCTACCAATATGAGCAAGCTGAAGAATTTGTTCCACCCTGTGTCGTTCCAATTGAGGAGACCTCGGGCCAAATCATAGTTTCAAATGCTCTCTACAACCAACTTCTGGCCTATGAGGAAGAGCACAACCCAGCAGACCCACCTAGGTTCTATGGGAATCCAGAGGAATGCCAAAGCTTCCTGGAACAGTGCTTGCGCTACATCCTGCAGAATGCAGCTTGTTTTCCCTCTGACCAGATTAAGGTGTCCTACCTAGCAGGAGATGCTTTATTATGGATTTGTCCCCTCTGGGAAGCAGGGGATCCTATCGTCATGAGTCTTGGGGCCTTCCTGGTGGCCTTCCGTAAAGTCTTTAACAAGCCTCGTCCTGCTGCTCCTGTGAAGTCTTCCCCATCTAGATCCGAGAGGCGCTCCAGATGGGCGAAACCCGTGAAGAAACCTCCACGTCAAGCCATGACCGTCTGTGATCCTCCAGTTCCTCTACCCGTTAAAGCAGCTACTCAAATAGAACCCAAAAAGACTGTCAAGAATGGACTGGCAAAGCACCAGTCTAAGACCAGTCGTAAGAAGGTCTTACTATGTCGCTGCTGTTGTGAGGGACACCTGGATAGCCTCTGTCCAGGGGATCTAAAGCTCCAAAACCTCGGGCCAGTAGGAGAGACTGCCCTTGGTGAGAATAATTCCCTTCCGCTAAAGTCTGTGTCTGTTCCGGTGCCTTGTGGGAGCTTCGGCCCTGCAGATATATTCAAGCTGCTATCCAGACGGAGTCTAAATGTGGTTCCTGTTCCACTACTCCAGAATCCTGTGAAGGTGTTTGGTGATGCTCGAGCCCTACTTATGAACAGTCCAGTGTTGAAGGGACAACTACAGCTCCAAATCGGAGCATTATATGCGGAGAAATTTGTTTTCCACTTGTTGACCAGTCCGCCCGTCGGTTGTTCCGAACCGGATACTCTGCTGCCCGTTCCGGCCCGAAGACCCAGCGTGGTTCTGCGTTTGGAACTATCAAGTCTCCAGAAGTTTCTTGTTCCTAAACTGCAAGGTCAATGTACAGTGTTGATATCTTCTCCACCTAATTAGCTGGCTATTGAGTCACAGTGTGCTGACCTCACTGAAGTAAAGGAAGCAGTGGCGTCCTCTCCGCACACCTCCAGTGACCAGTTCCCAGAAACATCCCTGTTGCTTAAAAAATTTTCTCTGAACTTTGGGAAGAAGATGCTTCCTGTAATGATGCCTTCAGATTCCATGTGGCAGGTGGATGAAGAAATTGAAACTGAAGCTCTTGCATCTCTGTTCTTCACCAGTCCGGAGGAAGAGATGGTCCAGTTTTGTCAGAGTAACAGGCTGATGGGGCTTCCTGAAAGTATGCCTTCTGCTTCCAAGTGGCTACTTGATATTAAGACAGAGACTTACTCATCCTCTAATCTAGTAGAGGAGGTCCAGTTTTTTCAGGGTACCAGGCTGAAGATGTTTCCTGTATGTATGCCTCCAGCTTCCATCTGGCTATTGGGTGAAGATTCCAAGACAGAAGTGTTCTCATCTCTGCTTCCCACCGGTCTAAAGGAGGAGGTACAATCTTCTTGTGATGATGGGCTTAAATTGGATCCAGTGAAGGTGTCTTCAGTGTTCAAAGTATCAGATTATGTTGTGGTCAAATCGCAAGCTTCCAAGTCCCTGCTTTCAGTGAACCAGGTGAAAGAAGTCCTGGTCCTTGCATCTTCTGTGTGGGAAGCTGATCTTACTGGACTCAAAGAGACTGGGCAACCTGAGATCTCTAATGTCTCAAGTACCTCATTCTACCAGAGGAATGTTGTGATGGCTCTGACTATGTGTGCTCCTATCCTTCTTCTACAAGTTATTCTGGCGGGCTTGAAGAAGAGGGGCCGTAAAGGGGGGGTACTGTAACAACTCTTCTGGCATTACGGCATGGCCTCACATCTCTCACACACTTACCCACTGCTCCAGGCCATGATGTGGTTTCTGTTTCATGCCAGCTCCATGTTCTGTGTCTCTGCTCTGTGCATGCTTCATGGCTATGTGTATAGGGGGCCGGCGCCTGAACTCTCTGGTTCTTATAGGAATCAGGTGCATCTGTCTAATCAGTTCCTGACCAATTACCAAGAGGCCTCCTGTATATAGTGCAGCTCCACCCAGTGGTCTGGGCCTGTGCAATGTGTTTGCTCAGTTAGTGTTTAGCTTCTGAGTTTGCCAGGTCTTGCTCTGAGTTACTCCCTCGCTGGAGGCTTTTCTCTGTGCTATTGCCTTGATCTTGTTGTCCGCCCTCCAGGAGGCAGTATATCCTGGTCCCTGTGTCTTTGTCCCTGTGTCTTTGTCCTTGTGTCTTGTTCCTTTGCCTTGTCTGTACTTAGTCTTATCTCGGTCTCCTTGTCTGTGGCTTCCTTCCCTGCTGTGTCTTTCCTTGTGTTCTCAGTCTGCTTACACTCCGCACTCTTGCAGCTCTGCCTGCTCTGTATCTTACTGGCTTTACCGCTGCTCCGCACTCCTGTAGTTCTGCTCCGTTCTACTCTGCTCCGCTCCCGTTGCTGCAGAAACCTCTTTCTGCAGTTCCTCTCTGCAATTCTTGCGGTTCCACTCTGCTTAGCTTCTGCAGTATCTCTTGCTGCAGCTTCTCTCCACATTCTTTGTGGCTCTGCTCAGCTTTTGTTGCTACGCTATCTCTTGCTGCTTTTCCACTCCTATCTGCAGTCTTGCACTCCTCTCCTGTGTGAACAGGTCCCTACCTGTTTCTTCATACCTCATTCCTTTCTGCTTGTTTCCTTTCCTGCACCTCCTGTATGAACAGGTCCCTACCTGTTCCTTCATAATTCATATCTGTTCCTGCACCTCCAGTGTGAACAGGTCCCTACCTGTTCCTCCATATACCACATCAACCAATCCTGTGTTCCTGCCCTGCCTTCCAGTCCTGTGTTCTCTACAGTGCCTCCCAATCCTGTGTTCCTGCCAGTCCTGCTGTTCCTGCCCTGCCTTCCAGTCCTGTGTTCCTGCTGTCTTAGCCAGTCCTGTGTTCTCTGCCGTGTCTCTGCCAGCCTACTCGTCTGAGTTCCAGCTGTGCTCTTCTGCCAGTCCTGCCTAATGCCCGCACCAATCCTGGTGTTCCTGTCTCCCAAGTGGGATCAGCAGCCACAGCCAGACACCACCCTGGAGTAGCACCTGGCAGCTGCCTGCTGCACAAGCCTGACCTCACCATCAGAGGCTCCAGTGAAAACCCAGGCAGCTGTCATAGTCACGCCCCTTCCAGGGTAGTCTGGTTTGTGGCACAGTGGGGCCACAAACCCCCCCGAGCTCACGCCCACCAGTCTGCCACTTACGTGCTGTAGTAAAGTCTTGATCTTGTAACATAAATCCATCAGATACTCTGACGTCAGTGGATTTTGTCGGTTTTTGGTCAGGCAATCCTTTACTAGCTGCACCACCAGCCTGTGAGTGAAGCAGAGGATGCCATCGGGTGGTAGAAGCGCAATGTTAGGGCGATGGAAGATAAGAACCTCCAATAGCGCTTGTTCCTGAAAATCATTCAAATGTAATTCAGCCATAGTGAGAAATTGCAAATGCTCTCCGTCACTATAGAACCAAAAATGGCACCCGGAACCCTGCGCGGCTTCTATTTATAGGGGCTGTGATGTCATCATGGCCGAGCATCACCAGTGATGTCATCATGGCCGAGCATCACCAGTGATGTCATCATGGCCGAGCATCACCAGTGATGTCATCATGGCCGAGCATCACCAGTGATGTCATCATGGCCGAGCATCACCAGTGATGTCATCATGGCCGAGCATCACCAGTGATGTCATCATGGCCGAGCATCACCAGTGATGTCATCATGGCCGAGCATCACCAGTGATGTCATCATGGCCGAGCATCACCAGTGATGTCATCATGGCCGAGCATCACCAGTGATGTCATCATGGCTGAGCATCACCAGTGATGTCATCACGGATTCTTGTGATAGAATCTTCCAGCATCGGCTCTGCACAGATAGTTGCTGCCGGCAATATTTCGGATTCGCTCACACTTGTCTATCAATAATCCAGGATGTAATCTCAGGATGTAATAACTTTTCCTCCTTTATTATGTCCCAGCTAATTTACACTGATCTGATGTAGGGGACGATACGAGCCGACGCTCTGCAGACACGGATGTAATATAAAGCGGATCCTCCATAAATCGGTGTCATTGTAAAGATACAGATTACATTTAATATAAATCCTATTCTCTAACACCACAGTGTCATCTACACTTAGAGCAGAGCCGTCCCATGGTTATATGGGGATAATACTGGACGGGTCACTCACACCCCATTATCTGGTGATACACACTTACCGGCAGGGTCCAACTGGCCCACCAGAGAACTGGAGGATTCTCTGGGGGGGGGCCCAGGCACTGAAACCTGCTGACATACAGGGCTGGCAGCTGCCTAGGGCCCTTGCTGCTCCAGGGGCCCCAGCAAGTGGCGTGTCTCTAATAGTGGCAGACTACACAGCTGCTATGGGGCCCGTGAGTCAGGGGGACCCGAGGGAGCTACATTATATTCTATGGGGGCTGCATTATATTCTATGAGGGGGCTACTGTTGTGAATCCTGCTCTTGTGGTCCCTCCGGTGGTTGTAGGTGGGAATGCAGTTGTCTCTGAGTCACAGTCCTGGCCAGGTGTATTTGATGATTACAATTTAGATTGGGTTATTTAGATGGACTGGATCCTTTAGCCCTTGCCAGTTGTCATTTGTTTCTTGTGAAGTGATGGTTCACTATCTGGTTTCTCCTGCCTGCTGCCAAATTCAGCAAAGATAAGTGTTTGGGTCTTTGAATCTGTTGCACACGGCTGTGTGCTTGTTTTTGTTTTATTCCTGCTCTGTTTGTAGGATTCACTGAAGTTGCAGATTTACGCCCCTACATCTATTAGTTAGATGTAGGGAGTTTTTGTTATTTCTGCTGTGGATGTTTTGAAGGGTTTTTTACTGACCGCACAGAACTCTGTTCTTTCCTGTCCTATCTAGCTAGTTCGGCCTCCTGTGCTAAATTCTGTTTTCTGCCTGTGTATGTTTTTTCCTCTCCGACTCACCGCCAATATTTGTGGGGGGCTGTCTATCCTTTGGGGATTTTCTCTGAGGCAAGATAGTATTCCTCTTTCCATCTTTAGGGGTAATTAGTTCTCCGGCTGTGACGAGGTGTCTAGGTGTGTTAGGTACACTCCACGGCTACTTCTAGTTGCGGTGTTAAGTTCAGGATTGCGGTCAGTACAGTGGCCACGATCTCCAGTGATAGTTCTCATGCAGCTCCGAAGTCACCGGATCATAACAGGCTACATTATATTCTATGGGGGCTGCATTATATTCTGTGAGGGGGCTGCATTATGTTCTATGAGAGTGGGCTGCATTAAATTCTATGAGGGGTGCTGCATTATATTCTATGAGGGGGGCTACATTATATTCTATGGGGGTGCTCCAGTCCGACACTGCTTACCTGGCGGTCCAACGAGCGGTCCGGAAGTTCTAGTACACGCAGGATTTTTTTCGACCAGTTCTGTAATATAAGCCAAGTCTCCAGATTGAGACTTTTTTTCAGCCTATAAAGAAGAAAATAAACTAAAAAGAAAAATCTGAGATGATTGGCGGCCATTGTATGTGTCATCTGCTCCTCTCTGCAGATACACTAACTCCATACAGGATTTGGGGACTCGTCGTGTTTTATATTAGAGGAAAGAAGAAGCTTCTGTCCCACCATTATTATCTATGAGTATGGAGAAGTGTGCGGAGCGTCTCTGTAACAACTCTTCTGGCATCACGGCATGGCCTCACATCTCTCACACAATCTTACCCACTGCTCCAGGCCATGATGTGGTTTCTGTTTCATGCCAGCTCCATGTTCTGTGTCTCTGCTCTGTGCATGCTTCATGGCTATGTGTATAGGGGGCCGGCGCCTGAACTCTCTGGTTCTTATAGGAATCAGGTGCATCTGTCTAATCAGTTCCTGACCAATTACCAAGAGGCCTCCTGTATATAGTGCAGCTCCACCCAGTGGTCTGGGCCTGTGCAATGTGTTTGCTCAGTTAGTGTTTAGCTTCTGAGTTTGCCAGGTCTTGCTCTGAGTTACTCCCTCGCTGGAGGCTTTTCTCTGTGCTATTGCCTTGATCTTGTTGTCCGCCCTCCAGGAGGCAGTATATCCTGGTCCCTGTGTCTTTGTCCCTGTGTCTTTGTCCTTGTGTCTTGTTCCTTTGCCTTGTCTGTACTTAGTCTTATCTCGGTCTCCTTGTCTGTGGCTTCCTTCCCTGCTGTGTCTTTCCTTGTGTTCTCAGTCTGCTTACACTCTGCACTCTTGCAGCTCTGCCTGCTCTGTATCTTACTGGCTTTACCGCTGCTCCGCACTCCTGTAGTTCTGCTCCGTTCTACTCTGCTCCGCTCCCGTTGCTGCAGAAACCTCTTTCTGCAGTTCCTCTCTGCAATTCTTGCGGTTCCACTCTGCTTAGCTTCTGCAGTATCTCTTGCTGCAGCTTCTCTCCACATTCTTTGTGGCTCTGCTCAGCTTTTGTTGCTACGCTATCTCTTGCTGCTTTTCCACTCCTATCTGCAGTCTTGCACTCCTCTCCTGTGTGAACAGGTCCCTACCTGTTTCTTCATACCTCATTCCTTTCTGCTTGTTTCCTTTCCTGCACCTCCTGTATGAACAGGTCCCTACCTGTTCCTTCATATTTCATATCTGTTCCTGCACCTCCAGTGTGAACAGGTCCCTACCTGTTCCTCCAAACTACATATCTGTACCTGCACCTCCAGTGTGAACAGGCCCCTACCTGTTCCTCCATATACCACATCAACCAATCCTGTGTTCCTGCCCTGCCTTCCAGTCCTGTGTTCTCTACAGTGCCTCCCAATCCTGTGTTCCTGCCAGTCCTGCTGTTCCTGCCCTGCCTTCCAGTCCTGTGTTCCTGCTGTCTTAGCCAGTCCTGTGTTCTCTGCCGTGTCTCTGCCAGCCTACTCGTCTGAGTTCCAGCCGTGCTCTTCTGCCAGTCCTGCCTAATGCCCGCACCAATCCTGGTGTTCCTGTTTCCCAAGTGGGATCAGCAGCCACAGCCAGACACCACCCTGGAGTAGCACCTGGCAGCTGCCTGCTGCACAAGCCTGACCTCACCATCAGAGGCTCCAGTGAAAACCCAGGCAGCTGTCATAGTCACGCCCCTTCCAGGGTAGTCTGGTTTGTGGCCCAGTGGGGCCACAAACCCCCCGAGCTCACGCCCACCAGTCAGGGCGTGAGCGTGACAGTTTGCACAGGCCATGGCCTCCGCTGTATCCCATGTCCTACCGCTCTCAGAGCATGATGAACTTTCTCTCTACCAATATGAGCAAGCTGAAGAATTTGTTCCACCCTGTGTCGTTCCAATTGAGGAGACCTCGGGCCAAATCATAGTTTCAAATGCTCTCTACAACCAACTTCTGGCCTATGAGGAAGAGCACAACCCAGCAGACCCACCTAGGTTCTATGGGAATCCAGAGGAATGCCAAAGCTTCCTGGAACAGTGCTTGCGCTACATCCTGCAGAATGCAGCTTGTTTTCCCTCTGACCAGATTAAGATGGGCTACATCATGTCCTACCTAGCAGGAGATGCTTTATTATGGATTTGTCCCCTCTGGGAAGCAGGGGATCCTATCGTCATGAGTCTTGGGGCCTTCCTGGTGGCCTTCCGTAAAGTCTTTGACAAGCCTCGTCCTGCTGCTCCTGTGAAGTCTTCCCCATCTAGATCCGAGAGGCGCTCCAGATGGGCGAAACCCGTGAAGAAACCTCCACGTCAAGCCATGACCGTCTGTGATCCTCCAGTTCCTCTACCCGTTAAAGCAGCTACTCAAATAGAACCCAAAAAGACTGTCAAGAATGGACTGGCAAAGCACCAGTCTAAGACCAGTCGTAAGAAGGGCTTACTATGTCACTGCTGTTGTGAGGGACACCTGGATAGCCTCTGTCCAGGGGATCTAAAGCTCCAAAACCTCGGGCCAGTAGGAGAGACTGCCCTTGGTGAGAATAATTCCCTTCCGCTAAAGTCTGTGTCTGTTCCGGTGCCTTGTGGGAGCTTCGGCCCTGCAGATATATTCAAGCTGCTATCCAGACGGAGTCTAAATGTGGTTCCTGTTCCACTACTCCAGAATCCTGTGAAGGTGTTTGGTGATGCTCGAGCCCTACTTATGAACAGTCCAGTGTTGAAGGGACAACTACAGCTCCAAATCGGAGCATTATATGCGGAGAAATTTGTTTTCCACTTGTTGACCAGTCCGCCCGTCGGTTGTTCTGAACCGGATACTCTGCTGCCCGTTCCGGCCCGAAGACCCAGCGTGGTTCTGCGTTTGGAACTATCAAGTCTCCAGAAGTTTCTTGTTCCTAAACTGCAAGGTCAATGTACAGTGTTGATATCTTCTCCACCTAATTAGCTGGCTATTGAGTCACAGTGTGCTGACCTCACTGAAGTAAAGGAAGCAGTGGCGTCCTCTCCGCACACCTCCAGTGACCAGTTCCCAGAAACATCCCTGTTGCTTAAAAAATTTTCTCTGAACTTTGGGAAGAAGATGCTTCCTGTAATGATGCCTTCAGATTCCATGTGGCAGGTGGATGAAGAAATTGAAACTGAAGCTCTTGCATCTCTGTTCTTCACCAGTCCGGAGGAAGAGATGGTCCAGTTTTGTCAGAGTAACAGGCTGATGGGGCTTCCTGAAAGTATGCCTTCTGCTTCCAAGTGGCTACTTGATATTAAGACAGAGACTTACTCATCCTCTAATCTAGTAGAGGAGGTCCAGTTTTTTCAGGGTACCAGGCTGAAGATGTTTCCTGTATGTATGCCTCCAGCTTCCATCTGGCTATTGGGTGAAGATTCCAAGACAGAAGTGTTCTCATCTCTGCTTCCCACCGGTCTAAAGGAGGAGGTACAATCTTCTTGTGATGATGGGCTTAAATTGGATCCAGTGAAGGTGTCTTCAGTGTTCAAAGTATCAGATTATGTTGTGGTCAAATCGCAAGCTTCCAAGTCCCTGCTTTCAGTGAACCAGGTGAAAGAAGTCCTGGTCCTTGCATCTTCTGTGTGGGAAGCTGATCTTACTGGACTCAAAGAGACTGGGCAACCTGAGATCTCTAATGTCTCAAGTACCTCATTCTACCAGAGGAATGTTGTGATGGCTCTGACTATGTGTGCTCCTATCCTTCTTCTACAAGTTATTCTGGCGGGCTTGAAGAAGAGGGGCCGTAAAGGGGGGGTACTGTAACAACTCTTCTGGCATTACGGCATGGCCTCACATCTCTCACACAATCTTACCCACTGCTCCAGGCCATGATGTGGTTTCTGTTTCATGCCAGCTCCATGTTCTGTGTCTCTGCTCTGTGCATGCTTCATGGCTATGTGTATAGGGGGCCGGCGCCTGAACTCTCTGGTTCTTATAGGAATCAGGTGCATCTGTCTAATCAGTTCCTGACCAATTACCAAGAGGCCTCCTGTATATAGTGCAGCTCCACCCAGTGGTCTGGGCCTGTGCAATGTGTTTGCTCAGTTAGTGTTTAGCTTCTGAGTTTGCCAGGTCTTGCTCTGAGTTACTCCCTCGCTGGAGGCTTTTCTCTGTGCTATTGCCTTGATCTTGTTGTCCGCCCTCCAGGAGGCAGTATATCCTGGTCCCTGTGTCTTTGTCCCTGTGTCTTTGTCCTTGTGTCTTGTTCCTTTGCCTTGTCTGTACTTAGTCTTATCTCGGTCTCCTTGTCTGTGGCTTCCTTCCCTGCTGTGTCTTTCCTTGTGTTCTCAGTCTGCTTACACTCTGCACTCTTGCAGCTCTGCCTGCTCTGTATCTTACTGGCTTTACCGCTGCTCCGCACTCCTGTAGTTCTGCTCCGTTCTACTCTGCTCCGCTCCCGTTGCTGCAGAAACCTCTTTCTGCAGTTCCTCTCTGCAATTCTTGCGGTTCCACTCTGCTTAGCTTCTGCAGTATCTCTTGCTGCAGCTTCTCTCCACATTCTTTGTGGCTCTGCTCAGCTTTTGTTGCTACGCTATCTCTTGCTGCTTTTCCACTCCTATCTGCAGTCTTGCACTCCTCTCCTGTGTGAACAGGTCCCTACCTGTTTCTTCATACCTCATTCCTTTCTGCTTGTTTCCTTTCCTGCACCTCCTGTATGAACAGGTCCCTACCTGTTCCTTCATATTTCATATCTGTTCCTGCACCTCCAGTGTGAACAGGTCCCTACCTGTTCCTCCAAACTACATATCTGTACCTGCACCTCCAGTGTGAACAGGCCCCTACCTGTTCCTCCATATACCACATCAACCAATCCTGTGTTCCTGCCCTGCCTTCCAGTCCTGTGTTCTCTACAGTGCCTCCCAATCCTGTGTTCCTGCCAGTCCTGCTGTTCCTGCCCTGCCTTCCAGTCCTGTGTTCCTGCTGTCTTAGCCAGTCCTGTGTTCTCTGCCGTGTCTCTGCCAGCCTACTCGTCTGAGTTCCAGCCGTGCTCTTCTGCCAGTCCTGCCTAATGCCCGCACCAATCCTGGTGTTCCTGTTTCCCAAGTGGGATCAGCAGCCACAGCCAGACACCACCCTGGAGTAGCACCTGGCAGCTGCCTGCTGCACAAGCCTGACCTCACCATCAGAGGCTCCAGTGAAAACCCAGGCAGCTGTCATAGTCACGCCCCTTCCAGGGTAGTCTGGTTTGTGGCACAGTGGGGCCACAAACCCCCCCCGAGCTCACGCCCACCAGTCTGCCACTTACGTGCTGTAGTAAAGTCTTGATCTTGTAACATAAATCCGTCAGATACTCTGACGTCAGTGGATTTTGTCGGTTTTTGGTCAGGCAATCCTTTACTAGCTGCACCACCAGCCGGTGAGTGAAGCAGAGGATGCCATCGGGTGGTAGAAGCGCAATGTTAGGGCGATGGAAGATAAGAACCTCCAATAGCGCTTGTTCCTGAAAATCATTCAAATGTAATTCAGCCATAGTGAGAAATTGCAAATGCTCTCCGTCACTATAGAACCAAAAATGGCACCCGGAACCCTGCGCGGCTTCTATTTATAGGGGCTGTGATGTCATCATGGCCGAGCATCACCAGTGATGTCATCATGGCCGAGCATCACCAGTGATGTCATCATGGCCGAGCATCACCAGTGATGTCATCATGGCCGAGCATCACCAGTGATGTCATCATGGCCGAGCATCACCAGTGATGTCATCATGGCCGAGCATCACCAGTGATGTCATCATGGCCGAGCATCACCAGTGATGTCATCATGGCCGAGCATCACCAGTGATGTCATCATGGCCGAGCATCACCAGTGATGTCATCGTGGCCGAGCATCACCAGTGATGTCATCGTGGCCGAGCATCACCAGTGATGTCATCGTGGCCGAGCATCACCAGTGATGTCATCGTGGCTGAGCATCACCAGTGATGTCATCACGGATTCTTGTGATAGGATCTTCCAGCATCGGCTCTGCACAGATAGTTGGTGCCGGCAATATTTCGGATTCGCTCACACTTGTCTATCAATAATCCAGGATGTAATCTCAGGATGTAATAACTTTTCCTCCTTTATTATGTCCCAGCTAATTTACACTGATCTGATGTAGGGGACGATACGAGCCGACGCTCTGCAGACACGGATGTAATATAAAGCGGATCCTCCATAAATCGGTGTCATTGTAAAGATACAGATTACATTTAATATAAATCCTATTCTCTAACACCACAGTGTCATCTACACTTAGAGCAGAGCCGTCCCATGGTTATATGGGGATAATACTGGACGGGTCACTCACACCCCATTATCTGGTGATACACACTTACCGGCAGGGTCCAACTGGCCCACCAGAGAACTGGAGGATTCTCTGGGGGGGGCCCAGGCACTGAAACCTGCTGACATACAGGGCTGGCAGCTGCCTAGGGCCCTTGCTGCTCCAGGGGCCCCAGCAAGTGGCGTGTCTCTAATAGTGGCAGACTACACAGCTGCTATGGGGCCCGTGAGTCAGGGGGACCCGAGGGAGCTACATTATATTCTATGGGGGCTGCATTATATTCTATGAGGGGGCTACTGTTGTGAATCCTGCTCTTGTGGTCCCTCCGGTGGTTGTAGGTGGGAATGCAGTTGTCTCTGAGTCACAGTCCTGGCCAGGTGTATTTGATGATTACAATTTAGATTGGGTTATTTAGATGGACTGGATCCTTTAGCCCTTGCCAGTTGTCATTTGTTTCTTGTGAAGTGATGGTTCACTATCTGGTTTCTCCTGCCTGCTGCCAAATTCAGCAAAGATAAGTGTTTGGGTCTTTGAATCTGTTGCACACGGCTGTGTGCTTGTTTTTGTTTTATTCCTGCTCTGTTTGTAGGATTCACTGGAGTTGCAGATTTACGCCCCTACATCTATTAGTTAGATGTAGGGAGTTTTTGTTATTTCTGCTGTGGATGTTTTGAAGGGTTTTTTACTGACCGCACAGAACTCTGTTCTTTCCTGTCCTATCTAGCTAGTTCGGCCTCCTGTGCTAAATTCTGTTTTCTGCCTGTGTATGTTTTTTCCTCTCCGACTCACCGCCAATATTTGTGGGGGGCTGTCTATCCTTTGGGGATTTTCTCTGAGGCAAGATAGTATTCCTCTTTCCATCTTTAGGGGTAATTAGTTCTCCGGCTGTGACGAGGTGTCTAGGTGTGTTAGGTACACTCCACGGCTACTTCTAGTTGCGGTGTTAAGTTCAGGATTGCGGTCAGTACAGTGGCCACGATCTCCAGTGATAGTTCTCATGCAGCTCCGAAGTCACCGGATCATAACAGGCTACATTATATTCTATGGGGGCTGCATTATATTCTGTGAGGGGGCTGCATTATGTTCTATGAGAGTGGGCTGCATTAAATTCTATGAGGGGTGCTGCATTATATTCTATGAGGGGGGCTACATTATATTCTATGGGGGTGCTCCAGTCCGACACTGCTTACCTGGCGGTCCAACGAGCGGTCCGGAAGTTCTAGTACACGCAGGATTTTTTTCGACCAGTTCTGTAATATAAGCCAAGTCTCCAGATTGAGACTTTTTTTCAGCCTATAAAGAAGAAAATAAACTAAAAAGAAAAATCTGAGATGATTGGCGGCCATTGTATGTGTCATCTGCTCCTCTCTGCAGATACACTAACTCCATACAGGATTTGGGGACTCGTCGTGTTTTATATTAGAGGAAAGAAGAAGCTTCTGTCCCACCATTATTATCTATGAGTATGGAGAAGTGTGCGGAGCGTCTCTGTAACAACTCTTCTGGCATCACGGCATGGCCTCACATCTCTCACACAATCTTACCCACTGCTCCAGGCCATGATGTGGTTTCTGTTTCATGCCAGCTCCATGTTCTGTGTCTCTGCTCTGTGCATGCTTCATGGCTATGTGTATAGGGGGCCGGCGCCTGAACTCTCTGGTTCTTATAGGAATCAGGTGCATCTGTCTAATCAGTTCCTGACCAATTACCAAGAGGCCTCCTGTATATAGTGCAGCTCCACCCAGTGGTCTGGGCCTGTGCAATGTGTTTGCTCAGTTAGTGTTTAGCTTCTGAGTTTGCCAGGTCTTGCTCTGAGTTACTCCCTCGCTGGAGGCTTTTCTCTGTGCTATTGCCTTGATCTTGTTGTCCGCCCTCCAGGAGGCAGTATATCCTGGTCCCTGTGTCTTTGTCCCTGTGTCTTTGTCCTTGTGTCTTGTTCCTTTGCCTTGTCTGTACTTAGTCTTATCTCGGTCTCCTTGTCTGTGGCTTCCTTCCCTGCTGTGTCTTTCCTTGTGTTCTCAGTCTGCTTACACTCTGCACTCTTGCAGCTCTGCCTGCTCTGTATCTTACTGGCTTTACCGCTGCTCCGCACTCCTGTAGTTCTGCTCCGTTCTACTCTGCTCCGCTCCCGTTGCTGCAGAAACCTCTTTCTGCAGTTCCTCTCTGCAATTCTTGCGGTTCCACTCTGCTTAGCTTCTGCAGTATCTCTTGCTGCAGCTTCTCTCCACATTCTTTGTGGCTCTGCTCAGCTTTTGTTGCTACGCTATCTCTTGCTGCTTTTCCACTCCTATCTGCAGTCTTGCACTCCTCTCCTGTGTGAACAGGTCCCTACCTGTTTCTTCATACCTCATTCCTTTCTGCTTGTTTCCTTTCCTGCACCTCCTGTATGAACAGGTCCCTACCTGTTCCTTCATATTTCATATCTGTTCCTGCACCTCCAGTGTGAACAGGTCCCTACCTGTTCCTCCAAACTACATATCTGTACCTGCACCTCCAGTGTGAACAGGCCCCTACCTGTTCCTCCATATACCACATCAACCAATCCTGTGTTCCTGCCCTGCCTTCCAGTCCTGTGTTCTCTACAGTGCCTCCCAATCCTGTGTTCCTGCCAGTCCTGCTGTTCCTGCCCTGCCTTCCAGTCCTGTGTTCCTGCTGTCTTAGCCAGTCCTGTGTTCTCTGCCGTGTCTCTGCCAGCCTACTCGTCTGAGTTCCAGCCGTGCTCTTCTGCCAGTCCTGCCTAATGCCCGCACCAATCCTGGTGTTCCTGTTTCCCAAGTGGGATCAGCAGCCACAGCCAGACACCACCCTGGAGTAGCACCTGGCAGCTGCCTGCTGCACAAGCCTGACCTCACCATCAGAGGCTCCAGTGAAAACCCAGGCAGCTGTCATAGTCACGCCCCTTCCAGGGTAGTCTGGTTTGTGGCCCAGTGGGGCCACAAACCCCCCGAGCTCACGCCCACCAGTCAGGGCGTGAGCGTGACAGTTTGCACAGGCCATGGCCTCCGCTGTATCCCATGTCCTACCGCTCTCAGAGCATGATGAACTTTCTCTCTACCAATATGAGCAAGCTGAAGAATTTGTTCCACCCTGTGTCGTTCCAATTGAGGAGACCTCGGGCCAAATCATAGTTTCAAATGCTCTCTACAACCAACTTCTGGCCTATGAGGAAGAGCACAACCCAGCAGACCCACCTAGGTTCTATGGGAATCCAGAGGAATGCCAAAGCTTCCTGGAACAGTGCTTGCGCTACATCCTGCAGAATGCAGCTTGTTTTCCCTCTGACCAGATTAAGATGGGCTACATCATGTCCTACCTAGCAGGAGATGCTTTATTATGGATTTGTCCCCTCTGGGAAGCAGGGGATCCTATCGTCATGAGTCTTGGGGCCTTCCTGGTGGCCTTCCGTAAAGTCTTTGACAAGCCTCGTCCTGCTGCTCCTGTGAAGTCTTCCCCATCTAGATCCGAGAGGCGCTCCAGATGGGCGAAACCCGTGAAGAAACCTCCACGTCAAGCCATGACCGTCTGTGATCCTCCAGTTCCTCTACCCGTTAAAGCAGCTACTCAAATAGAACCCAAAAAGACTGTCAAGAATGGACTGGCAAAGCACCAGTCTAAGACCAGTCGTAAGAAGGGCTTACTATGTCACTGCTGTTGTGAGGGACACCTGGATAGCCTCTGTCCAGGGGATCTAAAGCTCCAAAACCTCGGGCCAGTAGGAGAGACTGCCCTTGGTGAGAATAATTCCCTTCCGCTAAAGTCTGTGTCTGTTCCGGTGCCTTGTGGGAGCTTCGGCCCTGCAGATATATTCAAGCTGCTATCCAGACGGAGTCTAAATGTGGTTCCTGTTCCACTACTCCAGAATCCTGTGAAGGTGTTTGGTGATGCTCGAGCCCTACTTATGAACAGTCCAGTGTTGAAGGGACAACTACAGCTCCAAATCGGAGCATTATATGCGGAGAAATTTGTTTTCCACTTGTTGACCAGTCCGCCCGTCGGTTGTTCTGAACCGGATACTCTGCTGCCCGTTCCGGCCCGAAGACCCAGCGTGGTTCTGCGTTTGGAACTATCAAGTCTCCAGAAGTTTCTTGTTCCTAAACTGCAAGGTCAATGTACAGTGTTGATATCTTCTCCACCTAATTAGCTGGCTATTGAGTCACAGTGTGCTGACCTCACTGAAGTAAAGGAAGCAGTGGCGTCCTCTCCGCACACCTCCAGTGACCAGTTCCCAGAAACATCCCTGTTGCTTAAAAAATTTTCTCTGAACTTTGGGAAGAAGATGCTTCCTGTAATGATGCCTTCAGATTCCATGTGGCAGGTGGATGAAGAAATTGAAACTGAAGCTCTTGCATCTCTGTTCTTCACCAGTCCGGAGGAAGAGATGGTCCAGTTTTGTCAGAGTAACAGGCTGATGGGGCTTCCTGAAAGTATGCCTTCTGCTTCCAAGTGGCTACTTGATATTAAGACAGAGACTTACTCATCCTCTAATCTAGTAGAGGAGGTCCAGTTTTTTCAGGGTACCAGGCTGAAGATGTTTCCTGTATGTATGCCTCCAGCTTCCATCTGGCTATTGGGTGAAGATTCCAAGACAGAAGTGTTCTCATCTCTGCTTCCCACCGGTCTAAAGGAGGAGGTACAATCTTCTTGTGATGATGGGCTTAAATTGGATCCAGTGAAGGTGTCTTCAGTGTTCAAAGTATCAGATTATGTTGTGGTCAAATCGCAAGCTTCCAAGTCCCTGCTTTCAGTGAACCAGGTGAAAGAAGTCCTGGTCCTTGCATCTTCTGTGTGGGAAGCTGATCTTACTGGACTCAAAGAGACTGGGCAACCTGAGATCTCTAATGTCTCAAGTACCTCATTCTACCAGAGGAATGTTGTGATGGCTCTGACTATGTGTGCTCCTATCCTTCTTCTACAAGTTATTCTGGCGGGCTTGAAGAAGAGGGGCCGTAAAGGGGGGGTACTGTAACAACTCTTCTGGCATTACGGCATGGCCTCACATCTCTCACACAATCTTACCCACTGCTCCAGGCCATGATGTGGTTTCTGTTTCATGCCAGCTCCATGTTCTGTGTCTCTGCTCTGTGCATGCTTCATGGCTATGTGTATAGGGGGCCGGCGCCTGAACTCTCTGGTTCTTATAGGAATCAGGTGCATCTGTCTAATCAGTTCCTGACCAATTACCAAGAGGCCTCCTGTATATAGTGCAGCTCCACCCTGTGTTCTGGGCCTGTGCAATGTGTTTGCTCAGTTAGTGTTTAGCTTCTGAGTTTGCCAGGTCTTGCTCTGAGTTACTCCCTCGCTGGAGGCTTTTCTCTGCTATTGCCTTGATCTTGTTGTCCGCCCTCCAGGAGGTAGTATATCCTGGTCCCTGTGTCTTTGTCCCTGTGTCTTTGTCCTTGTGTCTTGTTCCTTTGCCTTGTCTGTACTTAGTCTTATCTCGGTCTCCTTGTCTGTGGCTTCCTTCCCTGCTGTGTCTTTCCTTGTGTTCTCAGTCTGCTTACACTCCGCACTCTTGCAGCTCTGCCTGCTCTGTATCTTACTGGCTTTACCGCTGCTCCGCACTCCTGTGGTTCTGCTCCGTTCTACTCTGCTCCGCTCCCGTTGCTGCAGAAACCTCTTTCTGCAGTTCCTCTCTGCAATTCTTGCGGTTCCACTCTGCTTAGCTTCTGCAGTATCTCTTGCTGCAGCTTCTCTCCACATTCTTTGTGGCTCTGCTCAGCTTTTGTTGCTACGCTATCTCTTGCTGCTTTTCCACTCCTATCTGCAGTCTTGCACTCCTCTCCTGTGTGAACAGGTCCCTACCTGTTTCTTCATACCTCATTCCTTTCTGCTTGTTTCCTTTCCTGCACCTCCTGTATGAACAGGTCCCTACCTGTTCCTTCATATTTCATATCTGTTCCTGCACCTCCAGTGTGAACAGGTCCCTACCTGTTCCTCCAAACTACATATCTGTACCTGCACCTCCAGTGTGAACAGGCCCCTACCTATTCCTTCATATACCACATCAACCAATCCTGTGTTCCTGCCAGTCCTGCCGTTCCTGCCCTGCCTTCCAGTCCTGTGTTCTCTGCAGTGCCTCCCAATCCTGTGTTCCTGCCAGTCCTGCTGTTCCTGCCCTGCCTTCCAGTCCTGTGTTCCTGCTGTCTTAGCCAGTCCTGTGTTCTCTGCCGTGTCTCTGCCAGCCTACTCGTCTGAGTTCCAGCCGTGCTCTTCTGCCAGTCCTGCCTAATGCCCGCACCAATCCTTGTGTTCCTGTCTCCCAAGTGGGATCAGCAGCCACAGCCAGACACCACCCTGGAGCAGCACCTGGCAGCTGCCTGCTGCACAAGCCTGACCTCACCATCAGAGGCTCCAGTGAAAACCCAGGCAGCTGTCATAGTCACGCCCCTTCCAGGGTAGTCTGGTTTGTGGCACAGTGGGGCCACAAACACCCCGAGCTCACGCCCACCAGTCAGGGCGTGAGCGTGACAGTCTGCCACTTACCTGCTGTAGTAAAGTCTTGATGTTGTAACATAAATCCGTCAGATACTCTGACGTCAGTTGATTTTGTCGGTTTTTGGTCAGGCAATCCTTTATTAGCTGCACCACCAGCCGGTGAGTGAAGCAGAGGATGCCATCGGGTGGTAGAAGTACAATGTTAGGGCGATGGAACATAAGAATCTCCAATAGCGCTTGTTCCTGAAAATAGTTCAGATGTAATTCAGCCATATTGAGAAATTGCAAATGCTCTCCGTCACTATAGAACCAAAAATGGCACCCGGAACCCTGCGCGGCTTCTATTTATAGGGGCTGTGATGTCATCATGGCCGAGCATCAGCAGTGATGTCATCATGGCCGAGCATCACCAGTGATGTCATCATGGCCGAGCATCACCAGTGATGTCGTCATGGTCGAGCATCACCAGTGATGTCATCATGGCTGAGCATCAGGAGTGATGTCATCACGGATTCTTGTGATAGAATCTTCCAGCATCGGCTCTGCACAGAATGCAGAATGGCATAACCAGGCACTCAAAATGGCCCTCGGGTGTATTAAATGTTGTTTTCCTTTCATCGCCTTGTTTAATACGCACAAGATTATACGCCCCTCGAAGATCTATCTTGGTGAACCAACTAGCCCCTTTAATACGAGCAAACAAATCAGACAGCAACGGCAATGGATACTGAAATTTGACTGTAATTTTATTAAGAAGGCGGTAATCAGTACAAGGTCTCAAAGAACCATCCTTCTTGGCCACAAAAAAGAACCCTGCTCCTAACGGTGATGACCACGGGCTAATATGGCCTTTCTCCAAAGATTCCTTTATATAACTCCGCATAGTGGCGTGTTCTGGCACAGATAAATTGAACAATCGGCCCTTAGGAAACTTACTACCAGGAATCCAATTAATTGCACAATCGCAATCCCTATGAGGAGGTAGGGCACTGGATTTGGGCTCATCAAATACATCCCGATAATCCGACAAAAACTCTGGAACTTCAGAAGGAGTGGAAGACGAAATAGACAAAAATGGAACATCACCATGTACCCCCTGGCAACCCCAGCTGGACACAGACATAGATTTCCAGTCCAATACTGGATTATGAACCTGTAGCCATGGCAACCCCAAAACGACCACATCATGCAGATTATGCAACACCAGAAAGCGGATATCCTCCTGATGTGCAGGAGCCATGCACATGGTCAATTGGGTCCAGCACTGAGGCTTATTCTTGGCCAAAGGCGTAGCATCAATTCCTCTCAATGGAATAGGATACTGCAAGGGCTCCAAGAAAAAACCACAGCGCCTAGCATACTCCAAGTCCATCAAATTCAGGGCAGCGCCTGAATCCACAAATGCCATAACAGAATAGGATGACAAAGAGCAAATCAGAGCAACGGACAATAGAAATTTAGACTGTACCGTACCACAGTAAAAACACAGCTCATTCCGACATCTGTGTTCTTGCCGTTCAGCTCTGGTCAAAGTCCTATCACATTGCATAGGCTCAGGCTCTTGCTCAGATAGTACCGCGAAATGGTGCACAGCTTTACGCTCACGCAAGCGTCGATCGATCTGAATGGCCAAAGACATAGACTCATTCAGACCAGCAGGCATGGGAAATCCCACCATGACATCCTTAAGGGCTTCAGAGAGACCCTTTCTGAAGATTGCTGCCAGGGCACATTCATTCCACTGAGTGAGCACAGACCACTTTCTAAACTTCTGACAATATATCTCCGCTTCATCCTGACCCTGACACAGAGCCAGCAAGATTTTCTCTGCCTGATCCACTGAATTAGGTTCGTCATAAAGCAATCCAAGCGCCAGGAAAAACGCATCAACATCCATCACGCAATGCCGGATCTCCTGGCGCAAGGGAAAATGCCCAGTCTTGAGGGTCACCACGTAACAAAGAAATAATGATCTTTACTTGTTGAACAGGGTCACCTGAGGAGTGAGGTTTCAAGGCAAGAAACAATTTACAATTATTTTTGAAATTCAAGAACTTAGATCTATCACCAAAAAACAAATCAGGAATTGGAATCCTAGGCTCTGACATCGGATTCTGAACCACAAAATCTTGAATGTTTTGTACCCTTGTAGTGAGATTATCCATCAAAGAGGACAGACCTTGAATGTCCATGTTTACACCTGTGTCCTGAACCACCCAGAGGTAAAGGGGGAAAAGAGAGACAAAACACACTGCAAAGAAAATAAAATGGTCTCATAACTTCTCTTATCCCTCTATTGAGATGCATTAGTACTTTGGGCCACCTGTACTGTTATGACCTGGTGGTCAGGACAATAATGGACCTGGTGGTTAAGAGCACACGGAAAGACCTGATAGTTACTGATAATTAAGGACGAGCTCTGGGACGTGGGAACTCTGCTGACCGCAATCCCTAATCCTATCACACACACTAGAAATAACCGTGGATTGCTCCTAACGCTCCCTATGCAACTCGGCACAGCCTAAGGAACTAGCTAGCCCTGAAGATAGAAAAACGAAGCCTACCTTGCCTCAGAGAAATTCCCCAAAGGAAAAGGCAGCCCCCCACATACAATGACTGTGAGCAAAGGTGAAAATACAAACACAGAGATGAAATAGATTTAGCAAAGCAAGGCCCGACTTACTGAACAGACTGAGGATAGGAAAGGTTGCTTTGCGGTCAGCACAAAAACCTACAAAAAGACCACGCAGAGGGCGCAAAAAGACCCTCCGCACCGACTCACGGTGCGGAGGCGCTCCCTCTGCGTCCCAGAGCTTCCAGCAAGCAAGACAACAATAAAAATAGCAAGCTGGACAGAAAAATAGCAAACCAAAGAAAAACAAGCAGGAACTTAGCATCTGCTGGGAAGACAGGTCACAAGAACGATCCAGGAGTGAACTAGACCAATACTGGAACATTGCCAGGTGGCATGGAGCAAAGATCTAAGTGGAGTTAAATAGAGCAGCCAGCTAACGAATTAACCTCGTCACCTGTGGAAGGAAACTCAGAAACACCCACCAGAGGAAGTCCATGGATAGAACCAGCCGAAGTACCATTCATGACCACAGGAGGGAGCCAGACAACAGAATTCACAACACTTGTCTATCAATAATCCAGGATGTAATCTCAGGACGCTCTGCAGACACGGATGTAATATAAAGCGGATCCTCCATAAATCGGTGTCATTGTGAAGATACAGATTTCATTTAATATAAATCATATTCTCTAACACCACAGTGTCATCTACACTTAGAGCAGAGCCGTCCCATGGTTATATGGGGATAATACTGGACGGGTCACTCACACCCCATGATCTGGTGATACACAGACACTTACCGGCAGAGTCCAACTGGCCCAACAGAGAACTGGAGGATTCTCTGGGGGGCCCAGGCACTGAAACCTGCTAACATACAGGGCTGGCAGCTGCCTAGGGCCCCTGCTACTCCAGGGGCCCCAGCCAGTGGCGTGTCTCTAATAGTGGCAGACTACACAGCTGCTATGGGGCCCATGAGTCAGGGGGACCTGAGGGAGCTACATTATATTCTATGGGGGCTGCATTATATTCTATGAGGGGGCTACTGTTGTGAATTCTGCTCTTGTGGTCCTTCCGGTGGTTGTAGGTGGACATCAGATCAGTGTAAATTAGCTGGGACATAATAAAGGAGGAAAAGTTATTACATCTTGAGATTACATCCTGGATTATTGATAGACAAGTGTGAGCGAACCCGAAATATTGCCGGCAGCAACTATCTGTGCAGAGCCGATGCTGGAAGATTCTATCACAAGAATCCGTGATGACATCACTCCTGATGCTCAGCCATGATGACATCACTGGTGATGCTCGGCCATGATGACATCACTGGTGATGCTCGGCCATGATGACATCACTGGTGATGCTCGGCCATGATGACATCACTGGTGATGCTCGGCCATGATGACATCACTGGTGATGCTCGGCCATGATGACATCACTGGTGATGCTCGGCCATGATGACATCACTGGTGATGCTCGGCCATGATGACATCACTGGTGATGCTCGGCCATGATGACATCACAGCCCCTATAAATAGAAGCCGCGCAGGGTTCCAGGTGCCATTTTTGGTTCTATAGTGACGGAGAGCATTTGCAATTTCTCACTATGGCTGAATTACATCTGAACGATTTTCAGGAACAAGCGCTATTGGAGGTTCTTATCTTCCATCGCCCTAACATTGCGCTTCTACCACCCGATGGCATCCTCTGCTTCACTCACCGGCTGGTGGAGCAGCTAGTAAAGGATTGCCTGACCAAAAACCGACAAAATCAACTGAAGTCAGAGTATCTGAGGGATTTATGTTACAACATCAAGACTTTACTACAGCAGGTAAGTGGCAGACGCTCCGCACACAACTTCTCCATACTCATAGATAATAATGGTGGGACAGAAGCTTCTTCTTTCCTCTAATATAAAACACGACGAGTCCCCAAATCCTGTATGGAGTTAGTGTATCTGCAGAGAGGAGCAGATGACACATACAATGGCCGCCAATCATCTCAGATTTTTCTTTTTAGTTTCTTTTCTTCTTTATAGGCTGAAAAAAAGTCTCAATCTGGAGACTTGGCTTATATTACAGAACTGGTCGAAAAAAATCCTGCGTGTACTAGAACTTCCGGACCGCTCGTTGGACCGCCAGGTAAGCAGTGTCGGACTGGAGCACCCCCATAGAATATAATGTAGCCCCCCTCATAGAATATAATGCAGCACCCCTCATAGAATATAATGCAGCCCACTCTCATAGAACATAATGCAGCCCCCTCATAGAATATAATGCAGCCCCCATAGAATATAATGTAGCCTGTTATGATCCGGTGACTTCGGAGCTGCATGAGAACTATCACTGGAGATCGTGGCCACTGTACTGACCGCAATCCTGAACTTAACACCGCAACTAGAAGTAGCCGTGGAGTGTACCTAACACACCTAGACACCTCGTCACAGCCGGAGAACTAATTACCCCTAAAGATGGAAAGAGGAATACTATCTTGCCTCAGAGAAAATCCCCAAAGGATAGACAGCCCCCCACAAATATTGGCGGTGAGTCGGAGAGGAAAAAACATACACAGGCAGAAAACAGAATTTAGCACAGGAGGCCGAACTAGCTAGATAGGACAGGAAAGAACAGAGTTCTGTGCGGTCAGTAAAAAACCCTTCAAAACATCCACAGCAGAAATAACAAAAACTCCCTACATCTAACTAATAGATGTAGGGGCGTAAATCTGCAACTCCAGTGAATCCTACAAACAGAGCAGGAATAAAACAAAAACAAGCACACAGCCGTGTGCAACAGATTCAAAGACCCAAACACTTATCTTTGCTGAATTTGGCAGCAGGCAGGAGAAACCAGATAGTGAACCATCACTTCACAAGAAACATATGACAACTGGCAAGGGCTAAAGGATCCAGCCCATCTAAATAACCCAGTCTGAATTATAATCATCAAATACACCTGGCCAGGACTGTGACTCAGAGACAACTGCATTCCCACCTACAACCACCGGAGGGACCACAAGAGAAGAATTCACAACAGTACCCCCCCCCCACTTGAGAAGGGGTCACCGAACCCTCACCAGGGCCCCCAGGGCGATCAGGACGAGCCAGATGAAAGGCACGGACCAAATCAGCAGCATGGACATCAGAGGCAAAAACCCAAGAATTATCCTCCTGGCCATAACCCTTCCATTTGACCAGGTACTGAAGCTTCCGCCTCGAAAAACGGGAATCCAAAATCTTCCCAACAACATATTCCAACTCCCCATCAACCAACACAGGGGCCGGAGGATCAACAGAGGGAACAACAGGCTCCACATATTTCCGCAGCAAAGATCTATGGAAGACATTATGGATAGCAAAAGAGGCCGGAAGCGCCAGTCGAAAAGACACCGGATTAATAATCTCAGAAATCCTGTAAGGACCAATAAACCGGGGCGTAAACTTAGGAGAAGAAACCTCCATAGGAACATGACGGGAGGATAACCAGACCAAATCCCCAACCCGAAGCCGGGAACCAACACACCGATGACGATTAGCAAAATGCTGAGCCTCCTCCTGAGCCAACACCAACTTGTCCACCACATGAGCCCAAATCTGCTGCAACCTGTCCACAACAGAATCCACACCAGGACAGTCAGAAGGCTCAACCTGCCCAGAAGAAAAACGAGGATGAAAACCAAAATTACAAAGGAAAGGCGAAACCAAGGTAGCAGAACTAGCCCGATTATTAAGGGCGAACTCGCCCAATGGCAAGAAAGCCACCCAATCATCCTGATCAGCAGACACAAAGCATCTCAAATAAGTCCCCAAGGTCTGATTAGTGCGCTCGGTTTGGCCATTTGTCTGAGGATCAAACGCAGAAGAAAAAGACAATTCAATGCCCAGC
This sequence comes from Ranitomeya imitator, assembly GCF_032444005.1. Taxonomy (NCBI): domain Eukaryota; kingdom Metazoa; phylum Chordata; class Amphibia; order Anura; family Dendrobatidae; genus Ranitomeya; species Ranitomeya imitator. Next base: position 24,156,365 of record NC_091282.1, read on the forward strand.
CTAGCACAAAAGGCCCGCAAAAACCTAGAAACAAACTGGGAACCTCTGTCGGACACAATATTCTCCAGAATACCATGCAAACGAACCACATGTTGAAAAAACAATGGAACCAAATCTGAAGAGGAAGGCAATTTAGGCAAGGGCACCAAATGAACCATCTTAGAGAACCGGTCACAAACAACCCAGATAACAGACATCTTCTGGGAGACCGGAAGATCAGAAATAAAATCCATCGAAATATGCGTCCAGGGCCTCTCAGGAATAGGCAATGGCAAAAGCAACCCACTAGCACGGGAACAACAAGGCTTAGCCCGCGCACAAGTCCCACAGGACTGCACAAAAGAACGCACATCATGCGACAATGAAGGCCACCAAAAGGACCTACTAACCAAATCTCTAGTACCAAAAATGCCAGGATGACCAGCCAACACGGAACAGTGAACCTCAGAAATCACTCTACTAGTCCACCTGTCAGGAACAAACAGTTTCCCCACAGGACAGCGGTCAGGTTTATCAGCTTGAAATTCCTGAAGAACCCGTCGTAAATCAGGGGAAATGGCAGAAAGGACCACCCCTTCTTTCAGAATACCGACCGGCTCCAAGACCTCAGGAGAATCAGGCAAAAAAATCCTAGAGAGGGCATCAGCCTTAATATTCTTAGAACCCGGAAGGTACGAGACCACGAAATCAAAACGAGAAAAAAACAAAGACCATCGAGCCTGTCTAGGATTCAGCCATTTGGCAGACTCAAGGTAAATCAAATTCTTATGATCGGTCAAGACCACAATACGGTCCTTAGCTCCTTCAAGCCAATGTCGCCACTCCTCAAATGCCCACTTCATAGCCAACAACTCTCGATTGCCGACATCATAATTGCGTTCAGCAGGCGAAAATTTACAGGAAAAGAAGGCACACGGTTTCATTAAGGAACCAACAGGATCCCTCTGAGACAAAACAGCCCCTGCCCCAATCTCAGAAGCGTCAACCTCAACCTGAAACGGAAGAGAAACATCCCATTGACGCAACACAGGAGCAGAAGTAAATCGACGTTTAAGCTCCTGAAAGGCAGACAGAGCCGCAGAGGACCAATTCGCCACATCAGCACCTTTCTTCCTCAAATCTGTCAAGGGTTTAACCACGCTAGAAAAATTAGCAATGAAACGGCGATAAAAATTTGCAAAACCCCAAAATTTCTGAAGGCTCTTCACGGATGTGGGCTGAATCCAATCATGAATGGCCTGAACCTTAACCGGATCCATCTCTATAGACGAGGGAGAAAAAATGAAGCCCCAAAAAGAAACCTGCACCCCAAAGAGACACTTAGACCCTTTCACAAACAGGGCATTGTCACGAAGTATCTGAAATACCATCCTGACCTGTTGCACATGAGACTCCCAATCATCGGAAAAAATCAAAATATCATCCAAATATACAATCAAGAATTTATCAAGATAAGTCCGGAAGATATCATGCATGAAGGACTGAAAAACAGATGGAGCATTAGAGAGTCTGAATGGCATCACAAGGTATTCAAAATGGCCTTCGGGCGTGTTAAACGCAGTTTTCCACTCATCACCCTGCTTAATACGAACAAGATTATATGCCCCTCGAAGGTCAATCTTAGTAAACCAACTAGCTCCCTTGATCCTAGCAAACAAATCGGGAAGCAAAGGCAAAGGGTATTGAAACTTGACCGTGATTTTATTCAAGAGGCGATAATCTATACAGGGTCTCAAGGAACCATCTTTTTAGCAACAAAAAAGAACCCTGCTCCCAACGGTGAAGAAGATGGTCGAATATGCCCTTTCTCCAAAGACTCCTCCTTAATATAGCTCCGCATGGCGGTATGTTCAGGCACAGATAGGTTGAAAAGTCGACCCTTAGGAAACTTACAGCCTGGAATCAAGTCAATAGCACAATCACAATCCCTGTGCGGCGGAAGAAAACTGGACTTGGGCTCATCGAATACATCCTGAAAATCAGACAAAAACTCTGGAATCTCAGAAGGTGAAGAAGAGGAGATTGACATCAAAGGAACATCATTATGAACCCCCTGACAACCCCAACTAGTCACAGACATGGATCTCCAGTCCAACACAGGATTATGTACCTGCAACCACGGAAAACCCAGCACGACAACATCATGCAAGTTTTGTAACACCAGAAAACGAATATCTTCCTGATGGGCTGGCGCCATGCGCATGGTTACCTGTGTCCAAAACTGGGGCTTATTTGTAGCCAAGGGTGTAGCATCAATGCCCCTTAAAGGAATAGGGTTCTGCAAAGGCTGTAAGGGAAAACCACAACGCTTGGCAAGTTCTAAATCCATCAAATTCAAGGCAGCGCCTGAATCCACAAACGCCATGACCGAAAATGATGACAATGAGCAGATCAAGGACACAGATAATAAAAATTTAGGATGTACAATACTGATGGTAATTGAACTGGCGATCCTCTTAGTCCGCTTAGGGCAGACAGAAATGACATGAGAAGTATCGCCGCAATAATAACACAACCTGTTTTGACGTCTGAAACCTTGTCGTTCCGTTCTAGACAGAAATATATCACATTGCATAGGCTCAGAAATGCCACGCAGCAGTGATATAACGATCTTTACCTGATGAATGGAATCACCAGAAGATCGAGGTCTCAGAGCAAAAAAAAAGTTTACAGTTATTTTTGAAACTCAAAAATTTAGACCTGTCACCAGAAAATAAATCAGGAGTAAGAATCTTTGATTCTAAAGCAGAAGTCTGAAAAATATACTCAGAAATACCTTGCACCCTAGCAGCAATCTGGTCTACACGAGAGGCTAAATCCTGAACATTCATGCTAGCAAAGGGCTCGTCAGTCACCCAGATGTAAAGAGGGAGGGAGGAGAACACACAACATGCTGGAGGAAAAAAAATGGCTCAAGAGCTTCCTTCCCTTCTTCTGAGATGCATTTAACTCATTGTTGGCCAGTTGTACTGTTATGATCCGGTGACTTCGGAGCTGCATGAGAACTATCACTGGAGATCGTGGCCACTGTACTGACCGCAATCCTGAACTTAACACCGCAACTAGAAGTAGCCGTGGAGTGTACCTAACATACCTAGACACCTTGTCACAGCCGGAGAACTAATTACCCCTAAAGATGGAAAGAGGAATACTATCTTGCCTCAGAGAAAATCCCCAAAGGATAGACAGCCCCCCACAAATATTGGCGGTGAGTTGGAGAGGAAAAAACATACACAGGCAGAAAACAGAATTTAGCACAGGAGGCCGAACTAGCTAGATAGGACAGGAAAGAACAGAGTTCTGTGCGGTCAGTAAAAAACCCTTCAAAACATCCACAGCAGAAATAACAAAAACTCCCTACATCTAACTAATAGATTTAGGGGCGTAAATCTGCAACTCCAGTGAATCCTACAAACAGAGCAGGAATAAAATAAAAACAAGCACACAGCCATGTGCAACAGATTCAAAGACCCAAACACTTATCTTTGCTGAATTTGGCAGCAGGCAGGAGAAACCAGAAAGTGAACCATCACTTCACAAGAAACAAATGACAACTGGCAAGGGCTAAAGGATCCAGCCCATCTAAATAACCCAGTCTGAATTGTAATCATCAAATACACCTGGCCAGGACTGTGACTCAGAGACAACTGCATTCCCACCTACAACCACCGGAGGGACCACAAGGGCAGAATTCACAACAGTTTTCCCCCTTGAGGAGGGGTCACCGAACCCTCACCAGGGCGATCAGGACGAGCCAGATGAAAGGCACGGACCAAATCAGCAGCATGGACATCAGAGGCAAAACCCAAGAATTATCCTCCTGGCCATAACCCTTCCATTTGACCAGGTACTGAAGCTTCCGCCTCGAAAAACGGGAATCCAAAATCTTCCCAACAACATATTCCAACTCCCCATCAACCAACACAGGGGCCGGAGGATCAACAGAGGGAACAACAGGCTCCACATATTTCCGCAGCAAAGATCTATGGAAGACATTATGGATAGCAAAAGAGGCCGGAAGCGCCAGTCGAAAAGACACCAGATTAATAATCTCAGAAATCCTGTAAGGACCAATAAACCGAGGCTTAAACTTAGGAGAAGAAACCTCCATAGGAACATGACGGGAGGACAACCAGACCAAATCCCCAACCCGAAGCCGGGAACCAACACACCGATGACGATTAGCAAAATGCTGAGCCTCCTCCTGAGCCAACACCAACTTGTCCACCACATGAGCCCAAATCTGCTGCAACCTGTCCACAACAGAATCCACACCAGGACAGTCAGAAGGCTCAACCTGCCCAGAAGAAAAACGAGGATGAAAACCAAAATTACAAAGGAAAGGCGAAACCAAGGTAGCAGAACTAGCCCGATTATTAAGGGCGAACTCGCCCAATGGCAAGAAAGCCACCCAATCATCCTGATCAGCAGACACAAAGCATCTCAAATAAGTCCCCAAGGTCTGATTAGTGCGCTCGGTTTGGCCATTTGTCTGAGGATGAAACGCAGAAGAAAAAGACAATTCAATGCCCAGCCTAGCACAAAAGGCCCGCCAAAACCTAGAAACAAACTGGGAACCTCTGTCGGACACAATATTCTCCAGAATACCATGCAAACGAACCACATGTTGAAAAAACAATGGAACCAAATCTGAAGAGGAAGGCAATTTAGGCAAGGGCACCAAATGAACCATCTTAGAGAACCGGTCACAAACAACCCAGATAACAGACATCTTCTGGGAGACCGGAAGATCAGAAATAAAATCCATCGAAATATGCGTCCAGGGCCTCTCAGGAATAGGCAATGGCAAAAGCAACCCACTAGCACGGGAACAACAAGGCTTAGCCCGCGCACAAGTCCCACAGGACTGCACAAAAGAACGCACATCATGCGACAATGAAGGTCACCAAAAGGACCTACTAACCAAATCTCTAGTACCAAAAATGCCAGGATGACCAGCCAACACGGAACAGTGAACCTCAGAAATCACTCTACTAGTCCACCTGTCAGGAACAAACAGTTTCCCCACAGGACAGCGGTCAGGTTTATCAGCTTGAAATTCCTGAAGAACCCGTCGTAAATCAGGGGAAATGGCAGAAAGGACCACCCCTTCTTTCAGAATACCGACCGGCTCCAAGACCTCAGGAGAATCAGGCAAAAAAATCCTAGAGAGGGCATCAGCCTTAATATTCTTAGAACCCGGAAGGTACGAGACCACGAAATCAAAACGAGAAAAAAACAAAGACCATCGAGCCTGTCTAGGATTCAGCCGTTTGGCAGACTCGAGGTAAATCAAATTCTTATGATCGGTCAAGACCACAATACGGTCCTTAGCTCCTTCAAGCCAATGTCGCCACTCCTCAAATGCCCACTTCATAGCCAACAACTCTCAATTGCCGACATCATAATTGCGTTCAGCAGGCGAAAATTTACAGGAAAAGAAGGCACACGGTTTCATTAAGGAACCAACAGGATCCCTCTGAGACAAAACAGCCCCTGCCCCAATCTCAGAAGCGTCAGCCTCAACCTGAAACGGAAGAGAAACATCCGGTTGACGCAACACAGGAGCAGAAGTAAATCGACGTTTAAGCTCCTGAAAGGCAGAGAGAGCCGCAGAGGACCAATTCGCCACATCAGCACCTTTCTTCCTCAAATCTGTCAAGGGTTTAACCACGCTAGAAAAATTAGCAATGAAACGGCGATAAAAATTTGCAAAACCCCAAAATTTCTGAAGGCTCTTCACGGATGTGGGCTGAATCCAATCATGAATGGCCTGAACCTTAACCGGATCCATCTCTATAGACGAGGGAGAAAAAATGAAGCCCCAAAAAGAAACCTTCTGCACCCCAAAGAGACACTTAGACCCTTTCACAAACAGGGCATTGTCACAAAGGATCTGAAATACCATCCTAACCTGTTGCACATGAGACTCCCAATCATTGGAAAAAATCAAAATATCATCCAAATATACAATCAAGAATTTATCAAGATAAGTCCAGAAGATATCATGCATGAAGGACTGAAAAACAGATGGAGCATTAGAGAGTCCGAATGGTATCACAAGGTATTCAAAATGGCCTTCGGGCGTGTTAAACGCAGTTTTCCACTCATCACCCTGCTTAATATGAACAAGATTATATGCCCCTCAAAGGTCAATCTTAGTAAACCAACTAGCTCCCTTGATCCTAGCAAACAAATCGGGAAGCAAAGGTAAAGGGTATTGAAACTTGACCGTGATTTTATTCAAGAGGCGATAATCTATACAGGGTCTCAAGGAACCATCTTTTTAGCAACAAAAAAGAACCCTGCTCCCAACGGTGAAGAAGATGGTCGAATATGCCCTTTCTCCAAATACTCCTCCTTAATATAGCTCCGCATGGCGGTATGTTCAGGCACTGATAGGTTGAAAAGTCGACCCTTAGGAAACTTACAGCCTGGAATCAAGTCAATAGCACAATCACAATCCCTGTGCGGCGGAAGAAAACTGGACTTGGGCTCATCGAATACATCCTGAAAATCAGACAAAAACTCTGGAATCTCAGAAGGTGAAGAAGAGGAGATTGACATCAAAGGAACATCATTATGAACCCCCTGACAACCCCAACTAGTCACAGACATGGATCTCCAGTCCAACACAGGATTATGTACCTGCAACCACGGAAAACCCAGCACGACAACATCATGCAAGTTTTGCAACACCAGAAAACGAATATCTTCCTGATGGGCTGGCGCCATGCGCATGGTTACCTGTGTCCAAAACTGGGGCTTATTTGTAGCCAAGGGTGTAGCATCAATGCCCCTTAAAGGAATAGGGTTCTGCAAAGGCTGTAAGGGAAAACCACAACGCTTGGCAAGTTCTAAATCCATCAAATTCAAGGCGGCGCCTGAATCCACAAACGCCATGACCGAAAATGATGACAATGAGCAGATCAAGGACACAGATAATAAAAATTTAGGATGTACAGTACTGATGGTAATTTAACTGGCGATCCTCTTAGTCCGCTTAGGGCAGACAGAAATGACATGAGAAGTATCGCCGCAATAATAACACAACCAGTTTTGACGTCTGAAACCTTGTCGTTCCGTTCTAGACAGAAATCTATCACGTTGCATAGGCTCAGGAATTTGCTCTGCGGACAGCGCCACAGCACGCACAGTTCTGCGCTCCCGCAGGCGTCGGTCAATCTGAATGGCCAGAGACATAGATTCACTCAGACCGGAAGGCGTGGGAAACCCCACCATAACATCTTTAACGGATTCAGAAAGCCCCCTTCTGAAAATTGCCGCCAAAGCGTCATTATTCCATTTAGTCAACACCGACCATTTTCTGAATTTCTGACAATACAATTCTGCCGCCTCTTGACCCTGAGACAGGGCCAACAAGGTCATCTCAGCTTGATCCACAGAATTAGGCTCATCATGCAATAATCCTGAAGCCTGAAAAAAGGAATCAATATTTAATAAAGCCAGTGCGCTCGGTCTGGCCATTTGTCTGAGGATGAAACGCCGAAGAAAAAGACAAATCAATGCCCATCCTAGCACAAAAGGCCCGCCAAAACTTAGAGACAAACTGAGAACCTCTGTCAGACACAATATTCTCAGGAATGCCATGCAAACGAACCACATGCTAAAAAAAACAATGGAACCAAGTCTGAGGAGGAAGGCAACTTAGGCAAAGGTACCAGATGAACCATTTTAGAGAATCGGTCACAAACCACCCAGATAACAGACATCTTCTGGGAAACAGGAAGATCCAAAATAAAATCCATGGAAATATGCGTCCAGGGCCTCTCAGGGACCGGCAAAGGCAAAAGCAACCCACTAGCGCGGGAACAGCAAAGCTTGGCCCGGGCGCAAGTCCCACAGGACTGCACAAAAGCACGCACATCCCGCGACAAGGAAGGCCACCAAAAGGACCTAGCAACCAAATCTCTGGTACCAAAAATCCCAGGATGACCAACCAACACTGAACAATGAACCTCAGAAATTACCCTACTTGTCCATCTATCAGGAACAAACAGCTTCCCCACTGGACAGCGGTCAGTTTTATCAGCCTGAAATTCCTGAAGCAACCACCGCAAATCAGGGGAGATGGCAGAAAGAATCACCCCTTTCTTAAGAATGCCAACCGGCTCAAGGACTCCAGGAGAATAAGGCAAAAAACTCCTGGAGAGAGCATCAGCCTTAGCATTCTTAGATCCTGGAAGATACGAGACCACAAAATCAAAACGGGAGAAGAACAGGGACCATCGAACCTGTCTAGGGTTCAGGCGCTTGGCCGACTCGAGGTAAATCAGATTCTTATGATCAGTCAAGACCATAACGCGGTGCTTGGCTCCCTCAAGCCAATGTCGCCACTCCTCAAATGCCCACTTCATAGCCAACAACTCACGATTGCCGATGTCATAATTGCGCTCCGCAGGCGAAAACTTTCTGGAAATAAAAGCACATGGTTTCATCAAAGAACCATCAGAATTCCTCAGAGACAAAACAGCCCCTGCCCCAATCTCAGAAGCGTCAACCTCAACTGTTATGATCTGGTGATTAAGGAGCGACATGAGACTAGCTCTGAGCAGGTGGGAACTATACTGACCGCAGTCCCTAAGCTCAACACAACACTAGAAGTAGCCGTGGGATGCTCCTAACACTGCCTAGGCACCTCGTCACAGCCTAAGAGCTAACTACCCCTAAAGATAGAAGCAGGAAAACTATCTTGCCTCAGAGAAATTCCCCAAAGGATAGATAGCCCCCCACATGTAATGACTGTGAGAGGAGAAGGAAATGACATACGTAGTATGAAACAAGATTTAGCACAGGAGGCCACTTCTAGCTAGATAGGAAAGTACAGGAAAGAGCACTGTGCGGTCAGTAATAAAAACTAGAAAAAGTCCACGGCAGAGAAATGCAAAAATCTCCACACCTAACTAAAGGCGTGGAAAGCAGACTCTGCTGCCCAGAGCTTCCAACTTAGCTGAACAGATCCATATTGATAAGCTGGACAAATGAACAAAAACATAGAAAGAGCTGAACAACAAAGTCCACGACAAGTGAACTGCAAAAGTACAAGCAAGGACTTAGCTTTGCAGATCTGGTCAGAGTGTCAGGGAAATCCAAAGAGCAATGACTCCAGGCTGGAACAATTGACAACTGGCATTGAATGAGAGATAAGGCCAGACTAATATAGCCGAGCCCGAAAGACGATCAGAGAAAACAGCTGAGCAGCTAAATCCAAGAAGCAGCCATACCACTCAAAACCACAGGAGGGAGCCCAAGAGCAGAACTCACAAAAATGCTACTTACAACCACCGGAGGGAGCCCAAGAACGGAATTCACAACACTCAACCTGAAAAGGAAGAGAAACATCCGGCTGACGCAACACAGGGGCAGAAGTAAATCGGCGTTTAAGCTCCCGAAAGGCCTCAACAGCCGCAAAGGACCAATTCACATCAGCGCCTTTCATCATCAAATCAGTAAGGGGCTTAACCACACTGGAAAAGTTGGCAATGAAACGGCGATAAAAATTAGCAAAGCCCAAAAATTTCTGAAGGTTCTTCACAGATGTGGGTTGAATCCAGTCATGAATGGCTTGGACCTTAACAGGATCCATTTCTATAGACGAGGGAGAAATAATAAAACCCAAAAAAGAGACCTTCTGAACTCCAAATAGGCACTTAGACCCCTTCACAAATAAAGCATTATCACGAAGGATCTGGAATACCATCCTGACCTGCTTCACATAAGACTCCCAATCATCGGAAAAAATCAAAATATCATCTAAATACACAACCATGAATTTATCAAGATAATTGCGGAAAATATCATGCATGAAAGATTGGAACACAGAAGGAGCATTAGAGAGCCCGAATGGCATCACAAGGTATTCAAAATGGCCTTCAGGCGTATTAAATGCAGTTTTCCATTTGTCACCCTGTCTAATACGAATAAGATTATATGCCCCTCGAAGGTCAATTTTAGTAAACCAACTAGCCCCCTTAATCCGAGCAAACAAATCAGAAAGCAAAGGCAAAGGGTATTGGAATTTGACCGTGATCTTATTAAGAAGACGATAATCTATACAGGGTCTCAAGGAGCCATCCTTCTTAGCAACAAAAAAGAAACCCGCTCCCAACGGTGACGAAGACGGCCGAATATGCCCCTTCTCCAAAGACTCCTTAACATAACTCCGCATGGCGGCATGCTCTGGTACTGACAGATTGAAAAGTCGGCCCTTAGGGAACTTGCAGCCAGGAATCAAGTCAATAGCACAATCACAGTCCCTATGCGGTGGAAGGGAACTGGACTTGGGCTCATCAAATACATCCTGGAAATCCGACAAAAACTCAGGGACCTCAGAAGAGGGGGAAGAGGAAATTGACATTAAAGGAACGTCACTATGTACCCCTTGACAACCCGAACTAGTCACAGACATAGTTTTGCAATCCAGCACCGGATTATGTTCCTGTAACCATGGAAAACCCAGTACAGCAACATCATGCAGGTTATGCAACACCAGAAAACGGCAATCCTCCTGATGTGCTGGAGCCATGTACATGGTCATCTGCGTCCAGTACTGAGGTTTATCCTTGGCTAATGGTGTAGCATCAATGCCCCTCAAAGGAATAGGGCTATGCAAAGGCTGCAAGGAAAAACCACAGCGCCTGGCGAATTCCAAGTCCATTAAGTTCAAGGCAGCGCCTGAATCCACAAATGCCATGACAGAAAAGGACGACAATGAGCAAATCAGGGTCACAGATAAGAGAAATTTAGGCTGTACAGTACTGATGGTAACCGACCTAGCGACCCTCCTAGTACGCTTAGGGCAATCAGAAATAACATGAGCAGAATCACCACAGTAAAAACACAGCCTATTCTGACGTCTGAATTCCTGCCGTTCAGTTCTAGTCAAAATCCTATCACATTGCATAGGCTCTGGACTCTGCTCAGAGGACACTGCCATATGGTGCACAGCTTTGCTCTCGCACAGACGCCGATCAATCTGAATGGCTAGAGACATAGATTTGCTCAAACCAGCAGGCGTAGGGAAGCCCACCATAAAATCTTTAAGGGCTTCAGAAAGACCTTTTCTGAAGATAGCAACCAGAGCATCTTCATTCCATTTAGTGAGCACAGACCATTTTCTAAATTTCTGGCAGTATAATTCTGCTGCTTCCTGACCTTGACACAGGGCCAACAGTGTTTTTTTTGCATGATCCACAGAATTAGGTTCTCCATACAATAATCCGAGCGCTTGAAAAAATGCGTCTACATTTAGCAATGCCGGCTCCCCTGATTCAAGGGAGAATGCCCAGTCCTGAGGGTCACCACGCAGCAAGGATATGATGATTTTAACTTGCTGAATGGGATCACCAGAAGAACGGGGTCTCAAAGCAAAAAACAATTTGCAGTTATTTTTAAAGTTCAAAAACTTGGATCTGTCCCCAAAAAACAAATCAGTAGTAGGAATTCTAGGCTCTAAAGCCGGAGTCTGGACAACATAATCTTTGATACTCTGTACTCTTGCAGCAAGTTGATCCACACGAGAAAACAAACCCTGAACATCCATGCCAGAGCATAAATCCTGAACCACCCAGAGATCAAGAGGGAAAAAAAAGACAAAACAGAGCATAGAGAAAAAAAAATGGTTCAGAATTTTTTTTTCCTTCTTTTGAGATGCATTTAATTAATTTTGGGCCACTTGTACTGTTATGATCTGATGGTTTAGGAGCAACATGGACAAGCTCTGAAGGAGGTGGTAACTGTACTGACCGCAGTCCCTAAGCTCAACACAACACTAGAAGTAGCCGTGGGATGTTCTTGTCACTCCCTAGACATCTCGTCACAGCCGGAGAACTAACTACCCCTAAAGATAGGAATAAGAAAGCTATCTTGCCTCAGAGAAAATCCCCAAAGGATAGATAGCCCCACACATGTAATGACTGTGAGTGGAGAGGGAAAAGACATACATAGAATGAAACCAGGATGTAGCACAGGAGGCCAGTCTAGCTAGATAGAAAGGACAGGACAGGATACTGTGCGGTCAGTATTAAAAACTACAAAAGTCCACACAGAGTTTACAAAAAATCTCCACACCTGACTAAAGGTGTGGAGGGTAAATCTGCTTCCCAGAGCTTCCAGCTAACAGAATTAATCCATACTGACATGCTGGACAAAACATAGAATGCACAGAACAATTTAGTCCACAACATGTGGACCAAAAAGAGTAAAGCAAGGACTTATCTTTGCTGAACTGGTCAGGATATCGGAAATCCGAGCAGAGATGTGAATCCAACCAGGAACCATTGACAAGTGGCACTGGCTGAAGGGAAGGGCCAGGCATAAAAGCCGAGCCGAAAGACAATTAGTGGAAGCAGCTGCAGACTGCTAAATCCAAGGAGCAGCCATACCACTTAAAACCACCGGAGGGAGCCCAAGAGCAGAACTCACAAAAGTGCCACTTACAACCACCGGAGGGAGCCCAAGAGCGGAATTCACAACAGATGGGGTGGCTTTCTTGCCATTGGCCGAGTTCGCCCTTAATAATCGGGCTAGTTCTGCTACCTTGGTTTCGCCTTTCTTTTGTAAATTTGGTTTTCATCCTCGTTTTTCTTCTGGGCAGGTTGAGCCTTCTGACTGTCCTGGTGTGGATTCTGTGGTGGACAGGTTGCAGCAGATTTGGGCTCATGTGGTGGACAAGTTGGTGCTGCCTCAGGAGGAGGCTCAGCGTTTTGCTAATCGTCGTCGGTGTGTTGGTTCCCGGATTCGGGTTGGGGATTTGGTCTGGTTGTCCTCCCGTCATGTTCCTATGAAGGTTTCTTCTCCTAAGTTTAAGCCTCGGTTTATAGGTCCTTACAGGATTTCTGAGATTATTAATCCGGTGTCTTTTCGACTGGTGCTTCCGGCCTCTTTTGCTATCCTGTTATGAGTGCAATCCAGTGACACTGTGTACCAGCGATCAGAGCACATACAGTGATCTGACAATAACCCAAAAACAATAGAACGAGCTCTGAGACGTGGAATCTCTGTAGACTGCAAACCTGAACCTATCCTAAACACAACTAAAGGTGGCTGTGGATTGCGCCTGACGCTACCTATGCAACTCGGCACAGCCTGAGAAACTGACTAGCCTGAAGATAGAAAAACAAGCCTGGCTTGCCTCAGAGAAATACCCCAAAGGAAAAGGCAGCCCCCCACATATAATGACGGTGAGTAAGATGAAAAGACAAAACGTAGGGATGAAATAGATTCAGCAAAGTGAGGCCCGATATTCTAGATAGAGCGAGGATAGCAAAGAGAACTTTGCAGTCTACAAAAAACCCTAAAGCAAAAACCACGCAAAGGGGGCAAAAAGACCCACCGTGCCGAACTAACGGCACGGCGGTACACCCTTTGCGTCTCAGAGCTTCCAGCAAAACCAAACGACAAGCTGGACAGAAAAAATAGCAACAAAAAGCAAAGAAGAACTTATCTAAGCAGAACAGCAGGCCACAGGAAAGATCCAGGAGCTCAGATCCAATACTGGAACATTGACAAGGAGCAAGGAAAACAGAATCAGGTGGAGTTAAATAACGAAGCAGCTAACGAGCTCTGCAGAACACCTGAGGGAGGAAGCTCAGAAGCTGCAGTACCACTTGTGACCACAGGAGTGAATTCAGCCACAGAATTCACAACAGTACCCCCCCCCTTGAGGAGGGGTCACCGAACCCTCACCAGAGCCCCCAGGCCGACCAGGATGAGCCACATGAAAGGCACGAACAAGATCGGGAGCATGGACATCAGAGGCAAAAACCCAGGAATTATCTTCCTGAGCATAACCCTTCCATTTAACCAGATACTGGAGTTTCCGTCTAGAAACACGAGAATCCAAAATCTTCTCCACAATATACTCCAATTCCCCCTCCACCAAAACCGGGGCAGGAGGCTCAACAGATGGAACCATAGGTGCCACGTATCTCCGCAACAACGACCTATGGAATACATTATGTATAGAAAAGGAGTCTGGGAGGGTCAGATGAAAAGACACAGGATTGAGAACCTCAGAAATCCTATACGGACCAATAAAACGAGGTTTAAATTTAGGAGAGGAAACCTTCACAGGAATATGACGAGAAGATAACCAAACCAGATCCCCAACACGAAGTCGGGGACCCACACGGCGTCTGCGATTAGCGAAAAGTTGAGCCTTCTCCTGGGACAAGGTCAAATTGTCCACTACCTGAGTCCAGATCTGCTGCAACCTGTCCACCACAGAATCCACACCAGGACAGTCCGAAGACTCAACCTGTCCTGAAGAGAAATGAGGATGGAACCCAGAATTGCAGAAAAATGGAGAAACCAAGGTAGCCGAGCTGGCCCGATTATTAAGGGCGAACTCAGCCAACGGCAAAAAGGACACCCAATCATCCTGGTCTGCAGAAACAAAACATCTCAGATATGTTTCCAAGGTCTGATTGGTTCGTTCGGTCTGGCCATTAGTCTGAGGATGGAAAGCCGAGGAAAAAGATAGGTCAATTCCCATCCTACCACAAAAGGCTCGCCAAAACCTTGAAACATCTGGCTGACACAACACAGGGGCAGAACAAAAACGACGCTTCAACTCCCGAAAAGCCTCCACAGCAGCAGAAGACCAATTAACCAAATCAGCACCCTTCTTGGTCAAATCGGTCAATGGTTTGGCAATGCTAGAAAAATTACAGATGAAGCGACGATAAAAATTAGCAAAGCCCAGGAACTTTTGCAGACTATTCAGAGATGTCGGCTGAGTCCAATCCTGGATGGATTGGACCTTAACCGGATCCATCTCGATAGTAGAAGGGGAAAAGATGAACCCCAAAAATGAAACTTTCTGCACACCAAAGAGACACTTTGATCCCTTCACAAACAAAGAATTATCACGCAGGACCTGAAAAACCATTCTGACCTGCTTCACATGAGACTCCCAATCATCTGAGAAGATCAAAATGTCATCCAAGTAAACAATCAGGAATTTATCCAGATACTCACGGAAGATGTCATGCATAAAAGACTGAAACACAGATGGAGCATTGGCAAGTCCGAACGGCATCACTAGATACTCAAAATGACCCTCGGGCGTATTAAATGCAGTTTTCCATTCATCTCCTTGCCTGATTCTCACCAGATTATACGCACCACGAAGATCTATCTTAGTGAACCATCTAGCCCCCTTAATCCGAGCAAACAAGTCAGATAACAATGGCAAGGGATACTGAAATTTAACAGTGATCTTATTAAGAAGGCGGTAATCAATACACGGTCTCAGCGAACCATCCTTCTTGGCTACAAAAAAGAACCCTGCTCCCAGTGGTGATGACGATGGGCGAATATGTCCCTTCTCCAGGGAATCCTTCACATAACTGCGCATAGCGGCGTGTTCAGGCACGGATAAATTAAATAATCGACCTTTAGGGAATTTACTACCAGGAATCAAATTGATAGCACAATCACAATCCCTATGCGGAGGTAGGGCATCGGACTTGGGCTCTTCAAATACATCCTGATAATCAGACAAGAACTCTGGGACCTCAGAAGGAGTGGATGACGAAATTGACAAAAATGGAACATCACCATGTACCCCCTGACAACCCCAGCTGGATACCGACATAGAGTTCCAATCCAATACTGGATTATGGGTTTGCAGCCATGGCAACCCCAACACGACAACATCATGTAGATTATGCAGCACCAGAAAGCGAATAACTTCCTGATGTGCAGGAGCCATGCACATGGTCAGCTGGGCCCAGTACTGAGGTTTATTCTTGGCCAAAGGTGTAGCATCAATTCCTCTCAACGGAATAGGACACCGCAAAGGCTCCAAGACAAACCCACAACGTTTAGCATAATCCAAATCCATCAGATTCAGGGCAGCGCCTGAATCCACAAACGCCATGACAGAATACGATGACTAGGAGCATATCAAGGTAACGGACAGAAGGAATTTGGACTGTACAGTACCAATGACAGCAGACCTAGCGAACCGCTTAGTGCGCTTAGGACAATCAGAAATAGCATGAGTGGAATCGCCACAGTAGAAACAGCCCATTCAGACGTCTGTGTTCTTGCCGTTCAACTCTGGTCATAGTCCTATCGCACTGCATAGGCTCAGGTTTAATCTCAGGCAATACCGCCAACTGGTGCACAGATTTACGCTCGCGCAAGCGTCGACCGATCTGAATGGCCAAAGACATAGACTCATTCAAACCAGCAGGCATAGGAAAACCCACCATGACATCCTTAAGAGCCTCAGAGAGACCCTTTCTGAACAAAGCTGCCAGCGCAGATTCATTCCACTGAGTGAGTACTGACCACTTCCTAAATTTCTGACAATATACTTCTATATCATCCTGACCCTGGCATAAAGCCAGCAAATTTTTCTCAGCCTGATCCACTGAATTAGGCTCATCGTACAGTAATCCGAGCGCCAGGAAAAACGCATCGACACTACTCAATGCAGGGTCTCCTGGCGCAAGAGAAAATGCCCCGTCCTGAGGGTCGCCGCGCAAAAAAGAAATAATAATCAAAACCTGTTGAACTGGATTACCAGAAGAATGAGGTTTCAAGGCCAGAAATAGCTTACAATTATTTTTGAAGCTCAGAAACTTAGTTCTATCACCAAAAAAACAAATCAGGAATAGGAATTCTTGGTTCTAGCATAGATTTCTGATCAATAGTATCTTGAATCTTTTGTACATTTATAACGAGATTATCCATTGAAGAGCACAGACCCTGAATATCCATGTCCACAGCTGTGTCCTGAAGCACCCAAATGTCTAGGGGAAAAAAAAGACTGAACACAGACCTGAGAAAAAAAAATGATGTCAGAACTTCTTTTTTCCCTCTATTGAGAATCATTAGTTTGGCTCCTTGTACTGTTATGAGTGCAATCCAGTGACACTGTGTACCAGCGATCAGAGCACATACAGTGATCTGACAATAACCCAAAAACAATAGAACGAGCTCTGAGACGTGGAATCTCTGTAGACTGCAAACCTGAACCTATCCTAAACACAACTAAAGGTGGCTGTGGATTGCGCCTGACGCTACCTATGCAACTCGGCACAGCCTGAGAAACTGACTAGCCTGAAGATAGAAAAACAAGCCTGGCTTGCCTCAGAGAAATACCCCAAAGGAAAAGGCAGCCCCCCACATATAATGACGGTGAGTAAGATGAAAAGACAAAACGTAGGGATGAAATAGATTCAGCAAAGTGAGGCCCGATATTCTAGATAGAGCGAGGATAGCAAAGAGAACTTTGCAGTCTACAAAAAACCCTAAAGCAAAAACCACGCAAAGGGGGCAAAAAGACCCACCGTGCCGAACTAACGGCACGGCGGTACACCCTTTGCGTCTCAGAGCTTCCAGCAAAACCAAACGACAAGCTGGACAGAAAAAATAGCAACAAAAAGCAAAGAAGAACTTATCTAAGCAGAACAGCAGGCCACAGGAAAGATCCAGGAGCTCAGATCCAATACTGGAACATTGACAAGGAGCAAGGAAAACAGAATCAGGTGGAGTTAAATAACGAAGCAGCTAACGAGCTCTGCAGAACACCTGAGGGAGGAAGCTCAGAAGCTGCAGTACCACTTGTGACCACAGGAGTGAATTCAGCCACAGAATTCACAACAGTACCCCCCCCCCTTGAGGAGGGGTCACCGAACCCTCACCAGAGCCCCCAGGCCGACCAGGATGAGCCACATGAAAGGCACGAACAAGATCGGGAGCATGGACATCAGAGGCAAAAACCCAGGAATTATCTTCCTGAGCATAACCCTTCCATTTAACCAGATACTGGAGTTTCCGTCTAGAAACACGAGAATCCAAAATCTTCTCCACAATATACTCCAATTCCCCCTCCACCAAAACCGGGGCAGGAGGCTCAACAGATGGAACCATAGGTGCCACGTATCTCCGCAACAACGACCTATGGAATACATTATGTATAGAAAAGGAGTCTGGGAGGGTCAGATGAAAAGACACAGGATTGAGAACCTCAGAAATCCTATACGGACCAATAAAACGAGGTTTAAATTTAGGAGAGGAAACCTTCACAGGAATATGACGAGAAGATAACCAAACCAGATCCCCAACACGAAGTCGGGGACCCACACGGCGTCTGCGATTAGCGAAAAGTTGAGCCTTCTCCTGGGACAAGGTCAAATTGTCCACTACCTGAGTCCAGATCTGCTGCAACCTGTCCACCACAGAATCCACACCAGGACAGTCCGAAGACTCAACCTGTCCTGAAGAGAAATGAGGATGGAACCCAGAATTGCAGAAAAATGGAGAAACCAAGGTAGCCGAGCTGGCCCGATTATTAAGGGCGAACTCAGCCAACGGCAAAAAGGACACCCAATCATCCTGGTCTGCAGAAACAAAACATCTCAGATATGTTTCCAAGGTCTGATTGGTTCGTTCGGTCTGGCCATTAGTCTGAGGATGGAAAGCCGAGGAAAAAGATAGGTCAATTCCCATCCTACCACAAAAGGCTCGCCAAAACCTTGAAACATCTGGCTGACACAACACAGGGGCAGAACAAAAACGACGCTTCAACTCCCGAAAAGCCTCCACAGCAGCAGAAGACCAATTAACCAAATCAGCACCCTTCTTGGTCAAATCGGTCAATGGTTTGGCAATGCTAGAAAAATTACAGATGAAGCGACGATAAAAATTAGCAAAGCCCAGGAACTTTTGCAGACTTTTCAGAGATGTCGGCTGAGTCCAATCCTGGATGGATTGGACCTTAACCGGATCCATCTCGATAGTAGAAGGGGAAAAGATGAACCCCAAAAATGAAACTTTCTGCACACCAAAGAGACACTTTGATCCCTTCACAAACAAAGAATTATCATGCAGGACCTGAAAAACCATTCTGACCTGCTTCACATGAGACTCCCAATCATCTGAGAAGATCAAAATGTCATCCAAGTAAACAATCAGGAATTTATCCAGATACTCACGGAAGATGTCATGCATAAAAGACTGAAACACAGATGGAGCATTGGCAAGTCCGAACGGCATCACTAGATACTCAAAATGACCCTCGGGCGTATTAAATGCAGTTTTCCATTCATCTCCTTGCCTGATTCTCACCAGATTATACGCACCACGAAGATCTATCTTAGTGAACCATCTAGCCCCCTTAATCCGAGCAAACAAGTCAGATAACAATGGCAAGGGATACTGAAATTTAACAGTGATCTTATTAAGAAGGCGGTAATCAATACACGGTCTCAGCGAACCATCCTTCTTGGCTACAAAAAAGAACCCTGCTCCCAGTGGTGATGACGATGGGCGAATATGTCCCTTCTCCAGGGAATCCTTCACATAACTGCGCATAGCGGCGTGTTCAGGCACGGATAAATTAAATAATCGACCTTTAGGGAATTTACTACCAGGAATCAAATTGATAGCACAATCACAATCCCTATGCGGAGGTAGGGCATCGGACTTGGGCTCTTCAAATACATCCTGATAATCAGACAAGACAAGGAGTGGATGACGAAATTGACAAAAATGGAACATCACCATGTACCCCCTGACAACCCCAGCTGGATACCGACATAGAGTTCCAATCCAATACTGGATTATGGGTTTGCAGCCATGGCAACCCCAACACGACAACATCATGTAGATTATGCAGCACCAGAAAGCGAATAACTTCCTGATGTGCAGGAGCCATGCACATGGTCAGCTGGGCCCAGTACTGAGGTTTATTCTTGGCCAAAGGTGTAGCATCAATTCCTCTCAACGGAATAGGACACCGCAAAGGCTCCAAGACAAACCCACAACGTTTAGCATAATCCAAATCCATCAGATTCAGGGCAGCGCCTGAATCCACAAACGCCATGACAGAATACGATGACTAGGAGCATATCAAGGTAACGGACAGAAGGAATTTGGACTGTACAGTACCAATGACAGCAGACCTAGCGAACCGCTTAGTGCGCTTAGGACAATCAGAAATAGCATGAGTGGAATCGCCACAGTAGAAACAGCCCATTCAGACGTCTGTGTTCTTGCCGTTCAACTCTGGTCATAGTCCTATCGCACTGCATAGGCTCAGGTTTAATCTCAGGCAATACCGCCAACTGGTGCACAGATTTACGCTCGCGCAAGCGTCGACCGATCTGAATGGCCAAAGACATAGACTCATTCAAACCAGCAGGCATAGGAAAACCCACCATGACATCCTTAAGAGCCTCAGAGAGACCCTTTCTGAACAAAGCTGCCAGCGCAGATTCATTCCACTGAGTGAGTACTGACCACTTCCTAAATTTCTGACAATATACTTCTATATCATCCTGACCCTGGCATAAAGCCAGCAAATTTTTCTCAGCCTGATCCACTGAATTGGGCTCATCGTACAGTAATCCGAGCGCCAGGAAAAACGCATCGACACTACTCAATGCAGGGTCTCCTGGCGCAAGAGAAAATGCCCCGTCCTGAGGGTCGCCGCGCAAAAAAGAAATAATAATCAAAACCTGTTGAACTGGATTACCAGAAGAATGAGGTTTCAAGGCCAGAAATAGCTTACAATTATTTTTGAAGCTCAGAAACTTAGTTCTATCACCAAAAAAACAAATCAGGAATAGGAATTCTTGGTTCTAGCATAGATTTCTGATCAATAGTATCTTGAATCTTTTGTACATTTATAACGAGATTATCCATTGAAGAGCACAGACCCTGAATATCCATGTCCACAGCTGTGTCCTGAAGCACCCAAATGTCTAGGGGAAAAAAAAGACTGAACACAGACCTGAGAAAAAAAAATGATGTCAGAACTTCTTTTTTCCCTCTATTGAGAATCATTAGTTTGGCTCCTTGTACTGTTATGAGTGCAATCCAGTGACACTGTGTACCAGCGATCAGAGCACATACAGTGATCTGACAATAACCCAAAAACAATAGAACGAGCTCTGAGACGTGGAATCTCTGTAGACTGCAAACCTGAACCTATCCTAAACACAACTAAAGGTGGCTGTGGATTGCGCCTGACGCTACCTATGCAACTCGGCACAGCCTGAGAAACTGACTAGCCTGAAGATAGAAAAACAAGCCTGGCTTGCCTCAGAGAAATACCCCAAAGGAAAAGGCAGCCCCCCACATATAATGACGGTGAGTAAGATGAAAAGACAAAACGTAGGGATGAAATAGATTCAGCAAAGTGAGGCCCGATATTCTAGATAGAGCGAGGATAGCAAAGAGAACTTTGCAGTCTACAAAAAACCCTAAAGCAAAAACCACGCAAAGGGGGCAAAAAGACCCACCGTGCCGAACTAACGGCACGGCGGTACACCCTTTGCGTCTCAGAGCTTCCAGCAAAACCAAACGACAAGCTGGACAGAAAAAATAGCAACAAAAAGCAAAGAAGAACTTATCTAAGCAGAACAGCAGGCCACAGGAAAGATCCAGGAGCTCAGATCCAATACTGGAACATTGACAAGGAGCAAGGAAAACAGAATCAGGTGGAGTTAAATAACGAAGCAGCTAACGAGCTCTGCAGAACACCTGAGGGAGGAAGCTCAGAAGCTGCAGTACCACTTGTGACCACAGGAGTGAATTCAGCCACAGAATTCACAACAGTACCCCCCCCCCCTTGAGGAGGGGTCACCGAACCCTCACCAGAGCCCCCAGGCCGACCAGGATGAGCCACATGAAAGGCACGAACAAGATCGGGAGCATGGACATCAGAGGCAAAAACCCAGGAATTATCTTCCTGAGCATAACCCTTCCATTTAACCAGATACTGGAGTTTCCGTCTAGAAACACGAGAATCCAAAATCTTCTCCACAATATACTCCAATTCCCCCTCCACCAAAACCGGGGCAGGAGGCTCAACAGATGGAACCATAGGTGCCACGTATCTCCGCAACAACGACCTATGGAATACATTATGTATAGAAAAGGAGTCTGGGAGGGTCAGATGAAAAGACACAGGATTGAGAACCTCAGAAATCCTATACGGACCAATAAAACGAGGTTTAAATTTAGGAGAGGAAACCTTCACAGGAATATGACGAGAAGATAACCAAACCAGATCCCCAACACGAAGTCGGGGACCCACACGGCGTCTGCGATTAGCGAAAAGTTGAGCCTTCTCCTGGGACAAGGTCAAATTGTCCACTACCTGAGTCCAGATCTGCTGCAACCTGTCCACCACAGAATCCACACCAGGACAGTCTGAAGACTCAACCTGTCCTGAAGAGAAATGAGGATGGAACCCAGAATTGCAGAAAAATGGAGAAACCAAGGTAGCCGAGCTGGCCCGATTATTAAGGGCGAACTCAGCCAACGGCAAAAAGGACACCCAATCATCCTGGTCTGCAGAAACAAAACATCTCAGATATGTTTCCAAGGTCTGATTGGTTCGTTCGGTCTGGCCATTAGTCTGAGGATGGAAAGCCGAGGAAAAAGATAGGTCAATTCCCATCCTACCACAAAAGGCTCGCCAAAACCTTGAAACATCTGGCTGACACAACACAGGGGCAGAACAAAAACGACGCTTCAACTCCCGAAAAGCCTCCACAGCAGCAGAAGACCAATTAACCAAATCAGCACCCTTCTTGGTCAAATCGGTCAATGGTTTGGCAATGCTAGAAAAATTACAGATGAAGCGACGATAAAAATTAGCAAAGCCCAGGAACTTTTGCAGACTTTTCAGAGATGTCGGCTGAGTCCAATCCTGGATGGATTGGACCTTAACCGGATCCATCTCGATAGTAGAAGGGGAAAAGATGAACCCCAAAAATGAAACTTTCTGCACACCAAAGAGACACTTTGATCCCTTCACAAACAAAGAATTATCACGCAGGACCTGAAAAACCATTCTGACCTGCTTCACATGAGACTCCCAATCATCTGAGAAGATCAAAATGTCATCCAAGTAAACAATCAGGAATTTATCCAGATACTCACGGAAGATGTCATGCATAAAAGACTGAAACACAGATGGAGCATTGGCAAGTCCGAACGGCATCACTAGATACTCAAAATGACCCTCGGGCGTATTAAATGCAGTTTTCCATTCATCTCCTTGCCTGATTCTCACCAGATTATACGCACCACGAAGATCTATCTTAGTGAACCATCTAGCCCCCTTAATCCGAGCAAACAAGTCAGATAACAATGGCAAGGGATACTGAAATTTAACAGTGATCTTATTAAGAAGGCGGTAATCAATACACGGTCTCAGCGAACCATCCTTCTTGGCTACAAAAAAGAACCCTGCTCCCAGTGGTGATGACGATGGGCGAATATGTCCCTTCTCCAGGGAATCCTTCACATAACTGCGCATAGCGGCGTGTTCAGGCACGGATAAATTAAATAATCGACCTTTAGGGAATTTACTACCAGGAATCAAATTGATAGCACAATCACAATCCCTATGCGGAGGTAGGGCATCGGACTTGGGCTCTTCAAATACATCCTGATAATCAGACAAGAACTCTGGGACCTCAGAAGGAGTGGATGACGAAATTGACAAAAATGGAACATCACCATGTACCCCCTGACAACCCCAGCTGGATACCGACATAGAGTTCCAATCCAATACTGGATTATGGGTTTGCAGCCATGGCAACCCCAACACGACAACATCATGTAGATTATGCAGCACCAGAAAGCGAATAACTTCCTGATGTGCAGGAGCCATGCACATGGTCAGCTGGGCCCAGTACTGAGGTTTATTCTTGGCCAAAGGTGTAGCATCAATTCCTCTCAACGGAATAGGACACCGCAAAGGCTCCAAGACAAACCCACAACGTTTAGCATAATCCAAATCCATCAGATTCAGGGCAGCGCCTGAATCCACAAACGCCATGACAGAATACGATGACTAGGAGCATATCAAGGTAACGGACAGAAGGAATTTGGACTGTACAGTACCAATGACAGCAGACCTAGCGAACCGCTTAGTGCGCTTAGGACAATCAGAAATAGCATGAGTGGAATCGCCACAGTAGAAACAGCCCATTCAGACGTCTGTGTTCTTGCCGTTCAACTCTGGTCATAGTCCTATCGCACTGCATAGGCTCAGGTTTAATCTCAGGCAATACCGCCAACTGGTGCACAGATTTACGCTCGCGCAAGCGTCGACCGATCTGAATGGCCAAAGACATAGACTCATTCAAACCAGCAGGCATAGGAAAACCCACCATGACATCCTTAAGAGCCTCAGAGAGACCCTTTCTGAACAAAGCTGCCAGCGCAGATTCATTCCACTGAGTGAGTACTGACCACTTCCTAAATTTCTGACAATATACTTCTATATCATCCTGACCCTGGCATAAAGCCAGCAAATTTTTCTCAGCCTGATCCACTGAATTAGGCTCATCGTACAGTAATCCGAGCGCCAGGAAAAACGCATCGACACTACTCAATGCAGGGTCTCCTGGCGCAAGAGAAAATGCCCCGTCCTGAGGGTCGCCGCGCAAAAAAGAAATAATAATCAAAACCTGTTGAACTGGATTACCAGAAGAATGAGGTTTCAAGGCCAGAAATAGCTTACAATTATTTTTGAAGCTCAGAAACTTAGCTCTATCACCAAAAAAACAAATCAGGAATAGGAATTCTTGGTTCTAGCATAGATTTCTGATCAATAGTATCTTGAATCTTTTGTACATTTATAACGAGATTATCCATTGAAGAGCACAGACCCTGAATATCCATGTCCACAGCTGTGTCCTGAAGCACCCAAATGTCTAGGGGAAAAAAAAGACTGAACACAGACCTGAGAAAAAAAAATGATGTCAGAACTTCTTTTTTCCCTCTATTGAGAATCATTAGTTTGGCTCCTTGTACTGTTATGAGTGCAATCCAGTGACACTGTGTACCAGCGATCAGAGCACATACAGTGATCTGACAATAACCCAAAAACAATAGAACGAGCTCTGAGACGTGGAATCTCTGTAGACTGCAAACCTGAACCTATCCTAAACACAACTAAAGGTGGCTGTGGATTGCGCCTGACGCTACCTATGCAACTCGGCACAGCCTGAGAAACTGACTAGCCTGAAGATAGAAAAACAAGCCTGGCTTGCCTCAGAGAAATACCCCAAAGGAAAAGGCAGCCCCCCACATATAATGACGGTGAGTAAGATGAAAAGACAAAACGTAGGGATGAAATAGATTCAGCAAAGTGAGGCCCGATATTCTAGATAGAGCGAGGATAGCAAAGAGAACTTTGCAGTCTACAAAAAACCCTAAAGCAAAAACCACGCAAAGGGGGCAAAAAGACCCACCGTGCCGAACTAACGGCACGGCGGTACACCCTTTGCGTCTCAGAGCTTCCAGCAAAACCAAACGACAAGCTGGACAGAAAAAATAGCAACAAAAAGCAAA
Source organism: Ranitomeya imitator (assembly GCF_032444005.1). Taxonomy (NCBI): domain Eukaryota; kingdom Metazoa; phylum Chordata; class Amphibia; order Anura; family Dendrobatidae; genus Ranitomeya; species Ranitomeya imitator. The sequence goes on from NC_091282.1 coordinate 24,181,718, forward strand.
GAAGAACTTATCTAAGCAGAACAGCAGGCCACAGGAAAGATCCAGGAGCTCAGATCCAATACTGGAACATTGACAAGGAGCAAGGAAAACAGAATCAGGTGGAGTTAAATAACGAAGCAGCTAACGAGCTCTGCAGAACACCTGAGGGAGGAAGCTCAGAAGCTGCAGTACCACTTGTGACCACAGGAGTGAATTCAGCCACAGAATTCACAACAGTACCCCCCCCCCTTGAGGAGGGGTCACCGAACCCTCACCAGAGCCCCCAGGCCGACCAGGATGAGCCACATGAAAGGCACGAACAAGATCGGGAGCATGGACATCAGAGGCAAAAACCCAGGAATTATCTTCCTGAGCATAACCCTTCCATTTAACCAGATACTGGAGTTTCCGTCTAGAAACACGAGAATCCAAAATCTTCTCCACAATATACTCCAATTCCCCCTCCACCAAAACCGGGGCAGGAGGCTCAACAGATGGAACCATAGGTGCCACGTATCTCCGCAACAACGACCTATGGAATACATTATGTATAGAAAAGGAGTCTGGGAGGGTCAGATGAAAAGACAGGATTGAGAACCTCAGAAATCCTATACGGACCAATAAAACGAGGTTTAAATTTAGGAGAGGAAACCTTCACAGGAATATGACGAGAAGATAACCAAACCAGATCCCCAACACGAAGTCGGGGACCCACACGGCGTCTGCGATTAGCGAAAAGTTGAGCCTTCTCCTGGGACAAGGTCAAATTGTCCACTACCTGAGTCCAGATCTGCTGCAACCTGTCCACCACAGAATCCACACCAGGACAGTCCGAAGACTCAACCTGTCCTGAAGAGAAATGAGGATGGAACCCAGAATTGCAGAAAAATGGAGAAACCAAGGTAGCCGAGCTGGCCCGATTATTAAGGGCGAACTCAGCCAACGGCAAAAAGGACACCCAATCATCCTGGTCTGCAGAAACAAAACATCTCAGATATGTTTCCAAGGTCTGATTGGTTCGTTCGGTCTGGCCATTAGTCTGAGGATGGAAAGCCGAGGAAAAAGATAGGTCAATTCCCATCCTACCACAAAAGGCTCGCCAAAACCTTGAAACATCTGGCTGACACAACACAGGGGCAGAACAAAAACGACGCTTCAACTCCCGAAAAGCCTCCACAGCAGCAGAAGACCAATTAACCAAATCAGCACCCTTCTTGGTCAAATCGGTCAATGGTTTGGCAATGCTAGAAAAATTACAGATGAAGCGACGATAAAAATTAGCAAAGCCCAGGAACTTTTGCAGACTTTTCAGAGATGTCGGCTGAGTCCAATCCTGGATGGATTGGACCTTAACCGGATCCATCTCGATAGTAGAAGGGGAAAAGATGAACCCCAAAAATGAAACTTTCTGCACACCAAAGAGACACTTTGATCCCTTCACAAACAAAGAATTATCACGCAGGACCTGAAAAACCATTCTGACCTGCTTCACATGAGACTCCCAATCATCTGAGAAGATCAAAATGTCATCCAAGTAAACAATCAGGAATTTATCCAGATACTCACGGAAGATGTCATGCATAGAAGACTGAAACACAGATGGAGCATTGGCAAGTCCGAACGGCATCACTAGATACTCAAAATGACCCTCGGGCGTATTAAATGCAGTTTTCCATTCATCTCCTTGCCTGATTCTCACCAGATTATACGCACCACGAAGATCTATCTTAGTGAACCATCTAGCCCCCTTAATCCGAGCAAACAAGTCAGATAACAATGGCAAGGGATACTGAAATTTAACAGTGATCTTATTAAGAAGGCGGTAATCAATACACGGTCTCAGCGAACCATCCTTCTTGGCTACAAAAAAGAACCCTGCTCCCAGTGGTGATGACGATGGGCGAATATGTCCCTTCTCCAGGGAATCCTTCACATAACTGCGCATAGCGGCGTGTTCAGGCACGGATAAATTAAATAATCGACCTTTAGGGAATTTACTACCAGGAATCAAATTGATAGCACAATCACAATCCCTATGCGGAGGTAGGGCATCGGACTTGGGCTCTTCAAATACATCCTGATAATCAGACAAGAACTCTGGGACCTCAGAAGGAGTGGATGACGAAATTGACAAAAATGGAACATCACCATGTACCCCCTGACAACCCCAGCTGGATACCGACATAGAGTTCCAATCCAATACTGGATTATGGGTTTGCAGCCATGGCAACCCCAACACGACAACATCATGTAGATTATGCAGCACCAGAAAGCGAATAACTTCCTGATGTGCAGGAGCCATGCACATGGTCAGCTGGGCCCAGTACTGAGGTTTATTCTTGGCCAAAGGTGTAGCATCAATTCCTCTCAACGGAATAGGACACCGCAAAGGCTCCAAGACAAACCCACAACGTTTAGCATAATCCAAATCCATCAGATTCAGGGCAGCGCCTGAATCCACAAACGCCATGACAGAATACGATGACTAGGAGCATATCAAGGTAACGGACAGAAGGAATTTGGACTGTACAGTACCAATGACAGCAGACCTAGCGAACCGCTTAGTGCGCTTAGGACAATCAGAAATAGCATGAGTGGAATCGCCACAGTAGAAACAGCCCATTCAGACGTCTGTGTTCTTGCCGTTCAACTCTGGTCATAGTCCTATCGCACTGCATAGGCTCAGGTTTAATCTCAGGCAATACCGCCAACTGGTGCACAGATTTACGCTCGCGCAAGCGTCGACCGATCTGAATGGCCAAAGACATAGACTCATTCAAACCAGCAGGCATAGGAAAACCCACCATGACATCCTTAAGAGCCTCAGAGAGACCCTTTCTGAACAAAGCTGCCAGCGCAGATTCATTCCACTGAGTGAGTACTGACCACTTCCTAAATTTCTGACAATATACTTCTATATCATCCTGACCCTGGCATAAAGCCAGCAAATTTTTCTCAGCCTGATCCACTGAATTAGGCTCATCGTACAGTAATCCGAGCGCCAGGAAAAACGCATCGACACTACTCAATGCAGGGTCTCCTGGCGCAAGAGAAAATGCCCCGTCCTGAGGGTCGCCGCGCAAAAAAGAAATAATAATCAAAACCTGTTGAACTGGATTACCAGAAGAATGAGGTTTCAAGGCCAGAAATAGCTTACAATTATTTTTGAAGCTCAGAAACTTAGTTCTATCACCAAAAAAACAAATCAGGAATAGGAATTCTTGGTTCTAGCATAGATTTCTGATCAATAGTATCTTGAATCTTTTGTACATTTATAACGAGATTATCCATTGAAGAGCACAGACCCTGAATATCCATGTCCACAGCTGTGTCCTGAAGCACCCAAATGTCTAGGGGAAAAAAAAGACTGAACACAGACCTGAGAAAAAAAAATGATGTCAGAACTTCTTTTTTCCCTCTATTGAGAATCATTAGTTTGGCTCCTTGTACTGTTATGAGTGCAATCCAGTGACACTGTGTACCAGCGATCAGAGCACATACAGTGATCTGACAATAACCCAAAAACAATAGAACGAGCTCTGAGACGTGGAATCTCTGTAGACTGCAAACCTGAACCTATCCTAAACACAACTAAAGGTGGCTGTGGATTGCGCCTGACGCTACCTATGCAACTCGGCACAGCCTGAGAAACTGACTAGCCTGAAGATAGAAAAACAAGCCTGGCTTGCCTCAGAGAAATACCCCAAAGGAAAAGGCAGCCCCCCACATATAATGACGGTGAGTAAGATGAAAAGACAAAACGTAGGGATGAAATAGATTCAGCAAAGTGAGGCCCGATATTCTAGATAGAGCGAGGATAGCAAAGAGAACTTTGCAGTCTACAAAAAACCCTAAAGCAAAAACCACGCAAAGGGGGCAAAAAGACCCACCGTGCCGAACTAACGGCACGGCGGTACACCCTTTGCGTCTCAGAGCTTCCAGCAAAACCAAACGACAAGCTGGACAGAAAAAATAGCAACAAAAAGCAAAGAAGAACTTATCTAAGCAGAACAGCAGGCCACAGGAAAGATCCAGGAGCTCAGATCCAATACTGGAACATTGACAAGGAGCAAGGAAAACAGAATCAGGTGGAGTTAAATAACGAAGCAGCTAACGAGCTCTGCAGAACACCTGAGGGAGGAAGCTCAGAAGCTGCAGTACCACTTGTGACCACAGGAGTGAATTCAGCCACAGAATTCACAACAGTACCCCCCCCCTTGAGGAGGGGTCACCGAACCCTCACCAGAGCCCCCAGGCCGACCAGGATGAGCCACATGAAAGGCACGAACAAGATCGGGAGCATGGACATCAGAGGCAAAAACCCAGGAATTATCTTCCTGAGCATAACCCTTCCATTTAACCAGATACTGGAGTTTCCGTCTAGAAACACGAGAATCCAAAATCTTCTCCACAATATACTCCAATTCCCCCTCCACCAAAACCGGGGCAGGAGGCTCAACAGATGGAACCATAGGTGCCACGTATCTCCGCAACAACGACCTATGGAATACATTATGTATAGAAAAGGAGTCTGGGAGGGTCAGATGAAAAGACACAGGATTGAGAACCTCAGAAATCCTATACGGACCAATAAAACGAGGTTTAAATTTAGGAGAGGAAACCTTCACAGGAATATGACGAGAAGATAACCAAACCAGATCCCCAACACGAAGTCGGGGACCCACACGGCGTCTGCGATTAGCGAAAAGTTGAGCCTTCTCCTGGGACAAGGTCAAATTGTCCACTACCTGAGTCCAGATCTGCTGCAACCTGTCCACCACAGAATCCACACCAGGACAGTCCGAAGACTCAACCTGTCCTGAAGAGAAATGAGGATGGAACCCAGAATTGCAGAAAAATGGAGAAACCAAGGTAGCCGAGCTGGCCCGATTATTAAGGGCGAACTCAGCCAACGGCAAAAAGGACACCCAATCATCCTGGTCTGCAGAAACAAAACATCTCAGATATGTTTCCAAGGTCTGATTGGTTCGTTCGGTCTGGCCATTAGTCTGAGGATGGAAAGCCGAGGAAAAAGATAGGTCAATTCCCATCCTACCACAAAAGGCTCGCCAAAACCTTGAAACATCTGGCTGACACAACACAGGGGCAGAACAAAAACGACGCTTCAACTCCCGAAAAGCCTCCACAGCAGCAGAAGACCAATTAACCAAATCAGCACCCTTCTTGGTCAAATCGGTCAATGGTTTGGCAATGCTAGAAAAATTACAGATGAAGCGACGATAAAAATTAGCAAAGCCCAGGAACTTTTGCAGACTTTTCAGAGATGTCGGCTGAGTCCAATCCTGGATGGATTGGACCTTAACCGGATCCATCTCGATAGTAGAAGGGGAAAAGATGAACCCCAAAAATGAAACTTTCTGCACACCAAAGAGACACTTTGATCCCTTCACAAACAAAGAATTATCACGCAGGACCTGAAAAACCATTCTGACCTGCTTCACATGAGACTCCCAATCATCTGAGAAGATCAAAATGTCATCCAAGTAAACAATCAGGAATTTATCCAGATACTCACGGAAGATGTCATGCATAAAAGACTGAAACACAGATGGAGCATTGGCAAGTCCGAACGGCATCACTAGATACTCAAAATGACCCTCGGGCGTATTAAATGCAGTTTTCCATTCATCTCCTTGCCTGATTCTCACCAGATTATACGCACCACGAAGATCTATCTTAGTGAACCATCTAGCCCCCTTAATCCGAGCAAACAAGTCAGATAACAATGGCAAGGGATACTGAAATTTAACAGTGATCTTATTAAGAAGGCGGTAATCAATACACGGTCTCAGCGAACCATCCTTCTTGGCTACAAAAAAGAACCCTGCTCCCAGTGGTGATGACGATGGGCGAATATGTCCCTTCTCCAGGGAATCCTTCACATAACTGCGCATAGCGGCGTGTTCAGGCACGGATAAATTAAATAATCGACCTTTAGGGAATTTACTACCAGGAATCAAATTGATAGCACAATCACAATCCCTATGCGGAGGTAGGGCATCGGACTTGGGCTCTTCAAATACATCCTGATAATCAGACAAGAACTCTGGGACCTCAGAAGGAGTGGATGACGAAATTGACAAAAATGGAACATCACCATGTACCCCCTGACAACCCCAGCTGGATACCGACATAGAGTTCCAATCCAATACTGGATTATGGGTTTGCAGCCATGGCAACCCCAACACGACAACATCATGTAGATTATGCAGCACCAGAAAGCGAATAACTTCCTGATGTGCAGGAGCCATGCACATGGTCAGCTGGGCCCAGTACTGAGGTTTATTCTTGGCCAAAGGTGTAGCATCAATTCCTCTCAATGGAATAGGACACCGCAAAGGCTCCAAGACAAACCCACAACGTTTAGCATAATCCAAATCCATCAGATTCAGGGCAGCGCCTGAATCCACAAACGCCATGACAGAATACGATGACTAGGAGCATATCAAGGTAACGGACAGAAGGAATTTGGACTGTACAGTACCAATGACAGCAGACCTAGCGAACCGCTTAGTGCGCTTAGGACAATCAGAAATAGCATGAGTGGAATCGCCACAGTAGAAACAGCCCATTCAGACGTCTGTGTTCTTGCCGTTCAACTCTGGTCATAGTCCTATCGCACTGCATAGGCTCAGGTTTAATCTCAGGCAATACCGCCAACTGGTGCACAGATTTACGCTCGCGCAAGCGTCGACCGATCTGAATGGCCAAAGACATAGACTCATTCAAACCAGCAGGCATAGGAAAACCCACCATGACATCCTTAAGAGCCTCAGAGAGACCCTTTCTGAACAAAGCTGCCAGCGCAGATTCATTCCACTGAGTGAGTACTGACCACTTCCTAAATTTCTGACAATATACTTCTATATCATCCTGACCCTGGCATAAAGCCAGCAAATTTTTCTCAGCCTGATCCACTGAATTAGGCTCATCGTACAGTAATCCGAGCGCCAGGAAAAACGCATCGACACTACTCAATGCAGGGTCTCCTGGCGCAAGAGAAAATGCCCCGTCCTGAGGGTCGCCGCGCAAAAAAGAAATAATAATCAAAACCTGTTGAACTGGATTACCAGAAGAATGAGGTTTCAAGGCCAGAAATAGCTTACAATTATTTTTGAAGCTCAGAAACTTAGTTCTATCACCAAAAAAACAAATCAGGAATAGGAATTCTTGGTTCTAGCATAGATTTCTGATCAATAGTATCTTGAATCTTTTGTACATTTATAACGAGATTATCCATTGAAGAGCACAGACCCTGAATATCCATGTCCACAGCTGTGTCCTGAAGCACCCAAATGTCTAGGGGAAAAAAAAGACTGAACACAGACCTGAGAAAAAAAAATGATGTCAGAACTTTTTTTCCCTCTATTGAGAATCATTAGTTTGGCTCCTTGTACTGTTATGAGTGCAATCCAGTGACACTGTGTACCAGCGATCAGAGCACATACAGTGATCTGACAATAACCCAAAAACAATAGAACGAGCTCTGAGACGTGGAATCTCTGTAGACTGCAAACCTGAACCTATCCTAAACACAACTAAAGGTGGCTGTGGATTGCGCCTGACGCTACCTATGCAACTCGGCACAGCCTGAGAAACTGACTAGCCTGAAGATAGAAAAACAAGCCTGGCTTGCCTCAGAGAAATACCCCAAAGGAAAAGGCAGCCCCCCACATATAATGACGGTGAGTAAGATGAAAAGACAAAACGTAGGGATGAAATAGATTCAGCAAAGTGAGGCCCGATATTCTAGATAGAGCGAGGATAGCAAAGAGAACTTTGCAGTCTACAAAAAACCCTAAAGCAAAAACCACACAAAGGGGGCAAAAAGACCCACCGTGCCGAACTAACGGCACGGCGGTACACCCTTTGCGTCTCAGAGCTTCCAGCAAAACCAAACGACAAGCTGGACAGAAAAAATAGCAACAAAAAGCAAAGAAGAACTTATCTAAGCAGAACAGCAGGCCACAGGAAAGATCCAGGAGCTCAGATCCAATACTGGAACATTGACAAGGAGCAAGGAAAACAGAATCAGGTGGAGTTAAATAACGAAGCAGCTAACGAGCTCTGCAGAACACCTGAGGGAGGAAGCTCAGAAGCTGCAGTACCACTTGTGACCACAGGAGTGAATTCAGCCACAGAATTCACAACAGTACCCCCCCCCTTGAGGAGGGGTCACCGAACCCTCACCAGAGCCCCCAGGCCGACCAGGATGAGCCACATGAAAGGCACGAACAAGATCGGGAGCATGGACATCAGAGGCAAAAACCCAGGAATTATCTTCCTGAGCATAACCCTTGCATTTAACCAGATACTGGAGTTTCCGTCTAGAAACACGAGAATCCAAAATCTTCTCCACAATATACTCCAATTCCCCCTCCACCAAAACCGGGGCAGGAGGCTCAACAGATGGAACCATAGGTGCCACGTATCTCCGCAACAACGACCTATGGAATACATTATGTATAGAAAAGGAGTCTGGGAGGGTCAGATGAAAAGACACAGGATTGAGAACCTCAGAAATCCTATACGGACCAATAAAACGAGGTTTAAATTTAGGAGAGGAAACCTTCACAGGAATATGACGAGAAGATAACCAAACCAGATCCCCAACACGAAGTCGGGGACCCACACGGCGTCTGCGATTAGCGAAAAGTTGAGCCTTCTCCTGGGACAAGGTCAAATTGTCCACTACCTGAGTCCAGATCTGCTGCAACCTGTCCACCACAGAATCCACACCAGGACAGTCCGAAGACTCAACCTGTCCTGAAGAGAAATGAGGATGGAACCCAGAATTGCAGAAAAATGGAGAAACCAAGGTAGCCGAGCTGGCCCGATTATTAAGGGCAAACTCAGCCAACGGCAAAAAGGACACCCAATCATCCTGGTCTGCAGAAACAAAACATCTCAGATATGTTTCCAAGGTCTGATTGGTTCGTTCGGTCTGGCCATTAGTCTGAGGATGGAAAGCCGAGGAAAAAGATAGGTCAATTCCCATCCTACCACAAAAGGCTCGCCAAAACCTTGAAACATCTGGCTGACACAACACAGGGGCAGAACAAAAACGACGCTTCAACTCCCGAAAAGCCTCCACAGCAGCAGAAGACCAATTAACCAAATCAGCACCCTTCTTGGTCAAATCGGTCAATGGTTTGGCAATGCTAGAAAAATTACAGATGAAGCGACGATAAAAATTAGCAAAGCCCAGGAACTTTTGCAGACTTTTCAGAGATGTCGGCTGAGTCCAATCCTGGATGGATTGGACCTTAACCGGATCCATCTCGATAGTAGAAGGGGAAAAGATGAACCCCAAAAATGAAACTTTCTGCACACCAAAGAGACACTTTGATCCCTTCGCAAACAAAGAATTATCACGCAGGACCTGAAAAACCATTCTGACCTGCTTCACATGAGACTCCCAATCATCTGAGAAGATCAAAATGTCATCCAAGTAAACAATCAGGAATTTATCCAGATACTCACGGAAGATGTCATGCATAAAAGACTGAAACACAGATGGAGCATTGGCAAGTCCGAACGGCATCACTAGATACTCAAAATGACCCTCGGGCGTATTAAATGCAGTTTTCCATTCATCTCCTTGCCTGATTCTCACCAGATTATACGCACCACGAAGATCTATCTTAGTGAACCATCTAGCCCCCTTAATCCGAGCAAACAAGTCAGATAACAATGGCAAGGGATACTGAAATTTAACAGTGATCTTATTAAGAAGGCGGTAATCAATACACGGTCTCAGCGAACCATCCTTCTTGGCTACAAAAAAGAACCCTGCTCCCAGTGGTGATGACGATGGGCGAATATGTCCCTTCTCCAGGGAATCCTTCACATAACTGCGCATAGCGGCGTGTTCAGGCACGGATAAATTAAATAATCGACCTTTAGGGAATTTACTACCAGGAATCAAATTGATAGCACAATCACAATCCCTATGCGGAGGTAGGGCATCGGACTTGGGCTCTTCAAATACATCCTGATAATCAGACAAGAACTCTGGGACCTCAGAAGGAGTGGATGACGAAATTGACAAAAATGGAACATCACCATGTACCCCCTGACAACCCCAGCTGGATACCGACATAGAGTTCCAATCCAATACTGGATTATGGGTTTGCAGCCATGGCAACCCCAACACGACAACATCATGTAGATTATGCAGCACCAGAAAGCGAATAACTTCCTGATGTGCAGGAGCCATGCACATGGTCAGCTGGGCCCAGTACTGAGGTTTATTCTTGGCCAAAGGTGTAGCATCAATTCCTCTCAATGGAATAGGACACCGCAAAGGCTCCAAGACAAACCCACAACGTTTAGCATAATCCAAATCCATCAGATTCAGGGCAGCGCCTGAATCCACAAACGCCATGACAGAATACGATGACTAGGAGCATATCAAGGTAACGGACAGAAGGAATTTGGACTGTACAGTACCAATGACAGCAGACCTAGCGAACCGCTTAGTGCGCTTAGGACAATCAGAAATAGCATGAGTGGAATCGCCACAGTAGAAACAGCCCATTCAGACGTCTGTGTTCTTGCCGTTCAACTCTGGTCATAGTCCTATCGCACTGCATAGGCTCAGGTTTAATCTCAGGCAATACCGCCAACTGGTGCACAGATTTACGCTCGCGCAAGCGTCGACCGATCTGAATGGCCAAAGACATAGACTCATTCAAACCAGCAGGCATAGGAAAACCCACCATGACATCCTTAAGAGCCTCAGAGAGACCCTTTCTGAACAAAGCTGCCAGCGCAGATTCATTCCACTGAGTGAGTACTGACCACTTCCTAAATTTCTGACAATATACTTCTATATCATCCTGACCCTGGCATAAAGCCAGCAAATTTTTCTCAGCCTGATCCACTGAATTAGGCTCATCGTACAGTAATCCGAGCGCCAGGAAAAACGCATCGACACTACTCAATGCAGGGTCTCCTGGCGCAAGAGAAAATGCCCCGTCCTGAGGGTCGCCGCGCAAAAAAGAAATAATAATCAAAACCTGTTGAACTGGATTACCAGAAGAATGAGGTTTCAAGGCCAGAAATAGCTTACAATTATTTTTGAAGCTCAGAAACTTAGTTCTATCACCAAAAAAACAAATCAGGAATAGGAATTCTTGGTTCTAGCATAGATTTCTGATCAATAGTATCTTGAATCTTTTGTACATTTATAACGAGATTATCCATTGAAGAGCACAGACCCTGAATATCCATGTCCACAGCTGTGTCCTGAAGCACCCAAATGTCTAGGGGAAAAAAAAGACTGAACACAGACCTGAGAAAAAAAAATGATGTCAGAACTTTTTTTCCCTCTATTGAGAATCATTAGTTTGGCTCCTTGTACTGTTATGAGTGCAATCCAGTGACACTGTGTACCAGCGATCAGAGCACATACAGTGATCTGACAATAACCCAAAAACAATAGAACGAGCTCTGAGACGTGGAATCTCTGTAGACTGCAAACCTGAACCTATCCTAAACACAACTAAAGGTGGCTGTGGATTGCGCCTGACGCTACCTATGCAACTCGGCACAGCCTGAGAAACTGACTAGCCTGAAGATAGAAAAACAAGCCTGGCTTGCCTCAGAGAAATACCCCAAAGGAAAAGGCAGCCCCCCACATATAATGACGGTGAGTAAGATGAAAAGACAAAACGTAGGGATGAAATAGATTCAGCAAAGTGAGGCCCGATATTCTAGATAGAGCGAGGATAGCAAAGAGAACTTTGCAGTCTACAAAAAACCCTAAAGCAAAAACCACGCAAAGGGGGCAAAAAGACCCACCGTGCCGAACTAACGGCACGGCGGTACACCCTTTGCGTCTCAGAGCTTCCAGCAAAACCAAACGACAAGCTGGACAGAAAAAATAGCAACAAAAAGCAAAGAAGAACTTATCTAAGCAGAACAGCAGGCCACAGGAAAGATCCAGGAGCTCAGATCCAATACTGGAACATTGACAAGGAGCAAGGAAAACAGAATCAGGTGGAGTTAAATAACGAAGCAGCTAACGAGCTCTGCAGAACACCTGAGGGAGGAAGCTCAGAAGCTGCAGTACCACTTGTGACCACAGGAGTGAATTCAGCCACAGAATTCACAACAGTACCCCCCCCCTTGAGGAGGGGTCACCGAACCCTCACCAGAGCCCCCAGGCCGACCAGGATGAGCCACATGAAAGGCACGAACAAGATCGGGAGCATGGACATCAGAGGCAAAAACCCAGGAATTATCTTCCTGAGCATAACCCTTGCATTTAACCAGATACTGGAGTTTCCGTCTAGAAACACGAGAATCCAAAATCTTCTCCACAATATACTCCAATTCCCCCTCCACCAAAACCGGGGCAGGAGGCTCAACAGATGGAACCATAGGTGCCACGTATCTCCGCAACAACGACCTATGGAATACATTATGTATAGAAAAGGAGTCTGGGAGGGTCAGATGAAAAGACACAGGATTGAGAACCTCAGAAATCCTATACGGACCAATAAAACGAGGTTTAAATTTAGGAGAGGAAACCTTCACAGGAATATGACGAGAAGATAACCAAACCAGATCCCCAACACGAAGTCGGGGACCCACACGGCGTCTGCGATTAGCGAAAAGTTGAGCCTTCTCCTGGGACAAGGTCAAATTGTCCACTACCTGAGTCCAGATCTGCTGCAACCTGTCCACCACAGAATCCACACCAGGACAGTCCGAAGACTCAACCTGTCCTGAAGAGAAATGAGGATGGAACCCAGAATTGCAGAAAAATGGAGAAACCAAGGTAGCCGAGCTGGCCCGATTATTAAGGGCGAACTCAGCCAACGGCAAAAAGGACACCCAATCATCCTGGTCTGCAGAAACAAAACATCTCAGATATGTTTCCAAGGTCTGATTGGTTCGTTCGGTCTGGCCATTAGTCTGAGGATGGAAAGCCGAGGAAAAAGATAGGTCAATTCCCATCCTACCACAAAAGGCTCGCCAAAACCTTGAAACATCTGGCTGACACAACACAGGGGCAGAACAAAAACGACGCTTCAACTCCCGAAAAGCCTCCACAGCAGCAGAAGACCAATTAACCAAATCAGCACCCTTCTTGGTCAAATCGGTCAATGGTTTGGCAATGCTAGAAAAATTACAGATGAAGCGACGATAAAAATTAGCAAAGCCCAGGAACTTTTGCAGACTTTTCAGAGATGTCGGCTGAGTCCAATCCTGGATGGATTGGACCTTAACCGGATCCATCTCGATAGTAGAAGGGGAAAAGATGAACCCCAAAAATGAAACTTTCTGCACACCAAAGAGACACTTTGATCCCTTCACAAACAAAGAATTATCACGCAGGACCTGAAAAACCATTCTGACCTGCTTCACATGAGACTCCCAATCATCTGAGAAGATCAAAATGTCATCCAAGTAAACAATCAGGAATTTATCCAGATACTCACGGAAGATGTCATGCATAAAAGACTGAAACACAGATGGAGCATTGGCAAGTCCGAACGGCATCACTAGATACTCAAAATGACCCTCGGGCGTATTAAATGCAGTTTTCCATTCATCTCCTTGCCTGATTCTCACCAGATTATACGCACCACGAAGATCTATCTTAGTGAACCATCTAGCCCCCTTAATCCGAGCAAACAAGTCAGATAACAATGGCAAGGGATACTGAAATTTAACAGTGATCTTATTAAGAAGGCGGTAATCAATACACGGTCTCAGCGAACCATCCTTCTTGGCTACAAAAAAGAACCCTGCTCCCAGTGGTGATGACGATGGGCGAATATGTCCCTTCTCCAGGGAATCCTTCACATAACTGCGCATAGCGGCGTGTTCAGGCACGGATAAATTAAATAATCGACCTTTAGGGAATTTACTACCAGGAATCAAATTGATAGCACAATCACAATCCCTATGCGGAGGTAGGGCATCGGACTTGGGCTCTTCAAATACATCCTGATAATCAGACAAGAACTCTGGGACCTCAGAAGGAGTGGATGACGAAATTGACAAAAATGGAACATCACCATGTACCCCCTGACAACCCCAGCTGGATACCGACATAGAGTTCCAATCCAATACTGGATTATGGGTTTGCAGCCATGGCAACCCCAACACGACAACATCATGTAGATTATGCAGCACCAGAAAGCGAATAACTTCCTGATGTGCAGGAGCCATGCACATGGTCAGCTGGGCCCAGTACTGAGGTTTATTCTTGGCCAAAGGTGTAGCATCAATTCCTCTCAACGGAATAGGACACCGCAAAGGCTCCAAGACAAACCCACAACGTTTAGCATAATCCAAATCCATCAGATTCAGGGCAGCGCCTGAATCCACAAACGCCATGACAGAATACGATGACTAGGAGCATATCAAGGTAACGGACAGAAGGAATTTGGACTGTACAGTACCAATGACAGCAGACCTAGCGAACCGCTTAGTGCGCTTAGGACAATCAGAAATAGCATGAGTGGAATCGCCACAGTAGAAACAGCCCATTCAGACGTCTGTGTTCTTGCCGTTCAACTCTGGTCATAGTCCTATCGCACTGCATAGGCTCAGGTTTAATCTCAGGCAATACCGCCAACTGGTGCACAGATTTACGCTCGCGCAAGCGTCGACCGATCTGAATGGCCAAAGACATAGACTCATTCAAACCAGCAGGCATAGGAAAACCCACCATGAAATCCTTAAGAGCCTCAGAGAGACCCTTTCTGAACAAAGCTGCCAGCGCAGATTCATTCCACTGAGTGAGTACTGACCACTTCCTAAATTTCTGACAATATACTTCTATATCATCCTGACCCTGGCATAAAGCCAGCAAATTTTTCTCAGCCTGATCCACTGAATTAGGCTCATCGTACAGTAATCCGAGCGCCAGGAAAAACGCATCGACACTACTCAATGCAGGGTCTCCTGGCGCAAGAGGAAATGCCCCGTCCTGAGGGTCGCCGCGCAAAAAAGAAATAATAATCAAAACCTGTTGAACTGGATTACCAGAAGAATGAGGTTTCAAGGCCAGAAATAGCTTACAATTATTTGTGAAGCTCAGAAACTTAGTTCTATCACCAAAAAAACAAATCAGGAATAGGAATTCTTGGTTCTAGCATAGATTTCTGATCAATAGTATCTTGAATCTTTTGTACATTTATAACGAGATTATCCATTGAAGAGCACAGACCCTGAATATCCATGTCCACAGCTGTGTCCTGAAGCACCCAAATGTCTAGGGGAAAAAAAAGACTGAACACAGACCTGAGAAAAAAAAATGATGTCAGAACTTCTTTTTTCCCTCTATTGAGAATCATTAGTTTGGCTCCTTGTACTGTTATGAGTGCAATCCAGTGACACTGTGTACCAGCGATCAGAGCACATACAGTGATCTGACAATAACCCAAAAACAATAGAACGAGCTCTGAGACGTGGAATCTCTGTAGACTGCAAACCTGAACCTATCCTAAACACAACTAAAGGTGGCTGTGGATTGCGCCTGACGCTACCTATGCAACTCTGCACAGCCTGAGAAACTGACTAGCCTGAAGATAGAAAAACAAGCCTGGCTTGCCTCAGAGAAATACCCCAAAGGAAAAGGCAGCCCCCCACATATAATGACGGTGAGTAAGATGAAAAGACAAAACGTAGGGATGAAATAGATTCAGCAAAGTGAGGCCCGATATTCTAGATAGAGCGAGGATAGCAAAGAGAACTTTGCAGTCTACAAAAAACCCTAAAGCAAAAACCACGCAAAGGGGGCAAAAAGACCCACCGTGCCGAACTAACGGCACGGCGGTACACCCTTTGCGTCTCAGAGCTTCCAGCAAAACCAAACGACAAGCTGGACAGAAAAAATAGCAACAAAAAGCAAAGAAGAACTTATCTAAGCAGAACAGCAGGCCACAGGAAAGATCCAGGAGCTCAGATCCAATACTGGAACATTGACAAGGAGCAAGGAAAACAGAATCAGGTGGAGTTAAATAACGAAGCAGCTAACGAGCTCTGCAGAACACCTGAGGGAGGAAGCTCAGAAGCTGCAGTACCACTTGTGACCACAGGAGTGAATTCAGCCACAGAATTCACAACAGTACCCCCCCCCTTGAGGAGGGGTCACCGAACCCTCACCAGAGCCCCCAGGCCGACCAGGATGAGCCACATGAAAGGCACGAACAAGATCGGGAGCATGGACATCAGAGGCAAAAACCCAGGAATTATCTTCCTGAGCATAACCCTTCCATTTAACCAGATACTGGAGTTTCCGTCTAGAAACACGAGAATCCAAAATCTTCTCCACAATATACTCCAATTCCCCCTCCACCAAAACCGGGGCAGGAGGCTCAACAGATGGAACCATAGGTGCCACGTATCTCCGCAACAACGACCTATGGAATACATTATGTATAGAAAAGGAGTCTGGGAGGGTCAGATGAAAAGACACAGGATTGAGAACCTCAGAAATCCTATACGGACCAATAAAACGAGGTTTAAATTTAGGAGAGGAAACCTTCACAGGAATATGACGAGAAGATAACCAAACCAGATCCCCAACACGAAGTCGGGGACCCACACGGCGTCTGCGATTAGCGAAAAGTTGAGCCTTCTCCTGGGACAAGGTCAAATTGTCCACTACCTGAGTCCAGATCTGCTGCAACCTGTCCACCACAGAATCCACACCAGGACAGTCCGAAGACTCAACCTGTCCTGAAGAGAAATGAGGATGGAACCCAGAATTGCAGAAAAATGGAGAAACCAAGGTAGCCGAGCTGGCCCGATTATTAAGGGCGAACTCAGCCAACGGCAAAAAGGACACCCAATCATCCTGGTCTGCAGAAACAAAACATCTCAGATATGTTTCCAAGGTCTGATTGGTTCGTTCGGTCTGGCCATTAGTCTGAGGATGGAAAGCCGAGGAAAAAGATAGGTCAATTCCCATCCTACCACAAAAGGCTCGCCAAAACCTTGAAACATCTGGCTGACACAACACAGGGGCAGAACAAAAACGACGCTTCAACTCCCGAAAAGCCTCCACAGCAGCAGAAGACCAATTAACCAAATCAGCACCCTTCTTGGTCAAATCGGTCAATGGTTTGGCAATGCTAGAAAAATTACAGATGAAGCGACGATAAAAATTAGCAAAGCCCAGGAACTTTTGCAGACTTTTCAGAGATGTCGGCTGAGTCCAATCCTGGATGGATTGGACCTTAACCGGATCCATCTCGATAGTAGAAGGGGAAAAGATGAACCCCAAAAATGAAACTTTCTGCACACCAAAGAGACACTTTGATCCCTTCACAAACAAAGAATTATCACGCAGGACCTGAAAAACCATTCTGACCTGCTTCACATGAGACTCCCAATCATCTGAGAAGATCAAAATGTCATCCAAGTAAACAATCAGGAATTTATCCAGATACTCACGGAAGATGTCATGCATAAAAGACTGAAACACAGATGGAGCATTGGCAAGTCCGAACGGCATCACTAGATACTCAAAATGACCCTCGGGCGTATTAAATGCAGTTTTCCATTCATCTCCTTGCCTGATTCTCACCAGATTATACGCACCACGAAGATCTATCTTAGTGAACCATCTAGCCCCCTTAATCCGAGCAAACAAGTCAGATAACAATGGCAAGGGATACTGAAATTTAACAGTGATCTTATTAAGAAGGCGGTAATCAATACACGGTCTCAGCGAACCATCCTTCTTGGCTACAAAAAAGAACCCTGCTCCCAGTGGTGATGACGATGGGCGAATATGTCCCTTCTCCAGGGAATCCTTCACATAACTGCGCATAGCGGCGTGTTCAGGCACGGATAAATTAAATAATCGACCTTTAGGGAATTTACTACCAGGAATCAAATTGATAGCACAATCACAATCCCTATGCGGAGGTAGGGCATCGGACTTGGGCTCTTCAAATACATCCTGATAATCAGACAAGAACTCTGGGACCTCAGAAGGAGTGGATGACGAAATTGACAAAAATGGAACATCACCATGTACCCCCTGACAACCCCAGCTGGATACCGACATAGAGTTCCAATCCAATACTGGATTATGGGTTTGCAGCCATGGCAACCCCAACACGACAACATCATGTAGATTATGCAGCACCAGAAAGCGAATAACTTCCTGATGTGCAGGAGCCATGCACATGGTCAGCTGGGCCCAGTACTGAGGTTTATTCTTGGCCAAAGGTGTAGCATCAATTCCTCTCAATGGAATAGGACACCGCAAAGGCTCCAAGACAAACCCACAACGTTTAGCATAATCCAAATCCATCAGATTCAGGGCAGCGCCTGAATCCACAAACGCCATGACAGAATACGATGACTAGGAGCATATCAAGGTAACGGACAGAAGGAATTTGGACTGTACAGTACCAATGACAGCAGACCTAGCGAACCGCTTAGTGCGCTTAGGACAATCAGAAATAGCATGAGTGGAATCGCCACAGTAGAAACAGCCCATTCAGACGTCTGTGTTCTTGCCGTTCAACTCTGGTCATAGTCCTATCGCACTGCATAGGCTCAGGTTTAATCTCAGGCAATACCGCCAACTGGTGCACAGATTTACGCTCGCGCAAGCGTCGACCGATCTGAATGGCCAAAGACATAGACTCATTCAAACCAGCAGGCATAGGAAAACCCACCATGACATCCTTAAGAGCCTCAGAGAGACCCTTTCTGAACAAAGCTGCCAGCGCAGATTCATTCCACTGAGTGAGTACTGACCACTTCCTAAATTTCTGACAATATATTTCTATATCATCCTGACCCTGGCATAAAGCCAGCAAATTTTTCTCAGCCTGATCCACTGAATTAGGCTCATCGTACAGTAATCCGAGCGCCAGGAAAAACGCATCGACACTACTCAATGCAGGGTCTCCTGGCGCAAGAGAAAATGCCCCGTCCTGAGGGTCGCCGCGCAAAAAAGAAATAATAATCAAAACCTGTTGAACTGGATTACCAGAAGAATGAGGTTTCAAGGCCAGAAATAGCTTACAATTATTTTTGAAGCTCAGAAACTTAGTTCTATCACCAAAAAAACAAATCAGGAATAGGAATTCTTGGTTCTAGCATAGATTTCTGATCAATAGTATCTTGAATCTTTTGTACATTTATAACGAGATTATCCATTGAAGAGCACAGACCCTGAATATCCATGTCCACAGCTGTGTCCTGAAGCACCCAAATGTCTAGGGGAAAAAAAAGACTGAACACAGACCTGAGAAAAAAAAATGATGTCAGAACTTCTTTTTTCCCTCTATTGAGAATCATTAGTTTGGCTCCTTGTACTGTTATGAGTGCAATCCAGTGACACTGTGTACCAGCGATCAGAGCACATACAGTGATCTGACAATAACCCAAAAACAATAGAACGAGCTCTGAGACGTGGAATCTCTGTAGACTGCAAACCTGAACCTATCCTAAACACAACTAAAGGTGGCTGTGGATTGCGCCTGACGCTACCTATGCAACTCGGCACAGCCTGAGAAACTGACTAGCCTGAAGATAGAAAAACAAGCCTGGCTTGCCTCAGAGAAATACCCCAAAGGAAAAGGCAGCCCCCCACATATAATGACGGTGAGTAAGATGAAAAGACAAAACGTAGGGATGAAATAGATTCAGCAAAGTGAGGCCCGATATTCTAGATAGAGCGAGGATAGCAAAGAGAACTTTGCAGTCTACAAAAAACCCTAAAGCAAAAACCACGCAAAGGGGGCAAAAAGACCCACCGTGCCGAACTAACGGCACGGCGGTACACCCTTTGCGTCTCAGAGCTTCCAGCAAAACCAAACGACAAGCTGGACAGAAAAAATAGCAACAAAAAGCAAAGAAGAACTTATCTAAGCAGAACAGCAGGCCACAGGAAAGATCCAGGAGCTCAGATCCAATACTGGAACATTGACAAGGAGCAAGGAAAACAGAATCAGGTGGAGTTAAATAACGAAGCAGCTAACGAGCTCTGCAGAACACCTGAGGGAGGAAGCTCAGAAGCTGCAGTACCACTTGTGACCACAGGAGTGAATTCAGCCACAGAATTCACAACAGTACCCCCCCCCCCTTGAGGAGGGGTCACCGAACCCTCACCAGAGCCCCCAGGCCGACCAGGATGAGCCACATGAAAGGCACGAACAAGATCGGGAGCATGGACATCAGAGGCAAAAACCCAGGAATTATCTTCCTGAGCATAACCCTTCCATTTAACCAGATACTGGAGTTTCCGTCTAGAAACACGAGAATCCAAAATCTTCTCCACAATATACTCCAATTCCCCCTCCACCAAAACCGGGGCAGGAGGCTCAACAGATGGAACCATAGGTGCCACGTATCTCCGCAACAACGACCTATGGAATACATTATGTATAGAAAAGGAGTCTGGGAGGGTCAGATGAAAAGACACAGGATTGAGAACCTCAGAAATCCTATACGGACCAATAAAACGAGGTTTAAATTTAGGAGAGGAAACCTTCACAGGAATATGACGAGAAGATAACCAAACCAGATCCCCAACACGAAGTCGGGGACCCACACGGCGTCTGCGATTAGCGAAAAGTTGAGCCTTCTCCTGGGACAAGGTCAAATTGTCCACTACCTGAGTCCAGATCTGCTGCAACCTGTCCACCACAGAATCCACACCAGGACAGTCCGAAGACTCAACCTGTCCTGAAGAGAAATGAGGATGGAACCCAGAATTGCAGAAAAATGGAGAAACCAAGGTAGCCGAGCTGGCCCGATTATTAAGGGCGAACTCAGCCAACGGCAAAAAGGACACCCAATCATCCTGGTCTGCAGAAACAAAACATCTCAGATATGTTTCCAAGGTCTGATTGGTTCGTTCGGTCTGGCCATTAGTCTGAGGATGGAAAGCCGAGGAAAAAGATAGGTCAATTCCCATCCTACCACAAAAGGCTCGCCAAAACCTTGAAACATCTGGCTGACACAACACAGGGGCAGAACAAAAACGACGCTTCAACTCCCGAAAAGCCTCCACAGCAGCAGAAGACCAATTAACCAAATCAGCACCCTTCTTGGTCAAATCGGTCAATGGTTTGGCAATGCTAGAAAAATTACAGATGAAGCGACGATAAAAATTAGCAAAGCCCAGGAACTTTTGCAGACTTTTCAGAGATGTCGGCTGAGTCCAATCCTGGATGGATTGGACCTTAACCGGATCCATCTCGATAGTAGAAGGGGAAAAGATGAACCCCAAAAATGAAACTTTCTGCACACCAAAGAGACACTTTGATCCCTTCACAAACAAAGAATTATCACGCAGGACCTGAAAAACCATTCTGACCTGCTTCACATGAGACTCCCAATCATCTGAGAAGATCAAAATGTCATCCAAGTAAACAATCAGGAATTTATCCAGATACTCACGGAAGATGTCATGCATAAAAGACTGAAACACAGATGGAGCATTGGCAAGTCCGAACGGCATCACTAGATACTCAAAATGACCCTCGGGCGTATTAAATGCAGTTTTCCATTCATCTCCTTGCCTGATTCTCACCAGATTATACGCACCACGAAGATCTATCTTAGTGAACCATCTAGCCCCCTTAATCCGAGCAAACAAGTCAGATAACAATGGCAAGGGATACTGAAATTTAACAGTGATCTTATTAAGAAGGCGGTAATCAATACACGGTCTCAGCGAACCATCCTTCTTGGCTACAAAAAAGAACCCTGCTCCCAGTGGTGATGACGATGGGCGAATATGTCCCTTCTCCAGGGAATCCTTCACATAACTGCGCATAGCGGCGTGTTCAGGCACGGATAAATTAAATAATCGACCTTTAGGGAATTTACTACCAGGAATCAAATTGATAGCACAATCACAATCCCTATGCGGAGGTAGGGCATCGGACTTGGGCTCTTCAAATACATCCTGATAATCAGACACGAACTCTGGGACCTCAGAAGGAGTGGATGACGAAATTGACAAAAATGGAACATCACCATGTACCCCCTGACAACCCCAGCTGGATACCGACATAGAGTTCCAATCCAATACTGGATTATGGGTTTGCAGCCATGGCAACCCCAACACGACAACATCATGTAGATTATGCAGCACCAGAAAGCGAATAACTTCCTGATGTGCAGGAGCCATGCACATGGTCAGCTGGGCCCAGTACTGAGGTTTATTCTTGGCCAAAGGTGTAGCATCAATTCCTCTCAACGGAATAGGACACCGCAAAGGCTCCAAGACAAACCCACAACGTTTAGCATAATCCAAATCCATCAGATTCAGGGCAGCGCCTGAATCCACAAACGCCATGACAGAATACGATGACTAGGAGCATATCAAGGTAACGGACAGAAGGAATTTGGACTGTACAGTACCAATGACAGCAGACCTAGCGAACCGCTTAGTGCGCTTAGGACAATCAGAAATAGCATGAGTGGAATCGCCACAGTAGAAACAGCCCATTCAGACGTCTGTGTTCTTGCCGTTCAACTCTGGTCATAGTCCTATCGCACTGCATAGGCTCAGGTTTAATCTCAGGCAATACCGCCAACTGGTGCACAGATTTACGCTCGCGCAAGCGTCGACCGATCTGAATGGCCAAAGACATAGACTCATTCAAACCAGCAGGCATAGGAAAACCCACCATGACATCCTTAAGAGCCTCAGAGAGACCCTTTCTGAACAAAGCTGCCAGCGCAGATTCATTCCACTGAGTGAGTACTGACCACTTCCTAAATTTCTGACAATATACTTCTATATCATCCTGACCCTGGCATAAAGCCAGCAAATTTTTCTCAGCCTGATCCACTGAATTAGGCTCATCGTACAGTAATCCGAGCGCCAGGAAAAACGCATCGACACTACTCAATGCAGGGTCTCCTGGCGCAAGAGAAAATGCCCCGTCCTGAGGGTCGCCGCGCAAAAAAGAAATAATAATCAAAACCTGTTGAACTGGATTACCAGAAGAATGAGGTTTCAAGGCCAGAAATAGCTTACAATTATTTTTGAAGCTCAGAAACTTAGCTCTATCACCAAAAAAACAAATCAGGAATAGGAATTCTTGGTTCTAGCATAGATTTCTGATCAATAGTATCTTGAATCTTTTGTACATTTATAACGAGATTATCCATTGAAGAGCACAGACCCTGAATATCCATGTCCACAGCTGTGTCCTGAAGCACCCAAATGTCTAGGGGAAAAAAAAGACTGAACACAGACCTGAGAAAAAAAAATGATGTCAGAACTTCTTTTTTCCCTCTATTGAGAATCATTAGTTTGGCTCCTTGTACTGTTATGAGTGCAATCCAGTGACACTGTGTACCAGCGATCAGAGCACATACAGTGATCTGACAATAACCCAAAAACAATAGAACGAGCTCTGAGACGTGGAATCTCTGTAGACTGCAAACCTGAACCTATCCTAAACACAACTAAAGGTGGCTGTGGATTGCGCCTGACGCTACCTATGCAACTCGGCACAGCCTGAGAAACTGACTAGCCTGAAGATAGAAAAACAAGCCTGGCTTGCCTCAGAGAAATACCCCAAAGGAAAAGGCAGCCCCCCACATATAATGACGGTGAGTAAGATGAAAAGACAAAACGTAGGGATGAAATAGATTCAGCAAAGTGAGGCCCGATATTCTAGATAGAGCGAGGATAGCAAAGAGAACTTTGCAGTCTACAAAAAACCCTAAAGCAAAAACCACGCAAAGGGGGCAAAAAGACCCACCGTGCCGAACTAACGGCACGGCGGTACACCCTTTGCGTCTCAGAGCTTCCAGCAAAACCAAACGACAAGCTGGACAGAAAAAATAGCAACAAAAAGCAAAGAAGAACTTATCTAAGCAGAACAGCAGGCCACAGGAAAGATCCAGGAGCTCAGATCCAATACTGGAACATTGACAAGGAGCAAGGAAAACAGAATCAGGTGGAGTTAAATAACGAAGCAGCTAACGAGCTCTGCAGAACACCTGAGGGAGGAAGCTCAGAAGCTGCAGTACCACTTGTGACCACAGGAGTGAATTCAGCCACAGAATTCACAACAGTACCCCCCCCCCTTGAGGAGGGGTCACCGAACCCTCACCAGAGCCCCCAGGCCGACCAGGATGAGCCACATGAAAGGCACGAACAAGATCGGGAGCATGGACATCAGAGGCAAAAACCCAGGAATTATCTTCCTGAGCATAACCCTTCCATTTAACCAGATACTGGAGTTTCCGTCTAGAAACACGAGAATCCAAAATCTTCTCCACAATATACTCCAATTCCCCCTCCACCAAAACCGGGGCAGGAGGCTCAACAGATGGAACCATAGGTGCCACGTATCTCCGCAACAACGACCTATGGAATACATTATGTATAGAAAAGGAGTCTGGGAGGGTCAGATGAAAAGACACAGGATTGAGAACCTCAGAAATCCTATACGGACCAATAAAACGAGGTTTAAATTTAGGAGAGGAAACCTTCACAGGAATATGACGAGAAGATAACCAAACCAGATCCCCAACACGAAGTCGGGGACCCACACGGCGTCTGCGATTAGCGAAAAGTTGAGCCTTCTCCTGGGACAAGGTCAAATTGTCCACTACCTGAGTCCAGATCTGCTGCAACCTGTCCACCACAGAATCCACACCAGGACAGTCCGAAGACTCAACCTGTCCTGAAGAGAAATGAGGATGGAACCCAGAATTGCAGAAAAATGGAGAAACCAAGGTAGCCGAGCTGGCCCGATTATTAAGGGCGAACTCAGCCAACGGCAAAAAGGACACCCAATCATCCTGGTCTGCAGAAACAAAACATCTCAGATATGTTTCCAAGGTCTGATTGGTTCGTTCGGTCTGGCCATTAGTCTGAGGATGGAAAGCCGAGGAAAAAGATAGGTCAATTCCCATCCTACCACAAAAGGCTCGCCAAAACCTTGAAACATCTGGCTGACACAACACAGGGGCAGAACAAAAACGACGCTTCAACTCCCGAAAAGCCTCCACAGCAGCAGAAGACCAATTAACCAAATCAGCACCCTTCTTGGTCAAATCGGTCAATGGTTTGGCAATGCTAGAAAAATTACAGATGAAGCGACGATAAAAATTAGCAAAGCCCAGGAACTTTTGCAGACTTTTCAGAGATGTCGGCTGAGTCCAATCCTGGATGGATTGGACCTTAACCGGATCCATCTCGATAGTAGAAGGGGAAAAGATGAACCCCAAAAATGAAACTTTCTGCACACCAAAGAGACACTTTGATCCCTTCACAAACAAAGAATTATCACGCAGGACCTGAAAAACCATTCTGACCTGCTTCACATGAGACTCCCAATCATCTGAGAAGATCAAAATGTCATCCAAGTAAACAATCAGGAATTTATCCAGATACTCACGGAAGATGTCATGCATAAAAGACTGAAACACAGATGGAGCATTGGCAAGTCCGAACGGCATCACTAGATACTCAAAATGACCCTCGGGCGTATTAAATGCAGTTTTCCATTCATCTCCTTGCCTGATTCTCACCAGATTATACGCACCACGAAGATCTATCTTAGTGAACCATCTAGCCCCCTTAATCCGAGCAAACAAGTCAGATAACAATGGCAAGGGATACTGAAATTTAACAGTGATCTTATTAAGAAGGCGGTAATCAATACACGGTCTCAGCGAACCATCCTTCTTGGCTACAAAAAAGAAGCCTGCTCCCAGTGGTGATGACGATGGGCGAATATGTCCCTTCTCCAGGGAATCCTTCACATAACTGCGCATAGCGGCGTGTTCAGGCACGGATAAATTAAATAATCGACCTTTAGGGAATTTACTACCAGGAATCAAATTGATAGCACAATCACAATCCCTATGCGGAGGTAGGGCATCGGACTTGGGCTCTTCAAATACATCCTGATAATCAGACAAGAACTCTGGGACCTCAGAAGGAGTGGATGACGAAATTGACAAAAATGGAACATCACCATGTACCCCCTGACAACCCCAGCTGGATACCGACATAGAGTTCCAATCCAATACTGGATTATGGGTTTGCAGCCATGGCAACCCCAACACGACAACATCATGTAGATTATGCAGCACCAGAAAGCGAATAACTTCCTGATGTGCAGGAGCCATGCACATGGTCAGCTGGGCCCAGTACTGAGGTTTATTCTTGGCCAAAGGTGTAGCATCAATTCCTCTCAACGGAATAGGACACCGCAAAGGCTCCAAGACAAACCCACAACGTTTAGCATAATCCAAATCCATCAGATTCAGGGCAGCGCCTGAATCCACAAACGCCATGACAGAATACGATGACTAGGAGCATATCAAGGTAACGGACAGAAGGAATTTGGACTGTACAGTACCAATGACAGCAGACCTAGCGAACCGCTTAGTGCGCTTAGGACAATCAGAAATAGCATGAGTGGAATCGCCACAGTAGAAACAGCCCATTCAGACGTCTGTGTTCTTGCCGTTCAACTCTGGTCATAGTCCTATCGCACTGCATAGGCTCAGGTTTAATCTCAGGCAATACCGCCAACTGGTGCACAGATTTACGCTCGCGCAAGCGTCGACCGATCTGAATGGCCAAAGACATAGACTCATTCAAACCAGCAGGCATAGGAAAACCCACCATGACATCCTTAAGAGCCTCAGAGAGACCCTTTCTGAACAAAGCTGCCAGCGCAGATTCATTCCACTGAGTGAGTACTGACCACTTCCTAAATTTCTGACAATATACTTCTATATCATCCTGACCCTGGCATAAAGCCAGCAAATTTTTCTCAGCCTGATCCACTGAATTAGGCTCATCGTACAGTAATCCGAGCGCCAGGAAAAACGCATCGACACTACTCAATGCAGGGTCTCCTGGCGCAAGAGAAAATGCCCCGTCCTGAGGGTCGCCGCGCAAAAAAGAAATAATAATCAAAACCTGTTGAACTGGATTACCAGAAGAATGAGGTTTCAAGGCCAGAAATAGCTTACAATTATTTTTGAAGCTCAGAAACTTAGCTCTATCACCAAAAAAACAAATCAGGAATAGGAATTCTTGGTTCTAGCATAGATTTCTGATCAATAGTATCTTGAATCTTTTGTACATTTATAACGAGATTATCCATTGAAGAGCACAGACCCTGAATATCCATGTCCACAGCTGTGTCCTGAAGCACCCAAATGTCTAGGGGAAAAAAAAGACTGAACACAGACCTGAGAAAAAAAAATGATGTCAGAACTTCTTTTTTCCCTCTATTGAGAATCATTAGTTTGGCTCCTTGTACTGTTATGAGTGCAATCCAGTGACACTGTGTACCAGCGATCAGAGCACATACAGTGATCTGACAATAACCCAAAAACAATAGAACGAGCTCTGAGACGTGGAATCTCTGTAGACTGCAAACCTGAACCTATCCTAAACACAACTAAAGGTGGCTGTGGATTGCGCCTGACGCTACCTATGCAACTCGGCACAGCCTGAGAAACTGACTAGCCTGAAGATAGAAAAACAAGCCTGGCTTGCCTCAGAGAAATACCCCAAAGGAAAAGGCAGCCCCCCACATATAATGACGGTGAGTAAGATGAAAAGACAAAACGTAGGGATGAAATAGATTCAGCAAAGTGAGGCCCGATATTCTAGATAGAGCGAGGATAGCAAAGAGAACTTTGCAGTCTACAAAAAACCCTAAAGCAAAAACCACGCAAAGGGGGCAAAAAGACCCACCGTGCCGAACTAACGGCACGGCGGTACACCCTTTGCGTCTCAGAGCTTCCAGCAAAACCAAACGACAAGCTGGACAGAAAAAATAGCAACAAAAAGCAAAGAAGAACTTATCTAAGCAGAACAGCAGGCCACAGGAAAGATCCAGGAGCTCAGATCCAATACTGGAACATTGACAAGGAGCAAGGAAAACAGAATCAGGTGGAGTTAAATAACGAAGCAGCTAACGAGCTCTGCAGAACACCTGAGGGAGGAAGCTCAGAAGCTGCAGTACCACTTGTGACCACAGGAGTGAATTCAGCCACAGAATTCACAACAGTACCCCCCCCCTTGAGGAGGGGTCACCGAACCCTCACCAGAGCCCCCAGGCCGACCAGGATGAGCCACATGAAAGGCACGAACAAGATCGGGAGCATGGACATCAGAGGCAAAAACCCAGGAATTATCTTCCTGAGCATAACCCTTCCATTTAACCAGATACTGGAGTTTCCGTCTAGAAACACGAGAATCCAAAATCTTCTCCACAATATACTCCAATTCCCCCTCCACCAAAACCGGGGCAGGAGGCTCAACAGATGGAACCATAGGTGCCACGTATCTCCGCAACAACGACCTATGGAATACATTATGTATAGAAAAGGAGTCTGGGAGGGTCAGATGAAAAGACACAGGATTGAGAACCTCAGAAATCCTATACGGACCAATAAAACGAGGTTTAAATTTAGGAGAGGAAACCTTCACAGGAATATGACGAGAAGATAACCAAACCAGATCCCCAACACGAAGTCGGGGACCCACACGGCGTCTGCGATTAGCGAAAAGTTGAGCCTTCTCCTGGGACAAGGTCAAATTGTCCACTACCTGAGTCCAGATCTGCTGCAACCTGTCCACCACAGAATCCACACCAGGACAGTCCGAAGACTCAACCTGTCCTGAAGAGAAATGAGGATGGAACCCAGAATTGCAGAAAAATGGAGAAACCAAGGTAGCCGAGCTGGCCCGATTATTAAGGGCGAACTCAGCCAACGGCAAAAAGGACACCCAATCATCCTGGTCTGCAGAAACAAAACATCTCAGATATGTTTCCAAGGTCTGATTGGTTCGTTCGGTCTGGCCATTAGTCTGAGGATGGAAAGCCGAGGAAAAAGATAGGTCAATTCCCATCCTACCACAAAAGGCTCGCCAAAACCTTGAAACATCTGGCTGACACAACACAGGGGCAGAACAAAAACGACGCTTCAACTCCCGAAAAGCCTCCACAGCAGCAGAAGACCAATTAACCAAATCAGCACCCTTCTTGGTCAAATCGGTCAATGGTTTGGCAATGCTAGAAAAATTACAGATGAAGCGACGATAAAAATTAGCAAAGCCCAGGAACTTTTGCAGACTTTTCAGAGATGTCGGCTGAGTCCAATCCTGGATGGATTGGACCTTAACCGGATCCATCTCGATAGTAGAAGGGGAAAAGATGAACCCCAAAAATGAAACTTTCTGCACACCAAAGAGACACTTTGATCCCTTCGCAAACAAAGAATTATCACGCAGGACCTGAAAAACTATTCTGACCTGCTTCACATGAGACTCCCAATCATCTGAGAAGATCAAAATGTCATCCAAGTAAACAATCAGGAATTTATCCAGATACTCACGGAAGATGTCATGCATAAAAGACTGAAACACAGATGGAGCATTGGCAAGTCCGAACGGCATCACTAGATACTCAAAATGACCCTCGGGCGTATTAAATGCAGTTTTCCATTCATCTCCTTGCCTGATTCTCACCAGATTATACGCACCACGAAGATCTATCTTAGTGAACCATCTAGCCCCCTTAATCCGAGCAAACAAGTCAGATAACAATGGCAAGGGATACTGAAATTTAACAGTGATCTTATTAAGAAGGCGGTAATCAATACACGGTCTCAGCGAACCATCCTTCTTGGCTACAAAAAAGAACCCTGCTCCCAGTGGTGATGACGATGGGCGAATATGTCCCTTCTCCAGGGAATCCTTCACATAACTGCGCATAGCGGCGTGTTCAGGCACGGATAAATTAAATAATCGACCTTTAGGGAATTTACTACCAGGAATCAAATTGATAGCACAATCACAATCCCTATGCGGAGGTAGGGCATCGGACTTGGGCTCTTCAAATACATCCTGATAATCAGACAAGAACTCTGGGACCTCAGAAGGAGTGGATGACGAAATTGACAAAAATGGAACATCACCATGTACCCCCTGACAACCCCAGCTGGATACCGACATAGAGTTCCAATCCAATACTGGATTATGGGTTTGCAGCCATGGCAACCCCAACACGACAACATCATGTAGATTATGCAGCACCAGAAAGCGAATAATTTCCTGATGTGCAGGAGCCATGCACATGGTCAGCTGGGCCCAGTACTGAGGTTTATTCTTGGCCAAAGGTGTAGCATCAATTCCTCTCAACGGAATAGGACACCGCAAAGGCTCCAAGACAAACCCACAACGTTTAGCATAATCCAAATCCATCAGATTCAGGGCAGCGCCTGAATCCACAAACGCCATGACAGAATACGATGACTAGGAGCATATCAAGGTAACGGACAGAAGGAATTTGGACTGTACAGTACCAATGACAGCAGACCTAGCGAACCGCTTAGTGCGCTTAGGACAATCAGAAATAGCATGAGTGGAATCGCCACAGTAGAAACAGCCCATTCAGACGTCTGTGTTCTTGCCGTTCAACTCTGGTCATAGTCCTATCGCACTGCATAGGCTCAGGTTTAATCTCAGGCAATACCGCCAACTGGTGCACAGATTTACGCTCGCGCAAGCGTCGACCGATCTGAATGGCCAAAGACATAGACTCATTCAAACCAGCAGGCATAGGAAAACCCACCATGACATCCTTAAGAGCCTCAGAGAGACCCTTTCTGAACAAAGCTGCCAGCGCAGATTCATTCCACTGAGTGAGTACTGACCACTTCCTAAATTTCTGACAATATACTTCTATATCATCCTGACCCTGGCATAAAGCCAGCAAATTTTTCTCAGCCTGATCCACTGAATTAGGCTCATCGTACAGTAATCCGAGCGCCAGGAAAAACGCATCGACACTACTCAATGCAGGGTCTCCTGGCGCAAGAGGAAATGCCCCGTCCTGAGGGTCGCCGCGCAAAAAAGAAATAATAATCAAAACCTGTTGAACTGGATTACCAGAAGAATGAGGTTTCAAGGCCAGAAATAGCTTACAATTATTTGTGAAGCTCAGAAACTTAGTTCTATCACCAAAAAAACAAATCAGGAATAGGAATTCTTGGTTCTAGCATAGATTTCTGATCAATAGTATCTTGAATCTTTTGTACATTTATAACGAGATTATCCATTGAAGAGCACAGACCCTGAATATCCATGTCCACAGCTGTGTCCTGAAGCACCCAAATGTCTAGGGGAAAAAAAAGACTGAACACAGACCTGAGAAAAAAAAATGATGTCAGAACTTCTTTTTTCCCTCTATTGAGAATCATTAGTTTGGCTCCTTGTACTGTTATGAGTGCAATCCAGTGACACTGTGTACCAGCGATCAGAGCACATACAGTGATCTGACAATAACCCAAAAACAATAGAACGAGCTCTGAGACGTGGAATCTCTGTAGACTGCAAACCTGAACCTATCCTAAACACAACTAAAGGTGGCTGTGGATTGCGCCTGACGCTACCTATGCAACTCTGCACAGCCTGAGAAACTGACTAGCCTGAAGATAGAAAAACAAGCCTGGCTTGCCTCAGAGAAATACCCCAAAGGAAAAGGCAGCCCCCCACATATAATGACGGTGAGTAAGATGAAAAGACAAAACGTAGGGATGAAATAGATTCAGCAAAGTGAGGCCCGATATTCTAGATAGAGCGAGGATAGCAAAGAGAACTTTGCAGTCTACAAAAAACCCTAAAGCAAAAACCACGCAAAGGGGGCAAAAAGACCCACCGTGCCGAACTAACGGCACGGCGGTACACCCTTTGCGTCTCAGAGCTTCCAGCAAAACCAAACGACAAGCTGGACAGAAAAAATAGCAACAAAAAGCAAAGAAGAACTTATCTAAGCAGAACAGCAGGCCACAGGAAAGATCCAGGAGCTCAGATCCAATACTGGAACATTGACAAGGAGCAAGGAAAACAGAATCAGGTGGAGTTAAATAACGAAGCAGCTAACGAGCTCTGCAGAACACCTGAGGGAGGAAGCTCAGAAGCTGCAGTACCACTTGTGACCACAGGAGTGAATTCAGCCACAGAATTCACAACAGTACCCCCCCTTGAGGAGGGGTCACCGAACCCTCACCAGAGCCCCCAGGCCGACCAGGATGAGCCACATGAAAGGCACGAACAAGATCGGGAGCATGGACATCAGAGGCAAAAACCCAGGAATTATCTTCCTGAGCATAACCCTTCCATTTAACCAGATACTGGAGTTTCCGTCTAGAAACACGAGAATCCAAAATCTTCTCCACAATATACTCCAATTCCCCCTCCACCAAAACCGGGGCAGGAGGCTCAACAGATGGAACCATAGGTGCCACGTATCTCCGCAACAACGACCTATGGAATACATTATGTATAGAAAAGGAGTCTGGGAGGGTCAGATGAAAAGACACAGGATTGAGAACCTCAGAAATCCTATACGGACCAATAAAACGAGGTTTAAATTTAGGAGAGGAAACCTTCACAGGAATATGACGAGAAGATAACCAAACCAGATCCCCAACACGAAGTCGGGGACCCACACGGCGTCTGCGATTAGCGAAAAGTTGAGCCTTCTCCTGGGACAAGGTCAAATTGTCCACTACCTGAGTCCAGATCTGCTGCAACCTGTCCACCACAGAATCCACACCAGGACAGTCCGAAGACTCAACCTGTCCTGAAGAGAAATGAGGATGGAACCCAGAATTGCAGAAAAATGGAGAAACCAAGGTAGCCGAGCTGGCCCGATTATTAAGGGCGAACTCAGCCAACGGCAAAAAGGACACCCAATCATCCTGGTCTGCAGAAACAAAACATCTCAGATATGTTTCCAAGGTCTGATTGGTTCGTTCGGTCTGGCCATTAGTCTGAGGATGGAAAGCCGAGGAAAAAGATAGGTCAATTCCCATCCTACCACAAAAGGCTCGCCAAAACCTTGAAACATCTGGCTGACACAACACAGGGGCAGAACAAAAACGACGCTTCAACTCCCGAAAAGCCTCCACAGCAGCAGAAGACCAATTAACCAAATCAGCACCCTTCTTGGTCAAATCGGTCAATGGTTTGGCAATGCTAGAAAAATTACAGATGAAGCGACGATAAAAATTAGCAAAGCCCAGGAACTTTTGCAGACTTTTCAGAGATGTCGGCTGAGTCCAATCCTGGATGGATTGGACCTTAACCGGATCCATCTCGATAGTAGAAGGGGAAAAGATGAACCCCAAAAATGAAACTTTCTGCACACCAAAGAGACACTTTGATCCCTTCGCAAACAAAGAATTATCACGCAGGACCTGAAAAACTATTCTGACCTGCTTCACATGAGACTCCCAATCATCTGAGAAGATCAAAATGTCATCCAAGTAAACAATCAGGAATTTATCCAGATACTCACGGAAGATGTCATGCATAAAAGACTGAAACACAGATGGAGCATTGGCAAGTCCGAACGGCATCACTAGATACTCAAAATGACCCTCGGGCGTATTAAATGCAGTTTTCCATTCATCTCCTTGCCTGATTCTCACCAGATTATACGCACCACGAAGATCTATCTTAGTGAACCATCTAGCCCCCTTAATCCGAGCAAACAAGTCAGATAACAATGGCAAGGGATACTGAAATTTAACAGTGATCTTATTAAGAAGGCGGTAATCAATACACGGTCTCAGCGAACCATCCTTCTTGGCTACAAAAAAGAACCCTGCTCCCAGTGGTGATGACGATGGGCGAATATGTCCCTTCTCCAGGGAATCCTTCACATAACTGCGCATAGCGGCGTGTTCAGGCACGGATAAATTAAATAATCGACCTTTAGGGAATTTACTACCAGGAATCAAATTGATAGCACAATCACAATCCCTATGCGGAGGTAGGGCATCGGACTTGGGCTCTTCAAATACATCCTGATAATCAGACAAGAACTCTGGGACCTCAGAAGGAGTGGATGACGAAATTGACAAAAATGGAACATCACCATGTACCCCCTGACAACCCCAGCTGGATACCGACATAGAGTTCCAATCCAATACTGGATTATGGGTTTGCAGCCATGGCAACCCCAACACGACAACATCATGTAGATTATGCAGCATCAGAAAGCGAATAATTTCCTGATGTGCAGGAGCCATGCACATGGTCAGCTGGGCCCAGTACTGAGGTTTATTCTTGGCCAAAGGTGTAGCATCAATTCCTCTCAACGGAATAGGACACCGCAAAGGCTCCAAGACAAACCCACAACGTTTAGCATAATCCAAATCCATCAGATTCAGGGCAGCGCCTGAATCCACAAACGCCATGACAGAATACGATGACTAGGAGCATATCAAGGTAACGGACAGAAGGAATTTGGACTGTACAGTACCAATGACAGCAGACCTAGCGAACCGCTTAGTGCGCTTAGGACAATCAGAAATAGCATGAGTGGAATCGCCACAGTAGAAACAGCCCATTCAGACGTCTGTGTTCTTGCCGTTCAACTCTGGTCATAGTCCTATCGCACTGCATAGGCTCAGGTTTAATCTCAGGCAATACCGCCAACTGGTGCACAGATTTACGCTCGCGCAAGCGTCGACCGATCTGAATGGCCAAAGACATAGACTCATTCAAACCAGCAGGCATAGGAAAACCCACCATGACATCCTTAAGAGCCTCAGAGAGACCCTTTCTGAACAAAGCTGCCAGCGCAGATTCATTCCACTGAGTGAGTACTGACCACTTCCTAAATTTCTGACAATATACTTCTATATCATCCTGACCCTGGCATAAAGCCAGCAAATTTTTCTCAGCCTGATCCACTGAATTAGGCTCATCGTACAGTAATCCGAGCGCCAGGAAAAACGCATCGACACTACTCAATGCAGGGTCTCCTGGCGCAAGAGGAAATGCCCCGTCCTGAGGGTCGCCGCGCAAAAAAGAAATAATAATCAAAACCTGTTGAACTGGATTACCAGAAGAATGAGGTTTCAAGGCCAGAAATAGCTTACAATTATTTGTGAAGCTCAGAAACTTAGTTCTATCACCAAAAAAACAAATCAGGAATAGGAATTCTTGGTTCTAGCATAGATTTCTGATCAATAGTATCTTGAATCTTTTGTACATTTATAACGAGATTATCCATTGAAGAGCACAGACCCTGAATATCCATGTCCACAGCTGTGTCCTGAAGCACCCAAATGTCTAGGGGAAAAAAAAGACTGAACACAGACCTGAGAAAAAAAAATGATGTCAGAACTTCTTTTTTCCCTCTATTGAGAATCATTAGTTTGGCTCCTTGTACTGTTATGAGTGCAATCCAGTGACACTGTGTACCAGCGATCAGAGCACATACAGTGATCTGACAATAACCCAAAAACAATAGAACGAGCTCTGAGACGTGGAATCTCTGTAGACTGCAAACCTGAACCTATCCTAAACACAACTAAAGGTGGCTGTGGATTGCGCCTGACGCTACCTATGCAACTCTGCACAGCCTGAGAAACTGACTAGCCTGAAGATAGAAAAACAAGCCTGGCTTGCCTCAGAGAAATACCCCAAAGGAAAAGGCAGCCCCCCACATATAATGACGGTGAGTAAGATGAAAAGACAAAACGTAGGGATGAAATAGATTCAGCAAAGTGAGGCCCGATATTCTAGATAGAGCGAGGATAGCAAAGAGAACTTTGCAGTCTACAAAAAACCCTAAAGCAAAAACCACGCAAAGGGGGCAAAAAGACCCACCGTGCCGAACTAACGGCACGGCGGTACACCCTTTGCGTCTCAGAGCTTCCAGCAAAACCAAACGACAAGCTGGACAGAAAAAATAGCAACAAAAAGCAAAGAAGAACTTATCTAAGCAGAACAGCAGGCCACAGGAAAGATCCAGGAGCTCAGATCCAATACTGGAACATTGACAAGGAGCAAGGAAAACAGAATCAGGTGGAGTTAAATAACGAAGCAGCTAACGAGCTCTGCAGAACACCTGAGGGAGGAAGCTCAGAAGCTGCAGTACCACTTGTGACCACAGGAGTGAATTCAGCCACAGAATTCACAACAGTACCCCCCCCTTGAGGAGGGGTCACCGAACCCTCACCAGAGCCCCCAGGCCGACCAGGATGAGCCACATGAAAGGCACGAACAAGATCGGGAGCATGGACATCAGAGGCAAAAACCCAGGAATTATCTTCCTGAGCATAACCCTTCCATTTAACCAGATACTGGAGTTTCCGTCTAGAAACACGAGAATCCAAAATCTTCTCCACAATATACTCCAATTCCCCCTCCACCAAAACCGGGGCAGGAGGCTCAACAGATGGAACCATAGGTGCCACGTATCTCCGCAACAACGACCTATGGAATACATTATGTATAGAAAAGGAGTCTGGGAGGGTCAGATGAAAAGACACAGGATTGAGAACCTCAGAAATCCTATACGGACCAATAAAACGAGGTTTAAATTTAGGAGAGGAAACCTTCACAGGAATATGACGAGAAGATAACCAAACCAGATCCCCAACACGAAGTCGGGGACCCACACGGCGTCTGCGATTAGCGAAAAGTTGAGCCTTCTCCTGGGACAAGGTCAAATTGTCCACTACCTGAGTCCAGATCTGCTGCAACCTGTCCACCACAGAATCCACACCAGGACAGTCCGAAGACTCAACCTGTCCTGAAGAGAAATGAGGATGGAACCCAGAATTGCAGAAAAATGGAGAAACCAAGGTAGCCGAGCTGGCCCGATTATTAAGGGCGAACTCAGCCAACGGCAAAAAGGACACCCAATCATCCTGGTCTGCAGAAACAAAACATCTCAGATATGTTTCCAAGGTCTGATTGGTTCGTTCGGTCTGGCCATTAGTCTGAGGATGGAAAGCCGAGGAAAAAGATAGGTCAATTCCCATCCTACCACAAAAGGCTCGCCAAAACCTTGAAACATCTGGCTGACACAACACAGGGGCAGAACAAAAACGACGCTTCAACTCCCGAAAAGCCTCCACAGCAGCAGAAGACCAATTAACCAAATCAGCACCCTTCTTGGTCAAATCGGTCAATGGTTTGGCAATGCTAGAAAAATTACAGATGAAGCGACGATAAAAATTAGCAAAGCCCAGGAACTTTTGCAGACTTTTCAGAGATGTCGGCTGAGTCCAATCCTGGATGGATTGGACCTTAACCGGATCCATCTCGATAGTAGAAGGGGAAAAGATGAACCCCAAAAATGAAACTTTCTGCACACCAAAGAGACACTTTGATCCCTTCGCAAACAAAGAATTATCACGCAGGACCTGAAAAACCATTCTGACCTGCTTCACATGAGACTCCCAATCATCTGAGAAGATCAAAATGTCATCCAAGTAAACAATCAGGAATTTATCCAGATACTCACGGAAGATGTCATGCATAAAAGACTGAAACACAGATGGAGCATTGGCAAGTCCGAACGGCATCACTAGATACTCAAAATGACCCTCGGGCGTATTAAATGCAGTTTTCCATTCATCTCCTTGCCTGATTCTCACCAGATTATACGCACCACGAAGATCTATCTTAGTGAACCATCTAGCCCCCTTAATCCGAGCAAACAAGTCAGATAACAATGGCAAGGGATACTGAAATTTAACAGTGATCTTATTAAGAAGGCGGTAATCAATACACGGTCTCAGCGAACCATCCTTCTTGGCTACAAAAAAGAACCCTGCTCCCAGTGGTGATGACGATGGGCGAATATGTCCCTTCTCCAGGGAATCCTTCACATAACTGCGCATAGCGGCGTGTTCAGGCACGGATAAATTAAATAATCGACCTTTAGGGAATTTACTACCAGGAATCAAATTGATAGCACAATCACAATCCCTATGCGGAGGTAGGGCATCGGACTTGGGCTCTTCAAATACATCCTGATAA
This sequence comes from Ranitomeya imitator, assembly GCF_032444005.1. NCBI lineage: Eukaryota > Metazoa > Chordata > Amphibia > Anura > Dendrobatidae > Ranitomeya > Ranitomeya imitator. The sequence goes on from NC_091282.1 coordinate 24,219,507, forward strand.
TCAGACAAGAACTCTGGGACCTCAGAAGGAGTGGATGACGAAATTGACAAAAATGGAACATCACCATGTACCCCCTGACAACCCCAGCTGGATACCGACATAGAGTTCCAATCCAATACTGGATTATGGGTTTGCAGCCATGGCAACCCCAACACGACAACATCATGTAGATTATGCAGCACCAGAAAGCGAATAACTTCCTGATGTGCAGGAGCCATGCACATGGTCAGCTGGGCCCAGTACTGAGGTTTATTCTTGGCCAAAGGTGTAGCATCAATTCCTCTCAACGGAATAGGACACCGCAAAGGCTCCAAGACAAACCCACAACGTTTAGCATAATCCAAATCCATCAGATTCAGGGCAGCGCCTGAATCCACAAACGCCATGACAGAATACGATGACTAGGAGCATATCAAGGTAACGGACAGAAGGAATTTGGACTGTACAGTACCAATGACAGCAGACCTAGCGAACCGCTTAGTGCGCTTAGGACAATCAGAAATAGCATGAGTGGAATCGCCACAGTAGAAACAGCCCATTCAGACGTCTGTGTTCTTGCCGTTCAACTCTGGTCATAGTCCTATCGCACTGCATAGGCTCAGGTTTAATCTCAGGCAATACCGCCAACTGGTGCACAGATTTACGCTCGCGCAAGCGTCGACCGATCTGAATGGCCAAAGACATAGACTCATTCAAACCAGCAGGCATAGGAAAACCCACCATGACATCCTTAAGAGCCTCAGAGAGACCCTTTCTGAACAAAGCTGCCAGCGCAGATTCATTCCACTGAGTGAGTACTGACCACTTCCTAAATTTCTGACAATATACTTCTATATCATCCTGACCCTGGCATAAAGCCAGCAAATTTTTCTCAGCCTGATCCACTGAATTAGGCTCATCGTACAGTAATCCGAGCGCCAGGAAAAACGCATCGACACTACTCAATGCAGGGTCTCCTGGCGCAAGAGGAAATGCCCCGTCCTGAGGGTCGCCGCGCAAAAAAGAAATAATAATCAAAACCTGTTGAACTGGATTACCAGAAGAATGAGGTTTCAAGGCCAGAAATAGCTTACAATTATTTGTGAAGCTCAGAAACTTAGTTCTATCACCAAAAAAACAAATCAGGAATAGGAATTCTTGGTTCTAGCATAGATTTCTGATCAATAGTATCTTGAATCTTTTGTACATTTATAACGAGATTATCCATTGAAGAGCACAGACCCTGAATATCCATGTCCACAGCTGTGTCCTGAAGCACCCAAATGTCTAGGGGAAAAAAAAGACTGAACACAGACCTGAGAAAAAAAAATGATGTCAGAACTTCTTTTTTCCCTCTATTGAGAATCATTAGTTTGGCTCCTTGTACTGTTATGAGTGCAATCCAGTGACACTGTGTACCAGCGATCAGAGCACATACAGTGATCTGACAATAACCCAAAAACAATAGAACGAGCTCTGAGACGTGGAATCTCTGTAGACTGCAAACCTGAACCTATCCTAAACACAACTAAAGGTGGCTGTGGATTGCGCCTGACGCTACCTATGCAACTCTGCACAGCCTGAGAAACTGACTAGCCTGAAGATAGAAAAACAAGCCTGGCTTGCCTCAGAGAAATACCCCAAAGGAAAAGGCAGCCCCCCACATATAATGACGGTGAGTAAGATGAAAAGACAAAACGTAGGGATGAAATAGATTCAGCAAAGTGAGGCCCGATATTCTAGATAGAGCGAGGATAGCAAAGAGAACTTTGCAGTCTACAAAAAACCCTAAAGCAAAAACCACGCAAAGGGGGCAAAAAGACCCACCGTGCCGAACTAACGGCACGGCGGTACACCCTTTGCGTCTCAGAGCTTCCAGCAAAACCAAACGACAAGCTGGACAGAAAAAATAGCAACAAAAAGCAAAGAAGAACTTATCTAAGCAGAACAGCAGGCCACAGGAAAGATCCAGGAGCTCAGATCCAATACTGGAACATTGACAAGGAGCAAGGAAAACAGAATCAGGTGGAGTTAAATAACGAAGCAGCTAACGAGCTCTGCAGAACACCTGAGGGAGGAAGCTCAGAAGCTGCAGTACCACTTGTGACCACAGGAGTGAATTCAGCCACAGAATTCACAACAGTACCCCCCCCTTGAGGAGGGGTCACCGAACCCTCACCAGAGCCCCCAGGCCGACCAGGATGAGCCACATGAAAGGCACGAACAAGATCGGGAGCATGGACATCAGAGGCAAAAACCCAGGAATTATCTTCCTGAGCATAACCCTTCCATTTAACCAGATACTGGAGTTTCCGTCTAGAAACACGAGAATCCAAAATCTTCTCCACAATATACTCCAATTCCCCCTCCACCAAAACCGGGGCAGGAGGCTCAACAGATGGAACCATAGGTGCCACGTATCTCCGCAACAACGACCTATGGAATACATTATGTATAGAAAAGGAGTCTGGGAGGGTCAGATGAAAAGACACAGGATTGAGAACCTCAGAAATCCTATACGGACCAATAAAACGAGGTTTAAATTTAGGAGAGGAAACCTTCACAGGAATATGACGAGAAGATAACCAAACCAGATCCCCAACACGAAGTCGGGGACCCACACGGCGTCTGCGATTAGCGAAAAGTTGAGCCTTCTCCTGGGACAAGGTCAAATTGTCCACTACCTGAGTCCAGATCTGCTGCAACCTGTCCACCACAGAATCCACACCAGGACAGTCCGAAGACTCAACCTGTCCTGAAGAGAAATGAGGATGGAACCCAGAATTGCAGAAAAATGGAGAAACCAAGGTAGCCGAGCTGGCCCGATTATTAAGGGCGAACTCAGCCAACGGCAAAAAGGACACCCAATCATCCTGGTCTGCAGAAACAAAACATCTCAGATATGTTTCCAAGGTCTGATTGGTTCGTTCGGTCTGGCCATTAGTCTGAGGATGGAAAGCCGAGGAAAAAGATAGGTCAATTCCCATCCTACCACAAAAGGCTCGCCAAAACCTTGAAACATCTGGCTGACACAACACAGGGGCAGAACAAAAACGACGCTTCAACTCCCGAAAAGCCTCCACAGCAGCAGAAGACCAATTAACCAAATCAGCACCCTTCTTGGTCAAATCGGTCAATGGTTTGGCAATGCTAGAAAAATTACAGATGAAGCGACGATAAAAATTAGCAAAGCCCAGGAACTTTTGCAGACTTTTCAGAGATGTCGGCTGAGTCCAATCCTGGATGGATTGGACCTTAACCGGATCCATCTCGATAGTAGAAGGGGAAAAGATGAACCCCAAAAATGAAACTTTCTGCACACCAAAGAGACACTTTGATCCCTTCACAAACAAAGAATTATCACGCAGGACCTGAAAAACCATTCTGACCTGCTTCACATGAGACTCCCAATCATCTGAGAAGATCAAAATGTCATCCAAGTAAACAATCAGGAATTTATCCAGATACTCACGGAAGATGTCATGCATAAAAGACTGAAACACAGATGGAGCATTGGCAAGTCCGAACGGCATCACTAGATACTCAAAATGACCCTCGGGCGTATTAAATGCAGTTTTCCATTCATCTCCTTGCCTGATTCTCACCAGATTATACGCACCACGAAGATCTATCTTAGTGAACCATCTAGCCCCCTTAATCCGAGCAAACAAGTCAGATAACAATGGCAAGGGATACTGAAATTTAACAGTGATCTTATTAAGAAGGCGGTAATCAATACACGGTCTCAGCGAACCATCCTTCTTGGCTACAAAAAAGAACCCTGCTCCCAGTGGTGATGACGATGGGCGAATATGTCCCTTCTCCAGGGAATCCTTCACATAACTGCGCATAGCGGCGTGTTCAGGCACGGATAAATTAAATAATCGACCTTTAGGGAATTTACTACCAGGAATCAAATTGATAGCACAATCACAATCCCTATGCGGAGGTAGGGCATCGGACTTGGGCTCTTCAAATACATCCTGATAATCAGACAAGAACTCTGGGACCTCAGAAGGAGTGGATGACGAAATTGACAAAAATGGAACATCACCATGTACCCCCTGACAACCCCAGCTGGATACCGACATAGAGTTCCAATCCAATACTGGATTATGGGTTTGCAGCCATGGCAACCCCAACACGACAACATCATGTAGATTATGCAGCACCAGAAAGCGAATAACTTCCTGATGTGCAGGAGCCATGCACATGGTCAGCTGGGCCCAGTACTGAGGTTTATTCTTGGCCAAAGGTGTAGCATCAATTCCTCTCAACGGAATAGGACACCGCAAAGGCTCCAAGACAAACCCACAACGTTTAGCATAATCCAAATCCATCAGATTCAGGGCAGCGCCTGAATCCACAAACGCCATGACAGAATACGATGACTAGGAGCATATCAAGGTAACGGACAGAAGGAATTTGGACTGTACAGTACCAATGACAGCAGACCTAGCGAACCGCTTAGTGCGCTTAGGACAATCAGAAATAGCATGAGTGGAATCGCCACAGTAGAAACAGCCCATTCAGACGTCTGTGTTCTTGCCGTTCAACTCTGGTCATAGTCCTATCGCACTGCATAGGCTCAGGTTTAATCTCAGGCAATACCGCCAACTGGTGCACAGATTTACGCTCGCGCAAGCGTCGACCGATCTGAATGGCCAAAGACATAGACTCATTCAAACCAGCAGGCATAGGAAAACCCACCATGACATCCTTAAGAGCCTCAGAGAGACCCTTTCTGAACAAAGCTGCCAGCGCAGATTCATTCCACTGAGTGAGTACTGACCACTTCCTAAATTTCTGACAATATACTTCTATATCATCCTGACCCTGGCATAAAGCCAGCAAATTTTTCTCAGCCTGATCCACTGAATTAGGCTCATCGTACAGTAATCCGAGCGCCAGGAAAAACGCATCGACACTACTCAATGCAGGGTCTCCTGGCGCAAGAGGAAATGCCCCGTCCTGAGGGTCGCCGCGCAAAAAAGAAATAATAATCAAAACCTGTTGAACTGGATTACCAGAAGAATGAGGTTTCAAGGCCAGAAATAGCTTACAATTATTTGTGAAGCTCAGAAACTTAGTTCTATCACCAAAAAAACAAATCAGGAATAGGAATTCTTGGTTCTAGCATAGATTTCTGATCAATAGTATCTTGAATCTTTTGTACATTTATAACGAGATTATCCATTGAAGAGCACAGACCCTGAATATCCATGTCCACAGCTGTGTCCTGAAGCACCCAAATGTCTAGGGGAAAAAAAAGACTGAACACAGACCTGAGAAAAAAAAATGATGTCAGAACTTCTTTTTTCCCTCTATTGAGAATCATTAGTTTGGCTCCTTGTACTGTTATGAGTGCAATCCAGTGACACTGTGTACCAGCGATCAGAGCACATACAGTGATCTGACAATAACCCAAAAACAATAGAACGAGCTCTGAGACGTGGAATCTCTGTAGACTGCAAACCTGAACCTATCCTAAACACAACTAAAGGTGGCTGTGGATTGCGCCTGACGCTACCTATGCAACTCTGCACAGCCTGAGAAACTGACTAGCCTGAAGATAGAAAAACAAGCCTGGCTTGCCTCAGAGAAATACCCCAAAGGAAAAGGCAGCCCCCCACATATAATGACGGTGAGTAAGATGAAAAGACAAAACGTAGGGATGAAATAGATTCAGCAAAGTGAGGCCCGATATTCTAGATAGAGCGAGGATAGCAAAGAGAACTTTGCAGTCTACAAAAAACCCTAAAGCAAAAACCACGCAAAGGGGGCAAAAAGACCCACCGTGCCGAACTAACGGCACGGCGGTACACCCTTTGCGTCTCAGAGCTTCCAGCAAAACCAAACGACAAGCTGGACAGAAAAAATAGCAACAAAAAGCAAAGAAGAACTTATCTAAGCAGAACAGCAGGCCACAGGAAAGATCCAGGAGCTCAGATCCAATACTGGAACATTGACAAGGAGCAAGGAAAACAGAATCAGGTGGAGTTAAATAACGAAGCAGCTAACGAGCTCTGCAGAACACCTGAGGGAGGAAGCTCAGAAGCTGCAGTACCACTTGTGACCACAGGAGTGAATTCAGCCACAGAATTCACAACAGTACCCCCCCCTTGAGGAGGGGTCACCGAACCCTCACCAGAGCCCCCAGGCCGACCAGGATGAGCCACATGAAAGGCACGAACAAGATCGGGAGCATGGACATCAGAGGCAAAAACCCAGGAATTATCTTCCTGAGCATAACCCTTCCATTTAACCAGATACTGGAGTTTCCGTCTAGAAACACGAGAATCCAAAATCTTCTCCACAATATACTCCAATTCCCCCTCCACCAAAACCGGGGCAGGAGGCTCAACAGATGGAACCATAGGTGCCACGTATCTCCGCAACAACGACCTATGGAATACATTATGTATAGAAAAGGAGTCTGGGAGGGTCAGATGAAAAGACACAGGATTGAGAACCTCAGAAATCCTATACGGACCAATAAAACGAGGTTTAAATTTAGGAGAGGAAACCTTCACAGGAATATGACGAGAAGATAACCAAACCAGATCCCCAACACGAAGTCGGGGACCCACACGGCGTCTGCGATTAGCGAAAAGTTGAGCCTTCTCCTGGGACAAGGTCAAATTGTCCACTACCTGAGTCCAGATCTGCTGCAACCTGTCCACCACAGAATCCACACCAGGACAGTCCGAAGACTCAACCTGTCCTGAAGAGAAATGAGGATGGAACCCAGAATTGCAGAAAAATGGAGAAACCAAGGTAGCCGAGCTGGCCCGATTATTAAGGGCGAACTCAGCCAACGGCAAAAAGGACACCCAATCATCCTGGTCTGCAGAAACAAAACATCTCAGATATGTTTCCAAGGTCTGATTGGTTCGTTCGGTCTGGCCATTAGTCTGAGGATGGAAAGCCGAGGAAAAAGATAGGTCAATTCCCATCCTACCACAAAAGGCTCGCCAAAACCTTGAAACATCTGGCTGACACAACACAGGGGCAGAACAAAAACGACGCTTCAACTCCCGAAAAGCCTCCACAGCAGCAGAAGACCAATTAACCAAATCAGCACCCTTCTTGGTCAAATCGGTCAATGGTTTGGCAATGCTAGAAAAATTACAGATGAAGCGACGATAAAAATTAGCAAAGCCCAGGAACTTTTGCAGACTTTTCAGAGATGTCGGCTGAGTCCAATCCTGGATGGATTGGACCTTAACCGGATCCATCTCGATAGTAGAAGGGGAAAAGATGAACCCCAAAAATGAAACTTTCTGCACACCAAAGAGACACTTTGATCCCTTCACAAACAAAGAATTATCACGCAGGACCTGAAAAACCATTCTGACCTGCTTCACATGAGACTCCCAATCATCTGAGAAGATCAAAATGTCATCCAAGTAAACAATCAGGAATTTATCCAGATACTCACGGAAGATGTCATGCATAAAAGACTGAAACACAGATGGAGCATTGGCAAGTCCGAACGGCATCACTAGATACTCAAAATGACCCTCGGGCGTATTAAATGCAGTTTTCCATTCATCTCCTTGCCTGATTCTCACCAGATTATACGCACCACGAAGATCTATCTTAGTGAACCATCTAGCCCCCTTAATCCGAGCAAACAAGTCAGATAACAATGGCAAGGGATACTGAAATTTAACAGTGATCTTATTAAGAAGGCGGTAATCAATACACGGTCTCAGCGAACCATCCTTCTTGGCTACAAAAAAGAACCCTGCTCCCAGTGGTGATGACGATGGGCGAATATGTCCCTTCTCCAGGGAATCCTTCACATAACTGCGCATAGCGGCGTGTTCAGGCACGGATAAATTAAATAATCGACCTTTAGGGAATTTACTACCAGGAATCAAATTGATAGCACAATCACAATCCCTATGCGGAGGTAGGGCATCGGACTTGGGCTCTTCAAATACATCCTGATAATCAGACAAGAACTCTGGGACCTCAGAAGGAGTGGATGACGAAATTGACAAAAATGGAACATCACCATGTACCCCCTGACAACCCCAGCTGGATACCGACATAGAGTTCCAATCCAATACTGGATTATGGGTTTGCAGCCATGGCAACCCCAACACGACAACATCATGTAGATTATGCAGCACCAGAAAGCGAATAACTTCCTGATGTGCAGGAGCCATGCACATGGTCAGCTGGGCCCAGTACTGAGGTTTATTCTTGGCCAAAGGTGTAGCATCAATTCCTCTCAATGGAATAGGACACCGCAAAGGCTCCAAGACAAACCCACAACGTTTAGCATAATCCAAATCCATCAGATTCAGGGCAGCGCCTGAATCCACAAACGCCATGACAGAATACGATGACTAGGAGCATATCAAGGTAACGGACAGAAGGAATTTGGACTGTACAGTACCAATGACAGCAGACCTAGCGAACCGCTTAGTGCGCTTAGGACAATCAGAAATAGCATGAGTGGAATCGCCACAGTAGAAACAGCCCATTCAGACGTCTGTGTTCTTGCCGTTCAACTCTGGTCATAGTCCTATCGCACTGCATAGGCTCAGGTTTAATCTCAGGCAATACCGCCAACTGGTGCACAGATTTACGCTCGCGCAAGCGTCGACCGATCTGAATGGCCAAAGACATAGACTCATTCAAACCAGCAGGCATAGGAAAACCCACCATGACATCCTTAAGAGCCTCAGAGAGACCCTTTCTGAACAAAGCTGCCAGCGCAGATTCATTCCACTGAGTGAGTACTGACCACTTCCTAAATTTCTGACAATATATTTCTATATCATCCTGACCCTGGCATAAAGCCAGCAAATTTTTCTCAGCCTGATCCACTGAATTAGGCTCATCGTACAGTAATCCGAGCGCCAGGAAAAACGCATCGACACTACTCAATGCAGGGTCTCCTGGCGCAAGAGAAAATGCCCCGTCCTGAGGGTCGCCGCGCAAAAAAGAAATAATAATCAAAACCTGTTGAACTGGATTACCAGAAGAATGAGGTTTCAAGGCCAGAAATAGCTTACAATTATTTTTGAAGCTCAGAAACTTAGTTCTATCACCAAAAAAACAAATCAGGAATAGGAATTCTTGGTTCTAGCATAGATTTCTGATCAATAGTATCTTGAATCTTTTGTACATTTATAACGAGATTATCCATTGAAGAGCACAGACCCTGAATATCCATGTCCACAGCTGTGTCCTGAAGCACCCAAATGTCTAGGGGAAAAAAAAGACTGAACACAGACCTGAGAAAAAAAAATGATGTCAGAACTTCTTTTTTCCCCCTATTGAGAATCATTAGTTTGGCTCCTTGTACTGTTATGAGTGCAATCCAGTGACACTGTGTACCAGCGATCAGAGCACATACAGTGATCTGACAATAACCCAAAAACAATAGAACGAGCTCTGAGACGTGGAATCTCTGTAGACTGCAAACCTGAACCTATCCTAAACACAACTAAAGGTGGCTGTGGATTGCGCCTGACGCTACCTATGCAACTCGGCACAGCCTGAGAAACTGACTAGCCTGAAGATAGAAAAACAAGCCTGGCTTGCCTCAGAGAAATACCCCAAAGGAAAAGGCAGCCCCCCACATATAATGACGGTGAGTAAGATGAAAAGACAAAACGTAGGGATGAAATAGATTCAGCAAAGTGAGGCCCGATATTCTAGATAGAGCGAGGATAGCAAAGAGAACTTTGCAGTCTACAAAAAACCCTAAAGCAAAAACCACGCAAAGGGGGCAAAAAGACCCACCGTGCCGAACTAACGGCACGGCGGTACACCCTTTGCGTCTCAGAGCTTCCAGCAAAACCAAACGACAAGCTGGACAGAAAAAATAGCAACAAAAAGCAAAGAAGAACTTATCTAAGCAGAACAGCAGGCCACAGGAAAGATCCAGGAGCTCAGATCCAATACTGGAACATTGACAAGGAGCAAGGAAAACAGAATCAGGTGGAGTTAAATAACGAAGCAGCTAACGAGCTCTGCAGAACACCTGAGGGAGGAAGCTCAGAAGCTGCAGTACCACTTGTGACCACAGGAGTGAATTCAGCCACAGAATTCACAACAGTACCCCCCCCCCCTTGAGGAGGGGTCACCGAACCCTCACCAGAGCCCCCAGGCCGACCAGGATGAGCCACATGAAAGGCACGAACAAGATCGGGAGCATGGACATCAGAGGCAAAAACCCAGGAATTATCTTCCTGAGCATAACCCTTCCATTTAACCAGATACTGGAGTTTCCGTCTAGAAACACGAGAATCCAAAATCTTCTCCACAATATACTCCAATTCCCCCTCCACCAAAACCGGGGCAGGAGGCTCAACAGATGGAACCATAGGTGCCACGTATCTCCGCAACAACGACCTATGGAATACATTATGTATAGAAAAGGAGTCTGGGAGGGTCAGATGAAAAGACACAGGATTGAGAACCTCAGAAATCCTATACGGACCAATAAAACGAGGTTTAAATTTAGGAGAGGAAACCTTCACAGGAATATGACGAGAAGATAACCAAACCAGATCCCCAACACGAAGTCGGGGACCCACACGGCGTCTGCGATTAGCGAAAAGTTGAGCCTTCTCCTGGGACAAGGTCAAATTGTCCACTACCTGAGTCCAGATCTGCTGCAACCTGTCCACCACAGAATCCACACCAGGACAGTCCGAAGACTCAACCTGTCCTGAAGAGAAATGAGGATGGAACCCAGAATTGCAGAAAAATGGAGAAACCAAGGTAGCCGAGCTGGCCCGATTATTAAGGGCGAACTCAGCCAACGGCAAAAAGGACACCCAATCATCCTGGTCTGCAGAAACAAAACATCTCAGATATGTTTCCAAGGTCTGATTGGTTCGTTCGGTCTGGCCATTAGTCTGAGGATGGAAAGCCGAGGAAAAAGATAGGTCAATTCCCATCCTACCACAAAAGGCTCGCCAAAACCTTGAAACATCTGGCTGACACAACACAGGGGCAGAACAAAAACGACGCTTCAACTCCCGAAAAGCCTCCACAGCAGCAGAAGACCAATTAACCAAATCAGCACCCTTCTTGGTCAAATCGGTCAATGGTTTGGCAATGCTAGAAAAATTACAGATGAAGCGACGATAAAAATTAGCAAAGCCCAGGAACTTTTGCAGACTTTTCAGAGATGTCGGCTGAGTCCAATCCTGGATGGATTGGACCTTAACCGGATCCATCTCGATAGTAGAAGGGGAAAAGATGAACCCCAAAAATGAAACTTTCTGCACACCAAAGAGACACTTTGATCCCTTCACAAACAAAGAATTATCACGCAGGACCTGAAAAACCATTCTGACCTGCTTCACATGAGACTCCCAATCATCTGAGAAGATCAAAATGTCATCCAAGTAAACAATCAGGAATTTATCCAGATACTCACGGAAGATGTCATGCATAAAAGACTGAAACACAGATGGAGCATTGGCAAGTCCGAACGGCATCACTAGATACTCAAAATGACCCTCGGGCGTATTAAATGCAGTTTTCCATTCATCTCCTTGCCTGATTCTCACCAGATTATACGCACCACGAAGATCTATCTTAGTGAACCATCTAGCCCCCTTAATCCGAGCAAACAAGTCAGATAACAATGGCAAGGGATACTGAAATTTAACAGTGATCTTATTAAGAAGGCGGTAATCAATACACGGTCTCAGCGAACCATCCTTCTTGGCTACAAAAAAGAACCCTGCTCCCAGTGGTGATGACGATGGGCGAATATGTCCCTTCTCCAGGGAATCCTTCACATAACTGCGCATAGCGGCGTGTTCAGGCACGGATAAATTAAATAATCGACCTTTAGGGAATTTACTACCAGGAATCAAATTGATAGCACAATCACAATCCCTATGCGGAGGTAGGGCATCGGACTTGGGCTCTTCAAATACATCCTGATAATCAGACACGAACTCTGGGACCTCAGAAGGAGTGGATGACGAAATTGACAAAAATGGAACATCACCATGTACCCCCTGACAACCCCAGCTGGATACCGACATAGAGTTCCAATCCAATACTGGATTATGGGTTTGCAGCCATGGCAACCCCAACACGACAACATCATGTAGATTATGCAGCACCAGAAAGCGAATAACTTCCTGATGTGCAGGAGCCATGCACATGGTCAGCTGGGCCCAGTACTGAGGTTTATTCTTGGCCAAAGGTGTAGCATCAATTCCTCTCAACGGAATAGGACACCGCAAAGGCTCCAAGACAAACCCACAACGTTTAGCATAATCCAAATCCATCAGATTCAGGGCAGCGCCTGAATCCACAAACGCCATGACAGAATACGATGACTAGGAGCATATCAAGGTAACGGACAGAAGGAATTTGGACTGTACAGTACCAATGACAGCAGACCTAGCGAACCGCTTAGTGCGCTTAGGACAATCAGAAATAGCATGAGTGGAATCGCCACAGTAGAAACAGCCCATTCAGACGTCTGTGTTCTTGCCGTTCAACTCTGGTCATAGTCCTATCGCACTGCATAGGCTCAGGTTTAATCTCAGGCAATACCGCCAACTGGTGCACAGATTTACGCTCGCGCAAGCGTCGACCGATCTGAATGGCCAAAGACATAGACTCATTCAAACCAGCAGGCATAGGAAAACCCACCATGACATCCTTAAGAGCCTCAGAGAGACCCTTTCTGAACAAAGCTGCCAGCGCAGATTCATTCCACTGAGTGAGTACTGACCACTTCCTAAATTTCTGACAATATACTTCTATATCATCCTGACCCTGGCATAAAGCCAGCAAATTTTTCTCAGCCTGATCCACTGAATTAGGCTCATCGTACAGTAATCCGAGCGCCAGGAAAAACGCATCGACACTACTCAATGCAGGGTCTCCTGGCGCAAGAGAAAATGCCCCGTCCTGAGGGTCGCCGCGCAAAAAAGAAATAATAATCAAAACCTGTTGAACTGGATTACCAGAAGAATGAGGTTTCAAGGCCAGAAATAGCTTACAATTATTTTTGAAGCTCAGAAACTTAGCTCTATCACCAAAAAAACAAATCAGGAATAGGAATTCTTGGTTCTAGCATAGATTTCTGATCAATAGTATCTTGAATCTTTTGTACATTTATAACGAGATTATCCATTGAAGAGCACAGACCCTGAATATCCATGTCCACAGCTGTGTCCTGAAGCACCCAAATGTCTAGGGGAAAAAAAAGACTGAACACAGACCTGAGAAAAAAAAATGATGTCAGAACTTCTTTTTTCCCTCTATTGAGAATCATTAGTTTGGCTCCTTGTACTGTTATGAGTGCAATCCAGTGACACTGTGTACCAGCGATCAGAGCACATACAGTGATCTGACAATAACCCAAAAACAATAGAACGAGCTCTGAGACGTGGAATCTCTGTAGACTGCAAACCTGAACCTATCCTAAACACAACTAAAGGTGGCTGTGGATTGCGCCTGACGCTACCTATGCAACTCGGCACAGCCTGAGAAACTGACTAGCCTGAAGATAGAAAAACAAGCCTGGCTTGCCTCAGAGAAATACCCCAAAGGAAAAGGCAGCCCCCCACATATAATGACGGTGAGTAAGATGAAAAGACAAAACGTAGGGATGAAATAGATTCAGCAAAGTGAGGCCCGATATTCTAGATAGAGCGAGGATAGCAAAGAGAACTTTGCAGTCTACAAAAAACCCTAAAGCAAAAACCACGCAAAGGGGGCAAAAAGACCCACCGTGCCGAACTAACGGCACGGCGGTACACCCTTTGCGTCTCAGAGCTTCCAGCAAAACCAAACGACAAGCTGGACAGAAAAAATAGCAACAAAAAGCAAAGAAGAACTTATCTAAGCAGAACAGCAGGCCACAGGAAAGATCCAGGAGCTCAGATCCAATACTGGAACATTGACAAGGAGCAAGGAAAACAGAATCAGGTGGAGTTAAATAACGAAGCAGCTAACGAGCTCTGCAGAACACCTGAGGGAGGAAGCTCAGAAGCTGCAGTACCACTTGTGACCACAGGAGTGAATTCAGCCACAGAATTCACAACAGTACCCCCCCCCCTTGAGGAGGGGTCACCGAACCCTCACCAGAGCCCCCAGGCCGACCAGGATGAGCCACATGAAAGGCACGAACAAGATCGGGAGCATGGACATCAGAGGCAAAAACCCAGGAATTATCTTCCTGAGCATAACCCTTCCATTTAACCAGATACTGGAGTTTCCGTCTAGAAACACGAGAATCCAAAATCTTCTCCACAATATACTCCAATTCCCCCTCCACCAAAACCGGGGCAGGAGGCTCAACAGATGGAACCATAGGTGCCACGTATCTCCGCAACAACGACCTATGGAATACATTATGTATAGAAAAGGAGTCTGGGAGGGTCAGATGAAAAGACACAGGATTGAGAACCTCAGAAATCCTATACGGACCAATAAAACGAGGTTTAAATTTAGGAGAGGAAACCTTCACAGGAATATGACGAGAAGATAACCAAACCAGATCCCCAACACGAAGTCGGGGACCCACACGGCGTCTGCGATTAGCGAAAAGTTGAGCCTTCTCCTGGGACAAGGTCAAATTGTCCACTACCTGAGTCCAGATCTGCTGCAACCTGTCCACCACAGAATCCACACCAGGACAGTCCGAAGACTCAACCTGTCCTGAAGAGAAATGAGGATGGAACCCAGAATTGCAGAAAAATGGAGAAACCAAGGTAGCCGAGCTGGCCCGATTATTAAGGGCGAACTCAGCCAACGGCAAAAAGGACACCCAATCATCCTGGTCTGCAGAAACAAAACATCTCAGATATGTTTCCAAGGTCTGATTGGTTCGTTCGGTCTGGCCATTAGTCTGAGGATGGAAAGCCGAGGAAAAAGATAGGTCAATTCCCATCCTACCACAAAAGGCTCGCCAAAACCTTGAAACATCTGGCTGACACAACACAGGGGCAGAACAAAAACGACGCTTCAACTCCCGATAAGCCTCCACAGCAGCAGAAGACCAATTAACCAAATCAGCACCCTTCTTGGTCAAATCGGTCAATGGTTTGGCAATGCTAGAAAAATTACAGATGAAGCGACGATAAAAATTAGCAAAGCCCAGGAACTTTTGCAGACTTTTCAGAGATGTCGGCTGAGTCCAATCCTGGATGGATTGGACCTTAACCGGATCCATCTCGATAGTAGAAGGGGAAAAGATGAACCCCAAAAATGAAACTTTCTGCACACCAAAGAGACACTTTGATCCCTTCACAAACAAAGAATTATCACGCAGGACCTGAAAAACCATTCTGACCTGCTTCACATGAGACTCCCAATCATCTGAGAAGATCAAAATGTCATCCAAGTAAACAATCAGGAATTTATCCAGATACTCACGGAAGATGTCATGCATAAAAGACTGAAACACAGATGGAGCATTGGCAAGTCCGAACGGCATCACTAGATACTCAAAATGACCCTCGGGCGTATTAAATGCAGTTTTCCATTCATCTCCTTGCCTGATTCTCACCAGATTATACGCACCACGAAGATCTATCTTAGTGAACCATCTAGCCCCCTTAATCCGAGCAAACAAGTCAGATAACAATGGCAAGGGATACTGAAATTTAACAGTGATCTTATTAAGAAGGCGGTAATCAATACACGGTCTCAGCGAACCATCCTTCTTGGCTACAAAAAAGAAGCCTGCTCCCAGTGGTGATGACGATGGGCGAATATGTCCCTTCTCCAGGGAATCCTTCACATAACTGCGCATAGCGGCGTGTTCAGGCACGGATAAATTAAATAATCGACCTTTAGGGAATTTACTACCAGGAATCAAATTGATAGCACAATCACAATCCCTATGCGGAGGTAGGGCATCGGACTTGGGCTCTTCAAATACATCCTGATAATCAGACAAGAACTCTGGGACCTCAGAAGGAGTGGATGACGAAATTGACAAAAATGGAACATCACCATGTACCCCCTGACAACCCCAGCTGGATACCGACATAGAGTTCCAATCCAATACTGGATTATGGGTTTGCAGCCATGGCAACCCCAACACGACAACATCATGTAGATTATGCAGCACCAGAAAGCGAATAACTTCCTGATGTGCAGGAGCCATGCACACGGTCAGCTGGGCCCAGTACTGAGGTTTATTCTTGGCCAAAGGTGTAGCATCAATTCCTCTCAACGGAATAGGACACCGCAAAGGCTCCAAGACAAACCCACAACGTTTAGCATAATCCAAATCCATCAGATTCAGGGCAGCGCCTGAATCCACAAACGCCATGACAGAATACGATGACTAGGAGCATATCAAGGTAACGGACAGAAGGAATTTGGACTGTACAGTACCAATGACAGCAGACCTAGCGAACCGCTTAGTGCGCTTAGGACAATCAGAAATAGCATGAGTGGAATCGCCACAGTAGAAACAGCCCATTCAGACGTCTGTGTTCTTGCCGTTCAACTCTGGTCATAGTCCTATCGCACTGCATAGGCTCAGGTTTAATCTCAGGCAATACCGCCAACTGGTGCACAGATTTACGCTCGCGCAAGCGTCGACCGATCTGAATGGCCAAAGACATAGACTCATTCAAACCAGCAGGCATAGGAAAACCCACCATGACATCCTTAAGAGCCTCAGAGAGACCCTTTCTGAACAAAGCTGCCAGCGCAGATTCATTCCACTGAGTGAGTACTGACCACTTCCTAAATTTCTGACAATATACTTCTATATCATCCTGACCCTGGCATAAAGCCAGCAAATTTTTCTCAGCCTGATCCACTGAATTAGGCTCATCGTACAGTAATCCGAGCGCCAGGAAAAACGCATCGACACTACTCAATGCAGGGTCTCCTGGCGCAAGAGAAAATGCCCCGTCCTGAGGGTCGCCGCGCAAAAAAGAAATAATAATCAAAACCTGTTGAACTGGATTACCAGAAGAATGAGGTTTCAAGGCCAGAAATAGCTTACAATTATTTTTGAAGCTCAGAAACTTAGTTCTATCACCAAAAAAACAAATCAGGAATAGGAATTCTTGGTTCTAGCATAGATTTCTGATCAATAGTATCTTGAATCTTTTGTACATTTATAACGAGATTATCCATTGAAGAGCACAGACCCTGAATATCCATGTCCACAGCTGTGTCCTGAAGCACCCAAATGTCTAGGGGAAAAAAAAGACTGAACACAGACCTGAGAAAAAAAAATGATGTCAGAACTTCTTTTTTCCCTCTATTGAGAATCATTAGTTTGGCTCCTTGTACTGTTATGAGTGCAATCCAGTGACACTGTGTACCAGCGATCAGAGCACATACAGTGATCTGACAATAACCCAAAAACAATAGAACGAGCTCTGAGACGTGGAATCTCTGTAGACTGCAAACCTGAACCTATCCTAAACACAACTAAAGGTGGCTGTGGATTGCGCCTGACGCTACCTATGCAACTCGGCACAGCCTGAGAAACTGACTAGCCTGAAGATAGAAAAACAAGCCTGGCTTGCCTCAGAGAAATACCCCAAAGGAAAAGGCAGCCCCCCACATATAATGACGGTGAGTAAGATGAAAAGACAAAACGTAGGGATGAAATAGATTCAGCAAAGTGAGGCCCGATATTCTAGATAGAGCGAGGATAGCAAAGAGAACTTTGCAGTCTACAAAAAACCCTAAAGCAAAAACCACGCAAAGGGGGCAAAAAGACCCACCGTGCCGAACTAACGGCACGGCGGTACACCCTTTGCGTCTCAGAGCTTCCAGCAAAACCAAACGACAAGCTGGACAGAAAAAATAGCAACAAAAAGCAAAGAAGAACTTATCTAAGCAGAACAGCAGGCCACAGGAAAGATCCAGGAGCTCAGATCCAATACTGGAACATTGACAAGGAGCAAGGAAAACAGAATCAGGTGGAGTTAAATAACGAAGCAGCTAACGAGCTCTGCAGAACACCTGAGGGAGGAAGCTCAGAAGCTGCAGTACCACTTGTGACCACAGGAGTGAATTCAGCCACAGAATTCACAACAGTACCCCCCCCCTTGAGGAGGGGTCACCGAACCCTCACCAGAGCCCCCAGGCCGACCAGGATGAGCCACATGAAAGGCACGAACAAGATCGGGAGCATGGACATCAGAGGCAAAAACCCAGGAATTATCTTCCTGAGCATAACCCTTCCATTTAACCAGATACTGGAGTTTCCGTCTAGAAACACGAGAATCCAAAATCTTCTCCACAATATACTCCAATTCCCCCTCCACCAAAACCGGGGCAGGAGGCTCAACAGATGGAACCATAGGTGCCACGTATCTCCGCAACAACGACCTATGGAATACATTATGTATAGAAAAGGAGTCTGGGAGGGTCAGATGAAAAGACACAGGATTGAGAACCTCAGAAATCCTATACGGACCAATAAAACGAGGTTTAAATTTAGGAGAGGAAACCTTCACAGGAATATGACGAGAAGATAACCAAACCAGATCCCCAACACGAAGTCGGGGACCCACACGGCGTCTGCGATTAGCGAAAAGTTGAGCCTTCTCCTGGGACAAGGTCAAATTGTCCACTACCTGAGTCCAGATCTGCTGCAACCTGTCCACCACAGAATCCACACCAGGACAGTCCGAAGACTCAACCTGTCCTGAAGAGAAATGAGGATGGAACCCAGAATTGCAGAAAAATGGAGAAACCAAGGTAGCCGAGCTGGCCCGATTATTAAGGGCGAACTCAGCCAACGGCAAAAAGGACACCCAATCATCCTGGTCTGCAGAAACAAAACATCTCAGATATGTTTCCAAGGTCTGATTGGTTCGTTCGGTCTGGCCATTAGTCTGAGGATGGAAAGCCGAGGAAAAAGATAGGTCAATTCCCATCCTACCACAAAAGGCTCGCCAAAACCTTGAAACATCTGGCTGACACAACACAGGGGCAGAACAAAAACGACGCTTCAACTCCCGAAAAGCCTCCACAGCAGCAGAAGACCAATTAACCAAATCAGCACCCTTCTTGGTCAAATCGGTCAATGGTTTGGCAATGCTAGAAAAATTACAGATGAAGCGACGATAAAAATTAGCAAAGCCCAGGAACTTTTGCAGACTTTTCAGAGATGTCGGCTGAGTCCAATCCTGGATGGATTGGACCTTAACCGGATCCATCTCGATAGTAGAAGGGGAAAAGATGAACCCCAAAAATGAAACTTTCTGCACACCAAAGAGACACTTTGATCCCTTCGCAAACAATGAATTATCACGCAGGACCTTAAAAACTATTCTGACCTGCTTCACATGAGACTCCCAATCATCTGAGAAGATCAAAATGTCATCCAAGTAAACAATCAGGAATTTATCCAGATACTCACGGAAGATGTCATGCATAAAAGACTGAAACACAGATGGAGCATTGGCAAGTCCGAACGGCATCACTAGATACTCAAAATGACCCTCGGGCGTATTAAATGCAGTTTTCCATTCATCTCCTTGCCTGATTCTCACCAGATTATACGCACCACGAAGATCTATCTTAGTGAACCATCTAGCCCCCTTAATCCGAGCAAACAAGTCAGATAACAATGGCAAGGGATACTGAAATTTAACAGTGATCTTATTAAGAAGGCGGTAATCAATACACGGTCTCAGCGAACCATCCTTCTTGGCTACAAAAAAGAACCCTGCTCCCAGTGGTGATGACGATGGGCGAATATGTCCCTTCTCCAGGGAATCCTTCACATAACTGCGCATAGCGGCGTGTTCAGGCACGGATAAATTAAATAATCGACCTTTAGGGAATTTACTACCAGGAATCAAATTGATAGCACAATCACAATCCCTATGCGGAGGTAGGGCATCGGACTTGGGCTCTTCAAATACATCCTGATAATCAGACAAGAACTCTGGGACCTCAGAAGGAGTGGATGACGAAATTGACAAAAATGGAACATCACCATGTACCCCCTGACAACCCCAGCTGGATACCGACATAGAGTTCCAATCCAATACTGGATTATGGGTTTGCAGCCATGGCAACCCCAACACGACAACATCATGTAGATTATGCAGCACCAGAAAGCGAATAATTTCCTGATGTGCAGGAGCCATGCACATGGTCAGCTGGGCCCAGTACTGAGGTTTATTCTTGGCCAAAGGTGTAGCATCAATTCCTCTCAACGGAATAGGACACCGCAAAGGCTCCAAGACAAACCCACAACGTTTAGCATAATCCAAATCCATCAGATTCAGGGCAGCGCCTGAATCCACAAACGCCATGACAGAATACGATGACTAGGAGCATATCAAGGTAACGGACAGAAGGAATTTGGACTGTACAGTACCAATGACAGCAGACCTAGCGAACCGCTTAGTGCGCTTAGGACAATCAGAAATAGCATGAGTGGAATCGCCACAGTAGAAACAGCCCATTCAGACGTCTGTGTTCTTGCCGTTCAACTCTGGTCATAGTCCTATCGCACTGCATAGGCTCAGGTTTAATCTCAGGCAATACCGCCAACTGGTGCACAGATTTACGCTCGCGCAAGCGTCGACCGATCTGAATGGCCAAAGACATAGACTCATTCAAACCAGCAGGCATAGGAAAACCCACCATGACATCCTTAA
The DNA here is from genome assembly GCF_032444005.1 of Ranitomeya imitator. NCBI lineage: Eukaryota > Metazoa > Chordata > Amphibia > Anura > Dendrobatidae > Ranitomeya > Ranitomeya imitator. The sequence goes on from NC_091282.1 coordinate 24,240,092, forward strand.
GAGCCTCAGAGAGACCCTTTCTGAACAAAGCTGCCAGCGCAGATTCATTCCACTGAGTGAGTACTGACCACTTCCTAAATTTCTGACAATATACTTCTATATCATCCTGACCCTGGCATAAAGCCAGCAAATTTTTCTCAGCCTGATCCACTGAATTAGGCTCATCGTACAGTAATCCGAGCGCCAGGAAAAACGCATCGACACTACTCAATGCAGGGTCTCCTGGCGCAAGAGGAAATGCCCCGTCCTGAGGGTCGCCGCGCAAAAAAGAAATAATAATCAAAACCTGTTGAACTGGATTACCAGAAGAATGAGGTTTCAAGGCCAGAAATAGCTTACAATTATTTGTGAAGCTCAGAAACTTAGTTCTATCACCAAAAAAACAAATCAGGAATAGGAATTCTTGGTTCTAGCATAGATTTCTGATCAATAGTATCTTGAATCTTTTGTACATTTATAACGAGATTATCCATTGAAGAGCACAGACCCTGAATATCCATGTCCACAGCTGTGTCCTGAAGCACCCAAATGTCTAGGGGAAAAAAAAGACTGAACACAGACCTGAGAAAAAAAAATGATGTCAGAACTTCTTTTTTCCCTCTATTGAGAATCATTAGTTTGGCTCCTTGTACTGTTATGAGTGCAATCCAGTGACACTGTGTACCAGCGATCAGAGCACATACAGTGATCTGACAATAACCCAAAAACAATAGAACGAGCTCTGAGACGTGGAATCTCTGTAGACTGCAAACCTGAACCTATCCTAAACACAACTAAAGGTGGCTGTGGATTGCGCCTGACGCTACCTATGCAACTCTGCACAGCCTGAGAAACTGACTAGCCTGAAGATAGAAAAACAAGCCTGGCTTGCCTCAGAGAAATACCCCAAAGGAAAAGGCAGCCCCCCACATATAATGACGGTGAGTAAGATGAAAAGACAAAACGTAGGGATGAAATAGATTCAGCAAAGTGAGGCCCGATATTCTAGATAGAGCGAGGATAGCAAAGAGAACTTTGCAGTCTACAAAAAACCCTAAAGCAAAAACCACGCAAAGGGGGCAAAAAGACCCACCGTGCCGAACTAACGGCACGGCGGTACACCCTTTGCGTCTCAGAGCTTCCAGCAAAACCAAACGACAAGCTGGACAGAAAAAATAGCAACAAAAAGCAAAGAAGAACTTATCTAAGCAGAACAGCAGGCCACAGGAAAGATCCAGGAGCTCAGATCCAATACTGGAACATTGACAAGGAGCAAGGAAAACAGAATCAGGTGGAGTTAAATAACGAAGCAGCTAACGAGCTCTGCAGAACACCTGAGGGAGGAAGCTCAGAAGCTGCAGTACCACTTGTGACCACAGGAGTGAATTCAGCCACAGAATTCACAACAGTACCCCCCCCCCTTGAGGAGGGGTCACCGAACCCTCACCAGAGCCCCCAGGCCGACCAGGATGAGCCACATGAAAGGCACGAACAAGATCGGGAGCATGGACATCAGAGGCAAAAACCCAGGAATTATCTTCCTGAGCATAACCCTTCCATTTAACCAGATACTGGAGTTTCCGTCTAGAAACACGAGAATCCAAAATCTTCTCCACAATATACTCCAATTCCCCCTCCACCAAAACCGGGGCAGGAGGCTCAACAGATGGAACCATAGGTGCCACGTATCTCCGCAACAACGACCTATGGAATACATTATGTATAGAAAAGGAGTCTGGGAGGGTCAGATGAAAAGACACAGGATTGAGAACCTCAGAAATCCTATACGGACCAATAAAACGAGGTTTAAATTTAGGAGAGGAAACCTTCACAGGAATATGACGAGAAGATAACCAAACCAGATCCCCAACACGAAGTCGGGGACCCACACGGCGTCTGCGATTAGCGAAAAGTTGAGCCTTCTCCTGGGACAAGGTCAAATTGTCCACTACCTGAGTCCAGATCTGCTGCAACCTGTCCACCACAGAATCCACACCAGGACAGTCCGAAGACTCAACCTGTCCTGAAGAGAAATGAGGATGGAACCCAGAATTGCAGAAAAATGGAGAAACCAAGGTAGCCGAGCTGGCCCGATTATTAAGGGCGAACTCAGCCAACGGCAAAAAGGACACCCAATCATCCTGGTCTGCAGAAACAAAACATCTCAGATATGTTTCCAAGGTCTGATTGGTTCGTTCGGTCTGGCCATTAGTCTGAGGATGGAAAGCCGAGGAAAAAGATAGGTCAATTCCCATCCTACCACAAAAGGCTCGCCAAAACCTTGAAACATCTGGCTGACACAACACAGGGGCAGAACAAAAACGACGCTTCAACTCCCGAAAAGCCTCCACAGCAGCAGAAGACCAATTAACCAAATCAGCACCCTTCTTGGTCAAATCGGTCAATGGTTTGGCAATGCTAGAAAAATTACAGATGAAGCGACGATAAAAATTAGCAAAGCCCAGGAACTTTTGCAGACTTTTCAGAGATGTCGGCTGAGTCCAATCCTGGATGGATTGGACCTTAACCGGATCCATCTCGATAGTAGAAGGGGAAAAGATGAACCCCAAAAATGAAACTTTCTGCACACCAAAGAGACACTTTGATCCCTTCGCAAACAAAGAATTATCACGCAGGACCTGAAAAACCATTCTGACCTGCTTCACATGAGACTCCCAATCATCTGAGAAGATCAAAATGTCATCCAAGTAAACAATCAGGAATTTATCCAGATACTCACGGAAGATGTCATGCATAAAAGACTGAAACACAGATGGAGCATTGGCAAGTCCGAACGGCATCACTAGATACTCAAAATGACCCTCGGGCGTATTAAATGCAGTTTTCCATTCATCTCCTTGCCTGATTCTCACCAGATTATACGCACCACGAAGATCTATCTTAGTGAACCATCTAGCCCCCTTAATCCGAGCAAACAAGTCAGATAACAATGGCAAGGGATACTGAAATTTAACAGTGATCTTATTAAGAAGGCGGTAATCAATACACGGTCTCAGCGAACCATCCTTCTTGGCTACAAAAAAGAACCCTGCTCCCAGTGGTGATGACGATGGGCGAATATGTCCCTTCTCCAGGGAATCCTTCACATAACTGCGCATAGCGGCGTGTTCAGGCACGGATAAATTAAATAATCGACCTTTAGGGAATTTACTACCAGGAATCAAATTGATAGCACAATCACAATCCCTATGCGGAGGTAGGGCATCGGACTTGGGCTCTTCAAATACATCCTGATAATCAGACAAGAACTCTGGGACCTCAGAAGGAGTGGATGACGAAATTGACAAAAATGGAACATCACCATGTACCCCCTGACAACCCCAGCTGGATACCGACATAGAGTTCCAATCCAATACTGGATTATGGGTTTGCAGCCATGGCAACCCCAACACGACAACATCATGTAGATTATGCAGCACCAGAAAGCGAATAACTTCCTGATGTGCAGGAGCCATGCACATGGTCAGCTGGGCCCAGTACTGAGGTTTATTCTTGGCCAAAGGTGTAGCATCAATTCCTCTCAATGGAATAGGACACCGCAAAGGCTCCAAGACAAACCCACAACGTTTAGCATAATCCAAATCCATCAGATTCAGGGCAGCGCCTGAATCCACAAACGCCATGACAGAATACGATGACTAGGAGCATATCAAGGTAACGGACAGAAGGAATTTGGACTGTACAGTACCAATGACAGCAGACCTAGCGAACCGCTTAGTGCGCTTAGGACAATCAGAAATAGCATGAGTGGAATCGCCACAGTAGAAACAGCCCATTCAGACGTCTGTGTTCTTGCCGTTCAACTCTGGTCATAGTCCTATCGCACTGCATAGGCTCAGGTTTAATCTCAGGCAATACCGCCAACTGGTGCACAGATTTACGCTCGCGCAAGCGTCGACCGATCTGAATGGCCAAAGACATAGACTCATTCAAACCAGCAGGCATAGGAAAACCCACCATGACATCCTTAAGAGCCTCAGAGAGACCCTTTCTGAACAAAGCTGCCAGCGCAGATTCATTCCACTGAGTGAGTACTGACCACTTCCTAAATTTCTGACAATATACTTCTATATCATCCTGACCCTGGCATAAAGCCAGCAAATTTTTCTCAGCCTGATCCACTGAATTAGGCTCATCGTACAGTAATCCGAGCGCCAGGAAAAACGCATCGACACTACTCAATGCAGGGTCTCCTGGCGCAAGAGAAAATGCCCCGTCCTGAGGGTCGCCGTGCAAAAAAGAAATAATAATCAAAACCTGTTGAACTGGATTACCAGAAGAATGAGGTTTCAAGGCCAGAAATAGCTTACAATTATTTTTGAAGCTCAGAAACTTAGTTCTATCACCAAAAAAACAAATCAGGAATAGGAATTCTTGGTTCTAGCATAGATTTCTGATCAATAGTATCTTGAATCTTTTGTACATTTATAACGAGATTATCCATTGAAGAGCACAGACCCTGAATATCCATGTCCACAGCTGTGTCCTGAAGCACCCAAATGTCTAGGGGAAAAAAAAGACTGAACACAGACCTGAGAAAAAAAAATGATGTCAGAACTTTTTTCCCTCTATTGAGAATCATTAGTTTGGCTCCTTGTACTGTTATGAGTGCAATCCAGTGACACTGTGTACCAGCGATCAGAGCACATACAGTGATCTGACAATAACCCAAAAACAATAGAACGAGCTCTGAGACGTGGAATCTCTGTAGACTGCAAACCTGAACCTATCCTAAACACAACTAAAGGTGGCTGTGGATTGCGCCTGACGCTACCTATGCAACTCGGCACAGCCTGAGAAACTGACTAGCCTGAAGATAGAAAAACAAGCCTGGCTTGCCTCAGAGAAATACCCCAAAGGAAAAGGCAGCCCCCCACATATAATGACGGTGAGTAAGATGAAAAGACAAAACGTAGGGATGAAATAGATTCAGCAAAGTGAGGCCCGATATTCTAGATAGAGCGAGGATAGCAAAGAGAA